>NC_133550.1:13404603-14046032 GCF_048773025.1 Camelus bactrianus | reverse complement strand
GTTGATGGGCAACAGCTGCAGTTTGCTGCCACTGGGGCCCAAGTGCAGCAGGATGGTTCAGGTCAGATACAGATCATACCAGGTGCAAACCAGCAGATCATCACAAATCGAGGAAGTGGAGGCAACATCATTGCTGCTATGCCAAATCTACTCCAGCAGGCTGTCCCCCTCCAAGGCCTGGCTAATAATGTACTCTCAGGACAGACTCAGTATGTGACCAACGTACCAGTGGCCCTGAATGGGAATATCACCTTGCTACCTGTCAACAGCGTTTCTGCAGCTACCTTGACTCCTAGCTCTCAGGCAGTCACGATCAGCAGCTCTGGGTCCCAGGAGAGTGGCTCACAGCCTGTCACCTCAGGGACTGCCATCAGTTCTGCCAGTTTGGTATCATCACAAGCCAGTTCCAGCTCCTTTTTCACCAATGCCAATAGCTACTCAACAACTACTACCACCAGCAACATGGGAATTATGAACTTTACCACCAGCGGATCAGCAGGGACCAACTCTCAAGGCCAGACACCGCAGAGGGTCAGTGGGCTACAGGGGTCTGATGCTCTGAACATCCAGCAAAACCAGACATCTGGAGGCTCACTGCAGGCAAGTCAACAGAAGGAGGGAGAGCAAAACCAGCAGACACAGCAACAGCAACAAATTCTTATCCAGCCTCAGTTAGTTCAGGGGGGACAGGCCCTCCAGGCCCTCCAAGCAGCCCCATTGTCTGGGCAGACCTTTACAACTCAAGCTATCTCCCAGGAAACCCTCCAGAACCTTCAGCTTCAGGCTGTTCCAAACTCTGGCCCCATCATCATCCGGACACCAACAGTGGGGCCCAATGGACAGGTCAGTTGGCAGACTCTTCAGCTGCAGAACCTCCAAGTTCAGAACCCACAGGCCCAGACAATCACCTTGGCCCCAATGCAGGGTGTTTCCTTGGGGCAGACCAGCAGCAGCAGTACCACCCTTACACCCATTGCCTCAGCTGCCTCCATCCCTGCCGGCACAGTCACTGTGAATGCTGCTCAACTCTCCTCCATGCCTGGCCTCCAGACCATTAACCTCAGCGCATTGGGTGCCTCAGGAATCCAGGTGCACCAGCTTCCAAGCCTGCCCTTGGCTATCGCAAATGCCTCAGGTAAGGCTTCAATCTTTTGCATTTATTTCCGGAACTACCTAGCATCTCAGCTGAAACTATTGAGTCTAACGAAGGGAGTAGAACCTTTTGAGGGTAACAGTTTCTTGAGAGCAAGTCAGTTAGAGAAACAGCAATGATTCTCTTTAAATCATTTGAAATTGACATGATGGAAACTTTTTTATTTCTTCAGGTAATCAGATGAGAAAGGAGCACTTCTGGGCAATGTTCTTGGGGGTCTCTGTACTTCCAGTGCCTTTGGTGCTACGGAACAAGGGTTGGCAAACTTTTTCTCTAAAAGGCCAGATAGTAAATATTTCAGGCCTTGTGGGCTACATGTGATCTCTGTTACAGGTACTTTTTTGTTTGTTTTTTACAACCCTTTAAAAATGTAAAACTGTTCTTACCTTGAAGGCTTTATTTGGCCTGGGGGCTTACTCCTGTGGATAGGAAGTTATTATAAACTTAACCTATTTTTAGGACAGTAAGTCATCAGATATTTCTCGTGAATTGTAAGCAAGGGAACTGTGATACAATGGATTCCAAAGGATTTTTCAACAAAATAAGTTCCCTGGTTAATCTTTAGTTAACCAGAGTAACCTATCCTCTGAGCAAGCTGGTTAATCAAGGTTTAATTTTTTAAAATTCTACTTACCTTGAAAGTACTAATTTTTTTTCTAATGTATATTTGTAATAAGTTTCCTAGGTGATTCTCATACTGCCTAGGTAAGAGGAGCACTTCCTAGGTTGCTTTGAAAGTAGTGAATGGTTGAAAAGGGAGGGGAGAAAAAAAGAAAAAGGAGGGGAAAGAAAAGGAGTGGGGCTTGGAATGGAGTTGGGAGGTGGAGTTGAGAGGAGTTAGGAATAAGGAGAACTTTGTAGGGGAAAAAGAGTCGTCAGGGAAAAAGTATATATTAGAATGTATGTTGAGTCAGTTAACGCTACTATTCAGTCATTTATTTTGAACTGTGTTCACTGTTGGTTAATTTGAAATTTAAAACATCTTTTTAAAAAGGTAAAAGTTCATTTAGAATTTGTCATTTTAAATTCCATTGTCACAGAACTAATCTTAAATAAAGCACAATAAGGATACATATACATTTTTATATTCTGGCATGATATGTAGAAATGATGGGAAATAGCTTAATACCACTGAACATCTACTTCTGTTGGAGTATGTGTAGGTTTATTAATTGTTTACTTTTATTATAGTGTCCTCATTCCGTTTAGGCTGGTTCTTATGTAAGAGAGGATAACAAATAGGCAACCATATTTCCTGCCTCCTGCAGTTAAGGAAAATCCGTGGCGGGGTGGTCTGCTCACATTCCCTAACTTTCTACCATTCTTGTAGCATGTTTAAAATGACTACATTTTGAGCCTTAAGACTAATTTTCTTAGTGAATTGGAGATCATGTAATAGAAAGAGCTGGAAGGGACCTGAGAAATCATCTTATACAACTGCCTTTCTAGATGAGGACTTTGAGATACTGAGAAGCACTTTAGTGATGAGACTGCTTGCCATTAGTTCTAGTCTGATGCGTTACCTGTTAATTTTAACTTGGGAAGTGAGAAATCCTTTAGATTGTTAAAAATGTGTTAGAAAAGGTATCTTTGTTTCTTTGAAATTTAATGCTCTAGAGTTGGCGAGTGTTTTATAGGCTAAGAATTTGGGAGTAGAAATGGGAAAAGTTTAATAAAACCTGAACCCTACAGCCTGGAGAATTAGACACTTTCTAGGTAATCTACATTTGTGTATTTTCTCTTTGCTCTTAGGTTGTTGTATCCAGCAGTTTTGCTCTTCACAGGAAAGCAAAGCTGCGATTGTTCCAGTTAGTGTTAATTTGCAACTTTTAAAAGGTTTATAACTTAAGCCCTAAAGAACAGTTATGAAGGCACTCTCATTGCTAAATCATACTCTGGAGAAGTCTGCCATTTAATATGTCATAGGATAGAGCTACCTAGCTGTTATTGATGGTCTCTGAGCTTAGAAAATGCATGCCTTTCTGTAAGGTAGCAGCAGCGTGACATTGCTAAGGAGAGAATGAGGCTCTGAAAGGCCATTTTGTGAGAGTTGAGATTGCTTGCTTCATTAATAGTGGTTTCTGAACATACAGGTTTCCTCCTTTCTGGTTTGTCAAACTTGTGCAACGTTTTTTTCCCCCCTTCAATTGATCTGACTTTATCCTTAATGAAAGATAATAAAATCATTTCCTGGAATCTTAGTACTCTTTATCTGTTGCCTGGCTGCTACAAAGCCTCTCATTTTACTCCCTTTTCTGGTATATAGTTATTTTGGAAAAACAACCTCTTGGCAGTATGATGTAGTGGAAAGAGCCTTGGATGTGAAATCATGTTGTAAGATACAGATAAGTAGGTAGATAGCACTCTGCAAAGTGAGACATTATTATTACTTGGTTGTGGAAGACTGCAGCTTCCATGGTGTGCACTTAGTCTGTTTACATTTTTATTATTTTTAAAAATCTTCTAACCTCTCCTGTTGACTTTCACTGTTTACTTTTTTTGCTGAATATACACGCAAAGGCACAAACTTAGAACCAAAATAAGCCAGCCATCTCTGTATTCCTGTTTTTCGTGGCTCTGCCCCTGGTGGGTGGTAGTGAGGAAGGGACCACCCAGTAAACTGAGTTTAGTTTCCAGACAGTGAAATTATCTATGGGCTCTTAGTTTTTGTTGTTGTTGTTGAAGTTAGTAGCTTTTTCTTTTTTTTATCAACACCCTTTCCCCCTTTTCAGCACCCTTTCTTCTCATTTTGTAGTCATACTCTCATAGATCTAGGTTTTTTGTTTGTTTTAAGCTTAAAGCTTCACATTTTTTGTCAGTCACTGCTAAATCCAGAAAACTTCCCCCAGGTTGAGGAGGGGCCGGTTTTGAAAGACTGAGTTTGGATAACTTCGTGGGAGTTCTTCCTAATAAAGAGTGCAGGGCTGGGCTTTGGCAGGAGAATAAAACATATTTTCTTGATGGCTATAATTCACTCAAGAAGCAAATTTCAGACTCACATCTGCTCAGTTTTATCGAGGTTAGGAAAATGCCTCCTCTTAGAAGTTAAGTTGAATGTGATACCAGAGTTGGTTTGCCAACAGTGTCGCTAAACTTGGGGTCAGATTGCTGAGACCTAATTTGTTAAAAAAAAGTTGTGTTTTAGACTAGTGCATTTGAACATTAGTGATAAGTAGGTTTAGATGATTTAAATGTGTTCAAAATTACCATTCTAGTGCAAAAAGGTCATAGAAGAGAATTTTGTTTTAAAATATGCTTTTATCAAATACAGCATCAAATGTTTTTGCATCATTTGCTTTCTTTCTAATATTATACTTGATTCTTCGAGTGTAAGTGCTTTTTCATTGAGTTCAGTTTTAAGTAGAAAAGGTCTTCTTTAAAACCTAGGTGCCTTGATGATTTGAAACCACTGAGAAGGCAGTCTTCAGACCTTTTCAGTTGCTCCTATTTATTCATTCCAGTGGCTTTCTGTAAATGACGTCATTGTTAAATCACGTTGCATTGTGTAATGTGGCCATTTTAGTTCTTAATAACAAGAGCACAAGGGTGCCTAGTGTTTCAGAATTTAGTATCTCTTCTGTTCTTTTATCTCCTTTTCTGTTTGTTCTACTTTGTAAAGTAACATGTAAGTGTTGCCACTAGAAATTTAGTTCTTCTTGTTCCTTGCTAATTGTTTTGTTTTCCTCCTTGAAAATGTTTTAAAATGTAAGGTGAACATCTGTAGAAAAGTTTTATTACATAATGCTTTGTAAGTTATCGATTGGGTATCTATAAACATTAATAGATAATAATTAGTTGATTTTTTTTAATTTGCTGCTTAACTGAAAAACAAGCATATTTTTATATTTCTTGTGTCACAACAGTACTATCCTTTTCTCTGACATTTAGCATTATTATATGGGCCCTGGTGTGCTGAAGCATTATTTTAAAAGGTATTATGACCACACTGTGGGTAAGTTGTTAGTACTGTTAGATTTTAATAATTGGTCCCTTTAGAAGACCCTGAAAAAGTTACTGAAGAAAGTTATTTTCTTCAGAGTTGATTGCAAATCTGGGCTGTAATTTGAATTTGTACTTTTGCTCCAGTGTTTTTTAAACTCTGAGTGGCTTATGGAAACTGGGAAGTTTTACTTGTTTGACAAGTTTGGATGTGCCTATCTAATTTAGTATGAATTTTCTCACCCTATATGTACAAAATAAATAATAGTTTAACGATTTCGAAGAAGGGGTTAAAATATAAAATACTCAGGTCAAGACAAAGACTTGCCCTTTACAAAATGAGAGAACTCAGTTAAAATCTACATCTCTGAAAAAAATTTGATGGTTTTCATAGAAAATCAGATGTTTGCTGCAAATAATTTAAATACGGTTACATGCTGCTGAGATGGATCTTTTCAAATTATTCCGTATGTTCTTCATTGACTTGACATTGGATTGCTTAGAAGTTACAGCTCTTTACAAACACAGTACAATTAAACCAGACTGTCCATGTTAATAGCAGTTAAACGGCACGTTGCTGGAGCTGGAAACCCTCATCATCTCCAGTACCCATCTTTTGACAGCCTAAGGTGTAGCAAGATTCGGTGAGTTGCCGAAAGTCACTGACAGAATTTAGAGTGACAGAGATATTTTGACTCTCAGATCAATATCCTTTCCACTATATTACTACTTTCTTATCTTTTACTAGGACTTCTTTCAAGTAGGAAAATGAATTTTGTTTTTTGACCCAGTTCAGTTATTTTGAAGTGTTAAATTTGTAACTTAAGACAAATAATAGAAAAAAAGGACAAAAGGCATGGTTAATCAACAGCCTCTTTATAAACTTTGTTATGGATCAAAATTCGTTGTAACCAGAGCAATTAATTTGAATTTATTAAATCTGTAATTATAGTCAATGATATGATCAACACATTAGGAAGAAAGAAGCAAGACGGCAAAAGAGAAATCAGTGACTTACATAATCATAAGCAGTTTTTGAAAACATGAAGGTCAGCTGTGTCATACTGGGGTGAGGGAGTATTACTCTCTTCTTCCCGCTTTCCCTCTACAGTTAGGAAGATGCGATCTGTTTCCCTGACTGTTCCTTTCTTATTTTCACCCTGAAGTGCTTAAGACATTTTTATAGCAAACTTAGGTGTATTTAAAAAAAATTATCCTGATGTATTTGGGGATATCATTTAACAACCCTTTGAGATACTGCATATGGCCCGATTTTATCCAGGTTCTACATAGACAATGCATGATATTTCTTTTTTTTTTTTTTATTGAGTTATAGTCTGATATTTCTTATAGTCATCGGTGATATATCTGAAAATACTCTGCTTAGAATTCTTTGCCAATTTCTTGCACTCATGGAAAAATGTATTTTAATTTTATGCAGACCATTTTTCTTAAACAAGACAAAAAGCTCTTAACTCTGACACATAATAAATGCTCAACAAATTTTGCTAAACTTGTCTACGAATGAAGCATCAAAACTGGAACCCATTTCCACTGTTAACACTTTTGTATATAACTCTAAAGCCTGTTGGGGGCAATTATATTACTAAGTACACTGGTGTCTAGTAAATGCCTACGTAAGTTAGGCTCTTGAAATTCATGGAAACAAATAATATGGTCCCTTGCCTTCTTGGAGCTGTAGTTTCTATTGTGCTGTAGTTACCTACACTTGGTGCATTTTAGAGGGGACCATTTTTCACACAGCTAATCCTAGGGGTTGCAGCAAATATATGAAATAATAGGGTCCCACAGTATTTTGGACTATAGTCTCCTGGTACTGTGTTATATATTGTCAGGTTATTTATTTTTAATTAAGAGTGCATGCAGAAGCAGATGCATGGAAATAGGGAAGAGATTTGCATAAATATTGTGATGTACTTAATGGTATTTTTGTTTGGTCACTGTTAAATCCCCAGCATTTATGTATTTTTACGGAAAATTTGTTTAAAATGAAAGAATATCCAAAGTAATCTAGTTATTTTTCTAAACAATTATTCTTAATTGTTGTTAAAAACACATGAAATTTACTGTCTTAACCATTTTTAAGTATACAGTTTAAGTATATTCGTATTGTTATGCAACAGATCGCTACAACTTTTTTTATCATACAAAACTGAAACTCTGTACCCATTACACTCCTTATTTCCGCCTCCTCCGGGTCTGTTGCAACTGTTATTCTACTTTGTATTTTTATGAATTTGTCTACTTTAGATATATTATGTAAGTGGAATCGCAGAGTATTTGTCTTTTGTGACTAACTTATTTCACTTAGCATAATGTCTTATAAGCTCATTCATATTGTAGCATGTGACTGGATTTCCTTTCTTTCTTTCTTTTTTTTTTTTTTTTTTGAGTAAAGGTAGATTTATTTAGAGATACATACTGCATACATAATGCATTCCCATTATTGATGCTGCTGGGAGAAGCTTCAAAAGATGGAGCTGGGGAGATGATGGGGTTCTCACAGAGAAAGCTGTGGCATAGCCTGACCACTGAGTGTAAGGCAAGAGAAAGGCAAGTAAAGAGGTGTGGGAATTGGATGCTCAGGTTAAAGTAAAAGTAGGTACACACTCCATAGACAGAGTAAGGGCCGTCTCTGAAGAGGAGGGAGCCAAAAAGGGCCTGGATTTCCTTCCTTTTTAGGGCTGAATAATATTCCATTGTATGTTAATACTGCATTTTCTTTATCCATTCATATGTAATGGACATTTGGGTTGCTTCAACTTCTTGGCTATTGTGAATAGTGCTGATGGGAACTTGGGTGTGCAAATATCTCTTCGAGATCCTGCTTTCAGTTCTTTCTTTTGGATAAATACCCAGAAGTAGGATTGCTGGATCATATGGTAATTCTATTTTAATTTTTTTGAGGAAATTATATTTTGTAACTTTGCTTTTACTTCTATAAATAAACATTTTTAAAAAGTACATTTTTATACTATATTTTTAGTCAGAACTACATTTTAAGCTTTTCTATCTGAGCAATTTTTTTAAACAAAATTACTTTCAAATTTCCTAATCTAACAGAGCAAGATCATGAAAACAATATAGCTGATATCTGGCTGCTTTTACATTATTTAAATCTTGGATACTTGTGAAGTAAAGTGCTTAAAATGTAGCTCAGGGATTGAGATTTGAGACAGGACTTACTGCTGTTTAGGATTATACATGAAAAATTGTCATGATACACAATGTGTTTGAGCATGTTTTTAAAGATAAATTATTCTTAGGTAACTAGTAATTGCTTACCTCCTTGTTTTAATTACTTATGTATAAAAGAATACAGAAAGCAAAGATGGCTTCTTGTTGGCAAGCAGTTCCCTTTTGGGAATTAATTCAGTGACCCCCCCCGCCCCCGAGCCCCAGAAAATGGCAGTTGTCCTCTCATCGCAGTCAGTGGATATCCTTGTATAGGATATACAAGGATAGATATTTAGGAAACTGCAGCATGGCCAAGCATCTTGGTGAAGTGGTAATTAATCTTTTAGTCAAATACCTGGTCACAGCTGTCTTAATTAAAGCACTAACATATCATGACATTGTAATATTTTTAATTGAAATGTGAAGCAAATTCAGATGTATTCAGACTTAAATTACTGATGGTTCTTTGATTAATTCCTGAAAACATACTGATGACTAATTGGCTTAAGACTTAAAAATTTTATTGCAATAACTAGAATGGAGACATTATAAAATATTATCATACTACATTATCTAGATGTGTCTTACTATAAAAATTTAGGAAATAAGTATTTAAACTTTAAAGAAATAGGCACATGTAATAGGGGTTACATGAAATAGGCACCTTCGTTTCATGTACATGTTTATTAGTATTGAAAATTTTTACTCTGTTAGGTTTTAATCATTGCTTTGCTTGGCAAAGGAATTTGCTGCTGTTGAAAAGTAGTACCAGCGAAGAAATTTCCAAAAAGCTAAACATCAGACTTATAGCAAACCTTTCATTTTGTTTAGCTCCCCTAAAGCCTCAGTACTATAGATAGCATTGTCCAGAATTATTCTCTTAATGAGATTATTTCTGAAGGACTAATGTTGTATCATCTGAAGACCCACTCATAAAGGCAAGGGTTTCCAGGACCACAGAAGGGGATTGTTTAGAGATGCCTGGCATTTGCTCAGCATGCTCTACAATATTGTACCTAGAGGAAACATAAATACAAGGGTTATGTTTGGAAGACATAAGCTTCTGTTCAATTAAGAAGTCAAGTTCAGAGGCTTTTCTGGTTCTGGTTCAAAACCACCTTCAGGCCCATGCAGCTGCCTTCTAAAACCTGAAATGGAGGCTGATAATGAAACCTACTCCTGCACATGAATGGTTCTGTTTATAAGTGAATCCATATTGTGTTATGTCTCCTGTTTTTCTATACCCCACTCCACATTTACCCCTCTTTCTTTCTTTCTTTCTTTCTTTCTTTCTTTCTTTCTTTCTTTCTTTCTTTTAAATTTTTACTAAAGTGTAGTCAGTTTACAATGTTGTGTCAGTTTCTGGTGTACAGCACTATACTTCAGTCATATAGGAATATACATATATTCATTTTCATATTCTTGTTAACCATAAGTTACTGTAAGATATTGAATATAGTTCCTTGTGCTATACAGTATAAACTTGTTTATCTGTTTTATATATAGTAGTTAGTATCTGCAAATCTTGAACTCCAATTTATCCCTTCCCACCCCTACCCCTATTTTTCTAGTCTCCTGTGAGACATTGGTACTATGAACAAACTCAGGAGCTTGCTCAAGAATACTGTTTGTTACGCTGCTGTTAGGAGGGAAAATGAAATGACTATTTGAAAGTACGATATAAAAATCCACAAAACTGTTGGGAAGTTGGGAACAGTTGTTGGGAAAAGTTTTTCTGCTTGGCTAATACTCTTTTGGATGGGAAGTTATAGATGACTGACTATAACTGGGATCTTAAAAAAAAACTGGGATCTTAAAGCCAAAATACTGTGTGCGTGTGTTTTTTTTTTAATGTATTATTTTTGCAGATGAACATGTCTCACACCCTGTATAAGGTTGAATGGTTTAGCTGTGAGTGTACTCTTCAATCTGATGGATGAAATAACTCCAGCTCTGAAACTAGCAGTAATTGGAAATCCTTTGTGAAAGGAAAAGGAAGTTTGTCCTGAATGAGATATTTAATATGGACAGGGTAGAGACACACTAGGATCCAAATCATAACTTTACTTCTTACTGGCTGTGTGATTTAGGGGAAGTTCTTCATCCTCTCTGAGCTGAGATTTCTTTATTTGTAAAAAGGGGTTAGTATTAATAAATGAGGTAGATAACATGTAAGAGCACATAAACAAGTGCTCAACACATATCAGAGACTATGTCTCTGTAATTAAAGTTCCATCCCTGTAGTTCTCCCATCCAGTTAAAGGTAGGATTTTAATGACTTAGTTGAAGGCTACTCTTTCTTGTTGTTGTGTGCAGACCTTCATATTCTTTCTTGCCCAATATAGTCCTTGTCCACTGTTGTGAGCCTTAAACTACCACAACTACCAAAGGAAGTAAATTCCAGCTAGTATGCTTTGTTCTTTCATAAACCATTCTGGTATAAATAGTAGTTGACAATAGAGGTTTTTAGAATTACCCGTGGATTTTGTTTCTTTATCTCTCTTTGGCCTGGTTATGAAGTTGATACAGACTCTTTGCTAGAAAAACATTCTCCTTGATGAACACTTTAGCACTCCATCTAATGATACTGGGTTTCTCAATTTCTGTTTCAGTGAATTATTTTTCTGTTCCTATTTTCTTAAGAGTTGTTTGGTTTTCTGTACATTAAAACAATTTTGGTTTTTCCTTTTACCTTTCTAGAACTTGGTTTTACTAAATCACTTTTACTTCCTTTTCTACTCTCAGCTAATTCTTGTCTCACCTATCACATCAGCCCCTGCAAAAAAAAAAAAAAAAAACACTTAACACTTCAAAAATGATTATGAAATAATTTGAGACATGTAGGCAGGTATAAAGGATAACACAAATGGATATTCTTTTACCCATATCCCAGTTGATGAAACAATACATTGCAAATATTATTAAAGTTCACAAAATATGTCTGCCCTTTTAAAATTTTTTAAAATTTCTGCTGAATTATGTGGTTTTATCAAGTAATGGTTGTTTTGGTTGTGTGTTTGTACGCACTAGCTTGTTTTAATCTTCTGTTGCAAAAGGAAAATAGAAAGTTAAGAAACTGATAGGTCTGAACTGACTAATTAGTAGTTTTGGGATTTCTTGACTTCTGTTCATCTACAGAACAAGGATTATATCTGCTCAATTCTTTGGAATGATGTAGATTCATAGATTTTTAAAAATTTTTTATTTATTTATTTTACAATATCTTTTTTTTAATTGAAGTAGAGTTGATGTACAATATTATATTTACAGGTATACAATATAGTGATTCACAATTTTTCAAGTTTGTACACCATTTATAGTTATTATAAAATATTGGCTATATTCCCCATGTTATATAATATGTCCTTGTAGCATATTTTATACCTGATAGTTTGTGCTTTTTAACCTCCACCTCCATCTTGCCCCTCCCGCTTCCCTCTCCCCAATGGTAACCACTAGTTTCTTCTCTACATCTTAGATTCATAGATGTTAACTGCTCTTTGTACAATTTTAGTTACATCCGTGTTTTAGATCTTAAATGTGTATAGGGCAGGAACCACCTCTGTTTTTCTTTATATGGGGCTTGTTTGATACCATAAACATGGAAGTGCAGAATAAATGATCTAAAGAGAGAACACTGGTTGCTGACAAAGGCTGCTGATGTAAATTACAGTTCAGTGTGGGAAGTGGGAAAATTCAAAGCATTCACCTTATGAAGCTCTATAGGCTGAAATTAGAAAACTTATCTTTGAGGATAAGAAAAACATTTAAAATATATTTTTAAGTAACTTGTTTAAGTGATATTGGTAAAGGCATTAAACAATGCAGATAATACTGCAAGTAAAGTAAAAATTAATTGAAATTTATCCAAAGATAATCACTGTTGAAATTGTGGTGATCATCCTTTGAGCTATCTTTTTGTACTTTTGTGTACAATTTACAAAGAAATCTGTATTTTGTTTTATTAATACTTAAATAG
Organism: Camelus bactrianus; assembly: GCF_048773025.1. Classification (NCBI taxonomy): domain Eukaryota; kingdom Metazoa; phylum Chordata; class Mammalia; order Artiodactyla; family Camelidae; genus Camelus; species Camelus bactrianus. The sequence continues at coordinate 14,033,763 of NC_133550.1, read as the reverse complement.
GACCATACCATCCCCAATGCTTCATGATCTTATTGTCACTGAACAATGTATCATAAACATCTTTTCCGTAAATAATAATAAATACACATCTGCATCATCATTTTAAATGATTGTATGGGAATTCCATAGTATGTTTGTACTAGGATATGCTTAACCCTACTGATAAAATTTTTTTTCCTAAAACTTCATTGTTGTAAGCAATGCTTTGATGAACATCCTTGTTCATACTTTTTATTTTTTAATTTTTTTACTTTTTACTTCTTTTTTTTTTCTCATTCATACTTTTTAGGTTAAAATTCTATAAGCAAGCAATTCTACTCCTAGGTATATTTCTAAGAGAAATGAAAGTGTATGTCCACACAGAATCTTGTACACAAATGTTTATAGCAGCACTATTCATAATAGCCAAAAGGTGGAAACAACCTAAATGTCCAATGGATAAACAAAAGTATATCCTTTTGGTGGAATATTATTCAGTCGTTAAAAAGCAGCCAGATAGTGATACATGCTACAATGTGAGATAACCTAGAAAATAGTCTGCCAAGTTAAAGAAGCCAGACAAAGAAGGTCACATATCATTCTGTTTATGTGAAGTATCTAGAATAGGAAAATCCATAAAGACAGTGGTTGCCAGGGGATGGGGTGATGGGAGACTGGGGAGTGATTCCTTAATGAGTATAGGGGTTTTTCTGGGGTGATGAAAGTTTTGAAAGTAGAGGGAGGTTTTGAAAGTAGAGGGAGGAAAGTAGTTGCACAACATTGTGAATGCATTAAATACCACTGAATTTTATACTTTAAAATAGGTAATTGTGTGTGAATTGGTCCTCAAAAAAAATTTCTAAGCATTAGTGGTCAAAAGTTTTATACATTTAATGTTTTGTTATTTATAGCTAAACAGTTTCAGAAAGCTAGCAATTTATTGCTTTAAATTTTATTATTTTGTATGTGTGTTTTGGCTGTTTTATTTTCTTTTTTGATGTACAACATAATGTTCTAGTCATACGTATATATACATATATTCCTTTTCATATTATTTTTAAATCTTTTATTTCATTTTTATCATATTCTTTTTCATTATAGGTTACTACAAGATACTGAATATAATTCCCTTTGCTGTACAATAGAAACTTGTTGTTTATCTATTTTATATATAGTAGTTAGTATCTACAGATCTTGAACTCCCAATTTATCCCTTCCCACTCCCTCTTTCCCCCTGGTAACCATAACTTTGTTTTCTATGTCTGTGAGTCTGTTTCTGTTTTGTAAATAAGTTCATTTGTCTTTTTTTTTAGATTCCACATATAAGTCATATCATATGGTATTTTTCAGAAAGCTAGGACTTTATACTACCATTGATAATCAATCTTTGCCAGTATGATCTGGGGAAAAAAGGTACTTGCTTTAATTAGCACTGTCTGATTATTAGGGAATTAAATATATTTTCATTTATTATTTGCATTTTTTTCTCACTTTTGAGTTGCCTGTTTTCATTTTATTATTTTTCTGGTACTTTGTTTTAATAACTCTTCCTTTATGAAAGTTGTAATATTTTCCCTCATTACTACTTAAAATTTTTTTCCCAATTAGTCTCTTATTCTTCCAGGTGAATTGGACACATTTTGTCAGTTTCCCCTAATAAATTCTTCTGGAATTTTTTTGATTGACTCATATTATAGTTTCATTATTTTCTTATTGATCCTACATATTTTTTTACCAAGTTTAAGCTTAGTATTTTACAGTTTTCGTTGCTGTTGCTAATAGGATCTTTTCTTCTGTTTTATTTCTAACTGGCTCTGATTTGTGTATAGGAAGCCTATTGACTTATGTGCATTAGTTTTATAATGGCTATCTTACTGTAATCTTATTTCTTTCAATAGTTTTCAGTGATTTTCTTCAGTGATTTTCCAGGTATACTGTTATGTCATCTACAAATAATTTTACCTACTCCTTTCTAATATTTATACCTCATTTCATTCTTGTCTTGTTAAATAACAGTCGTAATAGTAGGGAATCCTTGTTTTATATCTTACTTTTGAAGAGATGATTTTTCATCACTGCATAGTATTGTCAAGTAGTTTGCACAATTTTTTTCTCTTTTGTCACTCAGGTAGTTTCAAATTTTCCTGTATTTTAAAGATAGAATATAATAGAGCATACAGTTTTCTCATTTTAAATCATTTCCTTAGAATAAGTCCTCAGGAGTTTGCTAGTTTTTATTCATTGCATAATCAGTATTAAAAGAGCAGAGAACAGAAAACTCAAAATATATTAAATAAAATGCATGCATCTGAATTATTCATTGCCGTATTAAGCAAAGTTGAAGGAAAACAATTTAAGAAAAGGAGTACACAAATGCATAAAAGAGCACCTGTTTATTTTTATGGAGTAGCATTTCCATCTTTTATCCTTTTGTCATACTGTCATTGGCAGTTTAAAGCTGTGATGTGTTTTTGTAAGACTGGGTAGAAATGAGAGTATCTGCTTTTAGTGCTTATCTGGTAATCTGGACAAATTAAGACAAGGGAGAGTCTAGATCTTATATTAAAAAGTAGCCTTGGAGTTTATGCCTAGGGAGGGGTTGAAATATCAGCTGTACTATATCAGATCATATGCTTGTACTAGGGGCTTTACTCATGCATGAACTTAGAGACCCCTGTCATTAAAAGGTACCCAACATGTAATTGCCTATTTACCTGGTCACTTCAGGGATCTCAGGATGGTATGGATCTGCAGTTACTTTTTTAATATTAATTCAGATTTTTATGCTTAATGTTGTTACTGTATTATTACACATAGGTAAAGTTTATTTGTGCAAATTAATAGTAATTGAGAGGAAGATGAAAAAGTGATAATAATGGATATTTTCACCCCCTTTTTGGTTTCCATTATTGTTAACAGTACTATAAATATTTTTTAGAATCTTGTTCACAGAGTATGATAGATGGCTACTATTACTCATTTTTCTTCAGGCCCTGAGGGACAGTCTCTAGGATCTTTCCCATGTACTTCTACTTTGTTTCAGCAGTCTTTCATGCTTTTATTATCACACAACATCTCCTTGCTATATTTTATCCACGAGATTTTCTGAAAACATGAAATTTTATCCACACTGTTTCTCCTTTCCAAATACACTGCATTCAGAACAGTTATTTCTGCATTGCTAATCAACCCCAAGCTATTTTTAATGGGAATTACATGTAATTTGAAAATTCTGATATGATTATCCTTTTTCAATGGTAAATCCAGTGGTTAGAAACTAAATGTTAGATTACTGTGCATTTTATTCTTTGTTTTACAGTATTCTTTTATTGCTGCTGTTTCAGACACTAGTGACTGAATTTGATGTTACAACTCCCCTAGATAAATTCAAAAGAACATACTGTGAGTAGTAAGGGTACATATATATAGAGAGAGAGAGATGGAAGAAAAAAACATTAAAAGTCACATTTAGCTCTCCTTTTATTTTCCTAATATACAGGGATTTATTGAGTACCTCCTAAGTGCCAGGAACAATGCTAGGTATGCTGTATATTAATTTTTATTTTTTAGCATAATATAATTATATCCTTTTTGCCAATGAGGAAAGTAGGACTCAGAGAGGTTACTCAGATAGTAAGTGGTGAAACCAGGATTCATACCTAGATTTTTCCAACTGCACCGTTTAGTGCATTACAGTATACGTAATAGCTCTTACTAACTTTAATCGTCAGAGGCGCTCAGTAATTTAAAATACCAGTTGTTGGATATGCACAGTTTGAAAGTCAGTTAAAAGAACGTGATTTAAAATCCAGTGAGGAAGAAGATGAATTGTGTTCATCTCTCCTTTAATCAGGGAAATGATGGAGGCATGAAATAGTCCAAAATTAGTTTTTTTATCATTCTCTTATTTTATCACCTTACGGTTCTTACTAAACCAAAAGACTATATTCTTTTAACCTTTATGCTTCTCCTCCACAGCTTTTCTCTGGTATATATTATATATTTAAATGGATTTTAAATCATACCAGTATGAATAGCAATCGGTAATTATAACTAGTTTTGGAAGGATGCTTAAGTAAGTCTCTTTCCCAGGAAATCATCACTATTCTGAGAGCTGGAGAAAAAGATAATACAATTCTAATCCATTTCTCTGTCTTAAAAAAAACAATCTTTAGTATGGAATAGTGTTGACAGAGTTGAGAAGTAGGTGAAAGTCTTGAAATTTACAAGAATTTCAGTATATTACTGATAATGATCAAATCTTCAATCTTTAGTTTTCTTGGACATGAAAAATAGAGAAATGTGTACCTTTGGATTCATGGTGGATAATATAAAAACTAAGAGTGTTTAGTAAGGAAACATTACCAAAACTTGGGGAAAAAAATGTAGTTTAATGGAGAGATAGCTGAATTATAGTTCCTCAAATGGCCCCATTTAAAATTTGTGCACACCCTCCCCCCCCCCCCTTTTTTCGCTTCAGCCTCTTCCCTGGGAGGGTGGACTTTTAAAACACCCATCTGTCACTTAGATACAGTGACACCTAGTGGTGAGAGAGCCTTTGCCATCATTATGTTGATTGCCCTGTACCTCTTGAAAACTACCCACTTTCTGAGATGGGAAGAACCAGTTGTTAAATCTGTAAAACACTGTTAATATACCAAAAAGTGGGGAGATGCATAGGCTGATTTTTTTTTTTTTTTTTTTTTGCTGTGTAGGTCTTTTTAATGATAAAAGTTGTATAATTACACTACAGAAAGTAAGAGAAAAAGAAAGGAGAAAGGGAAAAACAAAACAAACAGCACTCCTTTATTAGTCACCAATTTAGTGTTGGTTCTACCTTATGTAAATCTTAATGTATGTATTTCTTTAGCATAGCTTTCTTCTTAGTATGCATGTAATGTGTTTCTTGGTTTGTTCAATTATATAGTATAAACATTTTTTCCAAATTGTTATACTTCAGTTAATCATAAACTTTACTGACTGCCTAGTATTCCATCAGGTTACTTTAACAATTTCTTTATTTACATTTTAATCCACTTCTTGTATTGCTGTTGTAAATAATTTGATGAGTGTCTGTTCAAACGACTTTTTCCATAGTTGGATTTTTTTTAATGATGAACATTTTAATGGACTCTGACCTTTCCCCGAATAAGTTTTTATGTTTTTGCTTACTAGTGACATTGAATATTTTTCCTTCTGCTTGTTAACAAGTTGTACCAGTTGATTTGTCTACTGGCATAATATTCTTAACAACTTGGCCTGGGCTCTCTTTTTTTTTTAATAGAGAAATTCATTGTTTTTAAAGTTTACTGAGAATAACTTCCTCAAGCTCTTACTGGCTTTTTCTAATACAGGAGCTTTAATTTTTGTATGTCAAATGAATTCATCTTTTTTCTTGTGATTTCTTTAATGAATTTTTAAAAATGACATAACATAGATCTCTATGCTTTATGCCTTCTAAAAGTTTGATAATTGTTTTCTCTCTTCATATTTAAATATATATGTGTATGCATTTAACTCCTCTACCTTTATTTTTTATTTTATTTAACATGAAAAAATACATGAAGAAGGCAATCCATCATTTAAAGAAAACAGTATTAGTGTTTTTTAATTTCTTGCCAGGCTTTCTTTCAGACATTTTTGTAAACAATTGAACATTATCTACCCAGAATTTTTTTTTGAAATGTGATAAGGGTGGAGATATCTAAAGTTATTTTGAACATATTGTTTGTGTCTGAGCCTCCTGACATCTAGAGCAAAAAAGGCAATTTTGGAGATACATTTTCTCTCTTGTGTGTTATCTCATTAGAGTTTGCCTCCTTGACTGTAGCATCTAAAATAAGTGTGTGGCACACAGCAGAGGTGCAATAAAGATTTGTTGTATTAAAACAAATAAAAGATAAATATTTTCCTTCTGCCTATTCCTATGGTACCCTCCTCACTCCCTGGCAGTTTAATGTTTTTTCTTTTTAATTTTTCCCCCTTCAAACTCTTTCCTTCTTTTTTCCTCACTTTTTTTTTAAAAATAGTTTTTTAATTTAATTTGCTTTTTAAAATAGTTGTGTTGAGCTGTAATTTATATACTCTATAATTCACCCATTTAAAATGTACAGTTTGGTAGATTTTAGTATATTCACAGAATTGTGAACTACCACAATTTAAATTTAAGAACATCTTTATCACCCCAAAAAGTGACCCATTGCTGTCGTTCCCCGTTCTCACTCCTCATCTCTAGTCCAAGACAACCTAATCTAGTTGCCATCTCTTTGGATTTGCCAGTTGGGAGCATTTCTTATAGATGGAATCATAAGTATGTGGTCTTTTGGGACTGACTAAGCATAATGCTTTTAGGGTTCATCCATGTTGTGGCATGAATCAGTACCTCCTTTTTATTGCTAAATAATATTTCATTTAGTGGGTATACCAAATTTTGTTTATCAGTTCATCAATTGATACACATTTGGGTTGTTTCTGCTTTTTAGCTCTTAGGACTAATACTACTTTGAGCTTTTGTGTACAAGTTTTTGTGTGGACATATGTTTTTACTTCTCTTGGTTTTATACCTCAGAGTGGAGTTACTGGGTTAGATTTGGTTTTAATGAGTTCCTTAATCTGTATCTTTGAAAAATCTTAAAAAATATTTGTTGTCTCTCTTTTGTTCATGTCCCACGCAGTCTTGCTGTTTCAGTTATATCCCCAAAATGTTGAAGTTCCCTGTGTTCAGCCACTAAATCCTGCCTTTTTAAAATCCTGATTTTTTTTTTTTTATCCATGTCTTTCTGTACTGGAACCACTGCCCTGCTTTAGACCTTTATTATCTCTCACCATTATCTAATGGAATAGCCCAGAATATTCCATTTGTTTCTTCTAATATTTCCCTCTCCCAACTCTTAAATTTATCTTATTAGAGCATTTTATTAGTACTTTATTATACATTTTATTAGTACTTTATTATACAAATTATAATAAAGTAAATATTATACTTGTTGATTTCATTTTGTGTCTTCCAAGTGAGATAATGAAGCTGGGAAGCCCTATAATGGCCAGGATTATATCTAACTATCCCTAGAGCTTAATACAGTATTTGGCACATGTTCTTATTCTTATAGTATACTTGCTAAGTTAAATATTAGTCACATCTTAAAGATTTGATCAATATTGCCACCCTGCCCTACACACACCATGCTGTTTCACTGACATATGCTTTTGTGCATTCATGCTACTGGGAGTTGTATGAAACTGCTTCTCTCCCCATACTCTCTTTACCATCACTTTTAAAAAAAAATCAGTCATTTGAGCATCTGTCTCATCTAGTAATGTCTGTTTTGAAGTTTCTCTCTCCACCTCCATCCCCTGCTTCACTACATTCCTTAATGCTGCTTATAGTCTTCCCTCTGCCTGGGACGCCCTTCCCTTGCCAACATTCTTCACCTGGCTACTCCTATGCATTCTTTAAAGTTTGGCCCAAAGCTCAATTCCTTTAGGAATCAAGCCTTTTCTGAAATTCCAGACTGGAGAAATTACTCTTTTCAATTCTGGAACATATTTTGAATGGCTTTTACTATAATATTTATATCATTACTTTGAAATTATGTGTTTTTCTCTTTTCTAGTGAACTACAAGGTCTTTAACATTGAGAACTATTTCTTTGAATCTTCAGAGCTTAGTATAATACCTGGAGCAATAAAAGTAAATAACTGATAAACATTTCTATAGATTGCCTTTATGGAGTCCATGTCGTATAAGGCACTATAGGAATAAGCACTGAAGGAAGTTTATATGTAGTAAAGCCTATGAATTGTCATTCATACATGTGTATATGTACGTGTATAAAATATGCTGTGCTAATTCTCTAACAGGAAAGATGTAATATGAAGAAATAAGTTTAGAAGCTATATATATATATATATATGCGGATTTGTATAGAACACAAGTTACTGATGAATTAGCAAGGGATTGCATTCTGGAACAGAAGGAAATTTCTGGTGCCCATTCTTTACTCTTGTGTGGTCTACTTTAATGTAAAATTATCATCATCAGAATTTTTTGTTACATGCTTACCCTTACAGCATAGTTCTGGGAGTTGGACAAAGAAAATTAGACTCTTATCAATTTGACACACACACAAAATAGTGACACAAAATACTGGTAGATCATACTGAGATATAGGCTGTAGCCAGGAGAAATTTATGTGTGCTCAATATAATCATGACTTACTTTATGAAAACATAATTCCTTTTTTTTTTTTTTTTGTAGTTAGGCAGTGCATTTAGCTGTATGTACTAGAAAACCTATTGCAGGCACTTAACCAGATAGGGGTTTATTGTTCTCATACAACATGAAATCTGAAGGTAGTGAATTCAAGGTTGGTGTGGCAACACCAGGTAACAGTAGGAATCCCAGCCCTGTTTACTTTTGCCTTAGTATCTATGGGACAGTTGCCATGCTTGCAAGGCAGCTACTCCACCTTTGGTCATTGTGATCTCTTTCCAGACAATAAAGGAGGAAGCAAGCCTAGTTATTCCCAGTTTATTTAAAGAGCTTTCTTGAAAGTCTTATTCAGCAATTTTATTTTAATACCTGATTGGCCAAGACCTTGATACTTAACTACTACTTATCTGCAAGGGAATCTGGGAAGGAGAATATTTTTAACCTGGGCACCGTTACCCTGAACAAAATTCAGGTGGCTTTTAGGTAGAAAAAATGAAAACTGGGAACAAGAATTAGTAACTCCCATTAGCACTAGCACATACTGAAAACAGCACACATAGAGAGTGAGGAATCCACCGAATTATCTTCCTGTATCTCCCTCCTGAAAACAGAGTATGCTGATACCATGCACTTTTTAATATGATGTGATAAGAAGGGCATTTCACTTATTTGGTATTCTTTAAAACCCATAACTCCAGTCTGATGAGAAAACATCCGACAAATCAAAATTGACGGACATTCTATAAGATACCAGCCAGTATTCTTCAAAGTTGTCAAGGTCATGAAAGACTGGGACACTGTCACAGATGGGGGGAGCCTAAGGAGACATGACAACTAAGTGCAGTGTGGTATCCTGGATGGGATCCTGGAAGAGAATAAGAACATTAGTGAAAAAATTGGTGAAATCTGAAGAAAGTTTGTCATTTAGTTATCAGTGTTACATCAATATTAATTTATTGGTTTTGACTAATATACCTTGCTTATGTAAGATGTTAATATTAAGAGAAGCTGGATGAAGAATATACAAGAACTTTCTGAATCTTTGTAATTTTTCTATTAATCTAAAATTGTTCCAGAACAAAAAATTAAAATAGCTAGAGAAACTAGGACAGCAAAACCAAAAAGTCTACAATGAAAGCTTATATGTACAATGAACTATAAAATGATGGGAACAAGCTATAAGATCTATGATTATTGGCATTTGGGAAGGGAAGGAAGCAGAGGGAAGGCAACGGGGCTTCTGATGGCCCTGAGAACAGAATAACCTCTAAATCACAAGCAGGTATTCACTGAAGAAACATCTAGAATAGTAACTGAAAATAGGAAGGAGTTCTGCCCTTACAGGTTGAGTACAAGGGAATGGAGATAAAGTCTGACAACTTTGAAATTAACAAACTGAAGTTCTAATGCATAGCAAACTGAGGAGAAACTTCTAGGAGTAGAATACACTTTGAGCAAGACAGGGACAAAGAAAAGGACATGATAAAAGAGAACAAGCAGAGGGGTAGAAAGAATCAGTTGTGTGTTTCTTGTTTTGTGTCTTAAAATCTCTGAAACCATGAAACTTAAAAAAACCATCCTAGTTCCTACCCCTCCTTCCAGAATTTAAGAAAAACTCATTTAACTTTAAAAAATGAGTTTGATTCCATATAAAGTTACAATTATCAAAAGACAGCGATAGCAACAATGGAAAGAAGCAGAAAAACTTCCTAAGGCAATGAAAGGATCCTGGAAAGACATGTCCACCAAACAGATGAAAATTCAAAATAAGCTAATTTAGGAAATGATAGAAGTTATGAGAGAAAATATAAATTCAAATTAGAAAAATCTCAGAATTGAGGTGATTGGCGAAATGGAGAATTTGAAAAGAAGTGCTGGACCACACAAAAAGAATTAGGAATAAGAGAAAAAAATCATTTCAGAAATAAAGATGATAATAAAAGGAACATAAATAATAAGGACAACAGATAATGACTCAATAAAGTAAAAGCAAAGTAAAACAAAATCAAATTTTTATATGTAATAGAGGGAAGCATTTAAAAGAACCCCCCCCCTCCAAAAAAAGAGAGAGAGATAAAGGGGACTGGGGGAAAAATGATACGAAAAATAGGCAAAGAAGAACCAACATTCATGTAAACAGAGTTCCCGAGGGAGAAAACAACCTAAGCCATGGGACAGAAAGAAAACTTTCCCAAAATGTGCCTGGGGAAATCAACCCAGAATGGCCAACACCGAGACATAATCTAGTAAAACTGATGGACACTAAAGAAAAAAATCATTTGGGCATCCCAGCAGAAAAAGACCTAATCACTTATACAGGAAAGAAGTGGATTTTCACTAGACTTTTTGACAGCATGTTTAGTGTTGGGATGTAGTCAATTAACATTTAAGCGAATCAAGTAAATAAAACAAGAACCAAGAATTTTCTGTCCAGACAAATAGACTTCCGAGTATAAAGACCACAGACAATTCAATACTAACATGTGAGAATTCAGGATATAGTGTTCACATGATCTCTTCCTATGGAATCTACAAGAGCTTCAAATAACTAAAATGACTAGAGAACCAGATAATGGGAACCAAATACTAATTTCTCATTTAAAAAAAAAAACTAGGAATATTTGAATAGCTGATTCTAGATCTGGAGCAGGAAATTAACATCATACATGGGATATCTTGTCAAAGAACAAAGGAGCCAATTTGATGTTTCTGTGGCCAAATGTTAGAATAGCTTGAGCATCATTAAGGATAGTAAGTGCAATGAATGGATTGAAGCATCAAATACGTTTAAATCCACGAATTCATATGGATGCAAAAAAGACAGACTGCAGAGGGCTTGAGAGAGCTACTTGAGGTGGTATAAATATTCTGTATCTTGCTTGTAGTAGTGTTTACACTGCTTACTATATATATTTGTCTAAAGCATGGTTTCTCAACCTTGACACCATTGACATTTTGAACCAGGTAATTCTTTGTTTTGGGGAGGAGCGAGCTGTCCTATGCATTATAGAATATTTAGCAGCACTAGATGCCAGACATGACAATCAAAAATGTCTCCATATAGTGTCAGATGTCTCCTGGGGAGTATAAAGGCTCCAGTTTGAGAACCCTGGTCTAAATTTACTAAAAGGGTGAATTTCTTTTTTTTAATTGACGTATAGTTGATTTACAATGGTACGTTAGTTTCTGGTATACAGCATAGTTATTCAGTTTAAATATATATATATATTTATATTTATATATTCTTCATTCTTTTTCATTATAGGTTATTACAAACTATTGAATATAGTTCCCTGTGCTTTAGAGTAGGACCTTGTTGTTTTATCTTTTCTGTATGTAGTAGTTTGTATCTGCTAACCCCAGACTCCTAATTTATACTCACTCTTCCCCTTTCTATGTCTGTAAGTCTGTCTCTGGTTTGTAAATAAGTTCATTTGTGTCTTTTTTTTTTCCAAGATTCCACATATAAGTGATATCATATGATACTTGTCTTTCTCTGTCTGACTTATTTCACTTAGTATGATAATCTCTAGGTCTATCCATGTCACTGCAAATGGCATTATTTCATTCTTTTTATGGCTTAGCAATATTCCACTGTATAAATACACCACAACTTCTTTATCCAGTCATCTGTCGATGAACATTTAGGTTGCTTCCATTTCTTGGCTATTATAAGTAGTGCTGCTGTGAACGTTGGGGTGCATGTATCTTTTTTGAATTGGAGTTTTCTCTGGATATATGCCCAGGAGTGGGATTGCTGGGTCATATGGTAAGTCTGTTTTTAGTTTTTTAACTAGTTTTCCATAGTGACTGCACCAAATTACATTGTAAAAGGGTAAAATTTTTATTGTATGTAAATTATATCAAAAAACTTCATTTTTAAGAAAAGAAAAATTCATTGGCAATTTTTTAAGAAGTCTAGGAAACCAACTCATTATTTTAAAACCTAGTAATTGACAGAATCAAGCATTTATCCTGTCTCTCCTACATTAAACTGTACCTCAAGAGCACATAGATGGTCAATATAGAGATAGATTTGTGGGCCATTATATGTATATATCACTCCCAGTTGTCAGTTTCTATGCCATTAAAAGTACGATACTTCCTTTCCTTTTTCTTTAAGTTGCTGCCTCTAATTCACTTTGTTTGAAGTTTATTTTTTTATTTTTGGTGGGGGGAGGTAATTAGATTTATTTAGTGTTTATTTATTCTTAGAGGAGATACTGGGGATTGAACCCAGGACCTCATCTCATGCATGCTAAGCATGCGCTCTACCATTTGAGCTAAACCCTCCCTGCTAATTCAGTTTGTTTGGACTGGGAAACTAGAACAAGAATATTATTATTACTTAAAAATACAAAATACTATGTATTATTAATTATCTATTTCTGTTAATAGAGATGTTTTTATTTCTTGATTTGGGGCCATATTCTAGATACTCTGTTCCTCATGCGTAAGTGATGTTACCAGTACTCCAGTTCGGCATGGCTGAAAACACACTTTGTGATCTGAGATATACTTCCTTGAATTAAATCTGTTGTGTAAAATGAAACACATTCAGAAAACCCAGTGTGTGCTTAATATATATAGATACAGTTTTAAAATTCAGTCTTACTGTATTAATACTTAATTAATGTTAACACAGTGTTTCCAGAATCATTTCAGAAAGCAGATGAATAGGGAAGTGTATGGAAACCACTCTTTTGAAAATTATTGAGGAGGTTATTTCATCTTATTTTAGTATTACCCAAGTCTTTTCTCAGAGAAGAATAGGATGTTTGACTTACCATGTGGTGGTCTTGAAAGTTCATGACTTCAGCACACTTCTTCACTTTGAGGAAACTAAAAAAGTGTGTAACTGCCATGGCTATTTCAGAAACTATTGCTGGAGGCAACCACTGGCTTGGGCAAGACTGTCATTAAACTGTGCCTTTGGTTTATAGTTATTTTCATCATGGTAAGGAAAATCTTTAATTTATTTCATTGCTTAACCAGTGCCACATTTTAAGATAAAACTGTTCTTTTTCTAAAACTGTTATTAAAACAGGCTGGAAACGGATTCTGGTCTGATGTTGATGCTTTTTTGATGTTTTATCCCTCCTTTTTGTTAAATGAAATTGAGAATTGTTCATTTTCTCTAATCCCATTCTCAGTTTTCATATTTAAGAAAAAAATTTGAAAGCATTGTAGGGGTCCAGGAGGATATTAATGTTGACTGTCCATTCTGTAAGAATTTAAAAGAGGGTTTGAGATTCAGTTTTGGTAGACTTGATATTTAAGTATTTCTTTGTGTCCCAGTTTACTGAATGATGCCTATCGTGAATGTTATTCCTATGTTCCAATAAAATGGAGAAAGATTTGCCTCTTTCTAGTTGACTGGGACAAGGGAGAACTTTGGGGATTAATTAACTTCTTTAATTTTAATAGAGTTAGATTAGCTTGGAAAATAGATCAAAGAAGATGATTTGCTTGTACGTACCACAGTATTGTCTTCTTTCTAAAGACCTATTAGAGATAATTGGATCTATAGTTTTCATAAATTTCTCTTCTGAAGGTAATTTTGGTAGGTAACCACTGACAATACTAACTAGCATCCTACCTTGTCTGCTATTTGGGCTTATTTTAAAGGATATATTCTCCATCTTCACTAGATGGAGTTTCTACTCAGTAACACATACAATTTTTAAGGCAGAATGATTAAACAAAATATTGTGAAAAAAATACTGTGTATATCTTACTCCATGATTTGGCACTATGGTTTTCCCACAAGATATTTTCCTAATAGTATTAGCTACAGTGTGTTGAATGTTTGCTCTGTGACAGATACTATGCTAAGCACCTTACATGTATTATTTCACTTGTTTTTACAGTAACTTTATGAGATTGATAATATTTCATCCCAGTTTTATTGATGGTGAAATTGATAACTAGAGAAGATCACTGCCAGAAAGCTAATCAAACCATAGTTGCAGGGACAAATATCTAGGTCTGTCTTACTTAAAAACCTGTTCTTAACCCTGTACTCCAGTACTTCCCAGTTTTAGTTCTGCCAGTATCATGAAAATCTCAAACTATTCAAATTAAATTTATGTTAATGCCATAGGCTGGTGCTTAGAAATGGTAGAGTGAGAAAGAAAGCACAAGAAGAGCGGCTTATTGGATATAGTAACTCACAATTATGTTGATGAACTGAAAAGAGTAGAGATTAGCTACAGAGGTAAAGTCAAGAGCGTAGGTTTCTAGATGGTAAGTCTGACCTACCCATTTGTTTAGTTTCGTTCTTTATAAAATAGATAAAACAAAGCAGACCAATTCAACATTCTTCATTTATTGGAATCATAAATGTGGGTAGAGTCATTAACTTACTTACAAGATGCTTTCTTAGGTGAATACTTACTGATAGTAGATGTGAAAGCTTGAGAAGAATGTTATCTATTCCTTTAAAACGTTGCTTTTGTCTATTGTCCTAGACCGGTGCTTAAAAATGTCAAGTGTGACTCATTACCAATTTATAAAATCAATATACTGGGTCATGACCAGCAGAAAGGAAAAAAATTTAAGTAAAGTGTAGGAAATTTCAGAATACATAACTTATCATAAGCATTTTTTGTGAAACTTTTGTTTCAGTTGTGTGTGTATGTACTAGGTCACAATGTCAAGTATATTTTTTACTGTGGGTTGCAAGCTTAAAAAGTTTAAAAAACACTGTCCTAGAGCTTTGTGGCATTTATCGTTTTTAATTTAACCAGGACAGAAATTATAATGAGTTCATATAAATTTATCTTTACAAGCAAATGACATTCAAGTAACATAATAGAATGTACATGGTATTTTCTTCCTTTTTCTAGCATTCTGAAAAGCATCCAGTCCCAAACCAAAACCTTCCTGCGGTGTATTGCTAGCTATACAGAATTAACTTTGACCTCATTTCTTTCCTTTTCTCTTTGTGTCAAAATTTATAGTATACATTCCTGCTATATATTCAGTGCAATTTTTTATTTATTTTAGGAAGTTTCCCCTTTTAGATTTTATATGGTTTTGAGTTTGGAATCTCTGAAAGTTATTTTTAGTCATTTCGATTTGGTTGGTTCCTAGCACTTTAGCTCTGGGAAAGAATAAGAGATTTGTTGTATATCTTTCAGTAACAGTACATGATTTTATCTCATTCTTCTAAAGTATGTGTAGTATTCCATTGCATAATTTTATCATAATTTACTAAACTAGTTCCTCAGTGGTGTACATTTTGATTTTTTTTCAAGTTTTTTTTTTTTTTTTGTTATAAAGCTGCAGGAAACATTATTGTCACACATCTTTGTGTACTCAGTAATATATCCATAGAACATTGCTGATTAATGAAATTACTTTGAAGATGTGCATTTAAATTTTTAGTAACATTGCCAAATTGGCTTTCAAAAAGATTATACTAATTTATCACCACCTGTGTATAAAAATTATCTATTTCCCCATATCCTTGCCAATGCTCGATTAGAGTTTTAACTTTTTGTAATCTGGTAGGTGAAAAATTATAAAAAGTCCATTATAAATAAGTAGAGTTGCGTTTTAAAAATTGAGTGAGAATGGGGGAGAGGGTATAGCTCAAGTGGTAGAGCGCATGCTTAGCATGCATGAGGTCCTGGGTTCAATCCCCAGTACCTACTCTAAAAATAAAAGAAAGAAACAAACAAACCAACCAACCTAATTATCCCCCCAAAAAAAACCAAAATAAATAAAAATTGAGTGAGAATGAACGTGTTTTCGTATACTTACTTGCTCTTTGTCTCTTCAGTGCCAATTCTTGAGATTTCAAGTATGGACAGTATCACTGAATGTGGTTTCAAAGCTTGAAGAAATAGTATTGTAGGAGTAAGTTGTCACTGAGATACTTGGGGCTGTGATGACCTCCCCTACTCCCCACCTTGACCCCTTTACTCTCTTAATTTCAGGTGATCATGGAGCTCAGCTTGGTCTCCATGGGGCTGGTGGTGATGGAATACATGATGATCCAGCAGGCGGAGAGGAAGGAGAGAACAGCCCAGATCCCCAACCCCAAGCTGGTCGGAGGACCCGGCGGGAGGCATGCACATGCCCCTACTGTAAAGACAGTGAAGGAAGGTAAGTTGACCCAGCCAATTTCTTAAGAGTATAAAGAAGAAAAATTAATAGATCTAGAGGTAAAAAGAAAAGGATTTTTTTTTTAACTTTTAAGACTTAGCGGTGTTGCAGAGGGATCAGAGATAGTACAATACGTTTGATTAGGTTATATAGGGTGTTGGTTCCAGCTCTGATCCTTTTCATCAACTTTTAAGACCTTGGGCCTTCATAGGTGCCTGCTTTCTCCTAGAGATTAAGAAGTCAGATGGAGCCAACAGGTCAAATAATTGTTACCATATGTCTGTTTTGAGATGGTTTTAATAAGGTAGCTTGTAAAACAACCTTGTAAAGAAAAAGAAACATGTCTACTGTAGTGATTTTTTTTTACAGTGGCTGTATGAAAATCATGAGTTTTCCAGAATCTTATTTTCCCTCAAAATAGATAAAAGTGCTTATTCCAGGTAGAAAATGCTTCTGTCAGGGAATGTAATATGTTCTATGGAACAGAGTTCTGACAGAGCTTCTCCTTGGGATACCAGCTATTCAGTATTATCTCTGGAGAGTTCCAAGTTACATTCTTTTCCTTCAAGTCACTGCTCTTGACAGAGGATAGAAAGTCCCATAGTTTTTTAAATGCCTTTGAAAAAATCTGTTAAAATTTTGTCTCATTAAAAATAAGCACAAAAATAAGAAAAGTACCAAAGCAAAATAATTTGAACTCTTTGTAGGTTACCCTACTTTGCAGGAAAAACCTAAATTAAAAGCACTGAGTACAATAGAGTTTCCCTCTAACAAAGCTTAAAGTGGATTTAAATTTTTGAAGGAAATTGTCTGATTTCCACCTAAGTGTGATTTCATTTCTGTTGTTTTTTTTTCCCATCTGCTAATATGGGCTGTTAAAACCCAAGAAAAATCCCTCTTGGGAATCTCCCCAGGGCCCACTAATGGGTCACACATGGTACAAATTGGTTTGGGAAAAATATTTAGGATTTGTTTCATACAGGGAATATTTTCTTACATATCTTGAATTATAGTTAGCATCCTTATTTCTCTTTTAACTTTTATACAACCCATCTTTCTCTAAGACTGAAGTCTGATAATTGCTCTATCTTTTCAGCTTTTAATCTTCACGGTTTGGCTCTTGACCTTTATTCAAGGAGAAAAGTTCTATAGTTGTAAAACATGTTTTCTTTAAAGTTCTTCACCAAGTGCTTAAATGGAGAGACCCTTGGTTCATTAAGTAAGTTCCCAGCCAAAAACTCACCATATCACCACCTTCACAGTAGTGAATGGAAAATGCTTGTATTGAATCTTAAACTCCCAGAAGAATACAAGAAAATGCCTTACAGATTTCACAGGTCATCGTGAGAATGAATATCTCTTCATATATCAAACATCAGATTGACTAAAGATTTTGATACTTTTGATACTAAAGAGAAAGCTCTTTTAAAAACAAAAGTTTGGTTAGTTTTGAGTGGGTCTAGTAATTACTATGGATAATGTGATTCTTTACTTTTTGCCTCTAGAATGAATGATGAATAGTTGTGTTCTCACTTTCAGGGGCTCTGGGGATCCTGGCAAAAAGAAACAGCACATTTGCCACATGCAAGGTTGTGGCAAAGTATATGGCAAGACCTCACACCTGCGGGCACACTTGCGCTGGCATACAGGCGAGAGGCCATTCATGTGTACCTGGTCATACTGTGGGAAACGCTTCACTCGTTCAGATGAGTTACAGAGGCACAAACGCACGCACACAGGTAAGTAGAAAGTTGGGGAAGAGAGGGGTAGTAATAGACCAGAATGGGAAGACACAAAATATACTTAAGAAATAACTAAAATTTCCGAGCAACTTGCATTTGATACTGAATGTATGGATCACAAATGGAATTGGAGTTAATCTGGAAAACCTTAAAGAAGGAAGGAGCCAGCTTCTGAGTGGGATTTTTAAGGTCTTGCCTTACTTTTTCTGCTATATTCCTTCCTTTCTGAATATTCCCCAACCTTTCCCTATTTTTTGTCCCTCCAAAAACCAAAGGTACTCATTAGATTTTTCTTGTTTTTATTCACTTTCTAAGACTAGCCTTATCCGCCTTATGTATTTTGAAAGTAATGAATTGGATAAGGGACCCCTACTTCCTGAGATGTCAGTTTCTTATTTTCCTTCTCTTCCTTTACCTAGGTGAGAAGAAATTTGCCTGCCCTGAGTGTCCCAAGCGCTTCATGAGGAGTGACCACCTGTCAAAGCATATTAAGACCCACCAGAATAAGAAGGGAGGCCCAAGTGTAGCCCTAAGTGTGGGCACTTTGCCCCTGGACAGTGGGGCAGGCTCAGAAGGCAGCGGCACTGCCACCCCTTCGGCCCTTATTACCACCAACATGGTAGCCATGGAGGCCATCTGTCCAGAGGGTATTGCCCGTCTTGCCAACAGTGGCATCAACGTCATGCAGGTGGCGGATCTGCAGTCCATTAATATCAGTGGCAATGGCTTCTGAAATCAGGCACCCCGGGGTAGAGACATATGGGCCATACTCATCAACCCTGGGATGCAAGGTAGCATGGGTCCAAAAGACATGTGGGAGAGAGAGCCATGAGGCATTGAAAATGCATGGCAGTGGGAAGAATTGGGGGAGGGATACCAGAGAAGAGATGGGGTCCTGGCACCCCCTGTATCATCAGTACCTCTTTGAAGTGGGAAACATTAGTGAAAATTCTGTTGGTGCCACCCTTTGACGAGCATTTGTTTGACCCCAGTTTCTTAACACTTCTTACCCCAGCCTCCCCTTCCTGCATTTTCCCTTACCAGCTCCCCCATGATGGATCCCCCCCGTTTCCTAAAGCCATTATGCCTTGATAAATATATATGATCATTGAAATACTTTTTAACAAAAAACAGATTCTATATTATATATATATATATAAAAGATATATAGATATGCATTTGCAGGGGTTGGCTGGGAGGAGGAAGGAGACCATTCTGTGACCAAAATACCTTGGTCATTTTTTTTTTTTATATTGCCTTATTTCCTTATGGCTGAGCCTTGTTGTGACACATCAAGATTTTCTATAGATGTTGTCTTGGCTTCCCACCAGATTAAGCATTTATATGCTCTGCTTTTAGTTTATATATACATACATAATATTTTCCTTTCTTAATATTGTCTTTTAATTTGGGATCAGCTTCTTGTGCTCCTTTCCTGACTCAACCATTTCTGTCTCCCCTTCTCTCCCCTGATCATTCATGTTTTGTTTTTGGTAGTGGTCCCTGGATGAGGCACTTCTGTCATTCTTTTAAGTCCTTAGTCCCAGCAACAGAATGGAGAAGCCTTGAAGCTCAGGCGGATGCCTGAGGTAGCTGTGAAGAGAGTGTTCAAAATACTACTGACGCAGGCACCCTCTTGGCGCTGGAGAGTCCAAGGCACCTCTCTTCATTAGCTCCTCTGAGCATCAAGAATCAGAAGTCTTTCTGTGGAATTGTACAAGAGGCCCTTTGAAGGTCATAATCTGGGATCAGTTTGTATAAACCGTGAATGGTCAAATAATAGATAGGGGCTTTCAGTAGGAAAAATGATGTGCTCAGAAGCGGAAGTGACTCAAGTAGTCCAGTTCAGGAGTTTGTGAAGTATTTGGACCTTTGTACAACTGTCTTCCAAGGTAGCGCTAAGTTTTGATGTGTGGGCTTCTGAGTTCACATTCTGAAAGGAGATACAATTCCTCTTTTGAACATCCCCAATAGTTTCTTTCCCATTATGTTATTAAGGAGCATCATCCAACGAGCCTATTCTGAGTTTCCAGTCTGCAGAACTCCAGAGCATGTCCTAGTGGCAAGGCAGTGGTTCTTTGATCTTTTCCCTTAACGCTTCCTCGGATGGTTCCTACGGGAAAAGGAAGCACACACGATCATGAGGATGATAGCCCAGAACAAAAGGAAATCTTGTCTTACCACTGTGGTTTATAGGAGAGATCAGGAAAAACCATCCTGCTTTCTCCATGGCCTGATTCCTGAAGAGACTGATCCAAAAATTATAGCGGCAGGGAACTCTTAGTGCATTTGGCACTGAGATTTAAATGCAGCCAGAGTTGTCCTCAAGGCCCAGCCATTAAAACATGTCTCTCTCGACATTCTGGTATCTTGTCAGAGAGCTTTTCACTGTGAGGAAGTGTGGAAATGGCTGTGTGTATGTGTGTAATCTGTTAGGTTGGGGATAGGTTTTCTGTTAGCCAATACTATAAGAGACCTGCAATAAAAAATTACCCTGATCTGATAGAAAGTGAAGTGTTTGTGTATGACTGTGTGTGAGTGTGTTTGTGCCTGTATATATCTACACACAGATGAGAAATTATATTTGAAATTGTTGGAAAATAAATCAAATTCAGATCAAAATGCCTTTCAGGCCCATTACCTAGAAATCTATCTTAAAACCTGGGTATGTTCCTGAGGTCATTTCTTTGCTTGTGCTAAATTAGTTACAATTATGAACGGGGGATATTCTACTGCACTTTTAAAAGAAGAAACTATTTTTGTGTTTGAAAGTGAAACCAACATCCAGATCTAGTTCCTTTCATAAATCTTTTTACCTTGACTACAAATAGATGATGCTATGATTCTACTATATATTTTATATAAAATCTATCCAAATTAGGGTTTGGGTAAGTTTGTGTTGTTTAATCTGTAATACAATAACTGTTAATATTCTAAACAAAAGTTCCCTCCATTTGGTCCTTTCTCTGCAGACTCAGTACTATTTTTAACACTCAGGAACTATTGCAAGGAACTTTCTCCACATCAAATTCTAGTAATACTGAAGTAAAAGTCATTGATGCCCAGCCACTTACCACACCCTTTATTCCCACTGAAAGGCAGATCTCAGAACCTGTTATTTTATGTCTGTAATCATGTATAGGCATCTTCTGGAGGAAAGGGGCAGGATAACTCACTGGAGTGTGCAGTATTTAGCTAGAGCATTTCAAGGAATGAAATCATCCCCAGTATGAAATTATTAGATATAAACTAGCTTAGTGATGCTGAGGTCTACAAGCTTTTAAAAGATTATTTGATGATGTTTTTCTCTGGGATGGAATGCTGATTTACCCTCAACTCCATTTATTAGTATGAGAGAATTTATATCCAGTTCTTTCCACTTGATCTGTTTCCTTCTCACTAAGGAAGCTCCAGATCCAGTATCTTGTTTGGCCCTACAACTAAAGCAGCTTCTGCTTTGGTCTCCCAGCAGCAGTAAGCCACTCAGTCTTTTCCACTGGAAGTTAGGAGCCTACATTCCTTGAGTCAGGAGGTTATTGCTGAAAATCCCTTTCCCTGAACTTTTTGCCAGAAGTTAATGTAACTGACAGGCATATTGATTCTAAATTTTTTTTCATGAGTTGCTTTTTTATTTAATTTTTTAATGACCAAACCTTGCAGGGTCCGGGATGCCCAGAGGAGTGGTAATATTCCTTTGTCCTTTCAGGTTGCCCATCCACATTCACTGCTTATCATTTGACTGTCTCGCTTTTTACCCAGAGCAGTAACAGCCCACACCATCTTCCTTCAGGGACCTCCCAGCTAGCACCCTGTTTGTGGGTGCTATGCAGAATGCAATTTAATGGACATTTCTCAGCCTGGTTCAGAATAAATAGAACTCTTGATCCCAGGAAGTATAGACTGAAGTGTGGGGTAAAGATTATGTTTGGGGGAGGGTTAGAGACAAAAGCTGTAAATTACTATGGCTGATTGATTTATTTCTACTATATACATATATATATTTTTTGCTTTTGTATATCCTATATAGGAAACTAAGCATTGTATTTTTTTTAACAAATCTGAGAAAGCACTATGAACTGCAGATGTTTGACTTTCAGAATATATTTTGTATTGTTAATATCTTCACATTATGTGAATACTGGAAGCTGCAGATCTTTGCTAGGACGCAATAAATTTATATACTTTTTGAGGGGTTCTTCTAGGGGTGTTAATCAGGCCCCTGTTATGCTTTGGGGGAGCCCTGGTGCTACTTGCTTAAAGTTTTCATTCAATTGTGAGTACCCTGATGCCTTTTGGACCTTCGGATCAGATCAAAGGAGTTCTGATCCAGGTACCAAGGAAATGAGGATAGTCTAGCTGCCTCAAGTGAGGGGCCCTTTGCAGAGCTTTCCTCCCCCCTATTCAAAGCTGGGTAGCCTCTTGGAGTTGGGAGGAGAAATGTGAAATCTCAGAGTTTCATCTCCCTTAGAAGAAAGCCAGTAACTTATGTGCAAGGATGAAAGGTGACAGCAGTAGCTTTGGGGAAAGGGAGGAGGATATGGCACTTCTCCAGCCCCGGAAAACATTGCTTTTGAAAACTGCTGATAAAATATGGGTAGATAATTACTTTTGTTTGGGAGCCTGTGCTCTCTCTGGTGCCTCCCTTGGCTCTACTCCTGGGGTACAGACCTCACCGAGGAGGATGAGCAGACCAGCTTTGAGGCTGACCTGTTTCTTTTCTTTGTCTGCCTTCCCTAAACACCAGCCCTCAGGAGGACATTAAGCAGCCTTAAGCTTAAATTCCTACTCTTTCGGATTTAGCTCACTTGCCTTAGATTGGAGTCTGGGAAAGGGAAAAAATGGGAGTCCCTGGCTTCATTCCCCTCCTAGGTCTTCTCCAATTTGACTTCCCCAAACCCAAAGAGATTTCCTCCTCAACATTCACGATAAATGAGTATTTTGTCCCATTTTCCCCTTTCCTCATTATCAAACAACCCCAGACTTGTCCCAGCTAAGCAAGAAGAGGTGTGGTAATCTGTCCCTCAGCTCCCTTCAGTGTCTGAGAAAACACATAACAAATGGGTTTAAGCTGAGGCTGCCAATGGTGAGGACCTTGTTGATACCTCTCCTGGTGTGTGTATTTTCCTCTCGCTCACCCTTCAGGAATTACAGTGTGCCTTCTCCACAGAGAAATGGGATTCTCTAGCCAGCCCCCCCACTTTCCCAGCACCTGCTCTTGAACAGTGTGCTCAAGGGCAAGTCTTCATGTTTCTGATCACCCCTTTCTCCCAGTGGCATCCCTTAGCTCTCACCTGGAGTCTGGGGCACAAAGACTTTGGGGAAAGATGGGGAAATATGCTGAGACTGACCTGAGGAGACCCCTTCTACACACACCAATGGCAGCTGCCCCAGGGCCTGCTTACTCTTCCCGAGTTTGTCATCCTCTGGGAGAGAGGAGCAGTTCTCCAGTCTCTGGTGCCTAAAACAAGTTTATTTTTCTCTTTTAACACTGGCAATAACCAGTCTCCATACCACTGTTGCCTTTTTAAACCTCTTAATAATCTCATGCTGTGTTTGTTGTTGGTTCCAATCCAATTATCACCAGGGCTGTGTGGGGAAATACTTTTAAATGCTCTCATCTTTCTTGCTCTTCCCCCCCCCCCCCATCTTGTGTATGTATGATGCTAATCTCTTGTCTTAGTTTCTTCCTGCTCTTTTGTATCTTCCTTTCTTCCTCTCCCTCTACCTTTTGTCTCTGGGTGTTTGGGGGCTTTTTTTTTTTTTCTTCCTTTTTGTACAAAGATTAGTTTCAATGTAGTCTGTAGCTCCTTTGTAAACCAATTAAAAAAAAGTTTTTTTTTTAATAAAAAGCCATGTCTCTGGTGTGTTGAGATGGTTGGGAATGGGGAGAATATGGTTATAACTTCATATACTGAACCCAACAAAGGTTTCCAGCCTCATACATATGTTACATACATATTAATCAGCACAGTTGTCCTGCGCTTCACTCCCAGGTAAACAGTTTCAAGACCAGATTAATGTGCCACAACTACATAGAAATGTGGAGGACCCAGAGAAACAGGGGCACCCCCAGCCTTTTTTTTTTTTTAATAAGGTTTTTAGTTTAAAATATGTTTAAATTCAAAGGAAAAATGCAAAGATAGTACAGAGGGTTTCCATATGCCCCTTCCCCAGTTTTCTCTGTTAACAGTTTTATGATATGTTGTCAAAACTAAGAAACTGACACTAGTATATTACTGTAGCTAAACCCCAGGCTTTATGGGCTTCATCCACTGATGTCCTTTTTCTGTTCCAGGGTCTATTTCAGGATACCCACATTGCATTTAGTTGATATGTCTCCCTAGTTTCCTCTGTGACAGATTTTTAGTCTTTTCTTGTTCTTCATGACCTTATCAGTCTTTGGAAGTATTGGCCAGGGGTCCTGTAGAATGTCCCCCAATCTGAATTTGTCTGATGTTTTTCTCATTATTAGACTGAGCTTACAGGTTTTTGGGGGAAAAAAATACCACACAGGTAAAATCCCCCTCTCATCACATCCTGTCGAGGGGTCTGTGATAGCCACATGACATTGCTGATGACAAAACCTTCAGCACCTGATTAAGGTAGTTTGCCAGGTTCCTCCACTGTTGCTCTTTCCCTGTTCTTTGGAATTTGGTAAGTCTAGCCCACCCTTAATGGGGTTGATGGAAATTAAGCTTCTGTGAGGAAAGTGTCTCTTCTCCATTCATTTACATTAGTGGTGACTCATGTATATTTATTTTATGGTTGGGTTATAATCCAGCTCTATTTTTGTTGCTCAGATTGTCCCAACTTTGGACATTGGGAGAGCTTTCAAGTTGGCTCCTGTGTTCCTTTGATATGTCTACATCCTTTTATTTTTTTGAGCACTTTCTTACTTTCTGATACATATACTATATTTTCCCTACCCCAGCCTTGTAACAGCCAGGTCTCTAAGAGCCTTTGTTCTTTTAATTGAAGAATGGTATTTAGAAACCAAGATCTAGCTCCAACATGTTTTACGTTCAGTTAATAACAGCCTCTGTCTAAAATGATTGAATCTGGATTGTGGCCCTTTCTGAAAATGAAATCACTCTGACAGCCTTTCCAATTTCCCATCAGCCTATGGCTTTCTTCCCTTCCTACCTATCCAGGAATCCTTGGTTGATTGTACTATAACTACCAGCATTCTTGATTATTTTGGCTCATTTGACTCCCTGTGTCGGCTTTGTCAGTCACTCAGTCATTTGATTTCCTTATGTAGCCATTAACAATATAACATTTTAATACTTGACTTTACTGGAGGGTTTTTGTTTTCTGGGGAGGGTTGTTTATTTTGGGGCTTTGCAGCCTTAAGTGGGCCTTTAATAGTTCTGTCATCTATTCAGTCAGTAAACATTTATTGAGCCCTTACTATGTGCTAGGTTGAGCATAAAAAAATGAAATAAGAGAGACCCTGCTATCAAGTACTTCATAGTCTGGTGAGTGAAACATACCATTTTTCCCAATCCTGACCCCATTTTTTTTGGCAGATGATTTACATCCTATTTCATAGAGAAAGTGGAAGCATCAATTTCTTCAAACTTTCCTCTGTTCTCTCTAACAAATATCTATGTATTCATCAATACCAGTTTACCTCCTCTCTTCTTAGGAGAGAAGTAGTATTTTTCTTTTGCAAAGCCAATCCTGCCACTTGTTCTCTTAACCTCATTTTCTTTGACTTCTTTTTGTTCTTTGTTTGAATAGTATTTTCTCCTTTCATCTTCAGTCTCTCCTGGGTTCCCTTGTGTCAGCCTATAAGCGTGTTAAAAGATCCCACCTCACCTTTTGAAAAACCTTTCTCTTCAAGCTACTGATCTAGTTGTTTCCATTTCCAAAGTTAGTGAAAGTAGTTTACATTCCATTTTTCTCTTTTTTTCACCCCTCAGGTCACTTTGTTCAGCAACCCACTGTTTATCAAAGTGTTTCTTATCGACACCAGCACCCTGGTTGCCTAAATACTGGTGTTCCCTGTCCTGTGTCCTTTCCTTACTCTGCCTTTCACCCCTAAACAAGTGGCATCCACTCTTTAGCTATTACATGTATGTTGGTGACTCCCAAATCCACACCTCTCACTTTTCTTTCAACCTGGCAGCCTGCTCAGTGGACAGTTTCATCTGGATGTCCCACAGATCACTCGAAATCAACCTGTAAGAAAGGGAAACCATCCTTTGTGTTCCCCACCTCACTTAAACAGAATTACTACCCCTCGATCACTTATACTTGAAACCTGAAAATCATCTTTTAACCCTCCCTTTCATCTACCAACATTCATTTGATAACCAATCCTGTCAATATTACCAATACAATGTACCTCAGTTTTTTCCCTCTTTTATTTTTATTTCTACTGTTCTGGTACTCACCCTGGCTACTGCTTAGGTCTTGTAACTGATCTCCCTGCTTCCAGTCTCCCTGAGCCCCAGGCATCTATCTTCCACATTGCCACCAGACCCCTGCCTAAAATCCTTTGCTTTTAGGAAGAGTCTAACATTTCCAATCTGGTTCCAGTCTATCTCTGGGGTGATTTTCTGCTTCATATCTCATACCCCTTTCTTCTGCTTACCCCCATCCCCCCACCCCAGCTGCAACACACACACTCTGTGTTTATACCTTTATTCTTGCTGTTCCCTTGGCCTGTGATAATCACCCTCCTATTTGTTTTCAGTGTGTTTACCTTTGAATTTAAATACTGCTTTCTCTGTGAAAAAGGGAAAAGTGCCTCTGGGCACTTGTCTTCTACACTCTGGACAGAATTAGCTTATTTGATCTTTCTGCTTATATAGCTCCTTGCTCATACCCCTAGCCTGATACATACTTTCCTCGTTGCTCATTGACATATTTTCCTGCCTTTCTAGACTATGAGTTCTTGGAGGGCAGGAATCACATATTTTTGTAGGTTCAGCACTTAGTGAAATACCTTTCTAAGACTGGGACCTAACAGATACTTTCTGAATTGAATGAATAAACAACTCACTGTAGCTCTGTCGTCAGTGGAGTCAAAGGTAAATTATTGATCCTAATGAGGAGCATTGTGCATGTGGAATCCTGGAAGCCTTTCTTCCTATGCTGAAGTTCTTTCTCAGGACCTTGTTAATCCCCCAGCTGTCAAATTCTTACCCCTTCTCTCACCATCCCAACTCTAAACTTTGACTGCCCCAGAGCAGGTATATTTCCCATAAACCTGGCTGGAATGTTTCTATCTTGAGAGTAGTTATCCAAGGTTTTGGGTGAGGAGACTCTCCCCTCCTTACCTGATCCTTATCTTGCTCTCCTTTGGAGGAGAGTCTCCTGAGACACTCCTGACACAAGAAGCTATTTTACCTTCAACTCCTCCCCTAGTCCCAGACTTACCTGATCTGGGAGCTGGTGAAGGAAGACAGCTGTAACTAAGTACAACATTCCACCTCACTTGCAGGGCTCTGCAGACTCCCAAAAGGGCCCAACTAAGGATGGACACTTATCCATCTGCCTCTAGCCCTGGTCATACCACTCACTGCTGCTCCACACTACTGGAGCTTTTACCCTCTCCTTTCATGCAGGGTCCCCAGGAAAAAGGCTTCAGAATCAAAGGGTATATGTATAGCTCAGTGGTAGGGTGCATGCTTAGCATGCACGAGGTCCTGGGTTCAATCCCCAGTATCTCCATTAAAAAAAAAAAAAGTACTCAGACCCTCATCCCTGATGTAAGCCAGCCTATTCCCAGAAAGGGTTTCCAGGAAGCCACCAGGGGAACAGAAGGCTAGGAAAACAGGGAACCTGTCTCCTTTGACTCTAATTCTCATAGGAGCTAGCTGCTCAGAGGTGTGGAAATGATCACCAATCACTGGTTTCTCATTCTGGCAGTAATCTGGTGGAGTCGGACTCCTATCTGTCTCTCCATTGCAGCACAAGCTATAGACCTCTCCTGCCATCTCCATGCTGACATTCCCTTTACACACCCTGTGCCCTCCCTTCGTATTTTGCTGTTCCTGCAGCTTAATAGATATTGGAGATGTACTATGGATATTAGTCATCAGAGGAGGCCCTTCTGCCCCGTCACTTTGTCTCGAGTTTCTCCTATGTCTGCTGGCCTCTGGTGGTGATAGTTTGAACTGTTCTTTTTTTAGTTAATGGCCTGCTGGCAGGTAATGGTTCACATTTTCTCAATCCATATTAAAATATTGGAATACTATGTTCAATGGAAATACTTTTTAATTACTGAATTTTGTATTTTTTTAGGCATCATGGCATAATGCAAAGAACACAGCCTGAGTTTTAGAGTCAGACTTACTAGGTTCAAATCCTAGCTGTGCTATTTCCTTATCAGAGTGACTTTGGGCAAGTTACCTAACTCAGCTTTCTTACCTACAAAGTGAAGATAATAATAAATAGCTCTGTGGGAGAATTAGATGAGATGATTGTAAAATTCATAGCCTGAGCTGTGCCCTAGCTCAATAAAAGTTTGTTACCTTCTCAATAATGGTGATTTGTTTAGTGTGTGACTCAATGTGCTTTTTTTAAATTTTGGTACCGTAAAATTTACCATCACACCTATTTTCAATGTGATTTTTTATAACTGCTTTTCTGACTCTTGAGTTTGGGAAATGAGGTCAACTCTAGAGTGGGCCGTGAAGCCTCTCTGTGCCCAGGGAACTTTGCACATCTGAGCCCAGAAAATAAGGGCTAGAAGGGCTCTTGGGCACAGCTGAATGGCTCTGAGCACTTGACCTCACTTTGGTTTCCAGCCTGGGAAGGGCTGACGGGGCCCAGCACTTTTCCCAGGGTCAGTAAAAGGCAGAGGTTTGAAGTTAGGCATCACCAGGTTCTCAGTGGGGCCTCTAAGGCCCCCCTCCCACTTTACAGGGAAAAGAGGAGGTGGCTGAATAGAGGAGGATATGAGATTGGTTCTCTGTTCTTCCTTCTCCCTGCTTTCCCTCATACCCATCCTCTCCCCCACAGCAGCCGTCTCCCCCACAGAGACTGGGAAGAGGGAGGGGGGCGGAGTTGGGGACTGAGGGATCAGAAGCCCCGCAGTGCCCAGTATTATCTGAAGGAAGCTCTGGCCAGGGCAGCTGTGCTGGCTCATGCTCCCAGCTCCCACTGCCACCTCCATCAGCATGATGCTGGGGTGTCTGGGGCTCTGGGCACTGCTTCCCGCGGCTGTGCAAGGTGAGTGTCTACGGGGAGGGGCAGGGTCTCTCCACCTACCCATTAAGGGACGGGGCACTTGAAGCAGCCGCCACCCCTTGGGAATATGGTGAGTGGGGTGGGTGAGTGAGGGTGAAGGGTAGAGCCATGTGTCCCCCTGATGGAGATCAGGTTCCAGGTCTCTGCTGACCCTGTTTCCTCCTGTGGCTTTACCATGCTGGCCCTGGGATGTAAAACGTGTTTTGTCTCTCCTTTGGCTGCTATTTTTGCCCCTGCATTCACTCCCATTTGCACCCTCCCCTCTCCCCATCCTGGGCCGCAGCGCCCCCAAGCAGGCGGACCTGTGTGTTCTTTGAGGCCCCTGGAGTGCGGGGAAGCGCAAAGACACTGGGGAAGCTGCTGGGTGCGGGACCAGGCCCCCCCAGGGTTATCCGCTGCCTCTACAGCCGCTGCTGCTTTGGGATCTGGAACCTGACCCAAGACCAAGACCAGGCCCAGGTGGAGATGCAAGGTGAATGGCACAGCTTGTGGCAGGTGATAGCCAGGGTAGGAGAGAGGCACATGGAGGGGGTGGTGGCAGCTGAGGAGAGAAGTGGAATGTGTGGAGGGAAAGAAGAGCCCTTGAGAGGTGGAAAGGATGCCTCTGATAGAGAAGGGACACCCTCTGTGTTCCCACCCCTATTATGCTTGCTGGTGCACTCTCTCTCCCTCCCTTTCTCCCTTTTTCTCTCCTCCTCCCAATCGCACCCCATCAGGATGCTGGGACAGCGACGAGCCAGGCTGTGAGTCCCCCCACTGTGACCCAAGCCCCAGAGCCCATCCTAGCCCCAGCTCTACTCTCTTCACCTGCTCCTGTAGCACTGACTTCTGCAATGCCAATTACAGCCATCTGCCTCCTCCGGGGATCCCTGGGATTCCTGGTTCCCAGGGTCCCCAGGCCATCCCAGGTAGCCACCAGGGTGCTGGAGCCAGGTGGGGGCTGGGGCCCAGGTTAGGATGAGAGGTAGAACCAGGGCCAATTCCCACCCTACTCCCGTCCCAAGCTTCCCTCCTACTGGCCTTGAGAAGTTGGTTGTCCTGGTGACTGGGAGATAAGGGGGCTTGTGACCAGGATGGGGGTGGGTAGAGGAGAGGGAGAGGAGCAGAGGGCAGATTTGGGGCCAGGCTCATTCAGCCTACATTCTTGCCTTAACACACAGGGGAGTCCATCTGGATGGCGCTGGTGCTGCTGGGGCTGGTTCTCCTCCTCCTGCTGCTGCTGAGCAGCATCATTTTGGGTACTAGTCTGCCCCACCCCACTCTTGTGACCCTAGGACACTGCCCCCAAGTTCTGACCCCCTCCAGGCTCCCCGATCCCCATTACCTCCCACAGAGCCTCCTTCCCAGTCTCCATGCCCATGAACCCTGACCCTAAGGCTCTTCTCTGCCCCAGCCCTGCTCCAACGGAATGCCTGCCGAGTGCAAGGTGGGCCAGAGCCGGAGCCGGAGCCAGAGGCAGACCCAGACTCGGGCAGGGACTGGAGTGCCGAGCTGCCCGAGCTGCCCGAGCTGTGCTTCTCCCAGGTGCCCAGGGAGGAAGGGAGGGGGTCTCTAGGCACTCATGGAGGGTGTGCTGGGGAGGAAGCCCCAGTACCAACTGAGACCCACACCCAGCACCGTGTCCCCACCAGGTAATCCGGGAAGGAGGTCATGCAATGGTGTGGGCTGGGCAGCTGCGAGGCAAGCTGGTAGCCATCAAGGCCTTCCCCCTGAGGGCTGTGGCCCAGTTCCAAGCCGAGAGAGCACTGTATGAGCTGCCAGGCCTACAGCATGACCACATTGTCCGCTTTATCGCCGCCAGCAGGGGCAGCCCTGGCCCCCTGCCCTGTGGGCCCCTGCTGGTGCTGGAACTGCACCCCAAGGTGAGGCGGGAGGAATGTATCTGTGAGTGTTTGCCTGTGTGTGTATGTGGGAGGGGCGCTGGATGGCCACTGGGCCCTGTCCATGTTTATTCTTCTGCTTTAGACTGCCTCTTTTCTAGAGCAATAAAAATGATTTTTATTGTTTTTTTCTTTTTATTACACAAGCAATACTTGCTAAATTTTTTTTACTCATAATATATAGACAAAGAAAGGGAGAAATCAAAACAATTCATATTCCCAACCTTAAGGAAAACCACTGTTAAAGAAATACCTCCAGGCATAGCCCTCCAAACTCATTCATTTATTCATTCAACAAACACCTATGAACTATATGTCACACTTCCTGTACTAGGGAAAACATACCTAATCCCTGCCTTTTCAGATTTTATAGAGTAGGAGGGAGACAGAAGTGGATCAAGCAGACACAAAAAGAAATGTAAAGTGTCAAGCGCATTAAGTGGAAAGAGAGGTACTATAAGAAAAGAAAAAGGGGGGAGGGTATAGCTCAGTGGTTGAGTGTGTGCCTAGCATGCACAAGGTCCTGGGTTCAATCCCCAGCACCTCCATTAAAAAACAAACAAACA
Source organism: Camelus bactrianus (assembly GCF_048773025.1). Taxonomy (NCBI): domain Eukaryota; kingdom Metazoa; phylum Chordata; class Mammalia; order Artiodactyla; family Camelidae; genus Camelus; species Camelus bactrianus. The sequence continues at coordinate 14,002,071 of NC_133550.1, read as the reverse complement.
AACAAATTACCTCTCCCCAACAAATTAATTAACTAGTTATTTTTAAAAAAGAAAGAAAAGAAGAAGGATCTGAGACTCAAAGGGAGGACCATGGGCAATAAGGATGAGGAGGAAGAGGTAGGCGGGGCCAGACCACACCGGGCTTGAGAGCCTGCTAATGACTTGGGACTTTGTCAGCACCTATAGTTCCTCTGAAATCTTGAATTCTGGAGAGTCCCTTCTTTGCCTCACTGCCCAGCTCAGAAATCACTGCTTCTCTGGTTTCATTTGTTTGTTTAACTTTCCTGGCACGTGGAAGGTACTCAATAACGTTTGTAGAATGAAGGCCTCCTTTACTCCTTTCCCTTCACTTCCCGCTTGCTTCTTGAAGGCTGCTTTCCGACCCAACAGCTCCCCCAAGCCGCGCTCTGCTACAGGCTGACACCTCAGGCCAGGTGGTTCACGAGGGGTGCCCTTGCCTAGCCCGCCCTGCCTCTGCTGTTTCTGTCTTTATCCCAAGTCCTGTAAGGCAGTATGAGGTGGTTAACAGTGTGATGCTGGATTCAGACTGCTCGAGGTCAAGCTCTACTCCTCTCTCGCCAAGTGATTTCCAGCAAGTTTACTTGCCTCTCTCAAGCGCCTCATCTAAAACTGACAGGAATGCCTACCTCCCAGGTTGTAGTGAGGGTTCCAGGAGGCCTGGCACACAGTACGTGCTCAGGACCCTTGAACTAGAGATGCTGTTCTTCCTGTCACTCTGACTGATGCGCATTCTCCCACCTCTGCTGCCCGCTGCCTTCACCTGGATGTGTCAGTGTGTAAGTCTGCTGGGAGATGCAGGGAAGTCTGTCCACTGATCTCTGCTCCCGTGGGCGGATCAGCCACCTCAAGCTTTGTGTGTTCCCCCCTTCTCTCTGCTCCCCAGGGCTCCCTGTGCCACTACCTGACCCAGCATACCAGTGACTGGGGAAGATCTCTGCGGATGGCGCTGTCCCTGGCCCAGGGCCTGGCGTTTCTCCATGAGGAACGCTGGCAGGATGGTGGGTGAGCTGGGAGCAGGAAGCCATGGGAGTCAGGAGCCACACTGCTGTTTCTGATTTTCCCTTAGCTTGGAGGGGAAGGATTGGGTCAAAAAGAAAAAGGAAGAAGATCCATGCCCCTTCAGCCTTGGCTTCTCCCACAGGCCAGTATAAACCAGGTATCGCCCACAGAGATCTGAGCAGCCAGAACGTGCTCATTCGGGATGACGGGTCGTGCGTCATTGGAGACCTGGGCCTTGCCTTGGTGCTCCCTGGCCTCGCTCAGCCCCCAACCTGGGCCCCTACTCAACCCCGAGGCCCAGCTGCCATCATGGAGGTCAGTACTCTGGATAAGCGTAAGGCCCAGGATGGTGGTAAGGATGCTGATGAAGTTGTGGCAACAGTGCGGCAGCACCTGTCCCGTTTGGGACATTGCTGAGTCTGGTCAGGGGGATGCCACGTGGACCAGCATTGCGGTGAGGGTTGCCAAGGAGATGATTCTTGGCCTTCCATGCCTCGCTCTCCAGGCTGGCACCCAGAGGTACATGGCACCGGAGCTCTTGGACAAGACTCTAGACCTACAGGACTGGGGCACAGCCCTCAGGCGAGCGGATGTTTACTCTCTGGCTCTGCTCCTATGGGAGATCCTGAGCCGCTGTCCAGATTTGCGACCTGGTAAGGATGGATGTAACAGTGCCCCCCGACTTGTTTCCTCCCCCCATGCCCCATTCACCCATTCTAGACCCACCTACCTCCTGACCCAGGAAGCTCTGCCCTTCTCCCTCCTGGCCTTTCCACAAGGGAGCACCCTCAGGCTAGCTGACACCTGAACTCATGTGCCTTGTCTCAGACAGCAGACCACCACCCTTCCAACTGGCCTATGAGGCAGAACTGGGTAGCACCCCCACCACCTGTGAGCTATGGACCTTGGCAGTGGAGGAGAGAAGGCGCCCCTACATCCCGTCCACCTGGTGTTGCTTCACCACAGTAAGAGGCTACAGGCTGGTGGGCTGGGGACCTGGAGGGTCTCAGCATGGGCTTCAAGGACTTGTCTGCCAGGACCAGTCCACCTACTCCTGTCTCCGCTCCTCTCCCACCACTCCTGGCTCACGTTCAGCTGGAGCTGGGCCGACTTGCTCTGTCCTTCAGGTCATCCCCTTCCACAGTAGGTCTCACTCAGGCCATTCCTGAGCTGCACCTTCCTCTTGCTCAGTCTTGCCTAGTCTTTCTTTACTCCATCATCATTTTGCCCTGTTCCTCAGTTTCTTCCTCCAGGAAGCCCTCCTTGGCTTTACTTCTGCCCTGAGCTCTGCATCAAGATGGCCCCTCTCCTAGTACGCTGGAGCCCAACATTCAATCCAGTACTTCTTCATTTGTGTTTCTGCCATGACCCAATAAAAGCCAGAACTAGGTATAAAGGGTTAAAACAGTAGCCTAACTGAAATTTCAGGGTTTCCTAGGAAATTCATTTCCTAACAGGAAGCCCCTTCCCCTGCTACCAGATCTGAAATTTCCACCACCCAAGAATCTGTTGGGCTAGATAAGAAGGCCCAGGCATTGTTTGCAGAAGACCCTGATTGACTGAGAGGAAAGAGAATAATTTCCCATCTGCATGTTAAGCCATTAACCTAAATTAGCTCCTCAGAGGAAAAGGTGGACTCTCTGGAGAGAACCTGTCTCATATGGAGCAAGGTGCAAAGGGCTGGATATCAGTGATGAAGGCTGCAAGAAAGATCAGAAGAGGAGTGTTGAGAATAGGGCCAGGAGAGATACCTTTCACCCTGGGGCCACTCAGGGGGCCACTCAGGATCCTGGGGTCAAGCCTGCCTCCTGGTCATTCTTTCCAGGACCCTGGTGGCCTGAGAGAGCTCCTGGAGGACTGCTGGGACGCAGACCCAGAAGCACGGCTGACAGCTGAGTGTGTCCAGCAGCGCCTGACCGCCCTGGCCCGTCCTCAGGAGGCCCACCCCTTCCTAGAGGGCTGACCACATGGCTGCCCCTGTCTCTGCCCAGAAGACCATCTCTCAACTCCTCCCTGCTACTATTCTCCCTCGTAGGCCTTAGCTGAGTGTCTGTCACCTCAGTGTTCAGCAAGGCCCTTGTTCCAGAAATCCCCAACCTGCCTGTACCACTTCTCATGTGTAAATATGCAGTTTATGTGTAATCTATGTGCATGCAAACATAAATACGGAGATCGGACGCCTGTTCTGCTTCACCGCTGCCTTTCCTACTTGCCCAATGTTTGTATGCATCCTTCTGCGGGCTTCCACTCCACCGCTTCTGACCAGTGACTCTGGCTGGGTGTGCACAGGAAAGGGATAAAGTCAGCTTTCCTGACTCCTCATCCTGGGGCCGTCCTCCATCTCTGTAATCTTGCACACCTCCTCTCCCTCTTCCTTTCCTTCTCTTCCACGAGCCTTTATTTGGTGGAATCTCATGCTGGACCCTGGGGAAGGAAGGATGATAACAATGGAATCGCTTCTCTGAAAGCGTTCATTTTGCTGGGGTCCTGCGCAGTGTCCTGGGGGAATGTCCTTTCCTGAGGTTTGAGTGGGAAGACCTCACAGAGCACAGGACGCTTGGGCTGGGGCTTGAAGAGCAGGAGTTTTCCAGGAGTGTTGGGAGCAGGTGGGCATTCCTGGCCCAGTGAGGTGTACCATCACGTGGTGTAGGAAGAAAGTGCAGGGAACCTGGGTAGCAAAAGTGGAGGGCGTGGAGAGAGGAGAGGTGGTTGTGAAGAACTGTAGGCAAGGCTTTGTGAGCCATGCTGAGTTCTTCATTTCTCTTTTTGGATTTCTCTACAGGCTTTTCTTTCTCATGACAGGCCCTTTAACCCTGAGTGCTGCTCACCGTCAGGCCAGTTGCAAGAAACTGGTTTACAGCCTTGGCTCAGTTTCTAACTATCTGAGTTGCTTCCTCTTTCTAGGCCTCAGGTTTCTCATCTGCCAAACAAAGGGACTGGAGGCCTTCTGATCTAACCCCAGAAGAGCAATGGGAGGGCTTTGACATCACTCCAACAGGATTGTTTCCTGCTTAGTGACCAACTTGCCCTATGTTTTGGGGCAAGTTACTTAACTCTAGAAATCTCAGTTTTATCATGTGTGAAGTATGGATAAAGACACCTACCCTGGGCTGGGAGTAAATAAGTAAATAAACCTAATTACCTCCCCCTCAGAAAACAAACAAACAAACAAACAAAAAACAATACCCTGCCTTCAGGGTTGATTGAGGGTGAAAAAGAAGAGGTGCCAGTCTTGTGCAACACCTGGCCTTAATAGACATTCTGTAAATGCTAGAAGTTGTGACAGAGAGTTAAGATGGACCCCTTCTAGCTTGGCTTGCTGGAGTTCCGGGAAGAGCTCAGGGCTTGGGACTTACTTCCCTGCAGATGTAGATTTCAAATTCTCTCCAGACATCATCACTTGGATAGGCAGCCACCACCTGAAACTAAATACATCAAAATCCAAGCCCCTGCCTTCCCCTCACCGACAAGTCCGCCTTCTTCCCCCATTCTTACGGGCACCAACACCAAGTTTCCCCAAGGAAGAAACTTGTCCCTTGTCCCTTCTTGTGGCCCCAGCTCGTCCCACCATGTCCAGTCAGTTCTTGCAAGGGCAGGGTCTGCTTCTGGCACCATCCCCCTTTCTTTTCTCCAAGGTCTAACAACTGGTGCCCAGTTGCCCCTTGGCCACCTATTTCCCCCACCAATCTAGGCTAAACAGCACTCTTGGAATAATCTTTAAATATAAGTTTCATTATGTCTTGCCTCTGCTCAACAATCTACTTGCCTTTTTCATGACAATCCTGTGAGAACCATTTACAGAGAGGGAAACCAAGGGCTCAGAGAAGTTCAGAAATGTGTCCAAGGTCATACAGATTTTAAATAACAAAGAAGGGATTTTCAGCCATTAAAAATGTTTATGAAGACGCCATAAATTATTAGAAATAGATATGTCATGTGAAAAGAATATACAAATATATGTTGACAAGCCTAATGTTTGTTAAATCAAAAATAAACCTATGGTGGGGAGGGTATAGCTCAAGCGGTAGAGCACATACTTAGCACGCACAAGGTCCTGGATTCAATCCCCAGTACCACCTCTAAAAATAAATAAACAAACCTAAATACCTCCCCCACCTCCCCAAAAAAACACAAAACCTATGATCACAAGAAAAGCAAACAAACACCAACGGAAGGACATTTTTCAAAATACCCAACCACAAGTATCAAGATCATCAAAAACAAAGAAATTCTGAGAAACAATCACAACTAAAAAGAGCCTAAGGAGACATGACGATTAAATGTAATGTGATATCTTGGATAAGATCCTATAATGGAAAAAGGACACTGGGTAAGAGCTCAAGAAATCTGAATAAAGTGTGGAGTTTAGTTAACAATCATGAAGCAGTATTGGTTCATTAAGGTAACAAATATACCATACTAATGTAAGGTATTAATAATAGGGAAACTGGGTATGTGGAATATGAAAAGTCTGTATTACCTTCTCAATTTTCTGTAAATCTATAATTTGTTCTAGACAAAATAAAGCTCATTAAAAACAAAACAAAACAAAACTATGACCATCTTCAAAACTTCAGAGGCCATAAATACAAAGAACAAGGTTGTGGTAAGCATCACAAGGTTTACCTGCAGTATTTTTGAGTGAGTGTCTAGTAATGTGTTGTATTGAAGGGATCACTAACATAAAAACCAGAAAGCCTAGATTATAATCTTGGCTCTCCTGTCAACTCTTAGAAAAGTTTATTTAATTTTCAGGAAGTTGAATGAATGATTCTCTAAGTCATTTCCAATCTTATAATTCCATGATGATAAAATATTTAGTCCCAGTTGTAAAGATTACTTCACCAAATCCAGTATATTCCTAGTATGATATTGCCATGATGAGTGATGCTGAGCTCATGGAGATGCAGTATGCATGTAAATAAACTGTTTAGAAACTTGAAAGCATAAATCTCTGAGGAGAAATGGACTCATGGGAAGGAAACTATGTGGGGTGGTGGACAATGGGGAGAAGACTGATTTTTTCTTATCTACCTTTTTTTAACCTCAATTTTGAACTATTTGCATATTTTGCATATTAAAGTCATATATTCACTTATTACTTTTAAAAGTCTATGTCTAGAAAAAAAGACTAGATGGAAATATGCCAAAATATTAACAATTAGTGATTCTGTTTGGGTGATGGGACCTCAGAAGTAGTTTGCTTTTTCTTTCCAGATTTCTGTGTTTTCCAACTTTTCTTCAATTCTCATGAATTATTTATAGGAGTTAATAAAAGCATATAAACAAATTTACTATCACCAGAAAACATTCCTTAAAAAAACCACATGTGACTTTACAGTGCCACCCTTCGGCACTGATGGACACGACTTGTAGCTTATGTTACGTTTGTGGTTATGTTGTTTGCTGAAGTTATTTCATTTGTGAGCATTGTATTCTCACCTAGACTGTAATGAAAAACATGGAGTGTGCGGAGAACATAGATTATATTCCTTCTGGTTTCATTATAGCACCCAGTTCAGGACTCAGCACACAGCCTGGTGTACTGGAAAGATAGAGTCCTGGGTTCCTGACCTGAATTGGCCTCTAACTAAGGCAGAACCTGCAATAAACCGCTTCTCCTTTCTGAGCCTCATTTTTCGCATCTGTTCAAGGAGGATGCCATTCGCTTTTGATGTGCTAAGGTATGTTCAGTAAATGCTCATTGACCAACAGACCCGGTAGGAAAAGGATGCTATTTGGTCCCGTGCCACAGTTTTATATCTTCACCTACCTGTCATAGGCCTACCTGAAGTTCTTAGAAAGCAAGTGATAGGTGACTCATGCTGCTTCGCAATTTTATAGCGCCTTCCTTAGGTCTAGGAAAGTAACTACAAAATCTTCTATAGCTTCAACCTCTCTGAATGTCTCCTTCACTTCTCCCACCCATTACTATTTTTAAAAATTATATATATGAGAGAGGGGAGGTAATTCGGTTTATTTATTTGTTTATTCCTAGAGGAGATAGTGGGGGTTGAACCCAGGACCTCATCCATGCTAATAAGCATGTGCTCTACCACTTGAGCTATACCCTTCCCCGTCTCCCAAATTGAACCTTACTTTCCCTGGAGTGGTAGCTGTTTTTTCTTTCACATACATTGGAGGAAGGTAAATATTTTCCTTTCTGTCTGTTGCTGCATCCAGACCCTTTCTCCATCTTTCTCCTTCAAAAGCCCAAGCTGTTTCTCTGAAACACATATCATCAGACCACATGACTTGCTACTTCACCTTATTGTGGTCATTTACAGACCTCCTGGTCACTCCTGTGTATTTGTTAATATTTCAGCATCTGGCTCAAAATCTTTCTTTTTAATCACTACTTTTGTCATCATTCTTGGCAACTTAAGTCAACATGTGGATAATTTACTTAATCTTTTCATCTTGATCTTTTTACTTCCAACAAAATTTTCCTCCACTACTTCAGACACCAAGATCTGTTTCAAATTGTTCCTCTCTCTGGATGCCATTTTGTGATCTAAGCCTGGACACAATGCTTCCCTTGAACAGATCTCAGTAATGAATGATCTTAAAGGAAGCGAGGGAATGCACAAACAAAGGAAAAGCAGTCAAAAAACAATAGTTTGGAGAAAAAGTAGAATCCTGGTTCCTCCTCAGGAGATATATATAACAATCTGATACCTATCTTTAAGTTCTGCAGGAACTAAGGCCCACACCCAGGTGGAGAATGGAATGACAATGTTGGACTTTTCTGACCCTCAATCAACCAACCAAAGCTTGGACTCTATCAACCTTTGCCCCAATTCTATGCTGAATTCTCCTCAGCTCAAGCCCTTGCAGGAATATGCACGTACCCTTAGCTTAAAACTTTCCTAAATTTGATGTTCAAGGGAATACTGCTTTGGGAAAAATCCCAAGTGTTTTTCTTACTTGCTGTAAATAATAAATCCTTCCTTCTCTTGATCTCTGTCTTGGCTGTATCTTTTGGCTTGACATTCACCAAGAAGTAAACCCAGCTTTCAGGTAACAAGAGCTCATCCTCTCAATCACTACACTGTGCTAACTGAACTGTCTTAGCTAAGGTCAGTGTCTTGACCTGTAAACTTGAACACCTCTCTTCCTGGTTACTTAGGAACTTTGCTCCTTCAATTATCCTTTCTTTCTCCAGCAATATTATTTTTTTTCTCTCTACTGGACAATTCTCATCAGTTTACAAACATGCTTTAAACTTTCCCTCTTAAAAAGTCCTTCCCAAACTGCCCATTCTCTTATGATTACTGCTCCGTCTCTCTGCTTCTCTGTTTTCCAGCACTCCTTGTGAAAGAGGATTAATAAAATGGCCACATTTAGGCTAACAGATTGCTTATTCTTATGCTTGCCCTTAAAACGGTCGGCTGATCTGACTGACGAGTTGCTACTCACAATTTCAGGCCCATTGTTAAAACTAAAGCTAGTAATTTTACTGTTTCTGCTTTATTCCAATAATCGAAAACAATAATCATACTTGGTTTCTGAGTTGTTCTCCAGGGAGGTCACAATTCTGTAATCTTACAAAGTAGGATTACCAAGAAGACCACGCCTTGGGTGCTTACGCGTACTTACGAGATAAAGAGATCAAAAAGTGACAACCGCTAGGCTCTATAAAACTAGTCGCCTAGAAACATCATGACGCCACTCTAAGTCTTCTGATGAGAAAATGACTCTGTTCATTGTTATCAGTGCTTTATTGTTTCAGCTATGTCTATATAATCACACTACACCATCCCCAAGGGGGGTTCACAGTTTTGAAGGCACCAGCCTGCTGTGAGTCCCCTTTGCCCAGCAAAGCAATAAAGCTGTCTCTTTCCTTCTAAGCTCCAAGACCCTGTCTCCGAATTATTCTGCTCATCAGAGACAGGGCTGATCTTTCCGCAACACTTGGAAGACTTGCTTTTGTTTGCTGCCTCGATCTTCTCACTTTTCATTCGCTCCTCAGTTCATTGCAGGCAAAATTCCATCCCTAGCATGTAATTAAAACCATTCTTAAAAATTCACTATCCTTGCAAAATCCAATAGCCAATTCTCAGCCTGCATCCTACATAATTTATCAGCAGAATTTGACACATTTGATAGCTTCCTCCTTGAATCCTTTTTTTATACTTTTGGTTTTCTCCTTCGCTGGCCATTCATTCTTTTTTTCATTTCCTTTTTTTTTTTTTTTTTTTGAGTATAGATAGATTTATTTAGAAAGATACATACTACGTAGAGTGTAGGCTGTTTCAGAAGGTGAGAGGAAGGCCACAAGCTGTGCGGGTTGTGTGCTTAGGTTAAAGTAAAAATAGATACACACTCCATAGACAGAACCAGGCCATCTCCGAAGATGAGGGAGCGAGAGAGTGGTCATTCATTCTGTATCCTTTTCTCATTCCTCTTCTCTTGCCAGTTTCTAAATATTGGCAGGCCAGAGGCCAAGTGCAGGGCCCACTTTTCTACTCTGGCTACCCCTGCCCCATAGATGACTTTATCTAACTCCTTTACATACCCTGATAACTCTTTTTTTTTCTCTTTGGACAAGACCTCTCCCTGAGCTCCAGACTGCCAAATCCAATGGTCTTTTCAACATCTCCACTTGGATATCTGATAGGCATCTTCAACTTAACCTTGTACGAATGTACTTACATCTGCTCCTCTGCCATCTTCTTTATTTCAGTAAATGACCAATTATTTCCCAGTTACTCAGTATTCTTGGGTTCATCCTTGATTTCTCTATTTTTTTCATTTCTACATCCAGTCCAAATCTGCTAAGTTCTACCTTAAAAAAAAAAAAACAACAACAACAAACTCAGAGTCTGACCACTGCAGATCATCTCCACAACTTCCATCCAAGTCACCACATTCCTTCCTTGGACGACAGCAGTAGCTTCCTAACTGGGTTCCCTGCTTCCACTTAAACCAGCTCTCCCTATTTTGTTCTTTCACCACACAGTGGACCAGAATTATTATTATTGTTGTTGTTGTTATTATACCATTTAAACCATTTTTAAGCATAAAGTTTAGTGGCATTAAGTACATTCACATTGTTGTGCAACTGTGACCACCATCCTTCTCTAGAACTTTTTCATCTTTCCAAAACAAAACTCTGTGCCCATTAAACAACAACTTTCCATTCCCAGCACCTCCCCACCTCCAGTCCCAGGCAACTGCTTTCTGTTTCTATGAATTTGAATTTGACTATTCTAGGTACTTCATATATATATGGAATCATACAATATTTGTCCTTTTGTGGCTGGTTTATTTCACTTAGCATAATATCTTCAAGGTTCATTCATATTGTAGCATTTGTCAGAATTTCCTTCCTCTTTAAGACTGTATACGATTCCTATTCCATTGTATGCATATACCACATTTTGTTTATCCACTCATCTGTTGATGGGTTGTTTCCATCTTTGGGCTATTAAGAATAATGCTTCTATTAACTTTGGTTTACAGAATGATTTTTTAAAAATGAAAATCAGATCATGTCATTTCCCTGTTCAAAACCCTCCAGAGGCTTCTTTTCACACTTAGAATAAAATCTCAACTCTTTCTCATGGCTTATAAGGCTCTATGAATACTTTCCCATGGCTTCCAAAGCTTCTCCCCACCCCTTACTTTGGGTTAATTTTTCTACACAGTACACATCACTATCTGACATTTTATTATGTAGTTATATTCTACCTTTCCCATCAAGATATTACCTATATGAAGGGAAGATTTTTTTCTCTTGTGTTTTCCCCAGTGCTTAGAAGAGTCCCTGGCTAGCTTGAGAAATTTTTGTTAAATGAAGGAATAACAGAAGCATGATAAATAATTATGGATTTAATGAATGAGCTGAAACAAGCTTTAAAAGCATTATTTCAGTGCTTTTAGAATACTCTGTGATTAATTCTGAGGAAGAATTTTCCAACTAGCAGGTTGGTGAAGAGGCACATGGAGGATACCGGTAACCTATGAGGGTACAGCATAGAGGTTAAAATCATCTAGTCTAACAGTGTAAATTCTTCATGTGTATGAGAATCATGGTAGTAATACATGATAGCATATAATAAGTGCTTATTATGTGACAGATACATGGTTATCTCATCACAACTCTATGAGATGGGTACCACTGCCACTGTTTTACAAATGAGGAAATTGATGGTCTGAGAGGTTAAATAACTTATTCAAGGTCACACAATAAGTGTCAGAGTCAGGATGTGAATCCAGGTCTGTCTGACTAACTCCAAAACCACAATGCTCTAGTTGCCTAATCATTCATTCATGCAGTTATTCATTTAACAGCTTATTCATTGATACCCTCCTAGGTACCAGGCACCATGCGAAGTGCTAAGTGGTATTGAACACAGTCCTTACTTTCAAGAAGCTTACAGTCTAATGTAGGAGGCTAACATTAATCAAGTAATTACTGAATCATGTTTATAAATTGAGATAAGTGTGCTAAAGGACAGGTAAGTTTCTACCAGAAGCTACAACAAAAGAGCTTTACCTGACTAGGGTGACAAGGCAACTTCCCTGAAGAAAAGATCCTGGAGCTGAGAGCTGATGAATGAACAAGAGTTAATTGGGCAAAAGGGAGAGAGATGGGGAGAGCTTTCCAGGCTGCAGGGGCAGCAAGTGCAAAGGCCCTTCTTTGCAAGGAACCAAGATCTCCTGGAGGGATGAAAGAAGCCTAGGGACTGGAGGGCAGAATATCAGGGGTGACCAGTATGAAAGGAGACCAGAGAAGTAGCCGGGCGGCCCACTGTGGACATTACAGTAATCAGATTTTGAGTGTTCCTTTGTTGGACAAATTGGAGGAAACAGATACTCATACACTGCTGTTGAAATGTAAATAAATATAACTTCTATGGAGGGTAATTCATCAATATTCATAAAAAGAAAATATGTAAAATGACCTATCTTTGTCAGGTTATTTATTGCAATGTTGTTTTGAATAGCAGAAGATTGAAAACAACACAAATGTCCATTGACTGTTTACATCAATTATCGTACATTGTACATGGTACAAAAGAATAAAAGGAGATTGTGAAAAAGATGAGGGACACTCTGTACTGATATGGCAATATCTCCAAGATATATTAAGTGGGGGGAAAAGTTGCAAATTAAACTCTGCATAGTTTGCTGTTTGTATGTCAGTATTTGCTTGACTGTAGTGAAGAAACTGTGGAAGTAAATAGAAGAATCACAGGGTATGTGGGTTGGGGGAGGCTGGGTAGATGAAAAACAAGAGTGGGAGGGAGACTTCTCACTTCATACCTCTTTATCCTTTTTGGTTTTCAAATCATGTGACCACGTTACCTCTTCAACAAAAAATGAATGCATACATGTAAAAATAGTTTCTACCTTTGTCTTTAGGATGACGCAAAGCCATTGAATTTTAAGCAATGGGGTGACAGCAGTTGGCTTTAGAAAGACATTTCCCAGATTGCAATATGGAGTATGAACTGGAAGAGGGCCAGAGTGGATGCTGACAGGACAGTTAATGAGACACCACTTCACACCCACTAGAAAGCTTATATGAGTAAAGACAGACAGTAACAAGTGTTGGCGCAGATGCGGAGAAATTGGAGCCCTCACACATGGCCGGTGGGGATGTAAAACGGTGTGGCTATTTTGGAAAATAGTCTGGCTGTTCCTCAAAAAGTTATACATAGAATTAGCATATGACCCAGCAATTCCTCTTGTAAGTAAATATCCAATAGAATTGAAAACATATGGTCGGTGCATGCGGACCCACGTACCCTCCTAGTCAGTGGGCTCTCAGGGAGCCACAGAGGTCACTGTGCTGAGCGGGGGTGGGGACAGCAGGACAGCTTCCTTATCGCTCCGTGGAGCGCCTCCAGCCTCCCTACTGAGGCCACCCGCAGTGGCCAGCCTTGCAGTGATGTGTTCTGGCTCAGTGGCTTCAAAGACTCCAGCTGGATTCATTGGACTAGGCAACATGGGGCATCCACTGGCAAAAAAACTCATGAAACACAGCTATTCACTCACTATTTATAACATATTCCCTGATCCAAGCTAAGAGTGTCTAGGTTTGTTCCCTGATGCATGCTAAGAGTGTCTAGATTTCCCAGCGGAGTCTTCCCCAGCAGATGTAGCGAGAAAGTGGATGGAATTATTAACAATGTTGCCCACCAGTATCAATGCAACAGAAGCTTATTTTGGGAGCAAATGGAATTCTTTTAAAAAAGCGAAGAAAAGCTCACTATCAACAGATTCCAGAGCTATCAATCCTACGGTTTTGAAAGAATTAACTAAAGAAGTTGAGAAAATTGGAGCAGTTTTTCTGGAGGCTCCTGTTTCTGATGGTGTAGGGAGTGGCTCAGTCTGAAAACCTAATGTTTATGGTGGGAGGAGTCAAAGATGAATTTGCTGCTGCTCAGGAGTTGCTGGGGTATAAGGGCTGCGATGTGGTGTGTTATGGAGCCCTTGGGACTGGGCAGACTGCAAGGCTCTGCTACAGCAGCCTGCTGTTAGCTATTTGTATGATTGGAACTGCTGAAGCTATGAATCTGGGAATCAGGTTAGGGCTTGACCCAAAACTCTTAGCTAAAATCCTAAATATAAGCTCAAGACAGTGTTGGTCAAGTGACATTTATAATCCTGTACCTGGAGTGATGGATGGAGTTCCCTCACCTAAGAACTGTCAGGGTGGATTCAGAATAACACTCACGGCTAAGGAGCTGGAATTAGCATAAGACTCTGTTACTATCACAAAGAGCCCAATCCTTCTGGACAGTCAAGCCTATCAGAGCTACAGGATGATGTGCGAGAAGGGCTAGTTGAAGGGCTGCTCAGAGAAAGACTTCTCATCCATGTCCCAGTTTCTACGAGGGAAGGAGATGTTCTAAGTTTGCCCTTTGGCAGTGGACACTGTTGGAAACCAGACTCTGTCTTGGAGCCTCCTTATAGCTCACTCCACAGGTAAAATGAGTTTAATCAAAGATCAACTCTCTGCTTTTGATTGTCTAGGTCACAGTAAACCCTGGGCTTTTGTACCCATTTTGGACTGCTTATTCTTTAAAAAGAAAATCTATTTAGTAAATATATAATGTCTGAATTTTTTTTTTTTTTTTGCAAGCCACTGATTTTCTCTTAAGTAGCTGACTGACATTTTTCAAAGGTCCCTAAGCATCTTCAACTTACATACTTCAATCAAGGTATTATTTACTCCAATTTACAAAGAAAGTCATTTTTTTTCCCCAACAGGATAAAACCTATCTTAGGGGAAAGAAAATAAATCGGTTTGAGGAAAGGAGTTAGAAAAAGGGGAAATATAATGAATTACTACCTGTGTCCCTCAGAAAGTTTGTCCTTTTAACCAAGTGGTAGTATTCTTGTATTACTGAGGTTACTGATTCATTTTCCAGGAGTTGATAAAGCAAGAGAATGCCTGCCTTGCCCCATGTTATTTAATTTGGACTCTGTCACATTTATCTTGGTGTGTCCCTCTTGTAATAACTCCCAATACTCAGCAAACTTGTTTTTTATATTTTTGCTTCCTTGTGCATTCTTACTACATATTTTCTGAATTAAAGAGAATGACATGTTTGGAACTATTTCAGAGCCAAGGGTGATATGTGCTGTAGATAATTATTACATTATTCTAAACATAATTGATACAGAGTAGGACACTGCAGGCCCCCTCACCAACCCCTGCCTCTTGTTTATTGCCCCATGTTACTGAGGCTGTTGCCCCCAGGATCATACCCTTGCTTCTCCCTTGAATAGAAACCAATTATTCTAAGTCTCCGGAGGCAGCCACAAAGAAAAGAAAGAAGAACTGGTTAGAATAAACTAGGCCCAAGATGGCAGAGGATTTGCCTTCCAGTGGACCTTGAGCCTCATTATATATTCATCCTTCATTGTAATGTATTAGCATGCCAAATGACACACCCACCAGTGCCATGACAGTTGACAATTGCCATGACAATGGGAAAAGCCCACACAAGGACAGAAAAAAAGGTAATTGGCTCCAGCACACCCAGAAGGAGGATATGATGGCAGAAGCTTCCAATAAAAGTCCACATGGCCTGACCTGGAGCTGGAGCTGCCTTGACCAGCCGTCTTGGCTGATGGCTCCCTACTTGAACAATTTCTTTCCTTTTCCTTTTTTGAGTGATAAAACAGCTTTTCACTTTGTCCCTCTGCCTCTGTTGCAAATTCTTTCATAGCCAGTGGCAAGGACTCACACTTTGGTGGGCTTCTGAATTTAGGGGTCTTACTATCCACTAACATAACCATATAATTTTGAATTGAAATTAATTTCCATGCTGATAATAAACAAAAGAAAACATGTGTTCATGTAAAAACCTGTACATGAATGTTTAAAGCAGCAATATTCATAACAGGCCAAAAGTGAAAACAATTCAAATGTCCATCAACTGACAGATAAATAAACTAAATGTGGTATATCTAAACAATGGCATATTATTCAGTACTTCCTTAATAAAAATGAAGTACTGACTCATACTATAACATGGATGAACCTTGAAAATATTATGCTAAGTGAAAGAAGCCAATCACAATAGGTCATATATTGTACAATTTTCCATTTGTACAAAGTATTTAGAATAGGAAAATTTACGGGCAGAACATTGATTAATGGTTGCTTTGGGCTTGGGTGGAATGGGGGAGAGGTTGGGGGAGAGGTTGGGGGAGAGGTAAGGAGAGGAATGAGGATTCATTACTAATGGGTGTGGAATTATTTTAAGGGGGACAAAAATGTTCTAAAATTAGGTGATGGTGATGGTTGCAGAAGCTCACAATATGCTAAAAACCATTGAATTGTACACTTTAAATGGGTGAGTTGAATGGTATATAAACTATATCTCAATAAAGCTGCTTTAAAAGAAAAAGATAGGTTTAAATATTTAAATTATGAAAGGCATCATGCCTGTATAGATGAATCAATAATTTCTTTCAAACTCAATGATCTTCCAAGAAGGAAATAATGCAGATATAAATTGTTGCCCTAGAGTTAAAAAAAAAGAAAATATTCCAATTCATTTCAAACATTTAGAATGAACCTGATACAAAAATATATCAAAATGTGCTATGGTTACATAACTATTTCAATAAAATATATATAACAAAAATTTTAAAATTAAAAAAATAAAAAATTTTAGTTAAAGATGACAAACTCAGTATACAATTTTTCTTCTTTATATTTTTTGTATGTCACAAGTTTGGGATGTAATAGTTTCTCTAGGGTTTAATTCAGAGTATTTAATTTCTATCATGTTTTATTCCTTGACCCAGAGTTACTTGAAAGATTTTTGTTTGTTTTTTTAACTTCCAGATGTATATTTGTGTTGCCTAATGCAAATTCCTGTGCCCGACGAACAGTGAGGTCAAACAAACTGGAATGCTGGAGTTTAGATTGCAGAAAGGTTTATTTCAGGGCCAAATAAGGAGAACTGGTGGTTTGTGTTAAAAAAAAAAAAACAACACAACAACCCGATCTCCTCAGTGGTTTTGGGGGGAGAGTTTTTATAGGCAAAATTTGGGGCAAGGGCTGCTTTCTTCTGATTGGTTGGTGGTAAGGTAACAGGGTGATGTTCCAGGAATCTTGTGCTCAGCCCGAAGCTACCATCCTCCACCTGAATGGGGACCTTAATTCCTGCAGAAAAACTCAAAGATATATTGTTATGTATATTCCTTGAGGAGGAGCCGGGACCCTCCTTTATCACTACATAAATTGTTTCTTGACTATTCCTCCTTTGTTTCTGCATTCCCTCCCTTTCCTAATTAGCCGCTGTCTGAATCTGCTCTTTGAAACGCAGGGAAGGTCTAGGAGGCTGAACCCTTTTTCCTACAAACAAGAAACGGGGACACAGAAAGGCTTTTGTTCGTAGGAGGGCCCCACAGGGTCCTGCTCAGTTTCATTTGTATTTACGTTTTAAGTTGTGGTCAAAGAATATGGTATGTGTTACATAATTCTTTGAAATTTGAATATTAGTTGAGATCATTTTAATAAATGTTTTAAGTATGCTTAAGAGGAATAAACATTTTTTTTTAAACAAGTCAACTGTACTTACATCAATTTTTAAAGAGAATAAGTACTTTTAAAGTTTTGGGTGCATGGTTCTATATATGTTCATTAAATCACGCTTGTTAATTATGTTATTAAAAAAACATAGAGGCCAGTGCAGCAATCCAGTTGAGAGATGACGGTAGATTGGATGTAGAGAAGATGGAGAGAAGTGGAGGGATTCCAGATTTACTTGGCGAAACAAAACAGACCCTTCAGTGATGTTGGAGGGGGAAGAAGGTAAAGGCGAAGGAGAGAGCCAACAAGGATGAGCTCCTTGGTTCCTGGTTAATGGCCATTCCACAAATGGCGGAGCTATGCAACTGAGATATGGGAATCCTAGGAGAGATTAGAAATCTCTGTGTTTCCCCCAAGAATGTTTCTTTACTTCCTGCGGAAGCTCAGAGGGAGTCCGCAATATTGAGGCTTGGGGGTGAGCCTCAGCAGATCCCCGCCCTTCCTTAAGCGCTCTGTGTTATATATCTTATCACAGTATATTCACATTACAAGGTGTGGCACCCACAGTTCAGAGGTCAAGTGTTGAGTTTCTTCTAGGCACTTGGGGACTTTGCCCATAAGCTGGCCAGGAGAGAGGAATCTCCTAGCTCGTCCCTCCCAGCGCCACCCACCAGGGTTTTCCGGCCCGCCCGCTCCTACGCACCAGCCTCGCCCTACCGCGCCCGGCTCCTCCCCTACTGCAACCGTTGCCCTCCAGCGTAGTGATTGACAACTGAGTTCTCCAATCATATCGCCGAATGACCACATAATTACCAATTAGGCGATAGCAGAGACGGATGCGGGAGCTTAAGGTGAGACTGAGACCAGGAAGTGAGAGTGGAGGCTGAGAAGGACGAGTCAAGCCCAGGCAGTGGTGTAAAGGTGACGGGACATCTAGATTCCTGTTTTCTTCTTTCTTTATTCCTGGGTGAGGGGTCCGGTGGCAGCTGGGAGCCAGGAATCTCCATTTGCCCTTTTTAATGGGGAAGGGGGTGTGTCTACATATGTAAGCGTTTGAGGATCTTTCAGCCTCCTGCCTCGTTTTGCGTCGAGGCGGGTCCTTTTCTTAGCCTAGGGTGGGGGTCCTGTCCTCCATCACTCTCCCCCGGGGGGCAGTGAAGTTGTTTAAGATCCTTCGGCAGCATATAGGTGGTTAAAGTTTTCCGGAGTCAGTCTAGGAAAGGGAGATGAGTGATGGGGATAGCGAGATTCGCGGACTCTGCCCCTCTCCGGAGGAGTTAGAAACCTCCAGCGGTGGCCAGAGCTGGTGGAAGGTGGAGGGGCCCTGGGAGCTAGGTTCCTGCGGTTAGGGAACTAGGAACCGAACAGGTATTGGGGAGAAGGGACAGGTGGAAACATTGTGGCAGTTCTCTGAGAGCCTACTGTGGGGCAGGAGGCTTTGGAGTTGGGCTTGGTCTCTAAATCCCCTACCCATTTCTGGACTGTCAGGTTTTGCCTTTATTTCTTTCTCCTCAGGCTGGTGGAAACACCTGAACATGTGGAATCCTAATCCCGGTAGGTGTTTGGGGAACTCTTCTCCTGCCCCAACCTTTTTTCAGATGGGCTAGAACAAAAGCAAAGCCCTATTCCCCCAGGGTGGTTCTTCTTCCCAGCCCTGCCAGGGACGTTACCTTTTCTCTGTACTACTTATGTTTGTCTACCCTACCCTCCATTCTCCTTCCTCACCTTTCCATTTCCCCTTAAGTGTTGAGTGAGAAACGGAATTCCCCTCCCCCCACCGTTTGTTTGTTTGTTTGTTGCCAGAGGCTCTGGGCAGTTCTAACCTTAATTTATTCTTTGCTTCTTCCACCAGGGCAGCCGGGGCCAAATCCATATCCCCCTAACGTCGGGTACCCTGGAGGTTGCAATCCTGCCCATCCACCACCTGTCAACCCTGCCTTTCCTCCAGGCCCCTATCCCCCTCCCCCAGGAGTTCCCCAGGGGAATCCAGCTTTTCCTCCAGGTGGGCCTGGTCATCCTGTGCCACAATCTGGGTACCCAGGATGCCAACCCTCAGGTCCCTACCCCCCTCCATACCCACCACCTGCCCCTGGCATGCCTCCGGTGACTCCATTGGCCCCTGGCATGATGGGACCAGGAATGGTGATGGACAAGAAGATGCAGAAGAAAATGAAGAAAGCTCATAAAAAGATGCACAAACACCACAAGCATGGCAAGGTCAGTGCCTTCTGGAGCCTGGCTAGGAAGGGCTGCCCCCCCCACCCAAACCAGAGGGACTAGGGAGGCAGAAGATGGGCAAGGAAGGGGGATTGGCAGTCTGAGGACACAGGGCAGCAATTGTGTTGCTCTGGCAGATGATTTTCCTCTGTATAGGATTCCAAAGGGAGGGAATCTGATAATCTTGAAAAGAACTATTAGGCTATTTGGGCCTTCTTTCTGGGAGGGGCTAGACTTAGCCTTTGAATGGATATCAGAATCCGAAGTCCTTGTGTGCCTTTCTCTTCCCAGAACTTCTGCCCCTCTCCCTGACCAGATGCATGTTTTAGCAAGTTGGACACACCCACTGAGGTGGTCAAATGTCCAGTAATAGAGTCAGTCCTTTGAAAAAGCAGTCTTTTAATAAAAATTGACAAATAATGTGGCCCTAGTTCCCGGAGTTCTTTCTCTCCTTCAGCGTTCTTAGTGTTTTGTGTTAATTACATGGGCCTTTTTGTCCAACCACCCAGCAGGGAAACTGAGAGGAAGAGCAGTAGGTGACTCAGCCTCAATAAAACCCTGAGTTTCATGCTCAGTCCCAGGGCAAAGTATCTTCATTCCAGAGGAATATTAATTTGCAAGGGTAAAGGTAGCTCTCAGGACAACTCTGGAAAGACTGAACCAACCTCGATCTTAAGGAGGCCCAATTTACATTTTTCTGCCTAGTATTTATTTGCCTTACGGTTTTGGATGCTAATCCTGCTTCTGGATCTTTGGTAGCAGTCTGAGGAGAAGAAAAGGAGAAAGATTGAAAGGAGAGACTAAAAAATGTTTTTGATGACAGTTGTCAAGGGGGGTATGCCTGTAATGAACCTTGACTAGGACTCTCCCAGCCTCCTCTCCCACTTTCCTCACTTTTTTTCCGTTGAGGCTTAGGGAAAAGTAGAGATAGATGCACACACAGCTGCTGATTCTACTCACTTTTCTTAGACTCATAGCCACTAGGAACTTTCCATGCAGTTAACATTATAAGGTAGAAGCTGTTTCCTAGCACTATCCTATGCTTGTGCCTATAATTTATTCTTTGCTTAGGCATTGGCTTAGGTAAAGAAAGTTGGAAACTTGCTCCACATGCAGTGTGTTAAATTCTGTGCAATGATTTAGGATGGTTTCATCCATTAGTGTATGCTCACTGCTGAAGGAAACCCTTGTGTTTACTGTTTAAGGGACAGTCTGGTTGAAGACTCCTGACCTTCTTAGAAAGCAAAGGGCACTTGGGTGGAGGGGTAGGGCACCAAAGCATGTGTCATGGAGGGATCAAAGGTCATTGGATCTGATGATATCCCCTTTCCCCTTTCCCCTTGCAGCATTCCTCCTCCTCCTCTTCCAGCAGTGACTCTGACTGAATACAGGGCCTGGACCCTTCCCTCAAGTCTCTCCAGTTCTGCTCTCCCATCAAGCTTCAGATGCCATCTTGTACTGGGGGAATTAGCCCCGGTGTCCACTCCCCCACCCCCCCACCCCCCGCAATCTGAGTCTCACTCTGCTGTTCAACCCTAACTGGCTAGGGAAAATGGGAAAAGAATTGCCATGGGCGAGCAAAGGCCATCTTCTCACTGCTGAGATAAAACTTTTAGCTGATGAGTTTTGCAGAAGAACTATTTTTTTTTTTGCAGATGGTGAGATCTTTGAGCTAAATGCTAAAGACAAATCTAAGATCTGTAAAATGTGATTTTTTAAATTTCCTTTTGTAATACTTAATGACTGGGGAGGTGTTGTGGAAATTTAGTAATGGGAAAAAGCCCAACCTGTACCTTTCTTGTAATCGTGGCATGCTTCAGTGATTTAGTGGCAAATAAACATTGCCTAGCAGGACTTTGTTGATTGCAGTCACTGCAAGGCTGCTGGGAAGTGTAGCCCGTTTGGCTGATGACTGCCATTTTATTTTGGAAACTAATTTGCTTTTTAACTCAGCATGCTATCTCAGGTCCTCCTCTTCCTCTCCAACTGTCAGTCCAAATAAAGCTGTTTCTGTTGGTCTCTCTTCACCTGTGCCATTATCTTGGTTGGGTTTAGCACATTCTACTACTTTTGCTGCCCTTTTACAGACCCTTTAAAGGGTATCATTTTTATGGTAAGGAACCAGAGTATCATCAGAAAGACACCATACTGCCTCTATTTCTTAAGTGGGAGGGTCCTTCAGAATTGCTTCAGGCTTAGTGGGATGATTCTTTATTGTCTTTCATTTGATGAATGGATATAGGTCTTTTGCATAAGTTTTTGTATCTGCTACAGAGGTTCTCAACCCTGGCTGCCCATCAGCTATCAGAGAGTGATTTAGAACTTTGCCTAAAAGACTCTTGATTAAGAGTCCTTAAGGATGGGATCCTACAAATCAGTATTTTTAACCAACTGTGTATGTGATTCTGATGCACAGATAGAATTGAGCGCCACTAATTTACTAAATGTCATGCATGGTACTACATGTCAGGTTCTCAAAGATTTTCTGAGTAGAGGAAAAAGACATCTAAGAGACCAAATTAATAAAGATAGATGCTATAACACGCTGGAGAAATACCTAGGAAGGGAAGGAGGAGTCACAGATGACATCACAGGAAAGTGGCATTTCAACTACCTCTTGAAGCTTGAGTGTGAGAAGTATGAGTAGAAAAAAGTGAAAGAATAGATTTACCAGGTGGATATGGAGGGGAGCTGGGAAAGGTGTGTGCTTAGGCACAATCTAAAGCTCTACTGCATATTTTGGAATCCCAGGAATCCCAGTGAGGCTAAATTAATTCCCTGGGAAAGTGTTTACTGAGGAAATACTGTGTTCTGAGTGCTGAAACTACAAAGATGAGTAAGACAGTCCTTGCCCTTCATGACCTGCAAGATCTAATGGAGCAGATGGACATGTGAATATGTGACTAGGTTATTATAATCTAGTAAAAAGGGCCACAATAGAGATGATCAAGCAGTGAGGGGAGGAAAGGGAAGAGTGACAGTGCCACTGGGAAATGAGCGAGGTCTTGGCTGGGCCTCAGAATGAGTAGGAATTTCCCAGTTGAATAATCTCAGCAACGCCGAGCATCATGTGCCAGGCACCAAGTCCTTTACATTTATAACTTGTGTAGTAATCTTCACCGCAATGCTGAGATAGGCACCACGTTCCCATTTTGTAGATGAAGAAAATTTCAGGCAGGATTCGAACTCAAGCAGTGTGGCTCCTGCATCTGTGCTCTTAACCCAGTTGATTCCAGGCAGAAGAGGCAGTTCTGTGGAGGCACAGAGTTGGAAAAAGGCGTAGGATGGAAGTTCAGGAATTTCTGGGCGTGAGTTGCATGCAGGAGCCTGAGAGCAGGCAATGCTGAAGTGGGAGAGTTGGGTCTAGAGGAAGGAGAGAACTTGAGAGATGTTTCTGAGATGGGCCCCCAGCCGATAGAGATTGAGTGTGGGGCTGGAAGGACACGGAAGCAGTGTTTTTAGTTGGCTGGATTGCATCTGTGACTTGTCCCTGGGGATAGTTCTATGAAATAAACACTTAAAATAAATATATTTTAGAGCTAGCTTCTAATCTTATTAGGAAATTGAAAACCAGGGCCTGTTTTCCAGTGTCCTGGATTTGGGGGCCATTTTGATGTTTTTTTTTCCCCCCAATGACACTCTGTTTTCATTTACTCATCGGCTCTTCCTTTTTGAGGAGGAGAAGGAAGATGTGGGCACAGGGGAATTGTAAGGTGAAGAGAAACAGATGTTGACAAACAAACCAGAAATAAGGAGAGACAATGAGAAGGGTCTTCAGGGGGAAAACACAAAGAATCAAAGAAATGATAGAGAAAATTAACCAACCCCCTTCTTCCGCAATTTTAACCAAGGAGGGCCCATTTCCCCTTCCTGGTTTTTCTAAGCCACACGCAGAGCACCTTCTTGTTTTGTTGTTGTTCTTTCGAAAAAGTCTATTCACTTTGAAAGCTAAAAGTAATACATGTATTTGGGGGAAAACTAACATTTTTAATAGGAAGTTCAGTGAAAGGTAAGGTTCTCCTCTCTCAGATTTCTAGCTTCCTCCTCAAAGGCAACCATGACTACCAAATTCTTTTGGAAAATTCCAAAGCTATTCTTTACATTGTTAAATCCCCCTTCTATTTCTACCTCACATTGTTCCTTCCTTTATATCAAATAGGAGCATAGTACAGGGCCTCTTTTGGACCTCACATTTTCTCCTTTAATTATCTACCTTGGAGTTGATTCCATGTGTGTGTGTGTGTGTGTGTTTATGGATAACAGTGTTTTAACAGCATTCAGTTTATTCAACCAATCTTTTGTTGCTGGAATTTTAGAATGTTTCCAATCTTGCTGTACACTTTGGGGAACATTTTGGTGCATGTATCTTTGCCCGAGGTTGAAAAATTGGCTATATCTGGCTATGGACTTTTTTTTTTGAGGGACCAATTTCTGTGTAAAATATCAGACATTTTTAAAAAAGGCTCAGATTTCAAGCTGGAAACTCTAGCAATAGTGGGCCCACATTTCTGAAGACAGAAGTTCTGGCCCCTGACTAGTGGTCATTTCTTATAGATGGAGCCTGTACTTTCCAGTCTTCGTCCTTTCAAACCCCCATTGCCTTTCTTTAGGCCAGTTACATGACTTGGCTGGCCCCTGAGAACACTGGGTTAGTGCACCCTGTTTTGTGCATCAGTGTAAGACTCTAAAAATGGTGGTTCTCAAATGTTTTTATCTTATGTCTTCACCACCCTATGTCCATGAGAGGATCTGGGATTCTGCATTGTTTTCTTACTAGACACTAAGTACAGTAAGATTTCCAGCCAATTAATTAAAAATGGGATAGGATAGGAAACCCATTAGATCTAAAATACAAATTGACACTTTAGCTTTGGGGACCTCAACTCATGAGATGAGTCTTCAGTTTGCTGTCTTTTTGGAATCATTTCCCTACATCAGGTTGTTTTGTGGCCGTAGTCAGGTTCACTCACTTGACTGGTTTGATTCCCCTTCTGAGAAGAATTTATTGATTCATAAAATTATCAAGTATTGCTATTGGGTACGTCTCTTTCAAAGCTGGCTGCAACTGTTGGCCAGCTCCAATAGAAGCCATGTTGTTGTTAGTAGAGGATGTTATTTTATTAACTTTTAATTTGAGCTTTGTTTTGCCCCCCATATTGAGGTGATTTCATGGATAACCACTCACTTCCACCACAGCTCTCAGAGCCCCTGGGTATAAATGACCCAACCACGAAATCTTGAGGTTAATCTGTCCTTCAGCCCAGGCCTCACAGTAAGCCTGCTCCTTGGTTTGGTTTTTTCCGGGTAGCCTAATGTTTTCCTACTTCTTTTCCTCTCTTTCAGTATTTGTTCTGCCTCTTGCCTTTGCCAAATGATTGACTTATTTTTATTTCTATGTCATGTTCCTAATGCCCGCCTCATCATTTAGGGGTGGGAGGAAAGGCAGTGGAGTCCCCAAGCCTTATTTTCCACTTCAGAAAGCCATCTCTCCACTGAATTGGGGTTGCCCAATAAAACTTAACTAATATTAAGGCCAGAACTGACAACCCAAGAACTTGAAGAAGGTTCAGTAATAACCCTGTATCAGCCGTCTCTTTTGGTATCCTTCTTATTTTGTTTTGCTCCCTTCCAGGACTCTTCTTTATTTTTTAAACAAAAGTTTTAATGTGGAAATTTACAAATATATTCAGGAGTAGAGAAAGCAGTTTAATGAATTCCTATATTTCCATAATCTAGCTTCAGTAATGATCAACATTTTGCTAATCTTGTTCCATTCCATATCATATTTTTTCCAATTTTTATTCCAAAAAATTATTTTTTTAACTTTTTAAGAACAGTACAATGATCATCCATAAACCTAACACCTACACTCAGCACTTAACATTTTACCAAATTTGCTTTATTGATATACCTATGTGAACCATTTGAAAGTCTGTTCTATACATCATGACCCTTCACCCTTAAATATTTCATCATGTACTTCTTAAAACAGCATTTCTCCTACATAACCACAATTCCATTATCACACTTAAAATTAACAATACTTCCTAATATTAGTTAATATTCAGTTCATGTATGAGTTTCCTCAGCTTTCCCCAAAATGCTTATATAGCTATTTTTTTTAAAACCAAGATCCAAACAAGATCCAGATATTACATTTGATTGTTATTGTCTTTTAAATTTCTCCTTTTTCAGCCCCCTCGTTCTCTTCTATTACATTTTCTTTTTGAAGAGAACACGCTAGTTGTCTTGTAGAATGTCTCAGATTCTGAATTTGCTGATTATCTCCTTGATGTGTTTAACTTTTTCCTTCGTCCCTTGTAAATTTCCTGTAAATTGCAAATCAGTTCTGAAAGGCCTGATTAGATCAAGATCACACACTTGACAAGAATACTTAATAGGTGATGCTGTGTACTTATTGCATCTCATCAAGGACTACGTCAAAGTTGTACCATTAGTGATGCAAAGTTTGATCACGTGGGCGACTACCAGATCTTTCATTTATTTATTTATTTTTCAAGGAGATTTGCAAATAATCTATGTGGTGATATTTGGCACCAGGTTAATATCCTGTTCCCAAACTTTTGTTTTGATGATTGATGATGACACTTGCTTGAATCATTTCATTTTGGGCTGGTGAATGAATGGCAATTTTCTAACTCTTTCATTCCTCTACATTCATTATACGGAACGCAAAAAAAAAGTTTTCCTTTATCGACTGCCGATGAACTACAGTTCTACAGAAAGGGTAGATGCTTAATTCTTTCCTTTTAATGGCCAATTTTCAGAGTAAGGAGTTGATGTAAAAGTTACCTCCAATGTGGCAAATTAGTTTTT
Source organism: Camelus bactrianus (assembly GCF_048773025.1). Taxonomy (NCBI): domain Eukaryota; kingdom Metazoa; phylum Chordata; class Mammalia; order Artiodactyla; family Camelidae; genus Camelus; species Camelus bactrianus. The sequence goes on along the minus strand of NC_133550.1, from coordinate 13,975,991 downwards.
TTCTCTTTTTGAGTATCACTATAGACTACTGGGTTTTTCCTATCTCTTGTCATTCTCTCCTCACACATCCTATTTTCCCCTTGTCTCCTTTATCCATGGCGACTGCCAACTCTCCGCACTTACGCCTGGACTTTTCAACCAGCCCGCTAGGGGCCACTAGTTTCGTCTCGGCCTCCACGCTGCCGCTCTATCATAGACTTCGCCATCTGCTATCAGCTGTTGTCTCGCTGGTGCCAACGCTGTCCAGGGAGCCGCTCTAGGCTGTTGGGAGGCCGTCCGCATTGCGTGGGGAAGGTTTGGACGACGCAGTCGCCTCGCCGGCCCCCGGGGCGGTTAGCGCTTCCGGGGTCGGAGGGTGCGCGGGGTTGAAAGCGGGCCGCTCCGCCCCGTCCCCCTCCCAGACCAGCAGAGGCAGCAGCCGGAGCAGCCGCAGCCTGCGCCCTCTCCCGCCCGCCCGCCCTCCGCCCGCCCGCCCGCCCTCCGCCGCCCTCCACCCGCCCCGGGGTCTCTTTCCCCCTTCCTCCTCCTCCTCCACCCCCCCCTTTCCTCCTCCGCCCGCCCGCGGGGCCCCCCTCGCCTTCCCGCCCGCCCCTATTGTTCCGCCCCCGGCCTCCCGCCCTTCCCCTTCCCGCCCGCTCCCCTTTTCCCCTCAGTCGCCTCGCGCCTGCAGGTAAGCTTCAAAATTCTTCCTCCGCCTCCGGCTATAGCTTTATTTCTACTCTTGCCATCTTTCTTAGCGGGCTCCGGTCCTCGTCACGAGCCCCGGCCTCGCGTAGTCCCGCGTGAGCGCCTACCCTCTCACTCTGCTTGGCCGGCCATTCACGCGAGGCCCTGGCTCCGGCGAGGCCTAGTAGGCCTCGCGCAAGGCCTCCCCCCTCCCCCCGCCTTTTCCCGGTGGCGGCTGCGCAGGAGTCAAGGAGGGCGCGCGCGCGGTAGGGGGGGGCGGCGGTGGATTTGTTGGTTGAGGGGGGTGGGGGGAGGCGATGGCCGCTTGCTGGCCGGGCGGGTGAGCGCGGCTCCCCGCGGGGGTCAGGCGCTGGCGCAGCCACACGAGGAGGCGCTACTAGTCCGGCCCCTCCCCCTGGATCGCAGCGCCCCCCCCTGACCAAACCGTTTATTTTTTTCCCTCTTTTCCAGTGGAGGGGTGGGGGGGTGCATTTTTTAAGTGGAAAATGCTTGGGTGACCAAGGGGAGGGGGGCTGCTGAGTTAAAGAAAGGGTAGACGGGCTCCCAGTTACCGAGTTATTCGGGACGTTCTCTCGGGGTAACGAATTTTGAAATTACAAAACGCCTGCCGATACAGACCCAGAGCGAGCTATTTATAGGAGAAGGGGTAATGGACTGACTGCAGGATTAACAGCTGGATTCCTGGGATTGGGTACTCTTAACTGACCTAGTCTGGAGAGAAATACGACAGGGATTTCTCGGATGATTTGCAGTTGGAATTGCACCTTTGTGCCTTACCTCAAGAAATGGCTTCAAATAAGTTTTCAATTTTCTTGCCCTTTCGAACTTGCTTCATTGTGGTATTTGTAAAGTGCTTCCTATTACGTGTGAGTCGGGGTAAGGAATTAAACTGCCAAATTTTTACCATGTCTTAGTGAAAAAAAAAGTCATCCTTAACAGACTGAACTCTGTCTCTCCCATCCTTCCCCACCCCCAGCATTTGTTTTTCCATGAGTGAAAAGTGTTGAATTCTGGGATTTTGCCATCAATTAATTATATTCTGAAAATGGGGGAATGTGGTGCTTTGGGGATACACATCCCATCTTTTAAATAATCACACACTTGAAGCAGCCCTGGGGCAGCTTGCTGTATACAGAATGGTCTGGCAGGCACTTAAACACTTTAAATATTTAGAATATGGGCTTTGTTTCAGAGCAAAGTTAAAACGGTGGCTGGTTTTGTGAAGGGAAAACTGGCTGTAGGAGAGAGAACATTGATGTTGAGTTTTGAAGGGATGGATACTAAAAATGTCACTGGAGACATTTCACAACTTGGGGGAGGTTGTTTTTAAAACTAACATCTCTAGGTTCCAAGGAGATTTTGTAGGCTAAGGTATATACAAAAATGTTCTTTTTACATGTAATAAATTATTCTAAAGCAGAAATGTTAGGAACAGTTGTTTTAGAGGCTAGGTGGGGAAAGGGCTTAAGTAGGAAAGGCTCCTACTGCTGTTGCTTAAAACAGCTACCCAATTAATTTTTAGCAATATGTTTTATTTTGATTGTTTTATTTGGAAGAAAATTTAAGATTTAATAGACTCGAATAAAGAGTGACTGGGATCAGGTTAATACGCAGAAGAAAGGAAAATTGTCAAATTTTGAGTGACTGTCATTTGGGTTGAGAGAAGAGGACTCAAGCTGCAGTTAATGTATTGGGTCATTTCCCAAAGGGGAATATGGAACCCCAGCCTGCATAAAAGGCTTTTCAGATGATGCCTCTTTCAGTGAGGTTGTCGATTTAAATCTTTTAAAAATTATTTGTTGACATCTATTGACACTCAAAATTTCAATGTGAGAGACATCTTAATTTCTCTACCTAGAAATTGTGCCGGTAAGAAAATTTACATGTGTCTAGCTTTTAACCTCAGCTGCTACCCAACAGGGAAGCAGGTCACTGCCCTTACTGTAGTTGGTTGGTTTAAGGTTTGGCTTCATGATTTCCAGGTGTTTCTACATCCTTTTGAAGTTGATTCTGTTGAAGGAAAACTGGTGCATGTTCAGCAGTTCCCTTAGAACCATTGCCAATTGAAAGAATCTTTCTCATTTTGAGAGTCAGCGGAAACCCTACCATTAATGAGCAGACTGGAAAGTCGCCTTCCATCCTTTGTAACAGAACCTGAGCTGTTAATGCACTTGTGCTGGGTATATACAAGCCTGCCAACTGATAGGCTGTCATTTAAGGAGGAGAATCAGAAAACATTCATAATGGTTAAAATAACTTTGGGAAATATTTCTTCTATTGTTTTCATATTGTGATTTTGGTCGTCTTTGCATTTCAGTTTTTGGCTTTTACCCCCACCAGTGACCAAAGACTTGACCACTCAAAGTCCAGCTCCCAAGAACACTGCTCGACATGGACACCGGTGTGATTGAAGGTGGATTAAATGTCACTCTCACCATCCGGCTACTTATGCATGGAAAGGTATGCACCAGTTTGGGAAATTGGGTCATAGTAACTGCTAGGGGAGGGGCCAGGAAGAGAGGGCATGCATCTTGGAGCTCATCAGATTAGCACTGTGGGGCGCCTGGCTTTAGCACTCTTCTCTAGCAGAGTAGATGAGAGCGTGGTAGAAAAATGGACAGACTTGACTAGGAAGCTCCAATGAGCAGGAAAGGCTTAACCAGAGGCTAGAGCCAAAGACCGTCTCATGCCTGGATGAAAAGATTTTTCTCATGGATGTTGCTAAAGCTTGTAATAGGTAGATTTTCCCTGTCCAAACAATTTTGGGTAACTTTAAGATGTAATACATTTGGTATTTTAAAACATGATTTATATTAAACACATAGATAGCATTTAATGACTCCATTATTTTCAGAATTCTTCTTTAGCTTCTCTCATATTTTGAGCAAAGAAAAGAATAAGCCTGTCCATTCCCCTTCCCTATAAATCTTAGCTTTTTCATTGCTTTGAACTATTGAAAATTACTTTTTGTGATAATTAACACTTCAGGTTTCCTCTTACTTGACACTAGTTTTCTCCATTGCAGGAAGTTGGCAGTATCATCGGAAAGGTAAGAGGTTTACTTCAACCCTAATTACTAAATAGTTAGTCTGGGTTGAAATAGCAGTTGGAGCTCACTCTTGATTTTTCCTCTTACAGAAAGGAGAATCAGTTAAGAAGATGCGCGAGGAGGTGAGTTGTTGAGGGTGGGAGGTGGTTAGGGACTGTTGACTTGGGAAATTCAAACCCTTTAAAACAGAAGTAAAAGTTCTGTTTAATGAGAGAGGGGGTATAGTATAGTTCAGTGGTTAAAGTGCGTGCCTCGCAAGCACAAGGTCCTGGGTTCAATCCCCAGTACCTCTATTAAAATAGATAAATAAATACAACCTAATCCCCCCCCCAAAAGTGTACAGTGCTATATGTCAACTATATCTCAATGAAACTGAAATGAAAAAGAATTTTTTTAAAGCTGGGGGAGGATCTTAATAGAAGAAACTGGTATTTTTCTGGCTTAGTTATTTGTAATGACAAATAGTATGCTGGGAAAGTAGCTCTAGTAAGTCTTCAAGACTTTAAAGCAGCTTCTGTTTGTTGAGTACAAACATGGAGCAGTATTTGAAATGATGCCAACATTGCCTTGTGTCAGGATCATGTTTGTAGGTAGCTCCCTGCCCATCTTTCTTAGGAGGAGTTATGTATTACGTGTTTATATATCTTTTTGTCTATTTAACCTCTTCTGGCTGTGTTTTCTATCCAGAGTGGTGCACGTATCAACATCTCAGAAGGGAATTGTCCTGAGAGAATTATCACTTTGGCTGGACCCACTAATGCCATCTTCAAAGCCTTTGCTATGATCATTGACAAACTGGAAGAGGTTTGTTGTTTCCCCTTCCCTCATTCTTTATTTTTAAGTGGTTCTAGATAACTTAGTGATTCTCTGAGGGCTTTTAAAAATCAAGGACAGACTAGTTGATAAGAATCTGTAAATGGATCCTTTGCTCCCATTCATCATCCCCCAAATTGGACCATTTGTAGAACAAATATAGTTGGCCCTTGAACAACATGAGTGAACTGCGTGGGTCCAATTATACTTGGATTTTTTTCTGATAAATATATGCTACAGTACTACAGGGTCAGAGGTCAGTTGAATCCACGGGTGTGGAGCTATAGATAAGTTACACTTGGGTTTTCAGCTGAGCAGAGAGTGTTGGCATCCCTAACCCCCATGTTCACGGGTCAACTGTATTTTGAATGCTTTCTTTGGCAGCACATACGCTAAAACTGGAACAATACAGGGTAGAATAGCATGGCCCCTGTGCAAGGATGACACACAAATTTGTGAAGCATTCCATATTTTCCCAGTAAGAAATCATGGGGAGGTAATACACAGCATGAGGAGTACAGTCAGTGATACTGTAATAACTTTGTATGGGGGAGGGCATAGCTCAGTGGTAGAGTGCCTGGTTAGCATGCACGAGGTTCTGGATTTAATCCCCAATACCTCATTAAAATAAATAAACCTAATACTGCCCTCACCAGAAAAACTTTTTATGTTGATAAGCAATTACTAGATTTACTGTGATGATCATTTTGTAATGTGTTTAAACGTCAAATCACCATTGTGTGCCTGAAATAAAGTATTGTACGTTGACTATACTTCCTTTAGCAACAAAAATCTTGAATAGTTTTAATAGTTACATATTTTTAATCAGTCTGATACTGTTAGAGCTATACTTGGAAGGGAATGTGTTTTATCAGTTATCAGAAGCAGAATATCAATATCAGAAATTTTTTGGAAGAAACGGTTTTCTTCCAAAATGGATGCTGCGCAACCACTGCCCCAGGTCCAGTCAGCCTCCTCCCACTTCTGCAGTGATGCTGTTAACTGTGCAATTGACACCAAAGGCAGAGATCTTCTGGGCTGCTGCTTGATGCCTAATGGTGCCTGAAATCTTACCCTTGCCAAGATCAGAAATGTTATCTATTGACCTGCAAGACCTTGCTGATCCAGTTTGTAGCTTAAACATTCAGAAAATCTTTTCATACGCTTACAAATAAGAAACACATTGTTGACTTAAGGGCTTATGTTTCAGGAGTTGTACCCACTACAGAGTTCTACTATGTAGGCTGAGAAGTGATGTTTAAACCGCTTAATCTTCAGAAGGTTAAATTGAACTAGTTTCTAAAGCCATGAATTTTTGGATGCAGTATATTGTTACGGAAAAGGCTATGGGCTTTGGAGCCAATAGTCAGTTTCAAATCTGCAGCTTTTTAGATGTGATTGGGGCAGGTGTTCAGCCTCAGTTTCATTATTTGTACAACGGTAATGTTAACAAGGAATTAAAACAAGAATGAATAGAAGTACACTAATTAATCATTAAAAAGTGGTTGTTTGAATTTGGGTTGCATTGTTTCATCTTCCTCTTAATATTTTAATTTTGACTTCAATATTTTACTTTGCCCAGTCAACTCTTTAATCCCCCCCCCCCCCGAATTGCTTTCTCCCTACCAAGAATAATGCTCCCAGGGTGAAGGAAAATATATTTAGGGCTAAATCTGAGGTAGTTTTTAGTCCTTTGTAGCTTTTCAGAAATAGTTGGTTTGGAGAAGGGGTCAATATTTGAACCGTTGTCTTTGGCATATTGTGACACAATATATGTTCCTTTATAAAGGTAAGTGGTTCTTTTATGACAGTATGGGTTCCCAAGGATCTGTCTAAACTTCTTTATTTTTCCTGTGTTTCTTTTTGTAGGACATCAGCAGCTCTATGACCAATAGCACAGCTGCCAGTAGACCCCCAGTCACCCTGAGGCTGGTGGTCCCTGCTAGTCAGTGTGGCTCTCTCATTGGGAAAGGTGGTTGCAAGATCAAGGAAATACGAGAGGTTGGTAACTTTTGTGCTGTTTTTTTTTTTTTTGAAGTGTAAATTATTCTAAATGTGGTTTTCTCTTCTCTTTATATGTCTAGGAAAAGTTAGCATGTGTTGACATAAAGATTTTTATTAAAGTAGCAGTCCTAGAAGATTGTATTTTGATAATTGTATATATTTTTTCTGTTACAACAACAATAAATCAGACTGTGGAAAAGTTAACCAGAATTTTCAGCTATTGCATATGACTTGCTGGCAACTTTTCCATGAAGCTACATAAATCTTTTTCATGTCTAAAGAGATAATTTGCTATGTAATAATAGCAAATATTTTTCTTGGCCTAATTCCTAAACAGCAGGGGAAAATGGGAAGATACATTGGGATGTAGTTGTAAATTCTCCCTTTTAAATTGTGAAAGTTTATTATGAAAGTTTTCAGTTATATTTAGGGATTACTGAATTGGATGTTGGAATGAAATTTGAATGGCTCCTAAAGAAAAGCTAATTTGGTTTGAGTATTTGGGAGCCTGTTTTACATGCCATGTGAATAGGGATTTTGGTTTTGTTCACTGATAAATTCCAGGTACCTGGAATGGTTTCAGGCAGGTAGAATGGGCTTAATATAAATATTTGTTGAATAAGAGTGAAAGGTGGGTGATACTTGTGGGTATTTGGTTTGATGGCCCACAAAGCTGTCATTTGCTGAGAGAAACTGTCTAGAAGGACCTTTTTCTTGAGCAGGTTAAATTTAGCCCATTATTCAGGCTTATTCTCAGCTTTCAGAGGCTAATTTATTTATAACTGTGATTAAACAGTCCTATCTGGACTAAGGGAAGAATGAGAAGGGAGGATAAAAATGGTAAGATAGGGAGATGGTCACTGAGCTTTAGATTCTAAAGTTTCTGCTGGGAGATACTGGAGAGTATGAGCTATTCTCTGATTTTTGAATTTCTTTTTACCCCAAAGAGTACAGGGGCTCAGGTCCAGGTGGCAGGGGATATGCTCCCCAACTCAACTGAGCGGGCCATCACTATTGCTGGCATTCCGCAATCCATCATTGAGTGTGTGAAACAGATCTGCGTGGTCATGTTGGAGGTAAGCCCTCAGGCTCATGCTGAGAATGGGGGGAGGGTGATTTAGGGAGGCAGACTGATCTATATTTAGTAAGACTAGAATTAGGTGAGGCTGTTAGAAGCCTCCGGTGGGGGTGGGGAAGAAGTTCCCTGAGTTCATATTTTCCTTCCCCCAGCTTTGACTTTTCTTATAGTCCATGCAAAAGTAGAAACGGGGAAGCAGTGGTGATCATTTGGTTTACAGCAATTCTAGCAGCGTTGGTAGGGGAAGGTTCATTTCTTGGACTGACTAGACAAAGGATTTATCTGGGTTCCTGAGAAACTAAGTTAAGTTGCCTTTCAAATTACAATAGTTTGGCTACATGCAACTTTGATATATTCTTTAAATTAGTTTCTGTGCTTTGAGGCCAAATTATATTCAAAATGGTAGATAAATAGAAAAAAAAATGTATCCATAATGATGATCCTGAATGACTTACAAGGTCTTGGTAGATGCTATTCAACTAAAATAAGAATAGCAAAATTATAATTAAACCTTTTTAGAATTGTCATACGGAGTTGATCCCATATTGGTGAGAAAGGAAAGTAGAATTTTCAAGTAGAATTCAGAAAAATGTTGATTGAGCCTTTGAACTATTTGGATAGTTTTGTGTTATCCTAGATAACAACATTTGGGTATTTTATCTCCTATTTTGGCTTTATTTCCTGTTCATGCCAAAATGTAAGATCTTAATTACCAACTAAAATGTACATATGTACACATAGAGGTTTTTCACATTCACTAGATTTATTTGAACACATGGAAGTAATTCCTACGTTACTACAGGGGAGAATTCGTATGAGCTGTCTTGTCCGCAGACCATCTTACTGCTTTGAAGGCAAATAACTGCAGATGACTTGAGATTAGATCTAGCCAGAGGCAATGTTGGTAGGTGAGAGGATGGAAATAATAGTTGTTAATTTAACTGACCTGTGTGAGCTTAAGCCACACAGCTGAAGCAGCTTTGAAACCTTATCTCTTTTTGTTTTTTTCCCCTCTGACTCTCTCCCAGTCCCCCCCGAAGGGCGTGACCATCCCGTACCGGCCCAAGCCGTCCAGTTCTCCGGTCATCTTTGCAGGTGGTCAGGTAAGAAAATTTTTATTGGTGGGCTAGGGTGAACAAGAATTATATTTGAAATGTCGACTTTGCTAGCAGCACACCAAGCCACTCTGCATGCTTGCTGAAACCTGTACTCTGGCCATAGTTTGACTTGCTTTTAGTTTTATTTATTTTTTTTGTACTGGAGAAAGCTATGAATGCCACCTTATTTAATTTTTAGCAGGCAATGGAAGTTTTGTAGACACTCGGAAGAGGTAATTTATTTAGTAATTTAAGATGGGTTGGGTTAGAAGAAAGGGTTAAATTGCCTTGGTGTCACTACTTCTTTCCCTACTTCACCCCATCCATGCTTTTTTATGTGTGGGGTGTTCTTTAGAGGTCTGAATAAAGGTAGCAAAGAGTTGGACCTCTGAAGGAGATTCTTGGATGGTGGTCTCAAATTGGGGGATCCTGAAATTGAGTGTCCTACAAACTTCCCCTTCCCCCCACCTCACCTCCCCTACTCCTTCCCCTTCACTCCCAAACTCCAGTGTGTTGTCCCTGGGCTCTTAACCTCATAAACACTGGTATGAACCCACATGGCATAACTGAAATCAGGTGGGGTAAGGGTTCAGTGTCTTAATAGAAGGGGGAGAGCATGTTGGGCTGTGGTGCTGTGACCTTTGGTGTTAGAATAACACCAAAGCACCCCCTTGGCCTCTCTCCTCCTTCACTCACCTAAATTCTGGATCCTTGGCACATGGTGTATTCTGAAGTTAGATTTTTAGGACAAGGGCACTGATTAGCACTATGGTAGTTTTATGCTTTTTGGTTAGTATATGAGGAGTAGGTAGGTTAGTTTTTAAAATACTGGGATTCGGGTTGAAATAGTGACCTTCATTTTGGTAGCTTTCTAAGCTTAAGAGTAATGCTCACAGTGCCTTTTCATGGGGCTGACCTGTTAACAAGCACAGTTATTCAATTAGTTCCATCTTGTATTTGAACTGGGGAAGCACTTAAGTTCATCTCATTTACATTCTACTGAGTAGTCAAAACTGAACAAGTTTTGGGGGACTTAGTTTGTCGTGCAGTTCTGGAAGCTTTCACAAGAAGTTAATCATATCACAGTGTTAAACCTTGAGACAGTTTAGTACCTTGCTTTTAACACTAGCCTTGTACAGACGGGCTTGGTGAATGGGCTCCCAGTCAGTCTGGATAGTCAGGCAGGGTAAGCAGAGGCCCAGAGTCAGTGTAGCAAGGAGGTTTAGCTTTAAGTTTTCCCTTCTCCCCTGGAACTACAGGTTCCTACTCTCCTGTCAAACCCATTTGGGATTTATATAGAGTCCCATGCTGCAGAGCAGCAGTCCTCTCTTATTTACAATTCTTCCTTCATTTCCCTTTCCTTCCCTCCCCTTCCCACCTCCCCCTTCTTACCTCTTTGCTTTCCTTCCCTCCTCCCCTTTATTCAGTTGACCACCCTGTAAAAGTTTGCAGCTTCTTCCATGAGTGGCCCTGTCATGGATTATTTTCCCACGGGCCTTTTTAAATGGACCAGTTCATGCAGTGTCCACAGATGGACCTGTGTCTTTTGCTCCTTTGTGACAAAGTGGGCTCTGTAGGGGTTTGATTGAATCCCACACTGACCAGGAGCTGGCATCAGCTCTGTTGCCTTACCCCTTCATTCTTACTGAAAATGGCCCAGTTGTGCAGTGTGAATCTGCCACTAGGTAACTTTTTTTAAAATTCACTGATTGCAGCTCGTTTCAAATTGTGTTGTGAGCTCCTTTTTAAAGGAAAATTAAAAATTAAACAACTTTTTTTGTGTGAATTTCATGCTGGTGACAAGGTGCCGGATTGACAGCCCTGGAGACTGAAATCCTCTATTTATCCACAGGACAGGTACAGCACAGGCAGCGACAGTGCGAGCTTTCCCCACACCACCCCGTCCATGTGCCTCAACCCTGACCTGGAGGGACCACCTCTAGAGGTGAGAGGGGATGTTCAGTCTCCAAGGCTCACTCAATCCTTCCGCCTCAGCCGAGACTGCCAACACACGGGGGGCCAGTGGCGCTGGTGATTTTTGTGCTGTGGACACCACCTGTCCACGGGGACCTGGACTGACCCCCCCACCTCATTTCACACAGGCCGCGTAGCCCACCAGATGGTAACACCAACTCTTTTTTTCTTTTTTTTTTCTTTTTTTGTTCAACCCTCTTCCCTGTTTCCTACTCCTCCTACCCCATTTTCACCTTCCCACCCCCCACCTGGGTGCACTTTTGGGGGTACTGGACACTGATGTGAGAAGCTTCACATCCTGTTAACCAGTTGCTCCTTCCTTCCCCTCCCTTCCAGCTCTTCCTTGCCCCCCACCCCACATTGCCCTGAAGACCCAGCTCCCTTTTTGGGAGGTTATGGTGTTGGGGGGAGGAGGGCGTAGTGGGAGCTGCAAGTGCCTTTTATGGAGGGGAGGTGGGAGAAGGCAGGACTTAAAACACTTTTGTATGTGTATTCCTGTGGTCAGCTCCCTAGTGCTAGGGACCCAGCTAGCTTCTAGTGCACTTAAGATCTATAGGCAGATATAGAGAAAAATAAGATAGGGAAAGGGAAGTGTTCAAAACATGCCATGTAGGTTTGTGCAGATATAAATCATTCATGTCACCATGATTGGTAGAAGGGCTTGGGGGTGGTTGAGGGAAGAGACTGTTTTCCTCCTAGGCTGTCTTGGACACAGGGAGGAGGAAGGGGGCTTTGTCAATCGAGGCATTGTTTAATCCCACTTCCCACATTGTCATTAAGAAACAGATGTGTCATTTTGTCTTTGATTGCAGGGAACATGGCTCCCTTTATAGGCATCCCGGAATAAGCCATCATATTTAGGGTTTAAAAGAAGGCCAACTCGGGTCTGACTGTATTTGAGATACCATCTACTGCCTCAATCCCTGGCCTCCCCATTCTCTAGTTCAACTCTGGCTTCCTGGCTAGTTGAAATCTGTCTTTTTTCCCCCCACTGGGTGGCTGTCCGTGATTGGTTTTTAATAGGAACTGTTTTCCTCCTTTTGTAGGCCTATACCATTCAAGGACAGTATGCCATTCCACAGCCAGATGTAAGTTTTGTTTTCACTTCTTGTTTTGAAAAGCTCCCTTTCCCATTCAAAATTGTCTCCTTTCTCCACATAGGCAGAAGTGAGTTGGGTTTTAAACATTTACAGTATTGTTTTCCTCACAAGGAGAACCTGTATTTTGAACCTTAAGTAATCTTTAATCAGAACATAGTAACACCTTGTTTTTGACATTTAATCCCTGGAAATTATAATTTGGCAGGTTATTAGATTCTCATTTTTCCCATGTTCCAGATTACTCTAAAAGAGAAATGTCCCACATTACTGTCATGTGTTATCCCAGGGCATGGCTTAAATTGACAGTGGACTGTGCGTCTCTGCATGGAGTCCTTTCCATGGTAGGGGGTGGTGGGAGGTTGGGTTTGTCCTTGTGCACTCCTCAGTCTGAGGTGACAACTTAAAAAGCATCTGGAGGGGTGGGAAGGGTGCTTATTTATGTAGGAAGGGGTAGTAAACTGAACATTTGGGGATTCAACTCAGTAAAACCTTCCTTGTCACTAAAAACTCGAACTTAAATGTGCCAGTATTTAGACTTCAAGGGCATTTCTTTCTGCACTTTTCCTCTATCCTTACTAACCCTTTCAGGTGCTGAGCTTTAGATTTGGGAAGTTGAGTTTGGCTCTTGGTTAGTGGTAGGCCCCAGGAGGGGAAGGAGACTTAAAGAGGGGTGGTTTTACAATAGCCAGGGCAGTTTATATAGATGAAGAAAAAAGCTGTAGAAATCACGGGGGGAGTGCTAAGCCCAGTTTGGTTTCGTCTTAATCTCTCTCCTCCTTGCAGTCTCTCCTCATCTCCTTTCCTCCTCCCGATACTGACAGAACCCTGCATGGTGTGTTTTCCTTAAGCACCACTGCACAGTTTGTTTACCTAGCCTGTCTGTGCTTGTCCCTGGGGCAACTGTTGCAATGGCTGCAAACACCTTCATTAAATAGCCCACGAGGGGTTGGTTGTCAGGCGGGTGCTGCTGCTTTTCTTTCCACACACCCCAAATGCATTCATTCTCTTTGTACTGATACCCTATTTCTAACCCTTACCTTCATGTTCTGCCTGTCCCGAGGATTGTGATCCAAGCCCCATCCCTTGCCCTTTGTTGTAGTTTGAGTAGTAGCCAAGTTTGGGGATCAGGAGCTCTGCATTTTCAAATTTGAATGTGCTTGAGCCCTGGCTCTGTTTCGTTTCTAATGCCAACCTCTCTCCTGTTTCCTCCCTGCAGTTGACCAAGCTGCACCAGTTGGCAATGCAACAGTCTCATTTTCCCATGACGCATGGCAACACCGGATTCAGTGGTATGGACACCTCAGTGTTTATTTCTGTAAGGTGTAGTACAAGACAGAGGCCAGCCCCAAGGTCTCAGTTTGACATCTTTTTAAAGCAAACTTCAGTACCCAGCATCCTGCTGGTTTAAACTTGCCTGTTTGCTATGGCTAAACCGAAGGAGGTAATGTGTTTGTTAACTTGGTTTTCGTTTGGGGAGAGTTATTCTAAAAGAAAAAAGGCCCTGGAAGATTTGGGGTGAGGTCGGGGGATGCTTGTCAGGCAAAGGGTAGGCTGATACTTCTTGCAACCCATCCTCACTGCTGCCCCTTTGATCTGATTGGCACCCCCTTTCTCTCCACCAGTTATTCACAGACGTGGGTAGAAACAATCCATTTGTGCCAAATTGTGTAGTGTTTTTTGGTTTTGGTTTTGTTTTGTTTTGTTTTTTGGGCTTTTTTTTTTTTCTGTATAAGGAATAACTTGTCCGATAGGGTTAGGATGAGACCACCAAACTCATTTTCACTTGTATCTTAACAGGCATTGAATCCAGCTCTCCAGAGGTGAAAGGCTATTGGGGTAATGATTAAAAAAAAAATCTGTAGTATTCTACTGTTATATTAATAAACTGGTGGGAGTCTTGTTTCACTGCCCATGACATACCAGCAAAACATGCACATGGCAGAAAGGAGCCGAGAGCACAAAGGGGGTGGGGCCTGGTGCCCCTGAGGGTCCCTTGATGGATCTGGCCTACCTCCTTCTAAAAATGTTGAGTTTGAGCAGCCACAGCTGAGAGAAGGACTAGACTTGAGACTTAGCCAGCTGGCCTGGTTTAGTCCAGGTGTCATATAGATGGATATGGGTGTTTGCTGATAGGATTTTTTTCTTTTTGTTTGGAAAACAATAAAAGCCAGAACAAATTGAGCGAAAGACAGAATAAATCTGGAGAAATTAACTTCCCTCACCTTACTGCCATTTCATTCTCTCTGACCTTGAAATGTAGGTTAGGGTAGGGGTGGGGGGGTGTTAATCTGATATAGGTATATTTAAAGCAGCTCTGCATGTGTGCCAAAAGTCCATGGTACCCAGTAACAGGCATGATATTGGCGCTGGTGATAGCATCAGGTGAGAGAAAATTGGAACACATCGTCAGGAAATTCAAGCAGAAAAGGGGAGGAGTGCAGAAGGACTTGGTTAGATTTTGGTCCTGAAGATTGAGGATACCACATTCCCTTGCTCCTTGCTTCCATCCCCTTAAACCCTAATAGGCTGGGCTTTGCAGGAAATGGCATGAAATCAGCTCTTCTGTGTGTACAGAGGAACCTTTACAGCACTATTTCTACACCCCTCTCCCCCTCTTTCCTCCTTGGAGGCTTCAGAGTTAGTGATGAATCCCAACAGCCAATGCTGGGTTTCCAGTTCGTTTTCCTTCTGTTAGGTTAATGTGCAAATCAGTGGGGTTTTATATGCTGTGCATTGAACTTTTTTGCTCTCTTCTGTCTTTTAGCAGGTTTGGATGCATCTGCTCAGACTACTTCTCATGAACTCACCATTCCAAACGATGTAAGTATAGTTAATTGGGTTGCATGGGGTGAAAATAAGAGAATTGGTTTTAAAAAATAGAAGTTTTTTCAGCAGCATCATGCCACTTCTAATGCCTAGGAGGGAAAAAAAATAGGGTTTTTAGGCATCAAGTTTAATTTTTAAAACAGTATAAAATCCTGAATAAAAACTGATGTAAGAGATTGATAAAACTTTTGTAAGATAGATATCTTGACCCAGAAAGAACCTTTGTGTCTCAAATAGAAATTCCCATTTCCCTTTGCTTTTTATAGAATCTGAAGTCTTACCTCTAATGCATTTGTCCTTGGATGTTCTATCTGTGCTGTTCAACATGATAGTCACTAACGACATTTTTTGTGGCTATTTGAATTGAGAATAATAAAATAACTTAATTTCTCAATCTCACTGGCCACACTTCATGTGTTATTATAATAATTATGTTATTAATGTGTATTGGACAGTACAAATGTTTCTCAATGTTTTACTTTTTTCCCCAAGGCAAAACCGTTAGAAATTAGCCAGAATTCTTGTCAGTATAGTAAAGTAGTAATAGTGGCAGGAAGAATTTAGGCATCTTTGTTGACAAAAATGAAAGATACTTTTACCTTTATCCCAGCCATAGGGATAAATTAGACTTATCTTTGCTCTACTTCACTTTGTCTTTGGAGTTAGTACTCTGAGGAAATGAGCTTGATGCTCCGAGGAGTCCGTCAGCTCAGTTGGCTCTGACTTGTATTGATCAAGCAGAAGAATAGAGCAAGAGTCGATACCATCTGTAACTTAAATTTTTAATTTTAGAGTATTTCAGTAGAGTATGTAGGATACCTATAGTAGTTTCCATTGCCATGTTTATGGACCCAAGCTATAGAAGGCTGAGGGGTGGGATAGAATTCTTGGATTTAGCCATTGAGGCTCTTAATTTGGTATGCCTTGTTGTTTTTCTCCCTTAAGTTGATTGGCTGCATAATCGGGCGTCAAGGCGCCAAAATCAATGAGATCCGTCAGATGTCTGGGGCGCAGATCAAAATTGCGAACCCAGTGGAAGGATCTACTGATAGGCAGGTTACCATCACTGGATCTGCTGCCAGCATCAGCCTGGCTCAATATCTAATCAATGTCAGGTAAGAGTTCCCTACCTTTTGTGTTATTGATTTGTTGGGGAAAGTTACACTGTAATGTTAAGTGTGGGATTATTTATTTGTGGGGTGGGAGTTGGGAAGGGTAGAGATGGCAGGAGAAAAAGTGTAGCCCTACTTTTCATCCTTCCTTAGTGTAGCAGAAAAAGTAACCAAATTGTAATGTTTGCATGGGCTGGGGGAAGGGGAATGAATTGTTTGCATTTGACTTTTTATTGGTTTTAGGAGTGGAAAGGATGGAGCATGTCTTCCATCCACTGTCTAATATAAACTGTTATTTCACTGATTGGGTTTATTTAGGCTCCAGAACACCCTTAATTGAAATAAGGATAATGAAGTTATGTGACACCAGACAGTTTCTTGGAGGCAGTCATTACCATTTACTCCAAAAACATCCATTTTTCTCAAATTGCAAATGTGTTCCATTGTTCAGAGCTTGTGGGAAAGGGGAGGCACAGGTATTGGAAATACCTAGTGTTTTCTTTCTTTTTTCCCCATCTCATCTCATCTCGTGATGACTTCTTGAGGTTTTCTCTTATGCAAACCTAGCTACTGTTAGTACACATGATTGTAGCAGGACTATTCACAGTCCAGTGGCCATCCTACAAGGCATTTATATTTCTTGCTTTCTTAGCACACATGCTTAAGTCATGTTCTTAATTGCTTACTAACATTTTAAAGCAGTGTTAGTGACCCATTTCCCAAGGGGCTTACTATCCTTATGTAGACTTTGGCCTAGTTGTCATTTATCTCTGTCACACAAGTATTTGGTCTCTGTTGTTTGGTCTAAAAGTTTTATATGCAAGGGAAAGGATTTTTGTATGTATGAGGTCTATTTTTTGGCATGCTTACACTGACCATGTATTTATTCCATGGTCTTTTATCCCTTGGTTAAGAAATGATCAATTTTCCATGGTGATTCTGACTTTGCCTTAAGTCTTTGCATGTCTTGAGGTGTTTTCTTCTCTTTATGTGGAAAAGACTTTATTTAGATCTGCTTTCTTCTTCAGCTACCAAGCACATCATTTCTTAATGTTCAGAGTGAAGTGGTAGTTACTAACTTAGCATGGAGGCTGGTTGCAAAGATTTGTTCCCTTGTTTCTAATTGGAGTGGGGGGTTGTTAAGTAGTTAAGTAAGGTATTGGAAGCTGGAAACCAAGCTGTTTTCTTCTGCTTGGGTAGACTTGCCCTGAATATTGTCAGTGTTTCCATGTAACTTGCTTTCCTGACCCCTGTACCAGGACAGTGACTAAGTTGTAAGGGAGCGGAACTTGGTCCACCTTCGTTTCCTGATTTAGTCACTCTTCAGGATCATCCTTTTTAATGAAACTGTCCAAGCTATGGATTTGGGTCAAAAGTTTTTAAAGTTTCATTTAATACCAGGCAAGGACTAAGCATGCACACGGCTTAGTCTTTACTTTCTCATCTTGGCCCCATTGAACAAAAAAGCAAACTGGTTTTATTATGAATACTAAGCAAGAGAGATTTCTCTGTTTACAGTAATGGATTCTAGGCATTTCTGCTGATTCTGGCAATCCAAGTCCTTTTTTATGGATTGCAACTGTCCCTGGATTTAGGTAAACAGGATGGAGTCTTAGGAGGAGCCAAATAAAAAAGAGGAGCCTCCCTGCCTTTGAAGAGTTCTTGTGTGATAGGTTGTCCAGACTTCAGCAAATACCTTTAGTTACTTAGTCTCGTGGCTTAGATACATGGAAGCATTTGGGAGCTACAGGTTGTTACTGTTACTTAGAGCTTATTTTAGAAGTGGTATTTTTACTTTATTAAACTGAGATTTTCTGTAGTCCTTGAAGTTTCTTCTGGCTTTGTGGGGTCTATTTGAGAAGTATGGTCTTAAAAAAAAAGCCCTTTTCTCCCCTCCCTCTCACCAGAAATGAGGCTTTTCTAGTTCTTATCTGTGGTTCTGCTCTAAGCATTATTCTTTGAAAATGCTACATTCTTTGAAGTTTGAAATTAGTGACCTAGTTTGGTCTCTTGTCCCTTTCCATCCTAATATGTTGGTTAGTTTGCTGTGGAGATGGAAGTAAATTTTAATATTACAGGAAAAGCAATTTAAAAAATTCTGTAGATTAGCATCCGAAAGCTTCACAAGTAGTTGGTGGGTAAAACATTTGTTCCTTGTATGGAGATTGATGAGTACTCTTTCATTTTCTGCTTAAAATCATTCTGCCTTCTGGGTTGGATCAGTGTATCAGATATGTGGAAGTGTGTGATTTCTTTTCTCAGTCTGTCAGCTTTTTCTTCATCATAGCAGTTTTAAAAAGCATTGTGGAATGGAACTTGGCAAAATACACATTTTTTTTAGAGGGTGGGACACAGAATAAAAACAGCTTGTCAGAAGTTGGTATTAGGTCTTCCTAATTAGCAACAAGAGGCACTTACTGATAACTGAAGCGGTTTTTGTCCTGTACTTTTCCCTTTTGTGGTCTTCCCTTCCACCCACCCTTTTTTTTTTGTTCCTTTTTTCCTCTGTTACAGTTTAGAAAACGCTAAACCCTCCTCCCAGGCAGCCTCCGTCACGATCCCTGATCACCTCAGCATCAACCTCTCTCAACCCTCCACCCCTTCTTCTTCTTCTTCCTCCTCCACCACCACCCCCTCGCTCGCCACAGCGGGGACCTCCGACGCACCCTCCAGCCTCCCCAACCCTCTTCCGACCGCCCCTTGTGTCTCCAGTCTGCTTGGCATGAAACCCATCCCTCTCCTGGCTCTAAATGTTGTGTCTGCTGCTAAGGGTACCGGGGCTTCAGCTACCACCACCACCACCTCTGCCGTGCCATGTGTAACTAACAAACTGAAAAGCGAGAAACAGAGATTCTCCCCCTACTGATTGCATATTTGGGGCACCCCTTCAAATATTTCTTGGTTTATTTTGTTTTCCTTTGTTAATATTGGTGAGAACCAAACAATTGTGAGCTTGTGACCGTTTCCATTTTACTATTTTGGGGAATAACAGGGTGGGGGCAGGGGCAGTGGTAACCTGTGTTTAGGTTTAGGCCGTTTCAGCTGAGTGCCTGTTTCAGAGTCTGACTTGTTGAATTCTTTATCTAGAGCCTCAGTTCTTGCTCTTCTTTCTCATGTTACTTTTTGTAGCTTTATTCTGCCTTGCTATATAACAATGTGTTAGGCTCTATGTTAATGAATAAAAGTTTCTCCGTTAACTTTTTTTTTTTTTTTTAATTATTTCATGGTTAAGTTCCCAGCTGACCTTCTTGGCCAGATTTGTGTTTCTAGCTGTAATAAAGTTGCCACAGTGAGAACCTTAGTTGACTGTATGCTGTGAAGGAAAGAAATTATTTCTTTACCCAGAATGGGGAGGCAAATTGGGGAAAGTCTAATAAAGTTTGCCAGCTTCTGTCTGCATTCCTCTGAACTAGTATTACCCCTCTTCCTGCGACATTGGGTAAATCTTGAACAACCAACCTGTGACATTGCCCAGAATTTGACAGGATTCTGTCCAATCATCCTAAACCAACCCTGATTACTCAGCTCGGTTCCTTTACTCTTGCTGCTGTTCCTTGCCTTCAGTCTCCCCACCAACCGTGTCATAAGTGGAGGGTTAAAGACCTAGATTTGGAATGAACCTAAGATCAGCTGTTAAGTCACTGATCCACTTATTTATCATATTTAAAAAGCAGAGGCCCTGGGAGAATTTTAATTTGTAGATCACATGAGTGACTAGTTAGAACAGACAACTTGTGCTTTACTTTTACTCAAGTGTACTTAATCTCCCTGAAGCTTCATTCTTAACCTAAGATCATAGCTCTCTCTACGTAAGAGTAAGAATGCTCTAGGTATAGTGACAGAAGGCCTCTGATAGTCTCTATTCAGCCTGAATGCTTACTACCAGGGTAATGAATGTATAACGTCCTTCCCAGGGTTTAGAGAATCAGTGTGAAGATTTTTTTTTTTGTACTGATAACTTTATCCCACATCCCCTTTGGATTACATTGTTTTTTTAAAAAAAAAACAAACCCAGCTAATTACTCATGAGTGCTTTCAGTACAGTAACTCATAGTATTGTGGCCCCTCAGTCCCAGACAGTGAATAGTGTTACGTGTCCCAAGGCTGCGGGAAGGACTAGAGGGGCAGAGTTCATTGTCCACATAGGGCTTCTCTTGTTAGTTGGTAGTTGCTCCTTTACCATCTGGTCCAGCTCTTAGTAAGTTCTTTCTATATCTTGGTGATAACCATCTCCCCCAGAAACCTAGTTTTTATTTTATCTAGTTCTTGGTTTTAGAAGGTCTCTTCACCTAATGAGTACTCCCTGAAGGAGTGCAGGGAGGAAAATCAGTTATTTTAAGGGGCTGACTACCATCACCATCTCCAAAGGTATTTGGTGTTCAGTGTTTTAAAAGCTTACAGCTCCCCCATGTGGTCCTTCTAGCATCCTTAATGTAATATTTCTGGTTGAGTTTTTCCTTCTCCTTGCCCCTCTCCCTTCCCCCAATTCCTGCTCAGGCTGTGTATAAATTCCTGACTATTCTTTGCAAGTTCTTTTTGGTGCCAGAGTGCCACCACTTTCTTGCATGAATATAATTTTAGGAGGCCCTAGATCTAAACTATTTTCGGCAGCTCCTTTCTTGAACTTTTACAGTTTTCACTAAAATCAAGGCCTCTTTTTGTTGCCCTAGATCATGCCATTTTGAGGTTGGCAAGAATCTACCCCCTTTAAGAATTGTTTATTCCCCTTTATGCTGAGATTGAAACACCATTTCTGACTTAAACTAAATTCAGTTTGTAGTTGAAGGACCCATCTATTTCCTGGTCCCTGCCCCCACCCACCCTCTTTGGCCACCTTTTGGCTTTGCATTATTCTGGAAGAGATACAAATGGGGAAGTACCATTCATGCTCTCTTGACACAAATGGCAGTAGATTTAAAATATTTATGAAATTTATGAACTGAAACTTGAGTCTTAACACATTTAGTTCTATTCAAAATGGGAGCCAAGTCTTGCTGGCTCCCTAATAGTGAATCAGGCTGAACGCCGAACATCGTAATACGTTTCCTTCTGAGCTCAAAATTGGATTCTGGGGCCTCTGTTTGAAATGAAAGGCATTGTAGCCGGATATATTTGGATGGAGAATTTGACTTAAGAAGACCACAAATTTGGGAGCATCTAGAGTGAGCTAGAAAGTTGTTAAAAACAAATTATTTTGACTTCTACTTATTTAAGTCTTGAACACTAGGCCCAAAAACTATAGGTTGAGGCTAATTCTTGACCCATATTTGTTATACTTATTGCTGCTTGTTTAATGTGCATTAGTGTTCAAAACTAATCTCTTAATAGTGGTAGTCTTCACATTGATAGAAAAACCCAGGACTGATCGGTAGTAGCTTGGGAGGAACTAAAACAAGCTCAGCTGTTAAAAGAAAAAAAATTATGTTTCTGTGTATTGTGACCATCTAGGATGCTTTAGTGTGACTCATATTTTCAGACAGTGCTTAACATCTCCCACAAAGATTCTAAAGAACATAGTTTGAGGAATACCCACAATTAATAACCAAGGTCCTCGATTTCCTTTGTTTCTGAAGTAATCTGCCTCAGAAGGCTTGGATCGTAGGAGGTTACGGGACCATGGTACTGGTTAAACCAGGAAGTCTAAAGTGTCGCCCTTAACACTGAAACACTGATGATGTACTCTTTCACATTTTGTGAACCCGGCAAGTTTTGGAGGTGAGGTATTGCTGGGGACTCAGAAAACTAACTTTGAGTTTTTTTTGTGTGTGTTACAGGCTTTCCTCGGAGACGGGTGGCATGGGGAGCAGCTAGAACAATGCAGATTCATCCATAATCCCTTTCTGCTGTTCACCACCACCCATGATCCATCTGTGTAGTTTCTGAACAGTCAGCTATTCCAGGTTTTAAATAGTTTGTAAATTTTCGGTTTCTACACACTTTATCATCCACTCGTGATTTTTTAATTAAAGCGTTTTAATTCCTTTCTCTGTTCAGCTGTTAATGCTGAGATCCATATTTAGTTTTATAAGCTTCTCCCTGTTTTTTTTTTTTTTTTTGGCTCATGAATTTTTTTGTTTGTCATGGAAATGTAAGAGTGGAATATTAATACATTTCAGTTTAGTTCTGTAATGTCAGGAATTTTTCAAAAAAATTAAAAGATGGACTGGAGCTTTTTTTCTTTGTGAATAGAAACTGGATGCCACAGTGATTCATGTGGGTTTTTATTCCTGTTGTCTTGCTGTTATTTTTGCACCTTTTATCTCTCAAAAGACAAGGACCCTGCTTGGGTTTTGAACATAAGCCTTTATTCCAGTGGAGGGGAAGATGTTTTCTTCTGTTTTCCCACTCCCACCTTTTTCTGTAGCTGCTGATCCAGCATTGCAAAGCTATAGCAATCTGGCTGTTCTCTCGGGCCAAAAGGTTGGGGGTTAAATTTTCCTAGGACTCTCTGCAAAGAATAAGCATGTTCTTCCACTAGTGGGTGGAGAGGATGCACATACATACACATGGGAGCAGTTGGATGTGTGTTGCACTGGGATTCAGGTTGTTGAGAATGTCTGTCCTCTTGTCCAAACTTAAAACTTCAATCTCTTGTTTTTTAATAACTGTTTATTTGTACTCCCCTCTCCATAATAGGAATGGGTGTTTTAAGATCTGTCCTTCTACTAAAAATCCTTTAAGAAAGGTTGGAGCTGTAAGTGATGTTCATTTAGTTAGAAAAGCATAAATGGAGGAAGTAACTCCGAGTCCTCAGATGAGTTAGGATCCTTGGGCTCCAGACACTAACCATGTGAGCTACCCCATTCATTCACCAAAAAAAAACCCTCAACAGCTGGGCCTGCATGGAGTGGTTATATTTCAAGGTTTTTTCACAGGGGTTACAATATGACAGTCCCCACCCCAATCAGGCACCAAGATAAAAGCAGGGACTTAAAACAACACCCCAGTTCTTCAGCCTGAGCCATCACATGCTTTTCACAATCTCCTAGCCTCCCCCTAGGCCCTAAGCCAGGGCTTGGGCAGAGAAATGGAGGGACAAAGAAATTACATTGCCACCTGAGAAACCTCAGAGGGGAGGACCCAGCCTTAGCCTCCCTCCTCCCAAGTGCAAAATATGTAAACAGAGTAAACGGAAAACAAAAGTGCAGTCTAAGTGGCTCCCTTTCCTGCTCCTCAGGGCTTGAGCAGAAAGAGTATAGAGGAACACAGGGAAGCCTGTTTTTTCTGTTTGTGCCTCACCACTTGCTGAGCATACTGGGGTGAAGCAGGGGGGCCAGCTTGCCTGTACCCATGTCTCTAGGGCTGTACTTGTCCTTCATTTCCACAGCTGCCAGTATCCCTAGAGTTTTATCAGGTGACTTGGTCAGGGGTCAGTCTCCCTTGAGCCCTACTTAAGGCTGGGACAGCCCTGTCTTTGTTGATTATGTGGCGCATATATATTATTTATATAAATATTTCTCTATGTACAGGGGTAAGAGTGGCTTTCATGGAGGGAGGGAGGCTGGGGGCCGCAAGGCTTCACCGCTGTTGGTGTTGTCCAGTTCAGTGCTGTCACAGTCTGAGTCCTCAGGATTTGGAGGGCCCTGTGAACAAGAGCAGAAACACAGTGAGGTGCAGCCCAGCATCCCCTGGCAAGTACATTCCTTCAAGATCCTTCACTGAGGCCTTTGTAGTGACAGCTTAGTGATTTTACCGTCTCCAGATTTCAGTTGCTCAGGCCCTCCAAGGCACCAGACCCCCTAGTTTGCGGATTCCTCCCCTGCTGTAATTAGAGGCACCATGCAAGTAACCTTACTAGGTGCTCTGTACACTGCTGCTCTCTTGTTCTACCACGTGGGTCCGGGAGGAAACAGCTGCACATTCTGAGGGACTCAGAGGCTAAATACCTATCTTTCTCCTCAGTACCTCTCAGATGACCAGGCACCTGCTCCCTGTCCAATACCTAGTTTCTGTGACTCACCTGCTCCCCTCTGAGTAGGTCATGGTGTGGGGTGGGCAAGGAGCTGGGTTCAGGGCCAGTGACCACCTCTGAAGCAGGAGGGTCCAGTGGGATTTCTGAGCCCTGGGAGCACATGTCATCAGACCGCTCATCTGGCCGCTCGTCAGTGTTGGTACTGCCAACTTCAGGTGTGCCACTGGGGGAAGGCTCACTAGCTGTGCCTTCCTCCCCATCGGATGGATTCTCTGAGCTGAAGGTAGATAGTGACTGGCGCATGTTCAGGCCTTGAGGCCACCTGTATGTTGGAAAAACCAGGGTTACAGCTTGTCTCTGGGTCTCGGCAACCCATAAAAACGCCATTACCTCCTGATTCTCTTGCTCACCTCTGGCTTGACGTCAGCTCTACTTCACTGTCCACCTCTCCTTCCTCTTCCTCTGATGAGATACCACGTTTCTGCGAGAGAGATGAGTGGACTGCAGTCAAAAGCAGGAAGAGGTCATTGAGGATCCAGAAGGGAACATGGTTATAAAGGGTTAGGTGGGGAATGGCTTAAGATCAAAGAGCCCAACATGGGAGGTAAGTTAATGGACTTGAACCCCGGGGGGAGAGTGTGGAAGAGCTCAGGAACCATCCCATACTTTACCTGACTTCGGGTGACAGCAGCCCTGTACAGCAGTGCAGCTGGGGTCAAGTGCTGGGACCCAGCCCGGCTTCCTCCCCGTCCTGCTGTCCCTTCCCTTCCAGGTCCCAGCAGCCCCACATCGTCACCAGGCCCTACTGGTGGAGGTGGCTCCCCTTTGGCTCCCCCTGGTGAATCCGGGCTGGTGGAGCCGGGGGCCGAGCCCTCACTTGGGGGGGTGTCACCCCGGGCTGGAGGTGGTGAGCCAGGATCCCTAGCTCCCCCTGTTGCCCCCCGGCCGCGGGCTCCTAGTGCTGCTGACAGCAGATCTGGGGACGATGAGGACATCTTTCGAAGCAAGAGGTCATGGTGGAGCCCACGGAGGGCTGGAGGGCAGGCTTCCCAGGCTGAGAGTCCCCCTCCTAGCTCCCCTGGGCTTCCTGATCCCCCAGGTTCATGGGGTGGCACAGCTGCACGAAGACCAGGCAGATCCCCACAGCTGCCCTTGGCGCTGGCCTTGCGGTGACGAGTCTTGCCACGGCGACTCCGTCCCGGTGAAGGTGGGCCCTTAGCACACCCAGGAAGCCCCACCCCACTCAGGGCTGCATCTAGTTTGGGTAGCAAAGACTCAGTCTTGAGGATGTCTGGCCTGGTGGGAGAGGGAAAGTGCAAGATGGAGATTAACAGATTTACCACGTGCAAGTACTCCTTAATCTTGGACCGTATAAAGCACCTCTCTCCCATCTAAATACCAGTCTTTGTGGCATCCTTGAGCCCTACTCCTGCCTCTGCAGCCTCCCCCTTGCCATTCTCGAACCATGGCACTTGCAATCTCTGGTCCTACCTTTTGCTGTGGGGTGACAGCTTCTGCGGGACGTTCCTCTTCTTGATGAGCTTCTCCATCGTGTTCCCATGCAGGAGACCTCGGGAAGGGTGTGACTTCAGCAGACCAGGGCACCTCCGCTCCAAAGCTTGCTCCCTCCTAAAGACGAGACACCTCAGTTGGGCGTGTGACCAGGAAGGGGGCCCAGGCTCAGTAGGCTCTCTGGGTCAGGCACAGCTTCCTGAGGACGAGGAGGGATTTGGTGCCGGAGGGTGTGTATGGTTACCTGAGCAGCTCCCGTTCCTTCAGCTCCAGCTGCAACATAAGGGCATTAAGTTCCATGTACAGGTTGTTGGCTCTCTCCAGCTTCCGCTCATAGTGTTCCCTGATGTCCAAGGCGTGTCTGAAACAGGCAGAAGGGTCCCCGAGGTAAGCTGGCTTCACTTGGTGCCATCATTTATCCCAGTCTCTGGGAACTGGTCCACAGGCCCAGTGTGAAATCACCTTCCCAAACACAGGCACACACCTGAGCTCCTCCCTCCGCCGCATCACCAGCTCCTCTTCTAGGCGGTGTAGACAGGTCCCTTCAGACTTAATTTTTTCAAAGTGCAGCTTGACCTCTTCACGCCACTCTGCCTAGGGTGGAGAGACGATGAGGGGTGAGGGACATCCCTTCACCCAGCAGACCTGTAGAGCCTCTGCAGGGGCCGGCACCGCTGCAAGCGGTACAGTGTGCGTTGGAGCAAAAGGGAGTGGGGCGCAGGATCAACAAGACCAGGCGTAGTCCCCCAAGAGCCGATCTTTCCATCCCCATCAGCCCTTCTTCCCAGCCTCCCCTCAAAGGGCATCATCTCTGCCAAGAGGGGGCTAAGGTGTTCATTTTCCTCCCATGGCATACCTGAGACTTAAAGTAAGTCTCTTGGGGTGTGGAGAGGACATCGGCTGAGGCAATGTCCAGATGTAGCAGGATCTGTCGGAATGATGGGCGATTTCGTGGCTTGCTATTCCTGGAGGGTGTGGAGTTGGGGGAGAGAAAGGAATTTCAGGGAGCACCAGAAGGGAACTAGAGCATCCTTTCCCAACAAAGTGCATCCTGGAAAAATCCAGTCCTAGAGCATACTCTGTGACAAAAAGAATTCCCTGGTCAGCTCTCTAGGAAATGTTACAGGTTGTCCGTTAGCACATCAAAATCCTGCAGTAAGGAAACCTATTTAGTCCTGTTTCCCACTTGTTTGCCAAAACAAAACCTTATTCTGAGTAACTCCATTAAAAGGAACACACTTCGGGAAATGCTTAACCAGAGATTAGAAATCTTCCACTTTCCTTCACAGCCTAGGTTCCAAACAGAGGTCCAGCACCCTGGCCTTCTGAGTCCTAAGGCAGTCGACTTGAGGCTCAACCAGCGTGCTTAGGGCTGTACTGGTCCTTCACAGGCGCTTCATGGCCACCCTCTCTATACCAGACAGTGTCATCCCTATTTTGCAGATGAGAAAACAGAATCAGAGGGGATACTGCTGGCCCAAGGTCACACACAGCTTGTGCACCCCAGTAGAGGACTGACCAGTCCAACCTCTCAGGTCTTTACTGTAGTCCCCTTGATCGACTCTCTGAATCCTGGGGTCTTGGAGAGTCATATCTGGGAGCTCTGTCCCCCTTTCCCTGTTCAGGATTCTGGGCCTGGATGCCTGGGTCCTAGGTGCTGGCTAACCATCAGCAACACTCCTGTGCTTCTCAGCTTGGCCAAGCCATCCTTACCAGCACTGGCGAAGCAGGATTTTGAAGCCGTCTGGGCAGCTGGAGGGCACAGGCAGATGAAGACTGTTGCTTCCCACACCCCAGATGATGGCGGAGGAATCTACATCTTTGTAGGGGATCTCACCAGTCAGCAGTTCCCACAGGACTACGCCGAAGGACCTAGGGATAAGAGGGGACCTCACTTGGAAGGGGCTTCTAAGCCCGGCCTACAGCAGACTCATGTCACTTCTCACTCGGACCCTGGAATGACCGCCCCCTACCCCCATGCTGGCTGCCTGCCATTTTCAGTCCTCGGCCTGGCCCTCACCAGATGTCCACCTTCTCAGACACAGGCTCGTTGCGGATCACTTCAGGGGCCATCCAGGCTACTGTTCCTGCAAAGGACATCTTGGTACTCTTGTCACTCAGCTCCTTGGAAGTGCCAAAATCGGAGATCTTCACCACATCGTCGTACGTGATTAGCATGCTGGTAAAGAGTGTAGTCAGCTGGGGCCTGGGCCCCTCCACACACCTCATCTGGCTGCAGCAACTCATTTGGGACACCCAGAGGCAGACCACAGCACCCCTCCCTCCCTAAGATAGGACTGTCCCTTGGGAGGGCTTTCTGAGATGGCCACATGAACTTAGGACAGGGTCTGGGAGGAAGTACGTGGCCGCACTGACTTGTGTGGGGACACCTGCAGGAGACTACACACAGCAGCTTCTCCCTGCTTGCTCGCTTACTCACTTGGGGGACTTGAGGTCTCTATGGATAATCTTGTGTAGGTGCAGGTAGTTCATGCCACCAGCGATGCCCATGGACCAGTCAACCAGCAAGGAGGGGGTGACAGGGCGGCCAGCCCGCAGCACCTCATACAGCTGGCCCTGGGCGCAGAACTCCATAAGGATGCAGTAGCAGGGAGCCTGGGTGCACACGCCCCTGGGGACCAAACAGTGGTATGAAGGCCTCAGCCAGCCCAGCATCCACCTGATTCACACCTGGAACCCCCATCCCCACCCTCGCCATTTTGGCATCTCCTTTAGGAAGGGTGGGGTAGATCCCTGCTGCCCGAGTAGGTCCCTGCCCTCGGCACAGTACCTCGGCCCCTGCCCTGGACCTTACTTGAAGGTGATGATGTTGGGGTGCTTCAGCTTTCGCAGGTGCTTGATGTCAGTCTCCTTCAGGTCCCGTACCTTCTTCACAGCCACCTCCTCCCCATGGAAGCGCCCCAGGAAGACGGCGCCCTGGGCCCCTGAGCCCACCCACTGCAGGTCCAGGATTTCCTCAAAGGGGACCTCCCAAAGGTCTGTGGACAGGAGGCACAGTGCCACAGGCTCAGAGAGCCACGCTCGGGGCCTTGTGATGGTAGGCACAGGGGAAAGCATTGGGTTGGCTGGAATGACTCAAGGGTGAAGCTGTAAGTAGCTAAAATGGGCCGAGAAGACTAGTTTTGAGGGGACAGGGAAGGAAAGGAATGAGTGATCTCAAAAGAAGCTGCGGAGTCAGGGGCTGATGCAAAGATAGGGGACTGGGGAGAGAAAGGGTCATCAGGTGGGGCTGTCCAACAGATCTCGGGCTCAGGGAGACGGGGAGGGGCCCCCCTCGAGGACACAACCTACCTTCCTGCTGCTGCTTGTGCTCTGTGGAGTAGGCTTTGCCAATCATGGTCCAGACGGGGCGCAGGCAGCCGAAGAGGCCTTCCAGGAAGCCACTGCCACTCTGGCACTGTAGCCGCACCTCATCCGCTCGAACTCTGGACGCCCGACTCTCAGGGGACCCAGCAGCTCCCCCTGGGCCCCCTGCATCCTGCTCATGGAGCTGCAGGACACTGTTGGCGAAAGGCTCAGGGGGCGGCTCTCCACCTGGGGAGGGGCTGGGCCCGCCCCCACCCTGTCCCCCGAGCGGCACTACATCTCGAAGTACACACTGGGTAGGAGTCAGGTCCTTCTCAGGGGTGCAGTCAGAAGTGTCTGGGTCCAGCTTGCGCATGGATGCCTCGCTTAGGGTGGACACGAAACCCCCAAAGGAAGGGGAGGGTGTGCGGGTCTCATGGAGGCAAGCCATGGCCTCAGGGCCCTGAGGGGTGTTGAGCGGTGGGCCCTGTGGAAGAAAAGGAGGGAGGGGCTGTCAAAGCCACAGGCGCCCCAGCTCAGGATGCTGGTTCTGGAGACAGAGACAAGGGTTGGGGAGCTGGGCTCACAAGAGCTCTGCTGGAATTAACCCTTGAGCCTCACCCTTAGGTACCCATCCACCTCCATGTTTCACCTGGGACCCGTCTTAGGAAACCTGATAGATGCTTGAGAGGAAGCCTTTGTATTAGTAACACAAGGCTTCCCTACTCAGTGATGCAGGTAACATACCTAAGTATTGTTCTCAGGTAGACACTGGTAAAATACATCTCCAACTCAAGTATTATGGTAACAGACTAGTACCCTTCTCCCTGTAAATGACTGTAATTCACCTCTGGAGTACATATTTCTTTCACTTGAGGCTCACTTGCACATACATGTGTCATATAAGGGTCTTTTCAGACACATTTTACTTTGAGGCCCACCCTTAGGCACACAATAGTAACACACCACACCTAGGCCTCCCTCACATTGAAGCGCACACCGGGGACACTGGCAGGATTGCGGCTCAGGCATCCTCGGATGACATTCCTGGGCCTCACACTCACTCACTTGATACATGATACAGCTGAGAGTCTTAAGGCGCACTCAGGGCTCACATCTGGGTCTCCCTCCCAGGTGCTCACAGGTACACACCTGGGCTTCTCTGAGGTAAGTGAGGCTGTAACCAGTCACCTCCGTTATCCGCCCAGCACAGATAGGGGGAAAGGCAGAACCATCCAAGGAGAATGCAGAAGCTGTGTCTGGCTGAGCTGTAGCCTACTGCTTCATTCCCCTTAGCCCTCCCCATCAATCCAGCTACTCCCCTGGGGGTCAGTTACAGAAGGCCCTGAAAAAGCAACCATTAAAAACATCTGAATACTAGCTTTGCTTCTGCCACTCACTGACTGCATGACCTCAGGCAAGCTGTATTTGAGCCTCCACTTCTCCAGCTGTACAAAGGGATAAACAAGCTATCACCAAGGCACAGTGAATCCTTCAACCTACGCCAGTCTTGTCCAGAACTTGACACCAGAAGTCACCTGGCCGCCGATTTCCCTCCACATCTAGTCAGCAGTCCTGAGATGTAAGGATTCCTGAGGACAACAGTCCCGTTTCTCATAGCAGGTTCCTTCCTTAACCTCCTGCACCAGAGCCTCTGAATCACAACCGACGGGGGTGGCAGGAATCTACAATAAAAAGGGCTCACTGGGTGATGATGCATGCATATGGAGGTTTGGCAGCCCTGATGGTCTCAGCTCTTGTACCACTTAATTTCTGGGTCTCTGAAAGACTTTTTCAGCAGGTGTGGGGTTGGCACGGAATCTGACTATTTAAGACACACCTCAGGTGATTCTTATACCTGGCACATTTGAAAAGTTCTGACCCAGTGCCTTTGTATTCTTTTCTAGTTCCAGGTTACTGCCTTAATTTGGGCCCCGTTAGCAGGACAACTGCCTCTTAAATGGTTTCCAAGGCCCCCCACCCTTTTCTCCACCTTGCCTTTAAAATGATCTTTCTAAAGCACAAATTGGTCAGCACCCCTCTCTTACTTCAAACTCCTTTGGTAGCCCCCACTGCCCTTGGTGGGGCAGCCTCACTTCCATGCTCTGGCCCCTCCCCAGCCTCACCTCCCACAGTTGTTCCTACCCAGGCCTAACCAAACAGAGCCTGACGCTAAGCGACATCAGGCGTTTGGGCCAGGGCATCTAACAAGAGTAGTTAACACTTATGGAAGGCTGACTATACACATGAGTCTCTGTTATAGGTGCGTTAGCTCATTTAATCCTAAAAAGTTGGGTATCCTTACGCCCATTTGACAGAGGTCTTAAATAAACTGCCCAAGATGCTTCAGCTAGGAAGAGGCTCGAGTTACATCCCCAGTCTATCCCGAGTAGTGCGCGGCCTGGAAAGCGGTTCTCTTGTCTTCCAAGTCTCACTTCATCCTGGAAGTCTTCCTTCCAGTTCCTGCTGCTCTGCCTTAATGTCCCTTCTGGGCTGGCACAGCCCCCTGTGCTTCCACAGTCATGGCTCCCATTATCTTGGTGGCACAGTGTGGTGGGGCGGGCGCCTGGCTCCTCTGAGACCCTGGACTCCTTGAGAAGCACGAAGTCGCACAGGATCCCAGGGCTTCGAAAAGCACCTGGCGCGCAGCAAGGTGCCCAGTAAGGTGCAACCACTGCTCTACCCACCCCAGAGGATCGTCTCAAGGACCAGATGTACGCTACGTATGCATTAGCTCCCTCGCTCCATAGAACCACCCAGGGAAGGAGGTATTATCATTGGTCCCTTTTATATTCATGAGAAAACTGAGGCTCAGAAATCTGAAATCCCAGTCTCGGAATCCCCAACGTATCCCGCGAAATAAAGGCGGCTTCAAGAGGTGAGATGCACGCAGTCAGACAAGTGACAGGCCATGCAACGTGCCAATTCACCGGAGAACGCCTGCTAGAGGACCCGAGGTCTCTCGCCTGCGCCCCGCAAGCCGGGCTTCCTTTGCGGACCACTGAGAACGGAGGCCGGGGCTCTCAGCGCTCCGCCTCGGCTGGCCTGCAGGAAGCGCTGGCGGCATTGGGGCGCTCGTCCAGCTAGAAGCCCGAGGAAGGGCCCTTACGAAGCGGAGAGGAAGGGGTTACGGCCCCGGCGCCCCCTCCCCCTTCCCGACCTCCTTCCCGGCCGTCACGTGGCGCGGGGCTGGGGGCGGAGCGGGGGCCCGGCGGCGGGAGGAGGGGGGCCGGGTGGGGAAGGGGAGGGGACACAGCGGGTTGGGGGAAGCGCTGGGCGCTGCGGCGTAACCATGACGACTGGGCCCGAGGCGGCGCGTGAAGTCACCCGGACAAGATTAGCCTGGGGTCACGTGAGCAGCGATGGCGGGGGTGGGGCCGCGCCCGGGCCCCGCCCCTGACCCGGGCTGGCCCACGTGCTGATTGCGGGCTCGCGGGCCAGGACCCCCGACCCCGGCGGCCGGCCGCCTCTGCGCCTCCTCCTCCTCCTCTGCTGACCCTGCATGCAGGCAGATCCTCGGCCGGCGCGCCAAGTGGAGGGAGAGCTAGTGCTGTTGGAGGGAGGGGACTTAGGTTGGCATTGGGGGTGCGGTGTCACAGAGAAAGCAAGAAATGGGGGGACAGGGAGACTGGACACGAGAAAGGGCGACAGGCACAGCCAGAAAAGGAAGGCCTAGTGGAGAAACGGGGATGGAAACAGCATGAAGCGCAGGGAGAGTCGAACCTGAGAAGGATGGACTGAAAAACTGATTTTGAAAAGCAGAGTGGACGCTGAAAAAAGGAGATAAAAGGGGACTTAAAAACAGGAGATCATCTATGGCCTCCCCAATTCGTTTTCTGTCTAAAAGCTGAGTTCTGAGTAGGCACAACACCTGGCTCTTTAAAGGAATTTTTCAGCCTTCTGGTGCTTGGCAGCTAGGAGGTTCAGGCATAGAGAGGGTGACACGCTCAGAGACACTTGCAGCCCAGCCTCCCTTCACTTCCCCAGGGGCCCCTCAGGTATCCAGGGCCAGCAGCTGGGGAGACCGAGGGAAGCCATTTCACCTGTTTGCCTTTTCCTGCAGTGGAAGTAGCTGAAGAAGCAGGAGATGGGACCAAGGGAAAGGGAGGGAATCTAGCCAGGCTCAACGCCCCGCCATCCCTGGTTCTCAGGCCAAAGACAACTCTTCCAGATTGACCTGAAAGGGGTGGGGGGGTGAGGCCCCAGGGAGTTATAGTAAACTGGAGATTCCTTTCTCCCAACACACACCCTCTCTCTGTTTCCTTTATCTCTGACCTGCAGCTGTGTCCCACTGCCCCCCAGCTCGGCCTTGGCGCCAGGGCTTTGGGGGGGGTATCATGGCTAGGAGCCCCTGGCCCAGACATTCGGTCATCCTGGGGGAGGGGATCTGTCTCCCAGGCCATCAATTATGCAGAGCATGGGGGAAGGGCAGGGATGTGACAGGAGGGGGTGGGTGTCTCCGTCAGTCATTCTGTCAATCATATTTACCAAATGCTTATTGTGCAAAACTCTGCTCCAGAATGGGTAAGGGGACAGAGTGGTCCCTAAACTATACATCTTCCAGAGGAAGAGGCTCTTTGGAGTCCCTGGGAGGCCCCAATTCAGTTTCAGCTACCATATTTTCTGTTTGCTGGTGGTTCCCTTCAGGAGGTGGTAGGGGTGGAGTTGGGGCATAGTGCCCGCCCCCAACCAATTCCTCCTCCCAGGTTCTCCTGCTTGAGATGCTGGAGGCCTGTGGCAGGGCAAACTATTGAATCGTTTCTGGATCCCTCCTGTTCTAACAGCAGAACCTCAATGCCATGCTGCTCGTCTGGCTGTCTTGGGGGCTCAGTTGAGAGGCCATCTGTCTAAATCTTAGGCTCTCACACTGAGGCACTCGCCACTGTCTTGGCTCTTATTTTGCACTCAGGAAAAGGAGGACGATTCCCTTTCTCTCTTGAGCGGGGGGTGGGGTGGGGTGGGGGGGGTGGAAGGGACATCTTCACAGGGAAAGGAGACCCAAGACTGTGGAATGCTAGTTCCACCTCTGCAGGCTTTGAGATCCTGAGAGGATAAAGGACTCTGACCCTTCATGGCCAAGGCTCCAGGCAACTTGGCTGCAGCTTGTTTTTGTTTGGCTTCTTACAGGATCCATGGCCCTGGCTCCAGGGTTATTCTCAGATGGGAAGAACTACAGCTTTTCTATTGTGCCCTCATCATGGGGAGATGCCTTCCCTGAGAACCTGGGGAAAACTGAGTTTGCCCCTACTTACAGGCCCCCAGCCTCAGACAGGTCCGCCCCTGAGACTCCCTAGCTGCCACTGCCTCCTCTTCCACTAAGGTGAGCAGTGATGGGGATGGGAGAGAGGGTGCAGTACTGCTTAGGAATAAAGACCCAGCTTTGGATTTGGAGAGATCAGAACTAGAACCTCAGTTTTGGCATGAGTCAGTTCGAGGAATGTCACCTTTCTGAGACTCCCCACCCTACCTTATGGGGTGGTGAGGGTTAATTAAGATGACGTGGGGAATGCCGTGAACAAGTGCTGGGCTCCTGGCTTTGTCTTTCTGGTTGGCTGGACACCAGGTCTCTCTCTGTGGGTTCTGGAGGGGCCTGTCTCTTCTGTCTGACCAGAAGGGAGACTTGGTCTTCGACCTTCTACTTCTCCAGGACAAGTCTCGATTTCAGGTCCCAGGGGAACCAGGTCACAATGGCAGTGGTGTACTAGAGGTGCCCCCACCCCCAGTCTTTCCTCTGCAATTCTTACATGCCACCTCCTCCGGACTGATCGGATCCTCACCCCCTGGCCATTACGGCCCAGGATCACCCCTCAGCCCTACCCACTGAGGTCTGAGGGGAAGGGGAGGAGCAAGGTATGATGGGCCCAAGGGGTCCCTCCTACTCAGGACCTCAGGTCAACCTGGAAGAAGTATTTTAACAAATCATTGAGCTTGATGCGCCTTTAGAAAAAGCAGTTTCTAAGTAGGTGGAATTGTGGGTATTTTTATTAAGAAATTAAAAATCTATTTTAAATTGAGAAAGAGGAAATGAAAATTACAGACTGCCTATCTATTCATGTCAGCCAGCCTTGGACAGTGAGCTGCAGAGGTAGGGTGAAAAGCCTGAGAAGCAGAGAGGTTGGCTGAGGTCCTGTCTCTGCTCCTGGCAGGTTGGGCAGCCTGGAGTCCGAGGCTTCTTAACAGACCTCAGTTTCTTCATATCTATGTGGGGACAGTGGTACCTAATTCACATGGGGTAATGTACTAGGCAACATGGGTAAGAACACAGGCTCTGGATCAGACAGACCTGGGTTCAGATCCTAAGCTCTTGCCATATCCTTTTTTTTTTTTTAAATTTTGAACAGATTACTTAACTTCTTTAAAGTTTCAGTTTCCTCATCCCTAAAATAGACATGCTGATAACACTACCTCTCAGCATTGTTATGAGCAGTATTGAGATGATCCAAATAAAGTTCCTGGCCTAGTACCTGGTGCACAGGAAGCAGCCGATAAACATTAGCATGTGGAAAGAGCCTAACAAGCAGTAGTGGGTTTTTAATAAACTTGTGTCCCTTCCCTTCTTTCCCTCGTCTGCCTCTGCAGAGCAAGAGGCAGCAGCGATGGTACAGGTGGAAAGGGATGTGGACAAACACAAGGGATAAAAAGGAGAGTAAAGAAGGAAAAAACCAAAGGAAAAGGGCTCTTTATCCTGGATGATCCTCAGTCTCCTCTGGAATAGTGCCCCTGCCATCTTATCCCCTTCCCCCAACACACAGATGCCCCTCATTCTTCTGGGAGCAAATGAAGCAGGCAGACCAGTGTCTGTGGCCAGCCCATCATGAAGCTCCTGTGTCCCCTGCTGGCATCTCCACACTATCCTCCTTCTGCCCCGGCAGGGACTCCTGAGGGGGTTGAGTACCTAACTCCCTCTTTCTCCCAGCCCAGCAGGGCGAGGTAGGACTGCACATGATCAGCCACTGGGCAAGTCCAGGGTGGTGGGTACTAGAATTTAGCCAGACTAGCACATTATCACCTCCAGGAGAACGACGGGAAAACAGCAGTCAGTTTTCACAGGGGTTCTGCCATCCTCAGTGGTGAGGACACCCGGGAAGTCCTAAGCCACTTCCTTACTTAAACTTCTTGCCTTCTCTGCCCTTAACTGTGTTAAATTAGGGGATGAATATTTAGTTGTCCGTTTTCATGTGTGTTGGAGTTGGGGTATCACACCATTGGTCTTCCCAGCATCACCTCAGTCCCCACAGTGAGTGAGTGGACGAGTGACAGGCTGGAAAGGGCAGAGCTTTTTTCCACCCTTAGGTGTGAGACAGGAGAGAGCAGGCCCTAAAGCTCAGAGGAACTTCAGTGTCAGGATAGTTTCGAAGACCCAGGGCGTACTTGGGCCTTTTCCGTCCTGAATCCCTCCTTCTTGCCTTTCCTTGGTATGGCCCTCTGGCTGAAAATCAGAGCTCTCAGAGCCACGGAGTCCATCCTGTGAGTTGGAAGGGAAGTGGTATTTAGAGGGAGGCACTGTGGCTTGAGAGGATTCTGGGTGGGGGGAGAGACTTCACATCCACTCTCTCCTGGTCCAGGGCCACTCTCCTACTCTCTTCCCAAGAGGGAGCAGGTAACAGACCTCAAAGGTGGGACTCCTCCTTCAATTCTAAGGAACACCCCACTATTTCCTTCCACTGTCTATAGAGCCTCTGACCCCTTCTCTTCCCTCCCCTCAGCCAAAGGGCCGTGGTTATCAGGAGTTTTAACTTTGTGGAAAGGATTCCTGCTTATTTGTAAGCCAAGGAGTTTGAGGAGTGTGGAGGGAAAAAGGAGGTTCATGAAAGCCCTGGGCTGGGGAAATGGGTTAGGGGAGCCAGAGGAGATGGAGAGATGGAGGAGGGAAGGAGCCACATATGAATGGGGGAGGGGAGAATGACCATCACCTGGACATCCAGGAACAGGTGCTCGCTTCCTATAATCCTCAGGTGCAGCCCGCTAAGTGGGGGTGGGGGGGTGGGGGTGGGGTGAGGTGACGGGATGCTGGACACATGAGGCCTTGTCCTTCCTTTCCTTCCCTGAGGGGGCCAAAACTCTTCCTCCTCCTCCCCTCTCCCTCTTCTTGAGGGTGAGTGGGAGGAGATGTTCTCTTGCCCGCTGTCCTTTAAGTCTGTCCCCCAATCATCCCCCCACCCCCACCCCATACACTCCTTTCCAGCTCTGGAGGCCCTTCGCCTCCAAGCTGGGCCGCGGCATCCCTCCGCTTGGTTCCCCTCCTTCCCATCCCCACAGGCGTCGGGTCCAGGTTCCCAGTTCCTCCATCCCCAGTCTCAGCATCCCCGCGCCACCCTCCCCACACCCAGCCACATCTGCATCCCGACCCTCCCTCCGCACCCGATCTCGGGACCCGGACCCATCCCTGCCCCCCACCCTCCACAACTCGGCCCGGCTCTCACCTCGGGGGCTCCACGGCCGCAGCACAAAAGGCGGCGCTGCTGCAGCTCGGCTCCGGATGCTGCTCCCGCCTCCTCCTCCTCCTCCTCCTCCTTCCCTCCTCCCCCTGCTGCCCTCGACCGGACCAGGGGCGCTGTCACAGGCGATGCTCGTGCGGTGTCCGGGTGCACGGGTGTCAGCCCCAGCTTTCTCCCCCCACCCCCCGACCCCAAGCCCCGTCCCCACGCGGCTTGAACTCCCGCTCCTTCCAAGGCCCCCGCCCCGGGCCCCCCGGGACGGACACGCCCTGAGCGGGGGATGCTGCGCTGGAGCCGCCGGCCTCTTAAAGGAGCCCGCTGCTGCCATCCAGCGCGCTCCTGGCTCGTCCCTGGCCCATCTGGGCCCCGCACCTCCCTGCTGGTGGTGTGACCTGGGGCGATCCCACCTCCGATCTTCAGCCGATTCCGTAGGAGCCTCCTAAGACCGGTCTTTTAAGCTCCATCCTATATCCTGAGACAGCAGCCCCTCAGGTGGGACCCCCTCACCTCCACCAGCGATCTATCATTGCCTCCCCTGTCATATCGATCTTGCCAGCCTTCTTTCCCCTGTCACCAGTCCAGTTCCACTCAATTGGAATCCACTCAGTTCAGTGCCCCGTCCCCCTCCAGTGTTCCTGGATGACCCTTCGTTATTATTCCAAGATTCCTCTGGATCTCCACCCCTTTTCACAGCAAGTCCATCTCTTCCTTGACCCATACTCAGAACACTCATTAGAGTCAGGCATTTTTCGTGATCTTTCTCTTCAAGGTCACAAGATTTTCCTTACATATTTCAGCCCAGTGGCTGTGAAACTTTGGCGGAGGGAATGCAGCTCTGGGCCCCCAAACGCACCCAGATTAGTTCATTAGTCTTAAGAGGTCAGACGCCTCTTGCTCTCTAGTTGAGAGACCCAAGTCCCATGGCAGAGGGAATGAGGCCACCTTGTGCCTTAGTCCTTCTAATCCTGTTGTCCCATTATATTCTGATTCTCAGGCCCCAGAGGGGGTCTCCTGGCATAGGGAACCAGTACGGAAAGGTTCAGTAGGACCATTCTAAAAAGGCTTTAGAAAAGAAGCAGAAACCGACAGGCTGGGGGCAGAATTAAGGGGAGGGAAGGTGAAGGACAGCTTAGGAAAAGAAAGCAGTTTCTGTGAGACGAAGGCCCGAGAGCCAGGGGCTTAGGCCGAAGGCTGAGGAGGAACTGAGACTGAGATGGACTTGAACTTACAACTGCCCCAGCGCTCTGAGAGGCACAGCTCAGTCCCCTCTCGCGTCTAGGCCGGGCCCACCCTCCCAGACTGCAATGAGCCAGAAACCGACAGCTGCCTCGTCCCTGGGCCAATCACAACCTTTTCTCAAGAAAGAGGCGGTGTCAAGGGGGCTGACTCTTCCCTTGTCCCCGCCCCTCTAGGTGAAGTAACCAATCGCAATCCCCCTAGAGCAAGCAAGCGCAATGGAGAATAACCAATTACGCAGCGAAGCTTTTCGTGCATGCTTGACCCTGCCCCTCCAGCTGCGACAAAGACGGCTCGCGAGCTGCTGGGTTCTGTAGTTTTCTCGGGATCTGAAGGCGCTCATGCTCCAGTTCGCCCTCACTACCCCGCTCGCAGCCGCTTCCACTCTGCTAGTACGCATGCCCGGAGCCCCAGCCTAAGGGAGAGGGACACAGAGGGAAGGAGGCGGGGCGATATTAAAAAAAAAAAAACGAAAACAAAAAACCGCCCTCAGCTCGGGAAGCGACAGTGGAGGGGTCCGCTCCTCCCAGAAGGCGGTGCTGACTGCCAGGGCGAACCACGCGGAGGGTTGTGGGGCGGATAGCTCCCCTCCTGATGGAGACCCATGGAGTCGGGTGGGCGGGGGACTTCATATCCCAGCATGCCCCGCGGCGGGCCCGACCGGCCGCGACTCGGGGCTTGGCCCCGGCCCTAGCTCGTCGGCGGTGTATTGGGGCGCGTGGAGGCTGCAGTCACGGTGGCGCCCGCGGGGACGGAGGAGGGAATGAGTGAAGAGGAGCAGGGCTCCGGCACTACCACGGGCTGCGGGCTGCCCAGGTAAGCCGCCTCGTACTGATCCCTGCAGGGCGCAGAGCGTGGCGCGGTGCGGAGGGAGTAGCGGCGCGGCCCCAGCATGCACCTGGCCTGAGGGTTGTTCCCGGCAAGCACTGGGGTAGTGGGCCGTGGTTCCCGGCATGCACCCCGGCAGTGGCCCCTGCCTCCAGCTTTAGATAGTTTGGGGTTGGCCGGGTTCCCAGACCGCACTGGGGCACTGGGCTTTATGCCCCCGACATTCAGTGCATTTGGTGGGTACTGGGTTCCTGGCCTGCGCTGTGTCAGGGGACATGCGCTTCCAACCTGCACTGGGGTACAGGATCCCCCATCTTAACTGAGAGAGGAACAGTGCATTCCCCACTTGCCCAGGGGCAGTGGACCCTGCTTTCCCAGCCTGCACCTCTACTCTACATTGAACCCAGCCAATGGCTGCTTGAGGTCCCCTGGACCCTATGTCCCCCATAGTGTGCCTGGGTCTGATATGGCAGTGCTTGGCCAGGTGGGTGCAGAGAAGGGAGGTGTGATGAGGGTCTATGCACCTCCCCCCAGTATAGAGCAAATGCTGGCAGCCAACCCGGGCAAGACCCCGATCAGCCTTCTGCAGGAGTATGGGACCAGAATAGGGAAGACGCCCGTGTACGACCTTCTCAAAGCCGAGGGCCAAGCCCACCAGCCTAATTTCACCTTCCGGGTCACCGTTGGCGACACCAGCTGCACTGGTGAGGAAGGCGTGGGCAGCCTGGCTGGGGTGTGCGTTCACAGGGCCCCGTTGGCTTTATTACTTGGAGTCTCTTCACAGTCCTTTTCTCCAAGATCAGTGAGGGAAGGAGAGATTTCAGGGGGAAAATCACTGACTGGATTGGGAGAACAGGTCTGTGAGAAGGTGGGTAGGACTTTGGAAAGTTAGAGGAGCAAGTAGGACAGCCACAGTGATCCGGCAGATCATCATCCTAGAGGGAAAATTAAGAGGAGATAAACCAGAATCTCAGTGAAGTATTTGGGGGACCTAGTACCTGCTGCACTGGGCTCTGTTCCAGGTGCTTGACTTAATTCCCACTTAATCTTAAACCTTGGTGGAATCCAGTGATGTAGGTGGTAGTATCCTCATGTTGAATATGAGGAAACTGAGGCTCAGAGAGATTTGGTAACTGGTGCAGAGTCACGTGTCTAGTAGGTGGCGGAGCCAGGCTTTGACTGTAGAGCCTGTATTCTGTCTATCTTTCCAGCCATCTGTATTTATTGAGAACAGAGAAAGTGCTTCCCAGAGGAAAGTAAGGCAGAGAAAGAACATCCAGACAGGGTGACCTAGGAGCAGTTCTGCCTGCATGGCTTGATTTGGGGAGCTCATGGAAAGATAAGGGCCCTTCCTTCTAGCAGTTAGTGTAATATTTCCACTCTTGGGCAGGGGAGGTTGGTGAGAGGGGCCTTCGTTGACTCCCTCCAGCTGTGAGGAGAGAGGCTGTGGGATGCTGGTTTCTCTTCCGTCCTTCCAGTGACCTCCAGTATTGCCCACACCCCCTCTCTCAGGTCAGGGCCCCAGCAAGAAGGCAGCCAAGCACAAGGCAGCTGAGGTGGCCCTCAAACACCTCAAAGGGGGGAGCATGCTGGAGCCGGCCCTGGAGGACAGCAGGTGAGGGAGGATCAGCCGAGGCATCCTAGTGGCTCTGCCAGGAACCCAGGCCCCTGCACTAGCCCTTCTGCCCAGTAGGCTTGGCCTGGTGACACTGAACCACTTTTGACTTGACCTTTTCCTGAGAGCTTCCTCTGGACCCGAGCAGGATGCTTCCAGCACTCCTGCTACTGTGAAGGATTCTGGGGTGGGGCGGGGAATGACCAGTCCCAGTGAGGGGTTGTGACTGTGGTTTGGGGCCCAGGTTGGAGCCTTGGGAGGGAGAAGGGTGGAGGCTGAAGCTGGAGGGAGTTGCCCCCGGACATACTTCCTCTCTCCAGCAAGACGTCGTTCCTTCTTCCACACTGAGGTTGGAGTTTGTTGCTCCCATGGTTCTTGGGTAGGAAGAGACCCTCCTCCCCCTTTTCTCAGTCTTCTTGATCTAGTGTTTGGCAGCAAAGGATCTAAGGAGGAAGAGCTGGTGGTTGAGCTTCCTTGAACTTTTGGCTCAAGTGGGAAGGGATTTTCTCAGGGGATGAGCAGGTCAGGTGGACCAGGGCCCCCCACCTTCTATCCCCCACCCCTACCCAACATGGGTGTGAATCAAAGGCCCCCTTCCCCTCGGGAAGTTCTTTTTCTCCCCTAGACTCTTCACTGCCTGAGGACGTGCCGGTTTTTACTGCTGCAGCGGCTGCTACTCCTGTTCCATCTGCTGTCCCGACCAGGTATCTTGTGTCTCCTGACTGCCTGAGGGTGGGGGAAGGGGTCCTGACTCCTGGCCCCCCAGCCCTTGGCCCTAGGCTGGTCAGGCATGAGGAAGCCTGAGAGTAAACAGGATGGAATAGTTGGGGAACAGAGTTTGAAGAATTTGCACCAGCTGGTAAGCTCTTGGGACAGGAGGTAATTTATCATTTTTAAATAGCCATATGGATGATATTTGACCATGATAAGGGTCTTGCAGGCCCCAGTTTCTTCTGAGTTGGCCACAGGATGGTCCTGTGTTTGAGTCCCAACAGGTGCTTCCAGGGACTGGATATACAGCCCCTCCCACTGTCCTGGCGAGGTGATAATCAAGTGTTCCAGAAAACTGAAATGGGCCTCGGCCCTAGAGGAGACCTTGCTTGCTTGGGTGGGA
This sequence comes from Camelus bactrianus, assembly GCF_048773025.1. Taxonomy (NCBI): domain Eukaryota; kingdom Metazoa; phylum Chordata; class Mammalia; order Artiodactyla; family Camelidae; genus Camelus; species Camelus bactrianus. The sequence continues at coordinate 13,934,290 of NC_133550.1, read as the reverse complement.
GGGGGAAGGAAGTGGTCTTGATATTTGGAGAGACAGCTGCCTGCCTGGTGGGAAGTAGGGTGATGGCAGTAGGGGAAACCAGAGCAGGGCTTGGGACTCATGGGCAGCTGCAGGAGGAACCAGTCCCCTCAGTTTTGGCCCTGGGCCCTTTTTCCTTCAGGAGCCCCCCCATGGAGGTGCAGCCACCCGTCTCCCCTCAGCAGTCTGAATGCAACCCCGTTGGCGCTCTGCAGGTGTGCCCCCCCACCTCATTTCCCATGCATGCCTGTCTTCGCTTCAACCAGGGTTCATAAGGGAAGCTGATGTGGGGCCGTTTCCCTGTTCTGAGGGCTTTTCCCACCCCCTTTATTCCTCCTCTGACCTGGAACCTGAGGCTCCCAGTGTGGGGAGAGGTTGTGAGGACTCTTCTCTCACTCAGTCTTGCGCACCCTCGTTTCTCCCTTCCAAGGAGCTGGTGGTGCAGAAAGGCTGGCGGCTGCCTGAGTACACGGTGACCCAGGAGTCTGGGCCAGCCCACCGCAAAGAGTTTACCATGACCTGCCGAGTGGAGCGTTTCATCGAAATTGGTAACTGGGTGGAGGGGAGTTCTTGTAACTACAGCCCCAGCCACAGGCAGCTCCCAGCCTCTCCCTGCTCTCCTGGCTGAGACCCCTGGCTTGGCTTCTTCCTGGCACCCTATCCTGTCACCTTCTTCTGACCAACTAGGTTATCGGGTGCATGGCAGGTCCTGAACTCCTCTTTTTGATTGACATCCCTTTTGGGGACCATCAGCCCGAGTTAGAGCTGGGTGGAAAGCACTGGGTTGCTGGGTGTCATAATCCAGCAACCCTCTTCCCACATGCAGGCAGTGGCACTTCCAAAAAGCTGGCAAAGCGTAATGCAGCGGCCAAAATGCTGCTTCGAGTGCACACGGTGCCTCTGGATGCCCGGGATGGGAATGAGGCAGAGCCTGATGACGATCACTTCTCCATTGTGAGTGGCTTCGTGGGCCAGGCATCATGGTCCATCTTTCATGCCAGGGCAGGGGACTGGGGACTCAGGTCTCTGACTCAAATGTGAGCCTCTTGGTCCCAGGCGTGCTTCTGCCCATTTTCCTACCAGACCCAGGATTCCTTGGGCTTCAGCTGTAGGCCTGCCTGATGAGTGCTGTGCAGGAGCTGGCTGAGGGCAGGGGCCCTGTAGGCTTCCGCTACTGTAATGAGGAAGGCTGCCTGGCCATGCGGTCCACAGTCTAGTAGTTTGAGGGGGCCATACAGGGGTTGACTCAGGGGAGGCAAATGGGAGGAAGCATTATTTGGGCTTTTCTCTCCTTAGATGTTCAATGTCTGTTAAATGCCTGGGTCTCAGACATTCCCCATCTTGTCAGGGTGTGGGCTCCCGTCTGGATGGACTTCGGAACCGGGGCCCAGGCTGCACCTGGGATTCTCTGCGAAATTCGGTGGGGGAGAAGATCCTGTCCCTCCGCAGCTGCTCCCTGGGCTCCTTGGGTGCCCTGGGCCCTGCCTGCTGCAGTGTCCTCAGTGAGCTCTCTGAGGAGCAGGCCTTCCATGTCAGCTACCTGGATATTGGTATGGCTAGTTGGGGGCCTCAGGGATGGTGGGGCCTGGACCAGCGCAAGTACGGGTGGGTATAATGGTTCGGGAGGGCATGACAATGACATGGACGTACCCCTCCTAGTACTGCCTGCCTGCCCAACACTGCCTCCCTCTTCTCTCTTCTCTCTTGGTCTCCAGAGGAGTTGAGCCTGAGTGGGCTCTGCCAGTGCCTGGTGGAGCTGTCCACACAGCCGGCCACCGTATGTCATGGCTCTGCAACCACCAGGGAGGCAGCCCGTGGCGAGGCTGCGCGCCGTGCCCTGCAGTACCTCAAGATCATGGCGGGCAGCAAGTAAAGCCCCGGCTGGACTCATGGACATACATTCTTTGCTCCCTGATCTTCCCGCCCCGGCCCAGGCATCTGCCGAGCTCTGGCACCCCTTGGAGGTGCCATCTCTACCTCTGACACAGACTGCCTGCCTGCAGGCTGAGGAGGGCACAGGGCCAGGAGCCAGGGACCACAGAGCCTCAGCTGGCCCAGGTTCTGTCCTCATGTTACTGGTAATGACAAAGGGGAATGAAATCAGGCGGCTCTCCAATAAGAGCCCCAAATAAACGTGCTGCTTTTTGGATTCTTAAGCCCTGCTCTGTTTCCCTGAGTAGTTGGTAGCAGAGGAAATGAGCACCAGATCACTTCACCTGGTGTGTCTCCCAGCTTTGTTCCCCACAGGCCCCCATGTTTGCCTTTCTGGTGGCAGGAAGTTGGGTGCACTGATTTCTGGGATCCATTACCTGTGTTCCTGGAGAGTTTGGTTTGGTAGAGGTGGAGGGGGCTGTGCCTCTTGTCTTGGGACTCCCTCCCAGCCCTTTTAAGTCCCATACAGACAACAGACCCACACACTGATTCAGAAGCCAGACAGTTTTATTTGAGGGGATACACGGGCACTTTTGAGTGTGGGCCTTGCATGCAAAAATCAAAGGATGACGTTTGTTACTTCTTCCCAAAGCGCTGCGGGGCAGCCAGGCTCCAGAATGGGGAGCTCAGCCCCTCCACAGCTCGGGGACTCAGCCGTTTGTTGCTCCAGAAGCCCCAGGTGTTTCTGCCAAACCTTAGGAGAGATCCATCCTCAGCTGTAGGTCCTTCCAGTCCCCGCCTTCCCTAGTCCTCTCCCGTTCCTCTCCCTTTGGTCCTTGCCTTGCCTGTGGCCTCTCAGACTCACCTTTGAGGTTGAAACAGGAAGGCTGGACTCCGGCTGGTTCTCTGCATGGCCTGGAGCAGGGACTGCAAGAGTGACCCAGGGATCTGGGCATCCTGCAATGGGCGGGCTCCACTATCTTCCTCCTGTGGTACGGGAGGCACCCAGGAAGGAAGATGGGCAAAGGCCTTGGGCATTTAGGTCACAAGGGGAAGGGTGTGGCTTCCAGGGGCAAGTTGTAGGAGGCTGAAGAGCCATTTACTCAGCTGTGAGGACCCAGTGACCCTGGCAACCATGGAGAATCTCAACCTAGAGTACAAGTCTCAGGCTGAGGTAAAGCATTATGGTGACAAGGGAGAGGGGGCCAGTGCTCACTTACCGTGAAGATCTGGTGTCCTTCATCCGGGCCCCCTGGTCCTTCAGCGTGGCCCCAGTCCGTTACTAACAGCAGTACCACCAGCAGCACTGCTGCCCGCGTGAAGTCCATACTGCCAGCTGCCTTCCTGTGGCCACAGCCGCCTCTTATACCTGCTGCTCCCCTATTCCTCACCCCCCCACAGCAGCCTGAGGGGGGATCTAGAGCTGGCAGTGGAAATGCACTGCTCCGTTAGGAGCCGCCTGAGATCCTCCTGCCCCCACCCCCGGGACTTCCTGCTCTCAGCCTCCGGTCCCAGCCCCTAAGCCTGGAGTTACAGACTTTATTAGATGCATAAATCCTGTCTCCAGAGCTCAAGAAGAAGCATTAATTGCAGATGCTTTGTCAAAGCCAGGCCCTGGAGGGCCTTCAAGTTCTCCCAATCCCTCAACAGGTTGGAGAGCTCTAATCGATCACCTCCTCTCTTTCCTAACTTGTAGAATGAAAGCATAAAGTCCTGTCAGGCTAGGCATCATGTCCTGGGAAGGAAAGGGAAAAGCCAGGGTCAGAGTTGGTCAGGAAGCCCCAACCCGGGCCCTCCCCTCCGAGGCTGCAGTCAGGGCCAACCAGCCCATTCACATCCATGCGTACCTGCCTCTTGGAGGGTTAAAAATGGAATCACTGCTCTGAGATTTGCCTGTGGATAAAAAAGTGAGCTACAGAAAGAAACTAAATGGTTTTGGAGCCCCCAGAAAGTGAAGACCGCTTCAAATGTTTGTAGACAGACCCCACGTTCATCAGCGCCGCGAAGGGCCTGCCTCCCTTCAGCCGACAGGGCCGCCCTCGGCTGCCGAGGCGCTGCTGCCACCCTGTGGTCACGGCTCTGCACTGTCAGGCCTGGCCATTTCCTTCTGGAACAGAGCTCTTTGAAGGGTAGGGTGGATAGAAGTCCTGACTCCACAGAGTCCCAGAAAGGCAGGGGCAGGACACTGGGGCTGGACTAGCATTTTGTCCACCTCCTTCTAGTCAGTCCAGCCTCTGCCTGGCTCTCGCTCTGACTTACTGGGACAGGTGCCTAGAATCCCACCTTAGGAAAAATCAATCACTGCCTCCCAGGAAGCGTTCCTTCAAAGTCATCTGGTGCAGCTTCCCTTCTGATCCTGGAGTCTCTCCCTCAGCACCCTCACCAACATGGTTCTCTAGCCTGTGGTGGGGAGGGACCACGACACAACGGGCCTGTGAGTCAGCCTTGGGCAAGATGCTCAGCTCTCTAAACTGCAGTTTCTTCACCTAATACATGGCAACATTGAAGGGAACTCAGAACAGGATCCGACACAGCGCAAATGCCATCACAGTGTCAGCTATTATCCTCGCACATCCGAGTCCCAGGGAACTTACCGCCTCCTGAGATGGTCTTCAGACAGATTCATCCTTGCACCTAGCTGGCTTTCACCTCCCTGTGGCCTCCACCAGGGGTCCCAGTTTGCCCTCCTCTCACAGAACATCTCTCCTCTTTCATGCCTTTCACATGTTTGAAGACAGATTTCATTCTCTCACTCTAGAGTCTTTTTTTGTTCAAAGGGAAGCATCCCTCCCTTCTTTAAAGCAAGGCATCTGGAAACCAGCTAATACTCTGGGTAGGCAGCTTAGAGCAGGTTTTGATCTGGACGGTCTAGATACTCATTTCTATCAATGCAGCTGAAGTTACAGTGAACCTTTCTGTAAACTTTGTCTCAGATGGTCCCAAGCACAGAACCCAGCATCCATCGTCATTATATCTTGTAGCTTCAACGCTTCTTAAAAGGGAGTGTATCAAGTCCACATGTAGATGGTTCTTCTGCAGGAAATGGATCCTGCACCACGTTGAGGTCCTTGTCCATCCTTGTCTGACAGGAGCTCGGAGGAGCAGGGTGTGAGGCTGGGGTGCGGGGCTGCACAGTGGCCCTGGGGTCAGGACTGCTAATCCCAGCTCTTGCACTTCACCTTGTGCCTTGGGCAAGTGTCTCAACTAAACCTCAGTTCATCATCAATAAAATGAAGCAACTACTCCTGTTACCGAGAGGTTTTGTGAACAGTAAATGACTTGTTGAATGCAAAACTTCTAGTCCACCTAGCACAGAGCAGGCACACAATAAATGTTTACTCTCTGTTATTTCTCCAAACACCAGTTACAAGTGGATCTGAGCTGAGGCTGCATTCAGAAAGGGGCTGGTCTAGCTGCTGCTTGTGTCCAGGATGGAGGTGACTGGTCTTTCCTTTTGTTAGAAGTTGGAATGGGTTAATTCTTCTTCTTGCCTTCAGTCTCACCCCCACCTCCAAATCCTCTCAATCTTGGCTTTGGTATTTGGCTTTCAGCAACTTCTTTTACCACCTTCTGGCCTCTCATGTGATCCTGACCACAGCACAATGAATACTACCACTGCCTTTCCCACTCCCCTAGAGGAGCTCCCTATTTGTGTCAGTTGTACCACGTACCACCCGCAGACAGCATCTGAATCACCTCTCTCCTACTGGAAAGCCCTCAGAGGCCCCTGGCTAGCTCCTGGTCAAGTTCTTCAGCCTGGCTCTCTCTCCTACTGGGGGGTATCAAGGAATACAGAGATGCAGGAAGTTAGCAGTGAATGCCCTACACCTCCCCCCGGTTCCTGAGAACTACCTGTTTTTCTTGTGAACTGTCTTACCTGCTTCTAAATAAACGCCACCCCTCATTTCCAGACCCACCTCCTCCCCATAGCCATAAAACTCAGGAACCATGCAGTGTTTCTCTTCCTGTCTACATCTGTGTGCACTCGCCAGACGTGCTGGGAGCTTCTTGAGGATAGGGCTTACTAGTTTTTCATTGTTGGGAGGGGGGTGGGGACATAACACTGAAAGGTAAAAGGCCACTTGCCTTCAGATACCCTCTGACCGCCATCCACACAAAGCACACAGGTCCTCTAGTGAGGGCTCCTGTGATGCCCAGGGCAGTGCACAGACCCGAGCCTTCTGCTGTGTTATGTAATTTATATAAACCACCCACCTTCTCAAGGCTGTGTCTTCCCTGCATTAAAATGGAGGGATAAGAATGCCAGCTCCTTCTGTCCTAAGAAATGGGAGAGTGAAGATCTCAGACATGAAAACCCAATGAGTTTCCAGAGAGAATGGTCAGTGGGGCTTGTAGATCAGAGTATTAAAGCATCAGACAGAACAGTGGTTCTCTTGATAGTTTAATGTTATATTTGCAGCATAAATAAGGCACAATATATGTCAGGGCAAGGGAGAGAGGGAGAAGGCATGGCTGAGGGGGTAACTGCTATGTGGCAAGGGGAAGGAGGAGGGACGGTCAGGGAGAATAGAGCGAAGCCTCTGCCTCAGCCCCGTCCCGGGAGACTGTGAGAGCCTGCTCACAGGGATCATGCTGACGTGGGTGGAGGGGAGAGGGAGAAAGTTCTGTAACAAAACAGCCTGTAGCACTGCATCCTCCCACCTGTCAAAGTCCATTACTAGGGGCTGGGGAAACCCAGACCCAGAGTCAAGCTCTTTGATGAGATAGAGAGGTGTTGCTACATGTCAAGGATACACAGATGAACAGAGATATAACCATAGATACACACAGCTTTCTTTTTAACAGATACTATGTCAGGAGGCTGTAGCCTCCACTGTTGGGGCTGGAGGCTCATCTCCCTGCCTGAAAGGTGTGTGTAGTGGGTGGTGGTGGGAGAACAGGACAGCTGGTCCTTCCTGCCACAAAGAACATGGTGTGACCAGTCTGCAAGGGAATATGGGACAACTCCTGTCCAGACCCATGCAGGACAGGTTTTAGGGGTAAGTAAAAGGAAGACAAACCTAGATTTTGAGATGAGTGATGTTTAATGGGAGTAGAGGGAGGGACTAGAGGAAATGGAAAAATACATGTTAGTGCTAAGGCAGAGGATGGTACTTAAAATATCTTTGACACCCTGTAAGAATTTCCCAGCTTGCCCCTAAGGCAATGGTTCTCAAACTTTAGTGTGCATTAGAATCACTCTGAGTGCTTGTCAGAGCCCATCCCAGAGTTTCTGAGTCAGTATGTCTGGAGTGGGGCCTGAATGTGCATTTGTAACAAGTTTCCAGATGATGGTCCTGCTGGTCCTGGACCACCTTCTGAGAACCACTGCCCTAAGGGAAAGTCAATGAAACTAGTGCTCATAGCCATTTCTTACAGCTAAAACATCACTCACCAGTAGTTAATGCTGATGAGAGATCTCTCTGCTACCAGCTCCCATTAAAAAGATAAAATTACCCACACCAGCTACAATACAAACCTGCATCTACAAAGGACATAAGCTGCCTTAAGCTGCCCTACTCTCCCCAGCCTTTTCTCATTCTGGGGAAGAACTGTACCCCAAAGAGAGACAAGTGAACTGGTATGGAGGGTGGGAATGTTGGCCAGCAACCGCTTCTGCTCATTCCTGCTGGGCCACCACCCTGGGGTGGTGGGGATTTATGTCCATGTGCACATGCATGTGTGCAAACGGAAACAGAGAAATGAGTTCTATACTCTGAGGGGGATGATTAGGGTTGTGGGAGGGTGAAGTAGGATGGGGGGTCCTCTAATCTGCCTTAGGATCCTCACCTGTCCTACTCTTCCCTCCACCCCTGTCAAAAAAAAGTCTAAAGAAAGCAGAAAGAGCATATCAACAAAGGCATATGTGATATATAGCTAGCAGGACTGGATTCTAAACAGACTGGTTATGACATTAAAAAAAAAAGAATACATTTCCTTCCTGTGTATACAATGTACAATATTAATGAAAAATAACGATTTGGGGTTGGGAAGGGAGTTATGAACAAAAAAGGAACTTTGTGGGGAAGAGCTGTCTTAGGGCTAGCACCTTAAAAGGAGCCTCTCAGTGTGGGTGAACAGTGGGGTCTCAGAAACCAGAGAAGGGGTGTTTTGGTGTGTGCTTGGTGGTTCGGGCTGTAGATGGGGCGTGGTTATGGTTGAGCACCTTGTCTACCAGGATAGGTGGTGCTGGAGGGCAGTGAATCAGGAAAGAAACCAAGAACAACAGAACAGGCACAGGGAAGGCAGCAAAATGAGGTTCAGTTAGGCCATCTCCTCTTTTACTGCACTGAGAGTACATGGTCTAGGGCTTAGGGCTAAGGAGGGGAGCAGAGGCCAAAGGAAGCCAGATTTGGGATGTACAACCAATAGGGAAAGATGAAGTAAAGGAGGTTCTAGTCTTTCTAGTCCTTCCTAATAGTGTGGGAGGCTTTCTCAGACTTTTCAACTCCAAGCAAGCTTTCTTTTAAGACAATGGGGCATAAAGTCTGCAGACCAGAAGACCTGGTTCTGGCCCCTTCCTCTATGGCCTTGGGTCTCCAGCAGCTGTGTTCTTGAAGTAAAGTGGGAGATCTGAGTCCTGTGTTCACTCAGAAGAGTCCCAAGGCACCCACACTCCCAGCCCCTTTCAGAGTGTGTCTTCCCTCAGGCCCCTAGAAAGGCCATGGTCCTTAAGAAGGGCTCAGTGACACCCTCCATGGTGTTTGGTTCTGGTCCAGATGAGTCTGGAAGACGAAGAGCAGGGGAGAGTGGCCACACAGCTGCCTGAAAAACAAGGTAAATGAAATTCCCCTTGACTACAGGAGAGGCTTCAGCGTAAGCAACCGATCTGCTTTCTCGGTGAGACCAAGGGCCAACGGGTCCTGTCCTGCTCCTTCCTCACTTCACTGATGCTTTACTACTGAGGTTCCAGACAGTGCCCCTCATTTAGGTTCCTGATACTAACCTCCCAATGATGAAAATGAAATAAGGACTCAGGAGAATTAGACATGGGGACTAAGAAACTAAGACCCTCTACATAAATTAGCAATTCTCACAGGGACACAATGGCAGGACTCAAACTTCCTCCAAGGCCACACAGTGAGGCAGGGCCTGCGTGCAGCGACAAACTGATTCTTAACTTGAAAAACAGTTGACTGAAGGGGGAAGAAAAACAGTCAAGGGTCTTACGAAGGCTCCTTAGGAGTCATAAACTCAGTTAAGCTTTAGGGCAAGGCTACTAGTGGGAAATCAAGATAATAAAAAATGAAATACAACTAAGGCGGGAGAAAATCCCAGGGAGCAGCCGTCTAAAGGAGAAGTCCTGAGCACAAGTTCTGGCTGTGACATTTTAAAGGCAAGTGGAGTCCCTGGAGGTGGTAACCTGCATCCTGACCATCTGCCATGCCATTTGCTAGTCTGAGTCACCTCAGGGGCTGTTCCTATTGGGTCCTGGGTAGGGGAGGATGAGAAAACTATGTTTTCTCTCCTTTCTCTTCACCAGGTGTGGCTTGTTCAGCACCAGCTCTGAAAAGTAGGAGGGGAAATGAAAAACAAATACAGTAGAACATGTCCTCTGCCTGGCTCACCAATTTATCAGTCTGAGGAGATGGGACTCTTGTAGCTTAGGACATTTTCTCATTCCTCTATTTTGGAAGACAAAATAAGAGAGGAAGCTGGCAGTTACTTTGTATGTATGTACAAGACGGAGGTAGGAGAGCTACGGAAAAGGACATCATTGGCTTGGGCAGATGGCAGAAGGTGGCTCTGGGACAACTGGAAGGGTTTCATACTGAAGTGCTATTAAAGCTGACCTATCTATCCACAGGCCTCTGGCTTTGGATTGCTTCCTATGGCTTTATAGAAATTGCATAGTTCAGAGCCAAAGGAAGATGAGAAGTCTTAACAGGGAAGAAAGAGGGACAAGAGGGTTGAAATTCTCCCTCTGCAACCCAACTTTTCAAAGTAAGAATGGCTGAGAGCAATAGTCACCAGTTTCCCAAACAGGCCCACCCATTCAACAAGCAGGGCTCTTCTGCTGACATTTGTACTCCACCTCCCCTTCCCCTGCTCCCCCCATCCTACCTCATAATACTCAAGAAAACCCACTCAGGACCTTGGCTAGGAGGCCTTAGAGTCCTGGGGCTTGGACTATGGAGAAGCATTGCATTTAGGGGAAGGAGAGCAGAAAAGAGCTAAAGAAATGCTACAGAACCAGAGATCTAGTGGCTAGCCTCAGAGCCTGGCAAAAGAGAGAGAAGGTAGATCCAGAGGGTGAGGGACTCTTGTGAATATAAGACCCTAGCTAAGAAAAGAAGGCAGAAATGTGAGGTTGGGGGTGGGGGCAGTGAGAGAGTTCAAGAGTCCCCTACATGACAGTCTCCAGAGGGCTGCATCTGAACTAATTATAGAAGAGAGACAGAGGCCGGAATGCAGACGGAGGGATGAAGAGGGAGAGGCAGGAGCAGAAAGATGACCAAAAGGAGTATGTATGCTTTGGCTAGTAAACTCTTGTAAAACATAAAAGAATCAATCCAGTAACCTGATGGAACGAGCTTTAAACTACACTGTTCCTGTCGGTCCTGCTGATAGCTGGAGGAGGATGGAGCAGGGAGTGGGAGGGAACCAGCCAGTCAGATCCTGGGCTCTTTCCCTTTTCACTACCAAGCAATATCTAATAAGGCCACAAGATGAGGTTGCCAAGGCTTAGTGGTAGGTGGAAAAGATCCCACCATTGGACTGGGAAATTGCAAGAGACAAAACAAGGTACCCAGATAGCTCTGGAAATAGATGAAAAAGGACTAGAACTTTTGGGGTTTCATTTCTTTGTTTTTGTTTTGGTGGCAGGTAGGGAGAAAGGCTAAAGTTTACGGAAGAGCTGGGAAATAGCTACTTCATAAATCAAAGGTAATCTTACATTCTCCATCAGTCAATGTTTTAACTAGAATTCAGGAAGGGAAAAAAGGATAGATAAACAGCTACTGGGAGACAAAGTCCTGAGTCTGTGGGGTGGCTGGGGATGGGTCAGCCGGTGATCAACTCCAGCCTCCCTCTACCTAGCAGGAAGTGGCATGCTGTTAAGGATCAAGAAGGTGACAGCCACGGCTGAATAGGAAGAGAGGGAACTGAGAAACCCGAATCTTAGAAGTGCAAGGGTTAGTGTTAAAAGAGACAGGTACACGTGCATGGGCAGGGATGATTGTTCGGACCATCTGGAAAGGCCTTTGGCTGTGGGTACATCAGAAACTTCCCTCTTGGGGGATGATCTATGTGGCTCTGGGGCTGGGAGGCTCCTAGTACAGGTGTCAACGTACATGACGATGTGAGAAAAGCCCCATATCTGACCATTACTCACAACACATGATTCCCCCCCCTCTGCTCCACACTGCCACGTCCAAGGCAGATGGGAGAGGATAAGATGACATCTCTCTTGGCTCTTGGGCGGGCGAGCTCTGGCTGGGGACCTCTCCACCAGGGGAGGCATCATCTGCCCGCAGACTGGGACTGTGGGGTCATGATCACATGCGACTGTATCGGCATGCTCAGTTCTGTCCTTTGGCTGGCCATCTGAGTGAGGACTGAGGTGGCCACAGCTTCAGCTGCAGAGCGGACGCTGAGGCCATTGCTAGGGGCTGTTGCTGAGCTGTGCTGAATCACAGGGGCTGGAGAACCCGTTGGCTCTGAGCTTTCCTTGGGGCTTTCTGCTAGGAAGGAGGGCAAAAAGCAGAGAGCAAGTGGTTAGAAAACAGAACAGGGAAACAGGCAGAACCACCTTTTGCCGTAATTCCAAAAGAGCCCAAAGGAAAATGAAGCCCATCTTTTTAGGGCTTCCCAGAATCTTGGCTTCTATGCCATACATGGGCTAGGAAACGGGAAGCTGTGAGAAGGGAAGCAAGTTAAGAAAAAATTAACCTATCTATCCCAGTAAAGCAAATCCCTGACATGTTAGTTATGCTGCCTGGCTTCTAGGTCTTTGTGCAGTTCATTACCCCTACTGGAACACTCTTCCTCTTATTCATGTCTTTAAAGGTGATTAAAAATAGTTTGTCTCTTTTTAGCTGTCCTCTCTGATTAATGCTCACAACAATACAATCATTCTATTGTTTTTGATGTTCCTTTGCACCACAGGTAAACCTGGTAAATATCAAGCTACGATCTAATGATGTCATTATGAATGACCAGTCCTTGGCCAAGGTTCAGTTAATACAACAAACTACAAAGAGGTCTGTTAGACCCTCCTGACTATCAACTAGCTGGGAATTAATAATTTAACACATTTATTTTTGAGCTATGCCACTTCACCTAAAGTAACAATAACAGTTTATTACTAAACATAAATGTCTGAGCTGCATATAAAGGTAACTCCACATTGCTCAACAATCAAGGAGTTTTATTAAACATCAGATAGCCTCGCTGGCTATTTAGACAGAGATGTGTAGAATAAGGACAAACTTCCAATAATTGGTTGTATTTTTGGGCTCCTGATAAATGCCTGAGTCTCCTTACCTCCTCTGTGAGGCCCTCTTTGTTACAGTCAGGAAATTAACTATTTCACTGCTTGTGCTTTCAGAGTATACATTCACTTATTCATCAGATATTTACTGAGCATTGCCCATGTGCCAAGCACTGGAGTATATAAAGAATAAACAGGCTCCCTGACGTCAGGAAGCTCCCAGTCCAGGGACTCTCTGGGATATCTGTGCTTACCTTATCCACAGGTTGACATGTGTATGTCCTAATAACCCTAGGAGTCTCTCAGAGGCAGGAACAGTGTCTCGTTTGTCTTATGTTAGGTACCTACCACAATGTCTACACCACACGGTAGGAACGAAATACATCTTTGCTATAACAGACAAGTAATTTCAAAGATGGACTACCTGTCAGAGTTCTTGTAGAGACTGAACAGAAACCTTACTGTATGTAGACTTCATACTGATGACATACTCAGTCCTTGTCTTCCTTAGCCCATCAAAAGGATTTGAAATAGTTGATCACTAAACTTGAAACGCTTTTCTTATCTTGGCTTACAGAACACCACACTCAGCTATTCAGTTTGTTTTCCTCCCACCAACTTGGTTGCTCATTCTCAGTTGCCCTTGTGGGTTCCTTCTCATCTCTCTGACCTCTAAATGTTGGAGTACTCAGGGCTCAGTCCTGGGACTCCATGCTCTCTCCTTTGACAGTAACATTTCATCCAGTTTCATGGCTTTAAAAACTAACCATGTTCTGCTGACTCCCGAAGTGGTACCTTCAACTTTCCTCTGAACTGCCGACCCATACAACCAGCTGCCTGCTTGACAGCTCTTAAGCTTGACCTACAAGCTTAAGAGGCTCCTTAAACTTAGCCTGTCCAAATCTGAGCTCCCGATACATGCCCTTTCTGTACTTACCCCCATCTCAATCAATGGCAACTCCACTCCTGCCACTGCTCAGCCCAAAAAATTTGGTGCAATTTTTGATTCTTCTTGTTCTCACATATACTGCCCCATCCGGCCATCATCAAACCTTGTCACTCTAACTTCAAAATATATCCTGAATTAAATCCCTTCTCATCACTGTCACCACCACCATCCTGGTCCAAGGTTCCATCATCTCTTGCTCTTATGATACCCTCCTAAACGGACTGCCCACTTTTGCCCGTGCATTCCTGCATTCTCTAACAGAGTGATTCTGTTCAAAATAAGTGAGATGACTGCATGTCACTATTTCACTGAAAACCCTCTAATGGTCCCCAGTGTAGAGTAAAAGCTGAGGTCCTCACTAAGACTGATGAGGGCTTAAAGAAAAATGCTCTCATTACCTCCCCTACCTCATCTCTGAATACTCTCCACTCCCAATTCTCTCCAGTGCAGCCACACTAGTCTCCTTGGTGTTCCTAGAATGTGCCAGACACCCTCCCACTTTGGGTCTCTGCATTTGCTGTTCCTCCTGCTTGCTGTACTTTTATCCCACATTAATGCCTGGCTAACTCCCTTACTTCCTTAAGGTCTTTAGTCAAAAGCCACCTGATCTAAAATTTCAACCCTGCTGCCAACATTTCATATTCCTCTTCCCTGTTTTATTTTTAATTCCCAGCATTTACTCTTATCTAACATATTATATATTGTACCTATTTATCTCGTTTATTGTCTGTCTCACCTACTAAAATATAAGCCCCTCAAGGGCAGGGACTTTAATCTAATCTACTTGGTTCCCTATTATATCCTCAGCATGTAAAACAGTGCCTGGCACAGAACAGGCTCAATCAATATCTGCTTAATGAATGAATGTACCCTGAAGTACACATTAAAATTAAAATTTAAATAGAGATGTTTAAAATTGGTGATGTGGTTACTCTTTTTCTATGGGAACACATCTCTGAAATGATAAAGACAGTTAGTGGAAAAATAATTCAATATATCAAAATTTGATAGCCAACATTTCTAAGAATTTATTTAATTTGTAAGGGAAAATGATTAGCTTTTACTGTCCATAAGCAAATTATTCTCAGTAATTTTAATTTCAGGATTATGCTTATCCTGAGCATGACTCTGTGACCAGCTCCTTCAAGCACTATTTTATGTGTGCTCTGATTACCAACTGAAACCAACATTAGCCCATCATTAGAAAGACAAAAATATACCTCCAAATCTCAGCACTTAACAACCCCTGGGGTATTATCTGCTGTTATATCCTCTTGAGGTCACGACAGTGGCTTTGGAATAAGGAAGAGCTGAATGTGAATCTTGGCTCTGTCACTTCACCAACTGTGTAACTTCACTCAAGTGACTAATCTGAGTGCAGGTTTCTTGTGTATAAATGGAGGTAATATCTATTTCATGAGAGAACTGGGAAGATGGTTGAGTGCCTCACACAAAGCAGGTACCCAATAAATATTGCTACCCTTTCTCCAACTACAACAGATAGTTAGGATAACTACATTCTTCTCAAAAAAAGTTTTTGGTAGGACTTGTTGTTCCACAAAGGCTACTCACTCATCAGTCTGGACCCCCCAGAACATTCAGAATGTGGTTATAAAATCATAAGCAGTTGAGACACTCATTACATGCAGTTTACTGACTGACTGACCTTGCTTAGGTGGTGAGCCACTCACCTAAATAGCCTTGGGTCTTTTTCTGTAGTGCTGTGACTGGGCAGTCTTTATGAGCTAACAGTAGCTGTTTCAACTGAGCCACCTCATTGCGTAGTAATGTGACTTCATTCTGAGGAGGGAGGGAAGAAAAGAATATCAAGAAAATTCATGCTCCACTCTTGAATCCCACCGTGGCTGTCTCCAAAGCGAGGACAGAATGCTGCCTAGACTTTTTCCCTCAAATCTGGGAAAGATCCAGCAAGGCTTCAGAGAGTCCATGCCCAGTATAGCCATGAATTCCATGACAGGAGCTGCTTACAATTAAGGGATTTAAAATAGAAAAATTACTCCTATTTAGGATAAATATGATCATACCAAAATTAATACTGCATATATGTCCTTTGACTAAGAAAGCCTACTTTCAGGAATCTATTCAACAAAGCAGTCTACTCAAGTGCATACAATGTATACTGCAGCACTGCTGTTCTGGCAAAAAATCAGAAAGGTTATCAATATCCACACCTTATAATATAACCACACTACTACTGTACAGCTATTTAAAAAAATGAGGTAGATCCTCTCTATATATGACTAAATCTCCAGGAGATAACTGTTTATATGTTAAAAAAGACACACAGTCCCCCTGACTCCCTCACAAAAACTATAAATGAAGAAAATATTTAGAAATACATACATGTCTAATAGGCACACACCAAACTTACCTATACGAAAGAGAATGAGACTGAGAAAGGCATATTGAAGAGGGGCTTTATTTTTATTCTATACCTCTGTGGGTGTATGTATGTGTATTATATATTATACATATATATATATATGTATGTATGTTACATATGTAACTATATTACCTTTGTAATGAAATATCTAAAAAATCATAAGAAGGGAAAATAATATTCAAGGAAATATCTGGATTATAACTGTTCTATTTGTGCTTGTGTAGCTTTTTCTTTCCTTTATTAAGCTGCACTATCTGGGGCAAATTCATTTCCCTTTGGGTGTTCCACTATCCCCGTCAGATTCTACTGATGACTTAAAAGAGCACCCTGGGGCACTTAATCTAATTCCCTTCATCCAAATGGTCCTATGGATGACTCATTCTAGTCTGACTCATTCTATTTGGGATTAGATGGTGTGTGTCCTTTCCAGTCCCCAGGGAAGAGATTTCAACTCATACTGTTAAGAGATTCTTTCTGCATTCTTCCTGGCACATTTCTAGATCTGCCCTGGTTTAAAGAATTACCATCTTCTATTCTATCCTCCCACTTTTTCCTAGTTCAGTCTCACTTTCCAGACTCAACAATCCCAATAATCACCCAGGCCCCACTCACACTCAGCTGAATGTTCTGAGAAGTGAGTTCCTCTGCCTTCTTCTCAAGGGAGGACACCCATAGCTTCCGCTTTTGACGGCAGCGGGAGGCTGCAGCCCGGTTGCGCTCCAGAAAGCGCTGCCGCCGCTCATCTGGATCTTCATCCACTGTGCGCCGACGTCGCCCTCCAGTACTAGGCGTGGGTTGGGCTGGTGAGACCTGTTGCCCAGAAGGAAGAGGAGTTACTTGAAGGGAATGTCAGTCCTTTCCAAATTAAACCTGACGTTAGATTAGTAAGATCTGGTAAAGATCTGGTAAAGGGATGTACCAGTCTCAGTAACCACAGCAAGTCTCATCACTATGTCCCTTAGCTTCTCTTTTGTAGTAGTTCCTCATTCTGCCTCCCATTTCCTTTCAGTCTTCTCAGTTCCATACTTAGACAAACCACAGTTCAGTTGGAAACTCTGATTATTTCTGAGACAGACAGACAAAAATGAAACTAGAATCACTTTTTGTTTCTTAACAGGAAATCTTGTAGGCAGGGAAATTATAATCAGGAGAGGTATCAGGGGAACTTTTGGGGAGACTGTGGAGTAAAAAATTGGAGAATCACTGATTTGGACAAGCAATATATACAAACAACTGCATGCTACAAGTTTCAGAAAAGAGAAAAGATTTTACTATCAGTGAGTTATGGGCTGATACGAGATTTTACTATCATGGAGATATACAGATTAGTATATTCTTTTTATTTATAATCACTTACTAATCATCCTCAGCAAGAACCCCCTGCCCCCGCCCCTACCTTGTTTATTCTGTTTGTTTTTAAAGAGAAAAGCATTTTTAAATCCCTTTACAAACTGGCCATACAGGACTCCTTTGTTTTTAAACTTCAGGCTGATGTCTCTTGTCTCTAAAGCACTTTTGGATCATCTTCCTTTTGTGTTAGCTGGTATGTATTCAAAGAAGATAGACCAATTTTATAATAGCGGCCAAAATTAAAATATAGAAAGGTCAACCACCTGTATATAAGGAACTATGTAATGTAAAACAATGCCCCAAATAAATTCTCCCTGAAGCTGTTGCTATTAGGGAACACCTATATTGGTAGTTCCCAAATGCCAGAGCTCGCATCAGTTGCATAAGAATAAACATAAGCTTATAAGAAAAAAGAATCTTATACTCCACTTTCGGCCCTACTGAATCATCTTCTTCAATAATACAGATAACAAAGAGGTTATTTTATTTATTCAGACTAATATCATTTTTCCTAAAAGAAATTTCAAACTGAATTTAATGAGTTAGAGGCCTTGGGTCATTGCTTCCCACTGTACTAAGGGAAGTTCACATGAATTCTCTTGTGATTTTCAATCTCTTCTTTGTCCTGAGCTTACTGGCCCGCATGTAGAGACTGGCGCTTGAGGAGAATGGGGAAAGGAACTGATGGGTTCCTATTCTTGCACAGGAAACTCAGTAACACATGCAGGGAATGCAGGTGAAAGAACAGGCCAAGATAAAGAAAGGAAGAATAGGAAGGAAGGGTTAGTGGTGACTGAAAAAGAAGTCACATCATTTCCTCAAGAGGGAAAGTAGCACAACTTGGGCAAGGGGACTACTGTTTTACCATTTCCAGGGACTGGCATCAGAAGGGGTTACAGGAGGGTGGGCAGGCTTAGCTTCCAACAAGAAAACTCAAATGAAGGCTTCTGTTGTTGGCCAAGATTTGAGGCAGCATATGGTCATGAAATGTTAGGACATGTGGTGGTAACTGATGAAGCAGGTGGGTGACATCAGGAAAAGCGGATGGGCAAAAGACGTAACTCTAGAAACTGATCTCAGATTGTTGTCACCTAAGCAGTACAGACAATACAAAAAGCGAGGCCTATTCAGTTTTCAAAGAAACTTACTAAAACTGAGGCCTCTTTGAAAAAAGAATTGGGCTTCTAAATGGGATCCCTCTGGCTTTTTAAAGACTTTAATTTCTCCTGAAAAAAGAGATAAAACTGATAAGGAAAAGGTGTTTTTATGGGTGTTTGTTTACTGAGCCACCTTAATACTGTGACATCACATTTTATTAATATATTATTATCTGATTGTTGCTATAAATCTTAACAGGAAAGTTTTTTTGTTTGTTTGTTTCTTTGTTTTGGTAAGACTTAAGATGGGAGAGACTAGAGGAGCACCCCTTGGAGTACAGAGTGGTTTAAAGTGAGGTTCTGTCACATTTTTGAGGGTTCTGCACATATAGCAGTCACGTATACAAATAACCAAAAGGCAGAAAACAAGTTGAGACCTCCTCTGTGACAGTTCTGCATTATCCAGTCTGTTTGCATTAGTGTAACACAAAGATGGATAAAGAATAGTGCGTTTTGCTACTGTCAAACTGTCAACAAGAAACAAAGTGCGGGAAGATGCCCAGAAAGCCGAAATCCATCCTTTTCTCATTTTTCTGCTCCTTGAAAAATAGATATGACAGAAAGAGTAATGGTGACACAGCTTATTCCCCCATCCACTGACCTGTGGCTGGGCGGGGGATGGGGCGTCAGGGTGCTGGATGAGGATCTGACTTTGCTCTGGACGGGCTGTCACCATGGTGCTGGCAGTACCCACCACCATTCCACAACCACCATTGATTGAGGAGACTTGGTGGGTTAGGGTGGCTTTTAGTCTCTGTGGGAAAAGATAAGAAAAAATCGCTTGTCAAGGGTGAGACGAGTGGGCTTAGATTTTACTACTGACCAGTCAGTTAAAATTCCCACACCAATTTTCCCTTAAGAGAGGGATTAAAAGAAAATGACAGGGAGAGAGAATGTGCACATGGATCCCTAAAATGCCTACTCTGTTTCCTCACTATTATCCTGCACACAGTTGGAGGGTAGGGGTTGTTGAAGCAATGGAGTCCAGATGAAAGCTCTCTCCTGGAACCTGGCCAGGGGCTGGTTACACAGTTATTCACCTCTTGGCCAGCTCTCCTGCCCACTCATCCACCCTCCATCTGTCACCCTGGAACTGAAACAGCAAGAGTTCCACTCCAAACAATCTGTGCTGCTTCTTTTCACTCCATGGTCTATGTACCAGGCTCTAAAGGTGGAAGAGAGGAGACAGGAGTCATGAATCAGGATCCTTTCTTCTCCAGACCACACAACAGGGTGGGTCTTCGCTTTGCAAGCCCCAAAAGGTTCCCACGCTTGGCTCACTTGAAAAACTTAGGCAGATACCACTTCTTTCAGAAGCGCCAGCATTACCTCAGGCTGGGATGTACTCACCATCTTGGCTTCTGATGGCATAGGGTGGCCAGAGGGGGAAATGGAACCACTGCTGTTAACTGGTGGGCCAGGGATACCAGGAATGTTAGGCACCATGGACACAGGTCTAGCCAGCTGGATCAAGAGAAGGAAGAAAAACCAGAAGGGAACATAATACTACTGGTAGGGCAATAGCCTCCCCAAATGAAGTGCTGTTGAGACTGGCACATTAGGCTCTGTTCTATGCAACCTGCCTGTAGGACATGCAGAAACAGGCTGGGAAGTGCCTTCCCCCATGGAGCATCACAGGACAGGGGATCTAATCCTTTAGTGCTATGACAGTTGCTATGGGAAAGGCTGAGGCCATATCTTGAGGAAAGTGGTGGGCAATTTGTAAGGTACTTAGTGCCAAGTGAAATCAACCAGGCTGGCAAGACCAATTCCTAGACCAGGAGCCAATTGTCCAGATGAGTCTCTGTCCAGTGTTCCATAGCGCTGGCTTGGCAGAGGTTAGTGAAGAGTATGGGCAGGCTGCCATGCTCAACTAATACAGACCAGAGCCCACGTTTCCCTGGGGCTCATGTGTGTTTATGAGCATTCAGGTGGAAGGGAGGGATTAGTTTGTTGGTAGGGTTGGCTGCCCCAACTACAGAGCTCACCGATATAACAGAAGGCATCTGTACCGGAGGCCCTGGCAGCATAGGCATGGTCTGTCCATTAGCAAGATGCATGACGAGAGGGAGGGAGCCAGTGGGAGACCTAGAGGAGACATGAAGTGAAATGCTCATAATACAGACGTTTCTGCCAATGATCTTCCTTCTATACAGCAGATTTCCTAGTCTTTTCTAGTTAGGGTAGCATTGCAAAATCTTGACACTCTCATGGAAGTGGAAAAGGCAGGGAATGCTACTTATCTTACTTTATAGATGGAGAGAAATGGCAAGATCTTTACACCGTACAAATTAAGCAAACACCACTGAATTCAAGTGAATAGGAAGCTAATCCTATTAAGAGTTTAGAACAAATAACAAATAAACATCCCTACCACTGGTCTGTGTAACTTCTGTCTTGCCTTAGGCAAGGAAGACTTGGATCAAAGTTGTCATTTTGCAAAACTGAATTATGTCATATGATAGCCAAACGCGAGTAAGTTCTTGTTCCTTTCCACGTTTTGCTCTACTCTGCCTAAGAAAGCAGCTTTCCCTTTGTATTTTTCCTAGTGGGTCTGGAGAACAATAAACTTTAAGAGGCTGAATCCTGACAACAATCTCATAATCCATAGGAACCTAGGGACAGGATCTTAAGTCATCCCATTAGGAAATCTGTATGGGCCATGCTGGGAGTGAACACAAAACAGACAGACAAAATTAGCAATAACAAAGACGAAGAACCCTAACTGGGACTGAGGGGAACATCAGGCTTAAAAAAGATGACTTAAAAAAAAAGATGACTTAAGGGGTTTCAGCCTCTCATTTAGTAGTGTCCCCATAAACTCCCATATGATTGAGGCCAAGAACTAAATATATACTTCCCTGTGTGTCTTCCACCATTATGATGAACTTCCTAAAGTTCTAAGGATTCTTCTTATAGATTGAAGAAGTGTTAAACTTCCAAACTGGAAGTACACCCCCAAATAAATTACTTGCTTGTCTACTAAAAAGGTAAAGATTATGGGGGGCGATTTATTTTGAGAGACAATCTCAGTGACTTGTTTTCCTTGAGTATTCAGAAACAGTCTCCTTTGTATGTGTGTAATCTTCAGTGTTTTTGAAATAAACCATGTCATCTGTGACTAGAGATAATTTTACTCCTTCCTTTCTAACTCAGATGCCTTTTATTTCTTTTTCTTGCCTACTTGCTCTGACTAGAACTTCTAATACAATATTGACTAGAAGTGGTAAAAGTGGGCATCGTTCCCGATTGTAAGGAAAGAGCTTTCAGTCCTTCACTGAGTATGTTGTTAGCTGTGGGTTTTTCATATATGGCCTTTATCATGGTGTGGAAGTTTCCTTCTATTTCTAGTTTATTAAGTGTTTTTTTTTCTTTATCATGAAAGGATGTTGAATTTTCTCAAATTCTTTTATTGCCTCAATTGAGATGATTTTGTTTTTTTCCTTTATTCTATTAATGTGACATATTACATTGATTAATTTTTTTGTCTGTTGACCCATTCTCAAATTCCAGGAATAAATCCCATGGTGTATAACTCTTTTAATGTACTGCTCTGATTTGCTAGTATGTTGTTCAGGATTTTTATGTCAATATTCATAAACGATATTTGTAATTAAAAAAAAAAAGAAAGTCTCTATATTTTATCAAATAATTTCACAAAGAAGAAAGAGATTCAGGCTTTTCTGTTTCTCCTCACTCTCTTTACTTACCCGAGCTGCCTGTTGGATGGTGGAGCCTGTGTGATGACGGACGTTGGGGAGGGAAGGGTTGGGTGAAGTGGATCATAGCCCAAGTGGAGAGGCAGGGAGCCAGGGCGTACGATGGTAGGCGTAGGGGTAGAGATCACAACAGGCTTTGGGGCAACTTCCTGGGGAGAAGACACCAGCAGATCACAAAACGCTTTAAGGAGCTGCTAACAAGGAAATACATAGCTCGTAAAATCTAGTATAAATTTCCCGGCGAGAGCACTAGGGCTACTCACGTAAATTATGACCTGATTTAATTATGATCATGGACCCATACCTCACTCACCCATTCAGCAGGAATGCCGAGTTAAGACCTTTTGGCTAACTCCCTTTCAGGGATGATGGCTATATGAAGGAGATGACAGTTGGAAGACAACCTGAAATCTTTGTAGAAGCATGACAGTATCACGTAAATTCTAAAGACTGTTACAATTTTTCACAATCTAGATACTCTCATTCTAAACTTATGCTCAAGTGTCTGCTGATCTCTAATGGGAAAAGGCAGGTATAAGACTGGTGATAAGGCAACCCAATATCTCCTATAGACCCCTTAAAAAAAGGGCTATGGAAGTCTGAATAATGATCATGCTGTGATAAAACAAACTGCTTCCTACTGTTAGCCTGTTAGGACCTTACATTGCCTATGGCCACACTGGCCCTAAAAACATCTCTAGACAGCCTCTAGGGCCTGGCTGTTGATGAAACAGGGTGGGGGGGATAGTTGTAATGTTATGGAGGGAGTAGTTTTGAGATGTTATCAAACCAGTTCTGGAGGGAGGTAAGATGAGGTATGGATGCTCTATACACAATGGATATTAAAATTACCCACTGGTAGAACAGTAGTGACTAGAAGGAGGCATGAGGGGCTTCTGAGGTTCCGATAACATCTAGGTGCTGGTTACACAGGCTGTAAACTTTATGAAAATTCAGTAAGCTGTATACTTACAATTTATGTACTTTCCTATATGTGTGCTATATTTTAATAAATTTATAAAAATAATACTTCACAAAGAGTTTCCTTTAAAAAAACAATAATTAGAATCCTGGTAGACATTCCCTCTGAGTCACTAGAAAATTTTCCTTTGGGAAGACTTTTCTCCTGAATTGTTTAATGTCCAATTTATGAATTATGTGATTTTGCTTTTTCACTTTAAAGTACAACATATATACAGCAAAGTACATTGATCTAAAGGATAAAATAAAACTAAATGACTTTTTACGTATGTAAACTCAAAACAGAGCCTGTTTCCAGCACCCCGTGTCCCTTCCTAATCTATACCTTCCCTCACAAGAGGTAAACACTGTTCTCAGTTCCATCATCATCAAATAGTTTTGCTGCCTCTTGAACTTGATATAAATGGCTTCATATAGTATGTGCTTTTGTGTCTGAATTTTTTTGTTGTTGTTCAACATAACATTTGTGAGCTTCATCCACACTGCTGTGTAATCATTAGCCCATTCTTTTTTTAATGCTATGTGGTATTATTCCACTTTAGAAATACACTACAATTTATTCATTCTCTTGTTGATTCATTCATTCACTTGGATTGCTTCCAGTTTTTTCACTATAATGAATACAATTGCTATGGACATCCTCATACACCTCTTTTGGTGGACATATTAATTTCTCTTTTACACAGACTTCTAAGTGGAGTTGGTGGGTCACAGAAAAGGTGTAATTTATATAAACCTTCTAAACAATTAATATTTGTTTAAATATAATCAATCCTCCTGTATCATACAACACTTATACAACTAAAGCATCATAACTTCATCTAGCAATTAATATTTGGGATGACTCTTGGTTGAGAGTTCTACCTTTTCCTTGAGTGGTGGGGAGCAGGGGCTAGAGGCAGGGCTGTCAGGTGGTGATGAGTCCACCTCCACTGGCTCTTCTTCTTTGATTTTGATGTCTGGTGTAGAAGGCAGAGACATGTCTAGGGGCCCAGAAGCAGCCTGCTGAAAGAGAGAAATGTACATAGTTCAACCCCATGATTCCCTTCAGGTTAAATCCATATCTTTCCAGTTAAAAGATGAGGGAATGTACTTCTAAGAAGTTCAGCCCTTGGTCAAAGCACTGAACTGAAAGGCAAAGAAATGTGGAGCCTAGGTTTTAGTACAACTCTGGCCAAATCATTTAACTTCTCAGGGCTTCTGTTTCCCAAGTATAAAATGAAGTCATAACCTGCTTCACCAAGGGTGAATATTTATAATGACTTCAAAAGGGGAAAAAAAAACTTAAAGTGCTTATAAAGACCCTGAAAAGGGTGAGGGGGGAAATATGTCATTTGCAAATACTATGATTATATTATTTTCCAGGAAATACAGTGATTACTGAATCCAGTGTCTTCATATTCCCAACCAGCTCTGTTGGCTACTAGAGAGCTGTGAACACTTTTTCTGCTAAGCAGAATGACTAGATTACCCAAATATCAAAAGCAAACAAAAGCCGATTGGCTACGAAGGTACTGTCAGCAAGAGAGGAAATGTCTTTTCTGGGGAACTCCCCGTGCTTGATGGTGATCTCATCCCAAAATCTGGTATTAGAGGCTAGAACTTAGGAAGATAGGATTTTGGCGTAACAAAGAAAGGAAAGGCTGATCGTCTGATCAGTTCAAGATGTTAGAACTTGGTCCTAAGAGCAGGACGGGAGAAAACCAGAAACGAGGGAGTACTTTCTGGCAGTGGTGCAATCACCTCACAGAACTGTGGTGCTGTAAACGGCTTTGAAGGGAACAATAAACCATCTGAGATGATGGCCCTGGTAACTGCGCCACAACAGGAGGGCTGGCATTGCAGTTCAGTTTCATGACAAAGCGGATCCTTTGTTCTATTCTTCTCATATCCTAGGCTTCTTGGTGAAAGAGAAGCTTGTTTCTAATTCATCCCTTGCTACCTTAATCACTAGAAATTTGGTAGTTGAGCAAATTGAGGATAATTTGGTGTCTACTACATTAGAGAAGGTGGTAACGGTTCTTTCTCTCCCATCTGATGACTATGAGCAACAGCAAGGATGGTTTCATTTATGCCCTCGTTTTTCCTACAATGTTAAGATGTCACGCCCAACTGACCTAATTCTTGAATCCCTGAAGCCAGAGGGTTGGTGGGAAGGAGAGGCCTCTAAGTAAACACAACCACAGGTTTAAAATCTCCTAGGGGCATCTCCTAGAAAAGCTGTGGTTCAGGAAAGTTTTGAGCTCATTAAACATTCCTGGAGACAATTTTCTACTGAGCCTGTGCTTCTCATCAAGGGGAGGTGAAGACCACCCCTGTACAGGAAGGGAGAAACACCGAGAGATGCCCACTGAGTAATGGCCTGACCAACTATGAATGGCCTCCTTCCTGTGTCAACCGAGCTAAAATGGCAGTGGAAAAAACTTGAAGCCTTTAAAAGGAGGCTAATTTTCTTGAATTTGTCTATTATGAGTTTGGTTTAAAATTCTTTCACATCCTGGTAGAAAAAATTTGACTTATTTTTTATTTTGGGGGAGAGAGAAATGATGGGGGATGAGGTAAGGAAGCTGTAAAATAAAATTATACCACACAGGCTGAAGCAATGGATTGATGAAGGGCCTGGGTCTCTGAAGAAAAGAATGAGGAGACTGTGGCTAGTTTTGCCACTTGAAAGGAGAACTACAGATACATGCCACTGAGTTTTTCCCCACTTTCTTTTAGTTTGAGGGAGATAGCATGAAATGAAGTTCACAGAAAGCTATGGAACATGCAAAATGCCCAGTGATTAGAACACTTTATTCTTATAATTCAAGCTGGCTGGGAAAATCCTGAGCAAACTCTCTTGATTTACCTGCTATCTCCCTCTTAGAAGGAAAGGGCTCCCTTGGAAATTTTTTCTATGTCTTCTCTTTTCTATATTCTGATGGGATTCCATGCCTCACTGCACCATTCAATTGTGGGAGGTATATGTGTTAATAAAGTATAGATGTTTTGAGATAGAGATATTGGAATTTTTCTGAATTATTATGGAACATAGATCTGACTTTATTTATTTATTTATTTATTTATTTATTTATTTATTTATTTATTTATTTATTTATTTATTTTTCTGTGCGTGTTTTAAAAAAATTTTTTTGGACTCAAATTTGAATAGTGATTAATAAACCAGAATTCTAGTTCTAAAGTAGAATAAACCTTGATCTTTCCAATTTCCTTTCCTTTTTCACCAAAACCTCTTATTCCATGCAAACTATTTTTCTTTGACTCTGCTTCCTAAACAATTTCCTCTGATCTTCCAAACTAAAGGATTCTCTAGGGATTTGGAATATAAAGGCTAAAATCAGAAGCACAGCACCTCAGAATCTGAAGTGATTCCAACATTTTAATCCTCTCTACAACATCTATACTAAGTGGCACAGACATAATTGAACACACTTTGTGATCACTTCCACCTGCTGGTCCTACTTCTGCGTCTGGGGCACACAGAATAAGTTTAACCCCTCTTTTACATGAAAGCTCTTAAAGTAGTTGAAGATTCCAATTTTGTTCACATAAAATCTTCCCTTTTCCAAGCAACATTTCCTCAGTTTCTTTAAATGCTCCTGAAATAATATAATTTCTAGTTCTTTCTCTATCCTGGTTGTTGACCTTTGAAAGGCTTTAAAGAACATCCTTCTTTAAGCTCAACATCTTGACTATTTCTAGAGAGCTACCTGAAGGTAAGAGCCAAATACACTGAAACAAAGAGTCTAAATTCAGTAAGTGTTTATTGATTGGCCACTTGAATAAAACAGTACAGGTGAGAAGTCAGATTAGCTCAGAAAAGAGTGGGATTTGGCAGAAAAAAGATGCTACCTAAAAAAATCTGAGTAACTTATAATCTTTTTTTAAACATCTTCAACATATTCAGAAAATAATTTAAAAAAATAGATTACTGGATAGTACTCCATTGGAAGGGCAAGAAGACTGAATTTTGAAGAAGATCCAACACTTGTGCGGATCCATCATCTGGACCCCCTAAAGACCTGGATGGCTGACTAGGACTAGTGAGTACTATCTGGTTCTGTAGAACAAAGCCCATAATTTTGTGCTTTAACCAATTAAGCAAATTATCCCAGGGCACAATGACAGTTGCCTAGATCTGAACACCACCAGTTTTTCAGCAAAAGCCCCGCCTCTTGCCTTTTTTTCATCCTCATCTGCAGCTTTCTTGAATTCATGTTCAAAGGAGCTAGCTAGTTCATTGAAGAGCCCCACCTCTTCACAGTTCTTCAGGAATCTAGTCGGAGTAGGAGTCTGATCTGTAGACATGAAAAGAAAAGGAATTTCTATTTTAGTTTTGACCTGAAATTAAAACTTGAGAGTATAAAGAGAACATATTTTTATTTTTCTATTTAGACAGAACCTCTGTTTTAGGGCAAATTTGCTTTTATGGAGTCTAGTCAGTAAAGACTGGTGCTAGGCCACCAGAGGGTGTCTGTGCTGTGTTGCCTCAAGGCCAGCAGAGGGAAGACAGAACAATGTTTTGCTGTGACTATAGATATAACCACCTTTCTCCCAGAGGCTGGTTTCAGCTTCTGCATCCCCAAACAAAACAAAACTGCCCACCCAGGTGGAGTTCGTGAAACCTCCAGACTGGAACATCAAGTACAGTTAAGTGACATTTTCTCTTTGCACTTATTCCCTGCTAGGTCTGATGTAAGCAGTTTGAAGCAGATGGATGTTAAAAATCTGATGAGGAGAAACTGAGGATCAGATGGTTCAATCTGTATGCTAAAGCTAGCAAGTAAGAAATGATTCCTTGTCTTTCAGTGGTCACTGAGGTAAGGGTCTGTTACCTTCTGAAAGCATTCCAAGCAAATCTAGGGGCTAGGGAACAAGACAGCAAGATCCTGAGCTAGAAAAGGAAACTGCAAACAATAGCGCTCACTTCACAGAGACCTGGGCCCAGGGCGAATTCCGGAAACGAGGATATTTGGATTTATATTTACCAGCCAAAATACCCTCTTGGGGACTACACAAATCTTTCTTCAGCACAGTGCCTCTGCCCTTGGGAAGAGGAAGGTTCTTGGTAACCCATGGGAACTTTTCAACTGACATGAATTTCAGATTTCATCTTCTTTCTCCCCAACCTGCTTTTCTAGTTTTTTTCTCTTAGGTCAGTTAACTCTTGTCCCCTGGTCCTAACCCTATTATGACAGTTTTCCTTGGCATGCTTATCATCTCAGGGATTCATCTCATACTCCAAACCACTAAATTGAATGATAGGAATTGAACAATGTTTAAATGATATTTTAAGGAGACCTAAGATTAAAATCACTCCTTCTAGCATGATCAATTGGGAATAGTCCAGTGGGATTTTCCATGGAAACAACATAATTTTTTTTTTCATTTAAACAAAACCTCTTCTGAATCAGAGTGTTTGGAAAAATTACCACTACCTCCCAAAATAGTTTTAAAAGGTTCTCTAGCAGCTTTGGTTAGCCAATGATAAAGCCACTTTCCCTCCATCCCTGGGTGAGTGGAGGTAATATTCCCTTATGCTTAGAGAGTACTTCAGTAAGGGCACATAAAAAAATCACAACTCAAGTTGAACAGGACGGGGCAGCTAAGGGCATCGCTGTGCAGAAGAGGGCCTTTTGGATCTCTGATCTGAGGCTCATACAAACTTCTCCCATTCCTGAACAAACAGCCAAACAGCCAGAAAATTTATAAGAAAACCCTTAGACTGCTCTGATGATTCCAAAGAAATCAACAAGTGTTTACTAAATACTTTCTGTATTTTGGTGCTACATGCATACATTTGTGTGTACATTTGGAGGTGGTAAGAGATAGGAGTATAGGAGTTTTGCCCAAATATAAGACATAGTTCTTGCCCCAGAGAATTAAGAAAATGTTTTTTTAGGTGAGGAAATAAAATTAACATATACAGAGAGTATCAAAGTATATAAAAAGTAGGTACCATGTGCAGTAGAGAATAAATTTGTTGCAGAAACTAAAGACAAAATAATGACAGAATAAAAAAAAAATGACAGAGTACACAGGAAGGGTTTCAAGAAGCAGGACTTGAGCTGGAGCCTTAAAGAACAGCTTCTGACAGTAGAGAAAAGATTTAGAATATAAGGGAGTAAGCCAGGTGAAGGCACAGAGAGAGACAGGTTATGGGCACCAATATATAGATGAGGAGAAAAAGGTGTGTTTAGGTCAAGATAATCATGTTAGGTATATAAGCTGCATCTCAAGTTGGGTAGATACCATGGGGCTAGAGTATAGAAAGCCTGAAAACCAAAGTATAAATAGCCTTAAAGTAAGAGAAAATAGGATAATGACAGATTTTGAGCAGAGAAGAAGACTTTAAGGAAGTCTGGCTTTTCAAAAGAATGCAAGATGGATTAGAACAAGAGACTAGTCAAGGAGGCCAGCTGGGGACTATGGAAGAGCATAAGACAGTGGATGGCAGGAAGCACAGAAAGAAAGAAAAGCCAGAATTTGAAGAAAGAATAAAACAAATCAAGATTTTGGGAATACTGATATCACTGAATAACAAAGGAGAGGAATTGGCTCAGGGGACAAGGAGGTAAGTTTAGTCATTGACATGAAGACAAGACAGCTGAAGTGTGCAACTGGACAAGCACTCCAAAAGAGAATGCGAAGAGTAACAGGGAAACATTTTCTTTCCTCGGGAGTGTCCTGTATCAATTTCTCTCACTATTCCTGGAGACATGGCATAGGCCCTTCCACTCATTTGGAATAACCTCTCTAACTTGATAACCTTGCCCCAAATTCACCTTTCATAAACTTCTCTGATCAATTTCACTTAATATTAATTCTCTTAGCATTAATATTGTTTGTATTATTCACCTGTACTTGACTGCAAATACTAATTTTTTTTTCATGTACATATGCCTTGGCAATAACTTTAAGTATGTGTTGCCTACATACATGTTTACACCCTAGCTATCCTTTCTGAAGACCTCCCTCAGGGTTTCTTAATCAATCACAACGTCCCCCACTCAAGTCTTTTTCTGGGAATTACAATCCACAAACTCCCAGCAAAGTGCCTGGTGCACACGGTAGATGTTCAACAAATACCTGCTTAATTAATAAGGAACAGGAAATCTGTAGGGCAAGCCCCCTTCTTCATGTACAGAAATATGGGAGGAGATTCTCTCTTTCCTTCTCTGTGTCTGAAGCAGAATTTTGGCTAGTAGTACTCCGAGAAATTGTACCTATGTGAGTCATTAACTGACGTAATATAATAACCACCAACTAAATTCCCTATTGGTTGAATATCGAGATAAGCTTGTTTAACTCAGGCTAAATCAGAACCCCTCATGGTATCAAAATAAAAAGCCCACTTTGGTTTGTATGTCTGTCCAGCTGAAAATGGCATAACAGGACTACTGCGTGGTTTGAGAGCAGTTTGTGAGAATGCTCCTTTGAGAAAGGCATAGGTGAGCAAAACAATATCTAAACAATTATCTAAAACAACCGTTGAGAGGTTCCAGGTCACCCAAACTGGCTAAGAAAAGTCCCATTGACTAAATGTCTTGTTTGCCCTCACTGGTGTCTGGGTTCATGAAGGGAAGTTGAATTTACGAACTGACAATCTGCCTGCTCAGGGGAAAACTAACACCCGGTGGAAGAGAAGCAGCCAGGCTAGGTCGGCTTTCTAGCTTTCTTTTGTTCACCCCTTCCCTGTGGGTAGGGAGAAATGTCAAAGGCATCTTTTGTCTGTAAATCTTCCAAAGTCTTAATAAAAAGGCAAGGAGGGAACAGACTGAAAAAAGCTAAGACAAAACCTCAACACACCTACCCTCAAAAACCACAAAACCCAGTCTTGCATTAAAAACTGAGAGTGGAAGGCACAATAGAAACTTGGGAGCATTTAGTGTTCCTTTTTCCTGATTAAATGCAGATCACATAAGGGCTCTTAATGGGAGAAGGGGAGTATAGCTCCCAGTACATCTGGTCCCTGATATTAATCTTAACTGGTGATATCAAGGCACGTGGCTTCTGGGGCGGCAAATACCTGCAATGATGACTGAGTCAGTTCGGGCTGGGCCAAATTTCAATGTCATCTCATGCTTGTGTTTATGAACTGCCAGGTGGTCCTCGTTTGTAAATCTCTGAAATGAAACAGAAACGGAGATGTGAAAAAAAATAAGTGATTCAGTGCCCATTTAAAACGTCCTACCAAACAACCTGCAATAAGGTTGGTCCCTGGAAATAGGGGCTGGAGAAGGAATGGAAAGGAGAGAAAAATGGAAGTGATGGAGAAGGAGAGGATATGGATTAAAAATGAGAAAATAGGGAAGGAGAAAAAGAAGCACTAGAAAGCTGGGAGGAGAGAGAACGGGGAAGAGCGCAGCACCAACTGCTCTGTAATATCAGGTCCAAACGAGAGAAATGGACAGATTGTTGGTGAAGTGGGATCCAGGCAGGAGGCTCCAAATGAAAGAATAAAAAACAAACAAACAAACAAAAAAACACAAAAAAATCCCACGAAGGCAAACTCAGAGCAAACAAGGGGAAAATAATTTTTAATAATAATAATAATAATAAAGAAAGAAGAAGGGAAAGGCTGGGCACTAGCTGGTCATCACGAAAATAGGAAATTCAGAATGAAGCTCTCCATGGCGGGGTTGAATTGGACTATTTATGAGGGGGCTAACAGGGAGATAAATTATGCAGGATTAGGAGAACCATTTAACTTCCTGGACCCCACAGTGCTGCAGCAGGCGCCTGCCCAGCTATTTGGCTCAGGGTTTTAATGAGCCAGGATGGAGCTGTAGAGGACATAGGCCCAATGGCCAACAGTAATGGCACACACCAGCCCCATCGGCCAAATGCTGTCTCCCTTCATCGGGCAGCCCGCCTGGGCTCCATCGGCCATAAAGGGGCCAGTGCAATGCTGCTGGCTATATAATGGTAGAATACAAATGCAAGCAAAAAAATTTTCTGTTAGGGTAGGGAGAAGCCTGTAGGCAGGATGAGGGAAAGGAAAAGGAAGATGGTATAGATTTTATTTATTTAGGGGCTTGGGTGAAAGGACAATGAAAATGTGAGGCTAGGTCTGCCTCAGTTTATGACTAAAAGATAGGGTTACCGGACAATAATTTATGCTCCCACCCTTTCTTCAGAAGAGGGAAGTGAAGGGAACAGATGAACAGCAGTAATTCAAAAAAATGATACCCTCAAAATTCCCTTTGAGGCTGGCTAAGCACTTTCCTTCATTAAAACATGCCTGCAATACAGTAACAGCTTGGATGCTGCAGTTTCCACAGCTCCTTCACCAGCCAGGCTCTGAAACATGGTTCTGTTTGTCTTTTTGTTTATAAAATAATGACTGGTTAGTCCTCTCTTTTCACTCTCCTCTTTAGATACAAAACTTATCTTTAGAGCCTTCTTTCCACAGTTCTTCTTGACTACAAACCAGACAGGAGTCGCCCCATCCTAGCACCTATCCAGTTAAGAAAGCAACACTGAACTGTTTAAGTTTCTTTATTTTATTTAAAAGTAGCTTTCCCTAAATTTTCTCTGAGCCCTATCATAACTAAAGCCAGCTTAAGACCTAAAGTCCTTCCAAGCTAGGTCCATAGGCCTGAAGGGGTAAAGGGAATTTTCAATTAAAAGAATGAAGAACCAAGAAGTAAAACAGTCAAAAGAAGACTGCCTTAGTGGTTTCCAATGGGTCTAGGACAAAATCGAATTTTAAAGTGTGGCGATATTTAGCCAAGAACTTTAGTTTTCTCTATTGTTGGTTAACTGTAGGCATCAACTTTTCAGTCACAGATTCTTCCCTAAGGAAAGAAGGATGGGGATGGGGGTAGGGAAGGGAGGGGATAGTCTGTTAACCAGGGGTAGGATATTTGTAGATTAAACAAGTCACTGTGGAGGGTCTAGGACTGCCGAGTATTCAGTAAAAGGAAATGAGCAGAACCTAATCTACAGTGAAGGAAAAACACCATTTTACATGGATAGGAAGAGTCGTGAATTAGACAGGGGCATAAATTTTCAAAATTTATTGGTAATGTTATAACAATCTTTTTAAATAAAAATACATTTATAGATACTTCAAGGAAATATCCTGTAGGTAGCTTGAAAAATCTGGCACTATGTTCTAGTATATACAAGAATGACTTTCAAGCAAAAAGTCCTTTTCTACTATCAAAAACCTTAGTTTGCTCAAAACTGTTCAGAGAACAATTTTAAACCTTGAGGTTTTACACTGGTTAGGACTGTTTAATATTTTAAAAGGCAACTCCCCTTCTTGTTACAACTGCTCTGCACAGTCCTGACTTGCCTTTTTTGTCCTCCAGGTCTTGTTCCTCTCTGCTGCACACCCCCAAACTCCCTTCCACAACACCCCGTTCCACTTTGGGTTATTTATTTTTTTCCATATCAAAAGCTGGGGTCTGAAGAGAACTGAAGGTGGTTGAAGGGATCTCCCACCCAATAGCATCTCAGAGGTTTTGGTAACCATGATCACGGATAGAAAAAAAAAATTACACTTTTATTTTCACTAAACTCTAACTAAAATTTATTCCTAATTCATAATAGAAATTGTACCTAGTTTCTTATCATATTAGTTATTATAGATACCTCAAAATAGCCTTTCTACTCATCACTTTAAATTATGATAGTTACCAGAACTTCCACTAAAACTTATTTAAAGCAAGGATGAAGGTATAGCTCAGTGGTAGAGTGTATGCCTAGCAAGCACAAGGTCCTGCGTTCAATCCCCAGCACTTCCATTAAAACAACAACAAAAAACCTAATTACCTCCCCCCAAAAAGAGAACAACAATAAAACCCAGAACACTAAAAACTAAAACTTATTTAAAGCATTAACTTTAAAAAAGCACATGTATCACATTATCAAATATTTTAAGACTTTTTGATAACTGTATTTCAAAATAATTGCTTACTGTGTAATCCTGTATCTTTCATTTTACTGACTTAAAAATAGTATTCTGAGAAGGGCTTCGTAGGCTTCACCCAACTGCCATTGGGGGTCAATGACACAACAAAAGTCAAGAATCCTTCCTGACTACATCAGGTAGCATGCATACTTCAGAGGAGGAGGAGCCAGAAGGGCAGAATTTTAAGAAGCAGAGCACTGGCCTGGTCTTGGTTCCAGCCATCTCTCCCTGCTACCTCCAACATAATTCTTGCACAGCTAGAGTAGGAGGGAGAGAACAAAAGGATACTAAAGCTTTTTATCAAAGTGAATGTCAATCTCGCTATTATTTTCATTGTTCCCTATTCCCTCTTACTTATTAAGAATTAACTCAAGAATTCTCTAGGTCAATCTTGAACTGAATACTTAGGAAACCATCTCTCTAAAAGCAATTTCTCAATTAAAACATCTAAAATTAAGTGATAAAAATTTGACCTTATTAAAAATATAGATTATTCTATTGAATTAAATCAAATGAGTGGAGGGGCTCCCAAAAGGATTTTCTTTTTGAATTATTGCCCATTTAAAATCTGGCTCTCCCATTTGTTAATTCCCTTAACGGATCTTCTTTGATCTTTCCTATGACTAAGATTTTGGCAAACAGCCACTCAACTTAGGGAATACTGACTCTGGTTGTAGGGTAAATAATGATAATTTTCAATAAATGTGTAGATATTGACCATCTCCAAGACACTTGAGGGCTGATATCATTCAAAATGGGGGCTGAAGAATTTGAGTCATATTGGATCAGGAAGGCAATTTATAAGTCTTGGGAAAAGATCTGAATAGTAACACAAGTTTAGAGCCTTATTTGCTCAAGTAAACAAATCAGGACAGTTTCTCGGCATAAATGGGAGAGGGAAAGTATTATGTGCTAATTTGCACTCTATCTAGAGACCAAGATGATTTAGATTTGCACTATCCAATATGGTAGCCACTAGCTGCACATGGCTACTGAGCACTTGAAATGTGGCTAGTTCAAATTGAGATGTAATATGAATCAAAACACACAATGAATTTCAAACAGTACAAAAAAAGAAAAAGAGAATGTAACATATCTCATTAATTTTGATTACATGTTGAAATGATAATATTTTGGATATATTGGGTTAAATAAAATATATTATTAAATTTTACTTGTTTAGTTTTACTTTTTAATGTGGCTACTAGAAAATTTAAAATTACATATGTAGCTTGCATTTTGTGGTTTGTATTCTATTTCTTTTGGACAGCTCTGATCTAGATAACATGCTAGAAGATCTAATGGGAATTTTCATCATGTGCCAAACTTGATTCTTTCCCCCATGCACATTTTCTCTAAATGCAGCTTACACTATACAGCAGTGGTTCTCAACTAGGGGCAACTCTTGCCCGCCATGGTACATTTGGCAGTGTTTGGAGAAATTTTTGATTGTCACAACTGGGAGGATGCTACAGAACTCTAGGGGGTAGAGGTCTGGGATGCTGATACATATCCTATAATGCACAGGACAATGTCCCAAAACAAAAAATTATCTGACCCAAATGTCATTTGTGTCTCTGTTGAGAAACCCTGCTACAAGGTAACTGGGAAAGAGAGAAAGAAAGAAACAAACAAAAAAGCCTGTTTTTTAGTTTCCCTTGCCAAACTACCAACACATGTTTTTGGATCTGAAACTTGGAAGGGAAAAAACACAGGCAGAAAACTCCCAACCTCATTTCATAAAATGGCTGATGTACTACAAATCTGCAAATACTTAGGATAGGGAAATTAGGAAGATGGAGACAGAAGGCACTGTAATTGGGAGAAGAACAGACTAAATGAAATTCACGTGCACTGCCTTGTTAGTAACAAGAGATAACACAGAAGCAGCAAACCAAAACAATTTTGGTTACTTTTGATTTCACTCCCCAATGGAGGAAAAAGAAATAATGAGAAAAGAAATTTTCTTAGTTGAAGAAATGTTAAGAAGCATAAAAAGGAATGTCAGTCTTATGAGGAAGTCAATCTGAAAACTGGTATTAGTAATAGAATGGGCAGGGAAAGTACAGTTTTGGTAAAACACTTTCCATTTCTAAGAAGTTTCATTTTTCATTCATCCTTCTGTGATGAGAAACTGGAATCCCACCTCTTAGCAAACTGACTAAATAAACAGAGCAAAGTAAAAAGTTAGGAATGGCTTGAAGAACAAGCATGGTGGGAACTGGAAATCAGGAATCTATTTCACTAAATGAAATCTTCAAATTTTTAAATTTTTGGGGGGGGGAGAAGGGAGGTAATTAGGTTTATTTATTTATTTTAATGGAGGTACTGGGAATTGAATCCAGGACCTTGTGAATGCTAAGTATGCACTCTACCACTGAGCTACACCCTACCCCTCCCCTAGTTTTTAAATTTTTAAAATTGATGTATAACATATACAAACATCACACATCTTATGTGTATAGCTTAATGAATTTTTACATGCTGGTGTAATCACAACCCAGATCAAGATATGAAACATTTCAGGCACCCCTGAAGACTCCGTCATACCCCTCTTTTCTTAAGCTTTTAAAATGAAATAATTATATAAAACACTTAATACCTAGCAGACAGCATGAATTCAGCTCGGTCTCTCCTCTTTCCCTTTTTAAAATCTCAAAGCAGACAGGTATTGTAGTAAAAATTAGTTTTTCTTTGTAGAATAATTTGAAACAAGTTAATGTTTAGAGAGAGTTCTTTTTCTAATCCTGTTGAGACTAGTCTTCCAGAAGCTTTTTGAAAAAGCAGCACTAAACAGAATTGAAGAGAGAAGACTCAGGGCAAATGCGAGCTCAGGCCAAACTAAAGCTAAATTTTTGTCTGTTGACTCTGAGCCAGGGACAAGCATATGGGCATTAGAAATATAATAGTTTCAAGTTAAAGCCTTGGTAAAGTTTTGTGACCAATGAAATTTCTATGCAATATGCACTAAACTCCTAGCCAAAGTCATTCCTGAAATGTTGTTTTTGGCCATCATAGCTCCAGTTTCCATGTGGATTTGCCTCACATTTTAAAGTGCTTTTATATCCTGACCTATGATTAATTCACATCCCTTTCCTTGATTTAGAAGAGTAGACTGGGGGAAGAAGACAAATCAGAACACTTCAGTTATTAGGAAATGAGCCCTGAATGCCTAAAGTATCAGGGAATTGAGTTTATATTTGTGACAGTCTGAAAAGTCATTTATGCTAAAACCTAACTACCCTCTTCTCCAAAGTTTGTGGGTTTGGCAGTGCTTCATGGACAGGCTAGCTTTCTTTTATTATAGTATCTACACTTGGGCATATTCTGAAGAAAGAAAATAGTTTGAAAAAGGGAAATTGAGAAACTGTGGGGAGCAAGCTCTAGAATATAGTGGTATCAGTGCTGAGCAGGGTGGAAAGAAGCTGAGGTTTTTTTTTTTTTTTGATTGCTATTTAATTACTTCAATTGATCACACATTCTGAAAGAAGAAACTGGAAGATACGCAACAGTCTTAAGGCTTCTCACCCTCAATGCAGTGCTTCTATTCCCAATGCAAGATTCATTTATGTTTGGGAACAGGGGGAAAGGCAGAAGGGAAGGGACAAAATACATACACCTCAAAGCGAACATAACTTTCATTTGTACCTTGGTCAATCCTAGGCTCCTGCTTTCTACAAGATGCTGCTGTTTACCAAATGAGTCACACATCCTGCTTTGAATGCCTCATGGCTCTTGAATGAATCATTTCAAAGTACAGGATTGTTCAACAAATAAATACAACCACAGAAGCAGCAGCTCATAGGCTGCATGTGTGAGCAAGGTAATTTATAGAGGAAAAATAAGGACAGGAAACTTTTTCCCAAAATACTCTAAAAGAAAATGCTGTCAGCGGAATGAAGGAGTACAAACTAAAGGGAGGTGGGAAAACCCACCAAATTGTACCTAAGGTAAATTCTGCTGTCTGTGGATTGAAAAATTATCTGCTTGGGGAAGGCTGTCAGCGTGTCTTAAAGAGATGATTCTGGCAGCTGACTAAATCAGTCCATTGTAAAAAGAAGAAATTTTGAGAGAAGAAACATTATTTGATAGTTGGTCTAGCAGAGCACCCATCTGATAGAATATAAGCCCCTCAAAAACAAGAATCCTCATTTGTTTGTTCATGGAAGTATCCCAAGCACTTAGAACAGTACCTGCACACAGTAGGTGCTTAATAAACATTTGCTGAATAAATGTCAACTAGCATACCTCATTAAAGTGCTACAACACATCCCCAACTCACAAAACTCTTACCAATGTGTACAATGGTAGGAGTATTTTCATCATCAATATTCAAAAGGAGTGTTGATATTTTATTATTTTTTAAAATGTAGGTACTGCGGATTGAACCGAGGACCTTGTGCACGCTAGGTACGTGCTCTACCACTGAGCTATATGCCGCCCCCAAGGAGTGTTGATATTTTAAATACCAGCTCTTTCCTATGGAACTAAAGGGTGGACTCAATGAGGACCAAGAATTCTCTAATGGGAGAAGCTTAGAATTTCAAAAATTAAGACAAAAGGAAAAGGTCAAAAAGGCAGCAAAGGGGATTTAAATTACTGGGAAGAATTTCTTGACTCTGAGGGTGAGAGAGTTGAAATCATCCCCAAAGGAGATTGTATTTTTTAAATTTTTATTAAAAATTTTTTGGGGGGAGGTAGTTAGGTTTATTTATTATTTTTTTAATGGAGGTACTGGGGATTGAACCCAGGACCTCGTGCATGTTAAGCACCCGCTCTACCACTGAGCTATAACCTCCCCTTCCCAAAGGAGATTTTAAAGGAATGTAAAATGCATTAGTTTTCTGGTCCCCTTATATTTTTATAACTTTATTTTCTCCTATTCTTCCACTAACACTTTCCATCCAGGTCAGTCTCTACTGATCTGCAAAGTCCACTTGTTTTCAATGTTATGCCTCTACAGAATCCCCTATTCTCAGGCATGCCTTCCTCTCTCCCTTCAGTTTATCCAAATACTACCACTTTCCAAGGCCCAGCTGAAATTCAATTGCTTTTTGAAAGTTTCTCTAATGACTCTAGCCCTCAGCAGTCCATCATCCTGAACCTGTACGGCACTTTGAACAATCTGCACCATGTAATCTAGAATTCTAGTCTACATGGTCTCATGGTTTTATCCTTTAAAGTAGACTGTAAACCATCAGAAGGTTAAAAATATATCCTACACTTATTCTTCACCCTTCCCACCTATCCCGTATCTCGGGGCTTAACCCAATGGAGAGCACACAGTAGCTGCTCAATAAATTCCTTTTTCTGTGATTAGGTCAAGTTTTATATAGTGGTATGAGAATAACTATTGAAGAGCTTTATCACTTTTGGATTCTAAGACCTTTAACAGTGCACACTTTCTGAATGATCTGATACCTTTCCATCTCTATTTCCAAAGTATATTTTTCATTAAGAAATAAGTGAGAATCAGTGTATCCTCCCCACTATTTTGTTAGACATCAGATTCCCTATATTACAGAAAGGCACTTAGGACACTTTCAATATGCTAAAGTTATACTGCTGTTGGACACTGGTGCCGTGTCTTGTGGGTCAATCTACTTTCTTCGGGTATCTGATTCCATCACTGAACTTAATTTTATTACCAACTAAAATGCTCTGTGTAAAAAATGTCAATTTATCAATAACAACCTTTTCCTTCTTTACTCTTCAAACCATTAGTGGTAATTTTAACCACATCCTTTTGAGCATTTTCTTTTAGGATACCAATTACTTGAATTTTATTGAGCAGAATATCAGCATCCCACAGGAGTCAAGCAGTATCAAGAACTGGATTCCTTCACAGACATAGAAAACAAACTTACGGTTACCAGAGGGGAAGTGAGTGGGAAGGGATAAATTGGGAGTTCGAGATTTGCAGATACTGACTGATACATATAAAACAGATAAACAAGTTTATAC
Organism: Camelus bactrianus; assembly: GCF_048773025.1. Classification (NCBI taxonomy): domain Eukaryota; kingdom Metazoa; phylum Chordata; class Mammalia; order Artiodactyla; family Camelidae; genus Camelus; species Camelus bactrianus. The sequence goes on along the minus strand of NC_133550.1, from coordinate 13,894,520 downwards.
TGTATAGCACAGGGAATTGTATTTAATATCTTGTAGTAGCTTACAGTGAAAAAGAATATGAAAATGAATACATGTATATTCATGTATGACTGAAGTATTGTGCTGTACACCAGAATTGACACAACACTGTAAACTGACTATAGTTCAATTAAAAAAAAAAGAACTGGATTCCTTCTTTTACAAAGTTTACCCTGGAGTATCTGACAAGAGGAAAAGGTGTATTACAATCAAATCAACAAACCAGTTAGAGGTTGAAGAGTGGGAAAAGAATATTAAAACTCAGAGTCAACATTGAATTGCTGAACCTTCATTCTTAGGATCTGGGATTAACATCAACACATTATTCCACAAAACACAGCCCAACAATTCAACTATTTCTCTAAGTAGCAGAAGTTTTAAACACTCATCCACACCTGATCATTCATTTTTATTTTCATTCCTGTTCCCCTCTCCTGATTATGACAAGTGTAAAAAATCATGAGCCCCATGGGTGGTGTCTTGTGCCAACTAACTTGCAGGTACCTAAGAACTCACAACAAAAAAGGAAATGAGCTCCAAAGTTCATACAGGCCGACTCCAACCAGGGACTGGGCAGTATAGGAAAGAGGGTGACAAATATAATTTCTCATCAGTTTAACTGGGAAAAGATTAGGTTATTTTATTTTTGAATCTTGCGTATTATGGGTTTGAGAAATATAATCTTACTTCAGGTTTCAATACACTTAGAAAGTCCCGGTCATCTCGACTTCTATGGTATTCCCTAGTAACACAGTAAAGCAGTAAGTATAAATCTTTCCCTTCTCCTTTCTCATGCTCTCTTTTTATTTTTATTGTGGTAAAATACACATAACACAAAATTTACCATCAAAACCATTTTAAGAGTACCGCTCAGTGGTACCAAATACACTTGTATTGTGCAACCATCACCACCACCCCTCCCCCATAACTTTTTTTATCTTGTAGAACTAAAACACTATACTCATTAAACAATAACTCTCCATTCTTCCTTCCCCCCACCCCCTAGCAACCACCGTTACAGTTTGTCTTTATGATTCTGACTACTCTAAGTATCTCATATAAGTGAAATCATACAGTATTTGTCTTTTTGTGACTTATTTCACTTAGCACATCTTCAAGGTTCCTCCATGTTGTAGCATACCGCAGAATTTCCTTCCTTTTTAAGGCTGCATGATAGCCCATTGTATGTCTATAACACATTTTGTCCATTTATCAGTAGATGGACATTTGGGTTGCTTCTGCAATTTACCTATTATGAATAATGTTGCTATGAATAGGGGTGTACAAATATCTCTGCTCTCAATTCTTCTGGGTATATACCCAAAAGTGGAATTGTTGGATCATATAATAATTCTATTTTTAATTTTTTGAGGAACTGTCATACTGTTTTCCTCATTGGCTGCACCATTTCACATTTCCACCAACAACGCACAAGGGTTCCAGTATCTCCATACCCTCCCCAATACTCATTATTTTCTGTTTTTTTGTTTTGATAGTAGCCATTCTAATGTGAAGTAGTATCTCATTGTAGTTTTGATTTGCTTTTCCCTAATGATTACTGATACTGAGCATCTCTTCATGTGCTGGTTAGCTACGTGTATATCTTCTTTGGAGAAATGTCTGTTCAGTATTTTTTGTCCTTTTTTAAATCACATTTTTTGTTGTTGAGTTTCAGAAGTTCTCTATACATTCCAGATATTAAGCCCTTATCTGATACATGATTTGCAAATTTTTTCTCCCATTCCGTAGGTTGCCTTTTTACTCTGTGGATACTGTCTTTTAATGTACAAAAATTTTTTAATTTTTGTAAAATGCAATCAGTCTATTTTTTTCGTTACTTGCACCTTTGGTGTCACATCCAAGAAATCACTGCCAAATTCAATGTTGTGAAGCTTTTTGTCCTATTTTTCTTCTAAGAATTTTATTGTTAGGTCTAACATTTAAGTCCTCAATCCATTTTGAGTTAATTTTTATATATAGTGAAGGGTCCAACTTCATTCTTTTGCAAGTGAAGATCCAATTTTCCCAGCATCATTTGTTGAAAAGACTGTCCCTTCTATAAATGTTTGGTAGAGTTCACCAGTGAAGCCCAGGAATTTTCTTTGTTAGCAGACTTTTAAAAAATTACTGATTCAATCTCCTTATTAGTTATAGATGTATTCTGATTTTCTGTTTCTTCATGATTTAGTCTTGATAGGTTTTGTGTTTCTAGGAATTTGTCCATTTCATATAAGCTATCTGATTTGCCGGCAAAAAACTGTTCATAGTATTCTCTTATTATCCTTTGTATTTCTGTTGAATTGATAGTAATGTCCCCACTTTCATTCTGATTAGTAATTTTTATCTTCTCTATTTTTTTCTTAGTTCACCTAGTTAAAAGTTTGTGAATTTTGTTTATCTTTTAAAAACAAATTTTGGTTTCACTGATTATCTCTATTGTTTTTCTACTCTCTTATCTTTGCTCTAACCTATTTTATTTCCTTCCTTCTGCTAGCTTTGGTTTAGTTTGTTCTTGTTCTAGTCTCTTAAGTTGTAAAGTTAGGTTGTTGATTTGAGATCTTTTTTGTTTTTTTATGTAAGCATTATAGTTATACATTTCCCCTTTAGTTCTTCTTTCACTGTGTTCCGTAAGTTTTGATATGTTGTGTTTTTGTTTTCATTCATTTTTAAGCTTTTCCCCCCTAATTTCTCTCGTGATTTCTTCTTTGATCCATCAGTTGTTTAAAAGTGTACTGTTAAATTTCCACAATTTTGTGTATTTTCCAGTTTTATATCTGTTGTTGATTCCTAACCATTCCATTGTGGTCAGAGAATATACTCCATATATCATATCCACCTTTTAAATTCTATTAAGACTTCATTTGTGGCCTAACATATGGTCTATCCTGGAAAATGTTCCTTGTGCACTGTTGCTGTGGTTAGAGTGTTCTATATACATCTGTTAGATCTAATTGGTTTATTGTGTTAAGTCTTCTATTTCCTTACTTATCTTCTGTCTGGTTGTTCAATCCATTACTGGGAATGGGGTTATTAAAAGTCTACTTTAATATCTATTTCTCCCTTTAATTCTATCAGCTTTTACTTTACATATTTTGATGGTTTGTCATTAGGTGTGTAAATGTTCATAGTTGTTATACCTTCTTACTGCACTGAAACTTTAATGAATATATAAATAATGTCCTTCTTTGTCTTTTGTAACATATTTTGATCTAAAATCTATTTATTCTGATATGAGTATAGCCACCACTGTGCTCTTTGGGTTACAATTTGCATGACATATCTTTTTTCATCCATTTACTTTCAACCTGTTTGTGTCTTTGGGTCTCAAGTGAGTCTCCTGTAGACAGCATATAGTTGGATCATGTGGGGTTTTTCTTTGTTTTATTGAAGTATAGTTGATTTACAATATTGTGCTAGTTTCAGGCATACAGCAAAGAGATAGTTTTATATATATATATATATATATATAGTTTTCAGATTATTTTTCATTATAGATTATTACAGGATATTAAATATTATTCCCTGTGTTACAGAGTAAAGCCTTGTTGCTTATCTATTTTATATACAGTAGTGCATATCTATTAATCCCATATTCCTAGTTTATCCCCCCTCTCCCCTGTGGTAACCATAAATTTGTTTTTGGTGTCTGTGCATCTATGTCTGTTTTGTAAATAGGTTCATTTGCATTATTTTTTAGATTCCACATATAAGTGATACCATATAATATTTGTCTTTCTCTGTCTAACTTCATTTGGTATGATACTCACTAGGTCCATCCATGTTGCTGCAAACAGCAATATTTCGTTCATTCTTTTTTAGATCTTGTGTTTTTATCCATTCTGCCAATCTCTGTCTTTTGAGTTGAAAGTTTAATCCACTTATATTCGAAGTAATTATTGATAAGGAGGAATTTACTTCTGTCATTGTGCTTTGTCTTCTATATGCCTTATAGGTTTTTTGTCCCTCATCTCCTGCATTACTGTCTTTTTTTTTGTGTTTAGTTTTTTATGGTAGTAAGTCTAAATTTCTTTCTCATTTCCTATTTTCTTCGTGGTTCCATGGGGATTACATTTAATATACTCAAGTTTTAATACTCTAATTCAAATGTATACCAGCTTAACTTCAATAACATACAAAAACTCTGTTCCTTTATAGTTCTCTGCTCACCTCTTTTAGTTGTTGATGTCATAAAATTACAACTTTATACATTGTGGGCCCCAAAACAAACTAATAATTCTTTTAAATGCACCAATCTCTTATATTACATGGAAAACAAGACTTGAAATTACAAGCCAATGTTACAATAATACTAGCTTTTACATTAGAAATTTTTTTCCATAAATGTACTACTGTCTTAAATCATGTAGAAAACAAAAAGTGCAATTACAAACCATTCTTACACTATTAATAATAGCTTTGTAACTGCCCACGTATTTACCTTTCTTGAGATTCTAATTTCTCCCAATGGCTTCAAGTTACTGTCTAGTATACTTTCACTTCACTTTGCAGGACTCCCTTGAGGATTTCTTGCAGGGCAGGTCTAGTGGTCACAAACTCCCTCAGCTTTTATCTCTCTGGGGATGTCTTAATTTCTCCCTCACTTTTGAAGGGCATTTTTGCTGGATATAGGATTCTTGGTTGACAGTTTTTAGTTTGAGCACTGCATGTATATTTGGTCTACTGTCTTCAAGCCCATGAAGTTTCTTATCAGACATCTGTTTACAATCTTATAGAGGATTCCTTGTACGTGATGATTCACTTCTCTCTTGCTGCTTTCAAGATTCTCTCTTTGTCTCTGGCCTTTGAAAGTTTGTTTATAATGTGTTTTGGTGCGGATCTCTGAATTCATCTTCCTTGGAGTTTGTTGAGCTTTTTGGATGTTTACAGTTATGTCTTTCATCAAATTTGGAAAATGTTCAGCCATTATTTCCTCAGTTTTTCTCTCTGCCTCTTCTTTCTTTTTCTCTATTCCCTCCCTCCCTCTTTCTCTGTCCCTTCCTCCTTCTCTCCCTCTACTTCTTGGACTCCCACAATGAGTATGTTGGTCTGCTTAATGGTATCCCACAGGTCCCTTAGGCTTTGCTTGCTTTTTGTCAGTATTTATTTTCTGTTCTTTACACTTGATAATTTCCAATCTCCTATATTCAAGTTCACTGATTCTTTCTTCTGCCTGCTCAAATACACCTTTGAATCCCTCTAGTGAATTTTTCATTTCAGTTACTTTTCAGCTCCAGAATATCTTTTTTGTTTCTTCTTAGATTTTCTCTTTATTGATATTTCAATTTTGTTCATACATTGTTTTATTGACTTTCTCCACATCTTTGTTTAGTTCTTTGAGCTTCAACACAGGTGTTTTAAAGTCTTTGTCTATCAGATCTGCCATCATGTCTTTCTCAGGGATGGTTTATGTTTATTTTTTTTTCCCTTTGAATGGGTCATACTTTGTTCTTTTTATACCCTGTCATTTTTTTTTCTTGAACACCAGGCATTTAAATCTAACAAAACAGTAACTCTGGAAATCAGATTTCTCTCCCCTCCCCACAATTTGCTGATTTTTGTTATCATTTTTGTTATGTTTGTTGTAGGGTATCTCTGTGCTAAGAATCAGCCTGAGGTGTATGTCTTCTCATGTCTTTTCTGATCCTTTCCCTAGGCATGCACACTTTCTAATTTTCCCCACATATGCTGTTAGTTGTTTTTGAATGTCTCAGACTTTAATGTCTGCCTCCCAAAAGGGGAAAAAAGTAAAAAATGAAGGGGAGAAAATGGGCACAGGCCCTTTAAATTCCCTAGAAGTCACTTCAGCCAGAGAGGGAGGGTCTTGTAACAATGTGAGGAGGTGCAACAAAATGGCTACCAGCCTACACTTCTGTGATCAGAAGCAACAATCAGCACCCTGAGAACAGATCCCTGATACTTAGAGGAAAGGGTCCTTTTTGCCCATCCTAATTCCCCCATATGCTAAGCTACTGTTAGGTACTTGCAGCTGAAATCATTCCTAACCAATACATGATGATCTTCAGGACACAGAGTTTTCCTCATTTTCTATTTAAGGAATTTAGAAATGGAATATGTGAAAAAATATCCCATTCTACATCTCTAAGAGTATTTATCAATTGTACCTAATGCAGAATTCCATTGTCATTTTCACATAGTATACCAAATAAATTACTCTATCTCACCATCACCTATTGCCCCAGGGCTCCTTAAAAACAATGGCTATATACTGTCTGGGCTTTTGGGAAGGACAAAACAGTAAGAGAGAGGCACCTTAAGATGCTGCTCTTGAAACTAAATAAGTTAAAGATCACTCTTCTCTACGGTATGGAGTTTTAGGCTTAACTACATCTTTTCTTATTCCTGGCTGGCCCTCTCCCTCCATACCTTATGGCACTCTTGGAAACTATGCTAAAGAATTAACAATAGATCCATTATCTTTCTTTAGGCGGCAGCTACTTACTTGGATGGATTAAATGCTCAATGAACTTTAAAGGACCAGTGCCCAGGAGTAGAGAAATCCCAAGGGCAATTCAGCAGGACTTGATCCTGTGTCAGTAACATAGCTAATTGCTTTCTCCGTAGCTCTTGCCTAATGGTAGAACTTTTAGTATTCTACTTTCCAGATGTAGCCACTTAGTTGGGGTACCATTAAAGTTCCCAAAGGGATAACTTTAGTTCTTAACAAAGCAAGGAAAGCTTTTTGGGTCAAAATGATTATCACACAGTCCTATTAAGTTCTTGTTGACATTAAAAACACATTTTTCAATCTCATCTTTCTTCCCAAATTCTTATTAAGATATTATGAGTCTTTGAAAAACATATCAAAGACTTCTATCTTCTAATTTCCAACAAAGTAAGTGTTGTCATTCCCAGATCTCACATATGGGTGGGAAGGACATAGATGCAGTGTGAACAGTGTGGACCATAACTGTGTTTTTCTCTTGGACTGCTGAAAATTTCACTATGGAAAAAGAATACTTTATAAACACTTCTTGATCATACAGGAGATTCTGAATGCTTATAACAAGTACTGAGCAAAGCATGTATGAGTCACAGTACAGAGCCTACAATAACTAAAACTCTGCCTTGTAAGGGTATATACAATTCAGTACTGTAACCATTAAGCCAAAAGAAAAATTAAACCTGGGGAAGAGAGAGAGGCTTAGAGGGAAAGATGGAGGGGAGAGGACAAGGAAAGCAAGATCTCAGTCTCCAAAACTGAGTGCTTAGTCTGTTGGAGCAAACTTACAAGATTACACTCACTCACTCTCAGATAATTCCAAAATGCAGCAATGCATTTTTTGTTTTAAACAAGTTATCAAATCTTAAGTGCCCAGAGTTTTCACATACACAGAAGAGGTTACAGGCTGGTAAAGAAACAGGCAAAGACAAAGACTCGAATGGTTTGGCAGTCTCTAGAATAAACCAGAAACTTGTAAGGTATACTGATTCTGTCTTGCAACCTTAATTTAGTGCAAAAAAAAAAATTCTTACCCTGATTTGCTGACATATTCAGTTGATTCATTATCTTTGTGTCTAACCTGGAACGTTTTGAAATAAAAACAAGCAAATAGCAAACTCATTAAATTTTGGATGTTTGCTTTTTAGCCATTAGAGATATATTTTAGAATGTTGGCCACTGAACAGAAGTCTATAATAAAAGAACACAGGCAGGTAAGGGGAAAGAATGGACCCTATGCTGCCTAACAGTAACACTTACCCACATGCTCCTTGACTTTCACAGTGATCCAATACAGCGAGAACATCCAATACTTGGGAAACTGCCCCTGCTAACCTCTTCAGCCTCATCTCCTGCTGCTCTCCATCCCAATTTGTGCTCCATCAACATCAAACTACCTGCAGTTTCTCTGAACATGCTATGCTGTTTCATTCTTTTGTATCTGCTGTTGTGTTACATGTTCTTCTCCACTTTCTCTGTCTGGCAAACTTTTATTTATCTTTCAAAACTAGTTAAAGCATCATTTCCTTCCTGAAGCCTTCTCTGACGTCTAACAGACCTCTTGATAACTTGCAAATACTTATATTATTCATTACATATATCATGTTACAAGTAACTGCATTTTTATGTGTCTGATTCCTCGATGAGAGAGTGAATACACTGATGTCTTACACATCTTTCTGTCACAGTATCTAGCATGGTGTCTAGCACATTGCAGATATTAAAATTTTTTAATTAAATCAAACCTACAAAAGCTAATGAGGGTCTGACTGAATTGTGAAACTTATTCATGGACTACTTTCTGAAAACCTGTCCCCAGACTTACTTAAGGTTGGAGGTACCTGGCAAAATACACAAAGAGAAATGCCTTGATATAATCTTAACAATGGCTCCTTTGTGTGCACTAAATCTCTCACAAGAGACCTTTGTGAAAACCCATAGTCAATTTTTTTTTAGCACCTTTATTGTGGTATGGTTCCTATACAGTAAACTACACATATTTCAGATATACAATTTGATGAATTTTGATAAATGTATACACCCATGAAATCACCGCCACAATCAAGATAGCTAACATTCCCATCACTTCCCAAGAGGTGCAATTTTCATTTATCCCTTTCCACCCCCTTTAGTCTCTGGTAACCATAAGTTTGTTCTCTATGTCTGTGAGTCTGTTTCTGTTTTGTATGTAAGTTCATCATTTGTGTCCTTTTTTTAAGATTCCACATATAAGCAATATCATATGGCATTTTTTCTTTCTTTCTGGCTTACTTCACTTAGAATGACAATCTCCAATTCCATCCATGTTACCTATAGTCAATTTTTGATTGTAGTCTAAAATGATAACAAATTGCTCCAATTACATAGAACCTCCCCCCATTATATCAGAATATAGACAAGCCAGGAGGTGGTAATGGGATCCTATTAACCTTCATCTCACATTACAGCAAACCCATCTGTTAGGGGAAGAGAAGAGAGAAAGGATAAATATAAAAGCCATTAAGCATACTGATGGTGTCAGGGAAAAACTAAGATTCTGGTATTCCTAGTCCTCGCTTCTTGGTAACAACTCACAATAACAAATTGCAGATTTCAACCATAGTGTGGTAGGCCAATAATGGCTCCTGTGTTAGTTTGCTAGAGCTGACAAAGTACCACAAACCTGGGGCTTAAACAACAGAAATTTATTGTCTCCCAATTTTGGAGGCCAGAGTTTGAAATCAAAACGTCAGCAGGGCTGGTTCCTTTTGAATGACATGAGGGAGAATCTGTCCTAGTTTCTCTCCTAGCTTCCAGTGGTTTGCCAGTTATCTTTGGTCTTTCTTGGTTTGTGGCAGCATAACTCTAATCTCTATTCCTGGGGTGCATGTCTGTGTCCCATTTCTTAATTTTATAAGGACACCATTTGTACTGGATTAGGGGCCTACCCTACTCCAGTATGACCTCATATCAACTAATTACATCTATAATCCTATTTCCAGATAAGGTCACATTCTGAGGTACTTGGGGCTAGGACTTAAACATGTAAATTTGGGAGCACACAATTCAACTCATAATAGCTCCCAAAGATATGTCCATGTCCTAATTCCTAGAACCTGTGAATGACACCTTAGATGATGACTCAATTAAGGGTTCTTAGATGAAGAGGTTATCCTAGATTATACAGTTGGGCCCTCAATGCCAACACAATTATCCTTATAAGAGAGAGGTAAAGGGAGATGCACATAAACAGGAGAAGGTGATGTGAAGACAGAAGCACAGACTGGAGTGATGTGGTCACAAGCCAAAAAATGCTGGTAGTCACCAGAAGCTAGGAGAGGTAAGGAAAGGATTTTTCTGAGAGCCTCCAGAAGACGTGTAGCTTTGTTCATGCCTTGATTTCGAACTTCTGGCCTCCTGAACTCTGGGCATAACAAATACAATAGATATTAAACCAACTATCAATAATCACTTTAAATGCCAATAGTCTAAATATGTCAATTAAAAGAGATTATGAGAGTGGATCAAAAAACAAGACCCAATTATATATTGTTTATAAGAAGTTCACTTTAAATATAAAGACATACATAGATTAAAAGAAAGGGGATGAATAAAGATATATTATGGTAACACTAATCAAAAGAAAGGAGAGTAGCTATATTAATTTCAGACAGAGCAGAATCCAGAGCTAGGAAAGTCATCAGGTATAAAGAGGCATTACATAATGATAAAGGGATAAATACTCCAAAAAGACAAAAAAAAAATTCCTTAATATATATGTGCCTAACCATAGAGTGTCAAAATACCTGAGGCCAAAACTGGTAAAACTGCAAGGAGAAAGAAATGAATCCACTATTATAGTTGGAGACTTTAACACTCCTCTATCAGAAATGGACAGATCCAGCAGGCAGAAAATCAGTATGGACAAAGGTGAATTCAACAGTACCATCAATCAACTGGATATATTGACATCTATAGAATACTTCATTCAAGAACAGCAGATTACACATTCCTCTTAAGTCCACAAAGAAGGAACATTCACCTAGACAGACCTCATTCTGGGCCATATAACATATCTTAACAAATTTAAAAGACTAGAAATCATACAATATCTGCTCTCAGACCACAACAGAATTAAACTAGAAATCAATAGCAGAAAGATAGCTGGAAAAATCTCCAAATACTTGGAGACTAAATAACACATTTCTAAATAACACATCAGTCAAAGAAGAAACAGAAATCTCAAGAGAAACTTTAATATAATTTTAACCGAGTGAAGATAAAAATACAACTGTACCAAAATTTGTGGAATGCACAAAAGTAAGGCTTAGAGAGTAATATATAACATGAATGGATATTTAGAAAAGAAGAATGATCTAAAATCAATAAGCTTTCATTTCAGGAAATTAAAAAAGAAGAGTAAATTAAATCCAAAGTAAGCAGAAAAAAATTAATAAAAACTAGAACAGAAATCAATGAAATTAAAAACAAGAAATCAATACAACCAAAACCTGTTTCTTTGGAAAGAGTAATAAAATTGATAAATCTCTAGGTAAGCTAACTAAGAAAAGAGAGAAGATACAAATTATTAATACAAATGAAAGAGGGACATCACTACAGACTGCATGGACATTAAAGGAAAATAAAGGAATATTATGAACAACTCCATGTCCACAAAATTGATAGCCTAGATGAAATGGACTAATTCCTTAATAGACACAATCTGCCAAAACTCATGCAAGAAGTGGACAATCTGCAAATGACAAATGCTGGAGAGGCTGTGGAGAAAAGGGAACCCTCCTACACTGCTGGTGGGAATGGAGTTTGGTGCAGCCACTGTGGAAAACAGTATGGAGATTCGTCAATAGACTAGGAATAGACTTACCATATGACTCAGGAATCCTGCTCCTGGGCATATATCCAGAAGGAACCCTACTTCAAAATGATACCTGCACCCCAATGTTCATAGTAGTACTATTTACAACAGCCAAGACATGGAAACAGCCTAAATGTCCATCAACAGATGACTGGATAAAGGTGTCGTATATTTATACAATGGAATACTATTCAGCCATAAAAACAGACAACATAACGCCATTTGCAGCAACATGGATGTTCCTGGAGAATGTCATTCTACGTGAAGTAAGCCAGAAAAAGAAAGAAAAATACTATATGAGATTGCTCATATGCGGAATCCAAAACAAAAACAAAAACAAAAACAAAAACAACATAAATATAAAACAAACAGATTCATAGACACAGAATACAAACCTGTGGTTGTCAAGGGGGAGAGGAGTGGGAAGGGACAGACTTCAAAACGCAGAATAGATAAACGAGATTATACTGTATAGCACAGGGAAATATATACAAGATCTTGTGGTAGCCCACAGTGAGAAAAAAAAATGTGACAGTGAATATATGTATATTCATGTATAACTGAAAAATTGTGCTCTACACTGGAATTTGACACAGCATTGTAAAATGACTATAATTCAATTAAAAATGTAAAAAAACTAGGGGGAAATAACATATAAAATAAAAGCAAAAGAAAGTATAAAATTAATTGTTAAAAAAAAAAGAAGTGGACAATACGAATGGGCCTATATCTATTAAATAAATTGACTCAATAATTAACAACCTTCCAAAACAGAAAGCACCAGGCCCAGATGGGTTCACTGGTGAATTCTAGTAAATACTTAAGGAGTAAATTAGACCGATTCTCTATAATCTCCTCTAGATGATAAAAGCAAAGAAAATACTTCCTAACTTATTCTAAAGGCCGGCATTACTCTAATACCAAAATCAGACCAAGAAAAGAAGACTACAGACCATTTTTTCATGAACATTGATGCAAAAATCCTCAACAAAATATTAGTAAATCAAATCCAACAACGTATTAAAAGAATTATACACCACAACCAAATGGGATTTATCTCAAGTATGCAAGACTCGTTCAACATTAGAAGATTAACTGATGTAATCCCTTACATCAGGCTAAAGGAGAAAAACCACATTATCATATCAATAGATATAGAAAAAAACATCTGACAAAATCCTACACTCATTCATGACAAAAATTCTCAGCAAACTAAGAATATAGAGGAGCTTCATTAACTTGATAAAGAACATCTACAAAATACCTACAGCTAACATTATACTTTATGGTGAAAAACTCAAAGCTTTCCTTTTAAGATTAAGAACAAAGCAATGATGTCCCCTCTCACCACTCCTTTTCAACATTGTACTGGACATCTAGCTAATGCAGTAAGACAAGAAAAGAAACGAAAAGACATACAAATTGAGAAGGAAGACATAAAACTGTCTTTGTTCACAGATGACATGGTCATCTACATAGAAAATCCAAAAGAATCAACAAAAAACTCCCAGAATTAATAAACGATTATAGCAAAGTTGCAAGATATAAGGTTAATATACAAAAGTCAGTTGTTTTCCTATATACCAGCAATTAAAAAGTGGAATTTGACATTAAAAACACAATGCCACTTACATTAGTACCTCTTCAAATTAAATACTTAAGGTATAACTAACCAAAAATGTACAAGAGCTACATAGGGAAAATTATAAAACTCTGATGAATGAGGTGGAAAGATATAGGTCAGTGGTAGAGTGCATGCCAGCATACACAAGGTCCTGGATTAAATTCCCAGTACCTCTGTTTAAAAAAGAAAAACAAATAAATAAAACTCAAATTACTTCCCCCATTAAAAAAAAAATGAAAACTTTGATGAAGGAAATCAAAGAAATAAATAAATCGATATTTATTGTCAGATCTTCCCAACTTGATCTACAGATTTAATACAGTCCCAGTCAAAATCCCAGCAGTTATTTTGTGGATGTCTAAAGTTTGTATGGAGAGGCAGAAGACCCAGAATATCCAAGACAATACTGAAGAAGAACAATGTTAATGGACTGACACTACCTGACTCCACGATACAGTATAAAGCTATGGTAATCAAGACAATGTAGTGTTGGTGAAAGAACAGATTAAAAGATCAATGTAAGACAACAGAGAGTCCAGAAACAGACCCATATAAATATAGTCAACTGATCTTTAACAAAGGAGTAAAGGCACAAAGGCATTTTTCTCAAGTGCATATGGAATATTCTCTAGGATACATCACATGTTAGACCACAAAACAAGTCTTAATAAATTAAAAAACTGAAATCATATCAAGCATATTTTCTGACCACAATGATATAAAACTAGACATCAATCACAAGATAAAAACTGGAAAGTTCACAAATATGTGGAGATGAACCACACTACTGAACAACCAATGGGTCAACAAAGAACTCGAAAGAGAAATCAAAAAATACCTTGAGGCAAATGAAAATGGAAATATAATATACCCAAACTTACGGGATGCAGCAAAAGTAGTTATAAAAGGGAAGTAAACAGTAATAAATGCCTGCCTAAAGAAACAAGAAAAGTCTCAAATAAGCAACATAACTTTACATTTCAAAGAACTAGAAAAAGAACAAATGAAGCCTTAAGTGGAAGGAAATAACAAAGATCAGAGCAAAAATAAATGAATTAGAGACTAAAAAGGCAATAGAAAAGATTAATGAAACCAAGAGCTGGTTCTCTGAAAAAGTAAATGAAATTGACAGACCTTTAGCTAAAATAACCCAGATAAAGACAGAGGACAAAATAAACAAACAAACAAACAAAATAAATGAAAATCAGAAGTAAAAGAGGAGATAATACAATTGGTATCTTAGAAATATGAAGTATCATAAGACACTACTACAATTATTAGCCAAAAAATTGGACACCCTAGAAGAAATAGATAAATTCCTAAAAATACACAACCTCCCAAGACTGAGTCATGAAGACATAGAAAATACGAAGAGGCGGTTTACTAGTAAGGAGATTGAATCAGTAATCAAAAACCTCCCAACAAACAAAAGTCCAGGACAAGATGGCTTCACTGGTGAACTCTATCAAACATTCAAAGAAGAATTAATACCAATCCTTCTCAAACTTCCAAAAAAATGAAAGAGGAGGGAACACTTCCAAACTCATTTTACAAGGCCAGCATTACCCTCATACCAAAACCAGACAAAGATACCACAAGAAAAGAAAGTTATAGGCCAATATCATCCCTGATAAACATAGACGCCAAAATCATCAACAAAATGTTAGCAAATAGAATTCAACAGTACATTAAAAGGACCATATACCATGATCAAGTAGGATTTATTTCAGGGATGCAAGGATGGTTCAACATCTAAATCATTCAATGTGATACACCACATTAACCAAATGAAGGATAAAAAGCATCTGATCACCTCACTAGATCCAAAAAAAAGCATATGACAAAATTCAACATCCCTTATGATAAAAATTCTCAACAAAGTGGGTATAGAGAGAATATACCTCAATATAATAAAGGCCATATATAACAAGCCCACAGCTTATGTCATACTGAACTATGAAAAGCTGAAAGCATTTCCTCCAACATCAAGAACAAGACAACGATGTCCACTCTTAACACTTTTATTCACAATATTGGAAGTCCTAGCCAGAGCAATTAGGCAAGAAAAATAAATAAAAGGCATCTAAATTGGAAAGGAAGAAGTAAAACAATCACTATTTGCCAATGATATGATATTATACATAGAACACCCTAAAGACTCCGCCAAAAAATTCTTAGAATAAATTAACTCAGCAAAGTTTCAGGATACAAAATCAATATATAAAAATCAGTTGCATTTTTATACACTAATAATAAACTATCATAAAGAGCAATTAAGAAAATAATCCCATTCACAATCACATTATAAAGAATAAAATACCCAGGAATAAATTTAACCACAGAAGTGAAAGACATGTATGCTGAAAACTCTAAGACAATGATGAAAGAAACTGAAGAAGACACAAATAAGTGGAAAGATATTCATGCTCATGGACTGGAAGAATTAATATTACTAAAATGTCCATACTACCCAAAGCAATCTACAGGATCAACGCAATTCCTATCAAAATTCCAATAGCATTTTTCACAAAAATATAATAAACAATCCTAAAATCTGTATGAAATCACAAAAGATCCCAAACAGCCAATGCAATCTTGAGAAAGAACAAAGCTGAAGGCATCACGGTCCCTGATTTCAAAATATATTACAAAGCTATTGTTATCAAAACAGTATAATATTGGCATAAAAACAGACACAAATATCAATGAAACAGAATAAAGAGCCCAAAGTAAATCCATGCATACATGGCCAATTAATTTACAACAAAGGGGCCAAGAATATACAACGGGGGAAGGACAGTCTCCTCAATAAATGGTGTTGGAAAACTGGACAGCCACATGCAAAAGAATAAAACTGGACTACTATCTTATACCATATACAAATGCTAACTTGAAATGTATTAAAAACTTGAATTTAAGACCTGAAACCATAAAATTCTTGAGGACAAAACATAGGCA
Organism: Camelus bactrianus; assembly: GCF_048773025.1. Taxonomy (NCBI): domain Eukaryota; kingdom Metazoa; phylum Chordata; class Mammalia; order Artiodactyla; family Camelidae; genus Camelus; species Camelus bactrianus. The sequence continues at coordinate 13,878,605 of NC_133550.1, read as the reverse complement.
TAAGCTCCTTGCCATCCATCCTGGTGACTTTTTTTTTTTTTTTTTTGATCTGACACCAAAAGTAAAGGTAACAAGAGCAAAAATAAACAAGTGGGACTACATCAAACTAAAAAGCTTCAACCATCAATAAAATGAAAAGGCAACCTACTGAATAGGAGAAAATGTTTACAAATCATGAATTCAATAAGAGCTTAATATCCAAAATAAAGAACTCATATACCTTAGTGTCAAAACCCCAAACAATTCAATTAAAAAAATGGCAGAAGATCTGAATAGATATTTTTCCAAAGAAGACATACAGATGGCCAACTGGTACACAGAAAGATGTTTAATAATACTAATCTGTATCCATGGATACAGAGGGCCAATCATATGTGGAATCTTAAAAAACAAACAAAACAAAACCTCACTAAGCTTATAGATATAGAGAACTGATTGGTGGTTACCAGAGATGGGGGGTGGGTGGGCAAAATGGGTCAGGAGGGTCAAAAGGCACAAACTTTCAGTTATAAAATAAATAAGTCAGGGGATGTAGTGTACAGCATGGTGACTATGGTTAATATATTACATATGTGAAAGTTGCTAAGAGAGTAAAAGTTCCTATCACAAGAAAAAAAATTCTGTAACTATGTATAATGATGAATGTTAACTATATTTATTGTGTGATCATTTTGCAATATATATAAATATCAAATCATTATGTTGTACAAAACTACAATGAGATATCACCTCACAACAGCTAGAATGGTCATCATGAAAAAGTCGACAAACAATGAATGCTGGAGAGGGTGTGGAGAAAAGGCAACCCTCCTACACTGTTGGTGGAAATGTTAATTGGTGCAGCACTATGGTAAACAGTATGGAGGTGCCTTAAAAAACTAAAAATAGACTTACCATATGATCCAGCAATCCCACTCCTGGGCATATACCCAAAGAAAAATATAATTCAAAAAGACACATGCATCCCAATGTTCATAGCAGCACTATTTACAATTGCCAAGACACAGAAACAACCCAAAATGTCCATCAACAGGTGACTGGATAAAGAAAATGTGATATATATACACAATGGAATACTACTCAGCCATAAAAAATAAAGTAATGCCATTTGGTGGGGGTAGGGTGCAGGATATAGCTCAGTGGTAGAGCATGTGCTTAGTATGCACAAGGTCCTGGGTTCAATTCCCAGTACCTCTATTAGATAAATGAATAAATGAATAAATGAATGAATGAATGAATGAATAAACCTAATTGCCTCCCCTTACCAAAAAATAAAAAGTAAAAAATAAATGCCATCTGCAGCAACATGGATGGACCTGGAGATTGTCATTCTAAGTGAAATTAGCCAGAAAGAGAAAAAAAAATGCCATATGATATCACTTATATGTGGAATCCAAAAAAAGGGGACACAAATGAACTACTTATTATTTATAACTTAGCTGACTGATTTCTTGAATATGTGTAAGCACATTTGACTGTCCTTTATGATTGGATTACTGTATTCTGTTGATTCTTACTTTGTGGTTGGCTTTATTCCTTTGATAACTAGGTAAGTTTAAGAAGCTAAGGCTCTAAACTGTTCCTAGAAATAATGAACAGTACATATATGTAAATTTTAAAATAGTATTATCTCTCAATGAGTCGCTCTTCCTAGAATAAACTTTGTTTACCCCCCAAAAATCATTATGTTGTACACCTGAAACTAACACAATGTCATATGTCAATTATACCTCAATTTTTAAAAAAAGGAGCAAATACAATGGAGTAAAAATAATCTTCTTGACAAATAGTGCTGGGACAACTGGAAATCCACATGTAAAAAGTGAATCTAGACCCGGACTTTAAACCTTTTGCCTAAACTAACTCAAAATGGATCACAGACATAAATGTAAAACACAAAACTATAAACTCCCAGAAGATAACACAGGAAAAAACCTAGGTAATCTTGGATTTGGCAATGACTTTAGATACAACACCAAAGGCACAATCCATGAAAGGAATAACTGTTAAGCTAGACTTCATTAAAATTAAAAAACTTCTCAAGAGAATGAGAAGGCCTGGGAGAAAGTACTTGCAAAACACACATCTGATACAAGACTGTTATTCAAAATACACAAAGAACTCTTAATACTCAACAATAAGGAAACAAACAACCCAATTAAAAAATAGGCAAAAGCTCTTAACAGACATTTTGCCCAAAGATACACAGACAGCAAATAAACATACGAAGAGACGCTCAACATTGTATGTCATCAGGGAAATGCAAATTGAAACAACAATGACATACCACTACACATCTATTCTATTGGCTAAAATCTGGATCACTGACAACACCAAATGCTGACAAAGGTGTGAAGCAAAAGGAACTCTCATTCGTTGCCAGTGGGAATGCAAAATGGTAGAGCCATTTTGGAAGACAATTTGGCAACTTCTTACAAAAACAAACATATTCTTACCACACGATCTAGCAATCATGCTCTTTGGTATCTATCCAAAGGGGCTGAAAACTTATGTCCACACAAAAACTTCACATAGATTTTTATAGCAGCTTTATTTATACCTGCCAAAAATTGAGAGGGGAGGGTGTAGCTCAGTGGTAAAGTGCATGTTTAGTATGCAAGAGCTCATGGGTTCAATCCCCAGTACTTCTGTTAAATAACAATAAATAAATAAATAAACCTAATTACTCCCCAAACCAAAAACAAAACAAAAAAAATTATAATTGGCAAAAATTGGAAGCAACCAAGATATCCTTCAGCAGGTGAATGGATAAATAAACTGTGGTATATCCAGACAATGGTATATTATTCAGCACTAAAAAAAAATGAGGTATTAAGCCATGAAAAGACGTGGAAGCTTAAATGCATTTTAAGTGAAAGATGGCAATCTGAAAAGGCTACATACTGTATGATTCAAACTATATGGCTTTCTGGAAAAGGCATATAGCTCTGGTGACAGTATAAAGATCAGTGGTTACTGGGAGTAGAGAGGTAGGGGGGAAAGATGAATAGCTGGAGCAAAGAGGATTTTTAGGGCAGTGAAAATACTCTATATGATAATATAATGATGAATACATGTCATTATATACTTGTCCAAACCCATTAAATGTACAACACCAAGAGGGAACTCTAAGGTAAGCTATGGACTGTGGGAGATTATGATGTGTCAGTAGAGGTTCATTAGTTGTAACAAATGTGCCACTCTGGTGGGGAATGTTGGTAACAGGGGAGGCTATGTATGTGTGGAGGCAGAGAGTATGTGGGGAAATCTCTGTCCCTTCCTCTCAATTTTGCTGTGAATCTAAAATTGCTCTAAAAAAGTCTTTAAAAATGTTTAAGAAAAATCACCAAGGAAAAATATACAGCTTATTACAAGTTCATTGTCATAGAGTGCTCAGAAAAAGCCTGAAAAATTAAGCCTTAAGTAGAGTACTTATTGCTTATATTTCTAATGTTAAGACAGAAAAGCATGGCAGAGCAGAAAGTCCAGCTACCGAACAAGAATTGTCGTCTCTTTGACAGAGCTCCAATCCAATTATGCCCTAGCCACTGATTTTTCTATCACCATTTCCTCTTTGTTTCAGAGACAGCATCCACGACCTTTTGTTCATGTGGTGGAGGAAAATATTGCTTCCCAGAAAGGCTTAGCCCGCTGCATTTTACTAGATCAAGAAAAAACAAAAAGCCATCCGACTCTGACAAGCTGATTACTGTCTATGGAGGAGCAAAATGCTTCCCTTAGGACTAAGAGAATAGCCAACAAGGTACAATATGTTCAAACCTTTAACCACTGCTCTGCCATGAGCTGCTACATATGTGCACACAACTCTCTCTCCTCTGAGCATTCACATGCGTAACTGAAAGTGCAAGCCTCCATAAGGCCTTGTCTGGCTATAGCTTCAAATGCATATACAGTGAACGAATGCTGAAATAGTCTCCCCTTCTCGCTTTTGCAATTATCTAGGTAAAATTTAAAAGGGAAGAAAAGGAAGGGCTGAAGAGGGAATAGCTAAATTGTTGAATCTAATATGGTACCCTATAAAACATACTTCGACATCTAGACTCCTGAAAATTTTAGGTAACTTTTATTGTCCTCTCTCAGTACTAAGTGGGCTACAGTCTTTTCCTTAGTCCTAAGAAATACCTGAAACTGAAGTAAAATGACAACTGTCTGAAGTTATAAACATAAAACAGTGAACAAATTAATGCATACAGATTGCCACTGTGTAAAAAAAATGATGCTCACTGAAGTGATAGATGTCTGTACTACTATCTGCCCACTCTGGTATTATACAGCTAACTCCACCTACACACCACAACTGAGATCTTTAAAACTTGATTTCACTTGATTCAAATAACTTTTAGTAGTGAAAAGTTTGTTGTTGTTGTTGTTGTTCTGGTCAGTAAGCTTGAGAACAGAGACACAAAAAGGAGGTAACTGAAGCTAGCATTGAAATGGAGGACCTTTCTCTTTTTTAAAATAATCATCCATTCTATTAAGTTGTCATGGTCTATCTGATAATCTCTTAAGAGCCAAGTTTGTAGTTTGCTCAGTGGGTTGCTGCTCTGAATCACTTTTTTTTTTAATTAAATATTTACAGTTTTACAGAAACATTCAGCAGGACACACACACACATTTATACGCACAACTGATTGGCTTGTCGGAGGCATCCAGCAAAGTAAACAAGAGATCTTTGGAAACCTAGAGTAATCATTTTGGTAGTTTGTGACCTTGCCCAAAGAGGCATTCTCAGCTCTGAGGCCAAGAATTTGACTTCATGGTCAGAGGTAGAAAAGACGAGATTCCAGTCAGATATTTCCTGCACTTGAATGCAGAATTAGTTTTACATATTCCACAGTTATATAATCATTATCAGAATCAAGAAGGAAATGTATATTTTAAAAAACTTTCCAGTAAAAGATAAAGATATTCAGACAAAACATACAAAGAATACCTTAACTAAAAATATCAACTATAAGACTCTCCAATCTCTTTTGATCCTTTATGTGTACTTCTACGTATTTTTATCACAAATTATTTCACATAAATATTTCCATATATCTACTTAGCCATATTGTTTCACTTCCAATGATAAATGAAATGTCCACTGCATCAACACACCACAGTTCATAAGAGAAAAGGAAAGAGCAGATATGTGGAAGTGCTGCTATGAAGTCGAAGAAGGAAAATTGTGAGATGTGAGTGGAGAAGAATTCTAGTATTTAACAGTTAAGATCCTCCATATGTAGTCATATGTCCAAAAAGTCAGAGAATAAGCAAGTTAGCAATCACTGGGCAGATCATACATCTCACTACACTGGTAACATACTCCTAATCATATCCTGATCTCACCTTAGTCATATTTCCTCTTATTACCAATCAGTACAGCAGCCACAATCACAAAAGCCCCACTGCTACATGGCACTATGTAAAGCAAGACAGCCAAATACCATCCTTTGCATTTGGGAGAATATAGGCATAAAACTAAGACAAGGAAGGGAATATGAAGCAGGAAGTGACCCAGTCTAGAATTCACAAAGATGATACCACAATGTTTCTTTGGGCCTGTTAGCGGAGAATGCTGAAGCTATGATTTTTAGGTCACAGTTTTCTAGTTCTGTCTACATTTCTGGTTGGTCAAAAATTAGTTTTCTTTCCTATCTTAAAACCATGTCCCTGCTACTAAACAGTGGTTGTTTACCTCACAGAGAGTTAGATACATCTCAGCAGCATTTCTAGGCAGATAAAAAACATTACAGATTAATAAGACTAAGGCAGTTGCAGAGAGGGCTCTTCATTTTAGTAAGAATTCTTATCTTTTTGTACAGGCAGACTCAGCTGTTGACCCAGCTCTCTGGTATGGCAGCCAGACGTCTCTCTAGATCAGAAACAAACTATAGCCAGGACTTAAGTGATTGCATTTGGGCCATTTACCACCACTACTTACAACACATTTTTTTTTTCTATGCTAGATGTGCATATTTACATATGTATGGAAAAGAATAAGGAAGCAATTTATCCCAATAGAAGTGCTGGTCTGAAGTCTGTCTCAGTTTGTATTGCAGCTCCATCACACACACAAAAATTTTTTTAATGGAGGTACTGGGGATTAAACCCAGGACCACGTGCATGCTAAGCACATGCTGTACCATAGAGTAATTACCCTCCTCCTACAAAATATTATATGACCTTGTACAAGTTATTTAACCTCTCTGAGCCTTCATTTTCTCAATTATAAAATGGAGATAACATTATATCCTCCCTCAGGGGATTTCTAGGGTTAAATAAAATAGTATCTGTTAGTACTTCTGAACAATACATAAGAGCTCAGCTTGCTTTAGTTATTGTTGCTGTTGCTGCTATTATCGTTATCATGACATTGATAAAGCCAAATAATTCTCTTCGTATTTTGTTCTCTCCCATTTCCCCCATATGATCCCCAGGTGGCATATAATTTTCCTATACATTATATCTTTATTATTGTATTATCTAATTATTTTATTTTGGTGAGGGGGGATTAAGTTTGTTCTACTTTTTTAGAGGAGGTACTGGGAATTGAACCCAAGACCTTGTGCATGCTAAGCACGCACTCTAACACTTGAGCTATACCCTCCCCTCTTTCCTATAGATTATATAAACACATTTCCTCTAAGTTGTAGATGTATGTAGGCATACATAAGATGTTGGCCTGCACTAATTAATGTTAATCCTGAACGCTATGCTATAGAGCTATGCTATAGAGTTCATTTTTATCATAGTCAATTCAGTTCAGTAAGTAAGGAAATTAAATTAGTATTGAGGCCAAGACTGGAAGCTTCTCATATGAAGCCAAATTTAAAACATAAAGAGTCAACATCTCTATGAAAAGAGATCTTACCCAATAACAGGGAGTTAACTTTCCAAGTAGACAGGAAACTTGAATCCTAGAACTAAAGAAATCAGGTCACTCCTTTTCTCCCACATTTTATCAATCTAAAATTTTCAGGCCAGGACAAGGAGGAAATGTCTCTTTCTATCCAAAGAGAATTAAGTTGTTTCTAGTGTTTACTTGGGCCCTTCTTAAGATTTATACTTCTCAACTAGCTCCTAGCAGAAGGAAGTTGAGATAGCCCAAAAACAAAACTAAGAAATAAATCTGTTTATCTTTGACATCTCATAAGTTGCCATGTCTCCTTTGCTCAGAGTCCATTCCTCCTAAACCAGTCCTCATCTGCTAACCCCTAAACCTTTGAAAACTTATATTTCTTTATGTAGTCAATTTCACATCTGTGGTTAAACTAATTCATACTAAAGTGTGAATGACAGCTCCCATATTTTTCTGTTAACATTAATTTACATGAATCTTTAATTAATACAGAAGTACAGGAGTTTATTTGAACTGATTTTTTTTTCTTTCATTTTAACAGTTTTTAATGAAAGCTGTATACAAGATTACTTTATTCCTGCATCTTTTCAATTGTTTCTTCCTTGTATTTGCCCTTTTCCTTTCCTACTTGGCGAGACTTGGCTTTACGTTCGAGGATCTTTTTGTGGTCTTTGTCCAGTTTTAGTCTGGTGATAACCACCTTGCTGGGGTGAATGCCCACGTGGACAGTCATGCCATTTGCTTTCTCCCGCTGCACTTGTTCAATGTAGATGACATATTTCTCCCTGTAAACCTGGACTACTTTGCCAATCTGTTGCCCTTTGTAGTGCCCTTGTACAACCTGAACTTCATCATCCTTTCAGATAGGCATGGATCGAACATTGTACTTCTGTCTCAGCTCTTTGGAAACAGGAGAAGACATAATCTTTCTGTGAATGTGGGAAGGTGCATTGAAATGCCTTTTACGGTTCCTGCTTCGGTCAGAAGTCACGAAGGGATTGAACTTCATTTTGGCCGCTGGCATTTCAGCGATGGCCACGAAAGGGAAGAGCTGATTTTTTTCAATTACATATAAGGCTGCCCATGAGAGGGAGGGAGAAGAGACATCATTGTCTTCAACCTCAACAGAGGAAAAGGGATTACAGGCTTTACTTCCTCTTGTCTTGCCTGGCCCTAATATCTTGACTCCCCAGATATAGCCCATCCAGTGTTCATTCTGTCCTTGTTCCCAATATCTAGAATGAGTAAAACTGTCACCAGGCAAGCCAAAAACCTTAACATCAGAGAGACTCCCAGTAGAGACAAAAGGCTGGCCACCTAAATCTCCCTAGATTGAGTTTTGTATTTTTAGAGAGACAGAGCTGTGACCTCACCAGTCTTAATTTTCTCTCTTCCTTTCTCCAGCTATTCCCAATCACATGGTTATCTGCTCATAACTTTAAAAAATTAGAGGACTGCATGATTCTAACTATATGATATTCTGGAAAAGGCAAAACTATGATAGTAAAAAGATCAGTGGTTACCAAGGGTTGGGGTGGGGTAGAGGGGATGAACAGGTGGAACAACTGGGGATTTTTAGGGCAGTGAAACTATTCTGTATGATACTGTATCGGAAGATACATATTATTATACACTTTGTCAAAATCTATAGAATGTACAACAAAGAGTGAACTCTAATGTAAACTATGGACTTCAGTTAATAATAATGTATCAATATTGACTCATCAGCTATAACAAATGTACTACACTAATACAAGATGCGGGGGTTGAGGGTGGAACATGGGGTGGGTGTGTGGGAACTCTGTACTTTTCTCTCAATTTTTCTGTAAATGTAAAATTGCCCTAAATGATAAAGTCTACTAACTTTTTTTTTAATTAGAGGAAACACTGATTTATAATAATCCCCACCAGGTACACGGCTAATAAGAGCCAAGATAAGTAGTACAAGAGAAAAGCCAAAAGTAAAAAATTAAGACTATAGGGCTTGATCTCAAACTGGAGAGGACAGTGACTAAAGACAAGGAAAGAGACCTGAGGAAGTGAGAGAAGGAAAGACAACTCTTGTAGCATTTTTATAGTGGCTGGTGTGCAAAACACTAATGTTATCTCCCTCAGAGAAAGACAAGAGACGCCAAGCTTATATGCGGCACTGAGATACTCAGCAGAAAAATCACCACCATTAAGCCTCTGGCATACTTACGAGTGTCACCCTGAGGCCTCTCCCTGTGGCTAAGAAATCAGAGCTTGTCACTATAACCAAGTCTGCAACCTGTTCTGGTGCCAATCTTTATAGTAGATTGAGGTATTTTTCAGGAAAATCAAGGGATAATTGCCCAGTATCAAAAGAAGATCTGACCCTTGGGAGGAGAGAAGAGGCGTTCCTTTTGCCACAGATGATTCTCTCTGGAATAACATAAATGGTTCTTAGAGAGACTATGTATCTGATAAGCAGAGCTGCAACTCTGACAGCCAATCTGCTGAATGCTGAACAGAACTCAGCTTTCTACAGTGACTCAAAGGACACAGCAAGGCTGCAGATTTATTCTGCTGACTTTCCCTGCAGAGCTACTCAAGTTTTTCAAAGGCAAAAGGGAAGAACTCTTTCTTTCCAACCCAGGGAATTGCAAATTCCACCTGGGATCTAAAGCCAGAACTGTGTTTGCTCAAAATCTGACATCATCAATGTGAACAACAAGATTTAAAAGCTGGAATGATGACTGGCAATTTTAGCCTTTAGAGCAGAAGCTGGTTTAGCTCTTCAATCTGCCGGCAGAATCAGCAGCCACACAGGGCACGTGGTGTGCCAGACTGGGAATGGGCTAATTTCACAAAATTCATTCTCATTCTCTGTACTTTAACATGACAACTGCAAATAGTCCAGGTTCTTACCAAAGCACAATCTTAGGTAGCATACCTCACTGCATGAAGACATTTCAAAGTAAAAACACAAAGGCATCATCACAAAGAGATAAATCCCAAAGCTTCCATCTTTTTTCCATGAAGCTTTCCTTCTTAAAATCCTTTCCTTAACCTGATACTGATAATTATATGAGAAAACTTAAAAAAACAACATTTATCTATAGCAAACTGTTAATAGCAGCATTTCTCCCTCACAATTTGTATGTCGCTTCCTCAAGATGAGATTTTAAAATGAGAAAAGCTTTCTACATACCCTAAGTCGAAAGTAACAACCACATGCTGATTTATAGGACTGTCCCTCTGTGGTTAAATTCAACCCTCAACAGACAAAAGAAAACTAGGCTTGAAAGTTAAAAGATACCTGATTTGTTCAAAACCTTTTTTATGTTATGATACACAAAGATTAAAAAAAAAAAAACCTAACATTTAGAGGTAGTCAGTTTTATTTTGATTTGTAAAAAGATGCATTGCTGTACTGAGCAAGTACTTGAAAATAAGTACTGGAGCAAGGGAATTAATAATAACAAAATATAGCACAGAAAATTATAAGCAGAAAACCAGAATAATGCTGTTCCCCCAAAACAAAATACATAACCATTTTTAGAAAAATGAATAAAAAGAGGACAAAAATAAATGTTTTGCTCTATAAATAATACTGACAAACCATGTATGTCAATTTTTTTTGGATATAATCAAAAGTCTGAAGTTTAGCTAACTGAAATTTAGGTAAGTGTTTATTAACACTTGCAACTGTAACCCTTTCAAAGGGATTTACCATTTAGTTATAAAGACTCAAAAAAAAAAAACAAAACTCAGTTAAGATCGAAACCTGGCTCTAACCTAACTCCAGCTGAAGGGGCTTTTCTTGTATTATAAAGTCCAATTTAAAAGGGGCATTGTGTTTTATTTAAGCCACTAGCATATGGTTAAAAAAGCTTAAGTTTGCCCAATCACATCCTTTGAGCAGAACATTGAAGTTCTCTTATGAAAGAGCTTCCAGAGAGCATCTCTTGCACCTTGTTCATAATGCACAATTTATCGGCATTCTGTTTCCTTTCTAAATGGCCGGGAGGGAAGAAGAGCTCCACAGCCACTGTGTGTGGTTAGTTATGGCACTTTTACTTGTCATTGTACAAAGCCTGTTAAATATTTACAACACAGACAGCAATATCTAGTCCTAAACACCCAGTTGTGAGTTTGAATTTTTTTAGAAATAAATCTACGACAAGTTTTCCCCAGCAAAACGCCAGAAGACTCTCCTAACAGCTTCAAGAGACCCAGCGGGTCCAGAGGAGCAGTTATAGGCCATCTGGTGATTACTTATTATTATTTATACAGCACTGTAGATGTACACACAGATGTGTTATGAATCCACATACAGAGTAGGCCTTAACAAGGGCTTCAGACAAAATGCGACTGCTGAGCAAGGCAATCTGCATTAAAGAAACACGCTAACCAGACAGAGGGAGCACACTAACTGTTCTTCAATCTGCCACATTAGTTGGAATAGTATTTGATTAAAGAATGAAGAATTCTATATAATGATGTCAATATCTTGTAAATTAACAACCAGCTATATATATATGTATGTGGTTTTGCAGGGGTGGCAAAAGAGAGATTAATGAAGGACAGATCCAGAAGACACTTTATAAACTTCGCAGTTTGTAAGAGAAGGGACCAGTAAAGAACCTTTTCTTCTGACTTAGGATGAACTTAGGACGAACAAAGATAGAGGATTTTTTTTTTTCCTACCAGGAATGCTCTGAGAATAGTTTCTGGGCTCCCATTTCAAGTATTAAGTCATATCCAAGGAAAACAAGAGTGAATAATTGAAAATTTTCATCTTAATTTCTTAGGTATAGCTCCAATTATGTTTACATAGCCTTTTTTTTTTTTTTAGCAGACTGGAACAGGGATGCTTTTAATTTACTGTACTTAGTCACATAATAATAAATATAACACACACACAAAATAAAATAACCAGCCACATGTTTCTAAGAGCAAGTGTTAAGAGTGCCAGATCTGACATTAAAAAACTTAGGTGTAATTTGTTGCTCTTAACGTGTCTACATTTTTTTGAATCCCAGTCCCAGTTTTTTCTTTACTACGCATAACAGTGGTCTACTTCTATTACAAGATTACATAAAACTGCAGCATACTCAGAGTGGACTAAAAATTATTGCAAAATCAACGTATTATTGCAAAAACCAAGGTTAGCATTTGGCCTAATTGTGTATAATGCAGTGGATTTTTAGCTGCCTGACAGCATGCAGGCACTCTTACCAGATGGGAACTGGATGAATTATTGAATGAAGTATGAATTATTAAATAAAAATTTGAATTTTTTTAAACTCTTGGCAGGGCATGAAGAAGAAAGGCTTATTTGTTTGCCTGAAATTATCCTCACCTGTCGAAGCATGTAAAGACAGCATATATCATCATAAATGGCATTTATATACCAGAGTCATTTCTTCCTAAGTTATTCACCAATTCAAGATGTTCCCCTAACATAAAGAATTAGTAATCAGCACCAACCATTCTTCCTTGCTTTTCTTTTGTCCCAATGCCAGTTAACAGGGAAACTTGCCAAAGGGATAGAATTAAAAATCCAGAGTCCCATAGTACCAGTATGGCCCATTTAATGGGAGGGCTGGGATAAAAGGAATAGATTTGTGTTATATAAGCCATAAAACATACACCTTTGTAGCATGCCAGCATTTAACCAATCATGGAAGCTATTTGTTGCCTCATATATTACAAAGCAATAGAGATTTAAGGGATAATGTTCATGGAAGCAGAGGATACGAAGCAATAAACAGCACTGGAGGTTGGTTAAATGCCAAGTGAAGCCAGGACTACAGCATCATAAACATTATTCCTATTATACGACAAGATAAGGAGGTAAAGAAGCGGCCCTACATCCCACCCCATCTAGGACTCTACTGCTACTCACGGCCTTAGGAAGGGAAAGCAGGCCCGGAGGTCTACCAGCTAGTTATATGTTTCATGTTTCAGAAAGATATGAACAGAACCTCAACCTGTACCTAAATGTTCCCGAAGAGAAGAAAAGATCTGGTAGTAGATATCCTCAGGGAGGCGGGGGCATGGGGGGGGGGAGGAGACTAACAGTCCCTCAAGGCCACACTGGACAGAGAAACAATCAAAGGATTTTTCCTTAAAAGGACAGAGTTGATACAGAGTGGTTATAATAGAAACCTTTTTCAATGGCTAATAACAGGACGATACTAACTATCCAATAACATTATCTCCTCAGAGGAAATGTGTTCCTCTTCTTAAAGAAATAGACATTCTAAGCAATAAGCTTATAGGACCAGCTTCTGCTCAAAGACTTGATTATGGTAACCAGAAGAACTACTTAAATCTGCATAATTTGTACTGCAAATCAGTATCATGTGCCTGAGAGGGAGGTATAGGAATATGGAAATTGTTGACTCCTGGTAATAAAAATTGGACAAAAAGCATCCTAAAGGTAAACTATCTAACTGTATCCACATGAAATAATATCTCAAATTCAAGATTACATACATAGACATACTCATTTTTCCTGCTTCCATATACAATAGAATGGCTTTATAATCTACCTTCAAGTAAAAGTACCCTTGAAATCATTACAAACTTATAAGACTGCCTAGATTCAGCACCGAACGGTATTTGTATTATTTTAACAATAGAGGCAAAGCCATTTTATAGTCACAATGTTTTTAAACAGATGTTATCTTACAAACATTTCTAAAATGAACACAACTCAAATTCAACCAGCCCTTTACCACAGGGTATCTGGGGCTCTGTTGCCTTAACAACATTCTCCAGTGGAAGCTCTGTTAACTATCCCTGCTACCACAGTCCACAGAGAGGTATTAGCAGGAATATTACTTTCCCTGAGTTCCTCTTCATGAGTGTGATGAGGCCTCAAGAGAAACAGAGACTCAACAGGAGAATAGGAATGAGAGCTCAAAAACCCTATCACCTGTCTTTTCAGATAAGAATGCAAAGAACACAAACTTCAGCAGCCATCTTTTTTTTTTTTTTTCAAGTACATGTAGCATATTTAGAACTCAGCTGTGTCACATCAGACTTACTGTTGGGAAGTGGATCATGAACAGAATCCAAAAATAACAGCCCATTAAAGACCTAGCAACCAAAACATGTTTACGTATCCATTGAAAGCCGGGTGGTTTTGATTATATGGTGGAGAGCATAATCCACTAGTCTATTTTAGGTGAGTTTTCCTTTCACCTTCCCTTAATATTAAGGCATAAGTTGATTTCTGAGTTCAGGGGTACACAGGGTAAAATCTGGGCTAAGAACAGATATTTAAATAATGCAAGATTCCTCGAGTTGGTTGGTTTTTTATGAACCAGTCTCTTGAATTATAATTTGCTTTAATTCCTCTTCTTCTAACTGGTAGGAGCCACTGATTTTTGAGAATTCTATGGCAGTGACTTCTAAACATGTCTTGCAAAACTTATCATGGTCCTTATTACCCTTCCTGGGTCTTACACAGTCTTTTTATTATTCTACCATTTCTGGAGTAAAGAGTGTGAACCAATAACAGTTGATTATAAATAGGCCTGAAGGCTTCAAGGTGGCTCCAGAAGGACACCATTTTCAAGGGATATAAGGAAGCTGGATGACAGGCCAAGAGTAGTTCACTTTACCAATTTATCTTCTCTGCCAGATTTTCACTATTTCATATATCATAAAGCAATCATAGTAAATCTTGTAGAGATTCCACTCTAGAGTTATCTGTTACTAGGTACTGGGAGAAACTTGGAAGAAGACTAAATATAACTAAACTATAATCTCACCTGACCATAAAGTTTTGACATGCAAAGGAGGTAAAGGATGAATCATGCTACCGTAAAGCCTTAAACTGTAGCTTTTTATCCTTTTTTTTTTTTTTCTGTGAAACAAGTAACTTGAATCCAAAATAAGGCAACAATCTCCCTGAGTTCCATATTCACTGAGGAAAAAAAAAATTCTTCAGGACCTATGCCAGAGGTTATAACGAATCCTAATAAACAACATACCAACAAACAATTCAGAAATGGGAGGTAGAAGCAGGGGAAGGAAAAGGCTTATGGTAAACAGAACTCAACAATACAAGAAGGAACCAAAGTAAAAAGTCCCTGTTTTCCTACCTCTAGTCCAAAAAAAAATGCAAAATAAAAACAAAGAAACAAACACAAAACCCTTCTGCGATCTCACAAATTTCAGCGAAAACTACTTTTTTCTGATAAGACAGCCTGAAGAAACCCTACTTATATATTTCTTCCTCAGAGAGCTTAAGAGATGCTTTTCTATGTATTCCTTTATTTTTATCACTCATTTTTATTTCTTTAAGTCCTTGCCTGGGTAGTCTTAAGCACAGAATGTATAAGAGGATCACTGAGCAGCTTAAACAATAAGTGAAGAAAAATAAATGTAAATATTAGAAAAATAAATATTTTCACCAAAAATGTAGATTTTTAAAGTAAGCGACATAAGTAAAAAGGGTACCAGGTATCAATTATGTGAGTTACAGAAAGTACTATTATCAACAAATTCACACACAAAAATTTGGAGGAATCAGGTTCAGATATGTACTCCAATAAAGCTGTCTGAAAAGTGAAACAAATTTACTCTATTTTCCCAAGTGGTTTCCACTGTGAAAAAAAAGGGGGGGGGACATGCAATCAACAAATAATAAAGTTGAAAACTTTAACAAGGAAGGAAATAAACCCTATAATGCTAAATACTTCAGAATACAATGGCTTTCTTAGTCTTTTATGAAATCTTCAGCATTTACTGGAATTTGGAATCATCCTTCTGCCCATTCCTTGTCACCAACCCCATCTCATCCACCTCTCAAATTCCAATTCTTAGGAATCTCTGGAACTTAACTCTCTTCTTTTTGTCTAAGTATTTACAATGTTTAATAGAACTAGTTTGTAATCTCACATACTACCAGTAAGTGTCACTGGATAGTCACATGACATACTCCTAACCGAACAGAAATTCCACCCTTTAGGTCCCATAAAATCAGTTCATGAAGGTGAACAAAACTTTCTTAACAAAACTTTCTTTGTATTCCTTTCTTCATCCTTTGTGGAACATGACAGAAAGGGAGGGTCTAGGAATGAGCTGAGAAAGTGCAAAATGAAAAAAAAAAAAAAAGGCAGTTTCAACAAAATTACTTTATTTAAAAACTATATGATGAAAAATGTTGGACACATAATGTCCAAATATACAAACAATAACATGGCAGCTGACACAGAGAACAAGGCATTTCATGGCACTGGACAGGGAAAATAGCTGTGGAATCTTGTAGTTTATATATTGCTGTGAGAGATGGCGTTCTATGTTGGATTTGTCTTTCCTACATAGGTATTTGTCTTAGCTGCTAACAATGATCTTCTGGATCAAGAGTCAAAAGAAACATTTTTTTTCTTATTTAAAAAATCCAAAAGAGACTCCGGCAAATTGAGGTTCACAATGAATGGGTGCATTTTTAGCTGCCTATACAAATATGTTGAGCAGACTTTCATATCCATGAAGGATGAAGAGAAGATATTTCTAAACTTGTTTTGTATTTACATAAACAGCTTCAGAACGGAGGTGAGAGCAACATGTATTCCTCAACACTGTGTTGGGAAACAAACACCAGTAGAATAACAATATGAAAGAGAGCAAGGCAGATTTCATTATGGTAGAGTGCCTACACTTCCTCATAACTTGGATTTACACACTGCAAATCCTCTGATCTGATTACCTCCAGTGATCACGTAAAACACCGGCTTTAAACTCTATGCCTTAGTGATAAAACAGCCACTTTGATTCACAACGAGACATTCACAATAAAGTATATTGTAAACGTACCTGTCCACAGCCCGGGGCATTGCACACAAACGGTCTGTCGTCTCCCATATTTCATATAGCAGAGCGGAGCTGAAGAGGGGGAGGTAGGGGGAAAAGTTATGTTAAATACGCTGTAGTTTAAAAAAAAGTGCTTCAAAAATATCAAGCCTAGAAACAGGTGTTCCAAGAATGCCGTCTATCAAAGCTGTAAACACAGGCTACTTTGGGGAGACCCAATAGACAGGTGGCATATGATCTACTGTGCCTCAATTGAAACTTCTAATTAGAAAATTTTAGACCTAAGTAGTCAAGGAATTTCAAACCTTTTGCTAGATTTTTCCCTCTTTCTGCTACAGTATATAGCACACTTCTCCAGTCTGCTGAATTACAACCAGTGCAGTTCCCTACGTCAATAAATCCACCGAATGCTCAATGCGGAAGCCATATTTCTGTACTAGAGAAGACCAAAATTTGTCATTTAATTAATTAAGGGATTATAGGAGGGGTGCTCCATTTTACAGGGCCATAATCTGGCTCCCTGGTGTATAAACTACGAGACTGTTGGCAAGGGCCGTTTATCCCAGATTATTGCCAAAGAAAACAAAGCACCCATCCTATTGGGCTACATGGGAAATGATTGTCATTAATAAAAAAAGAAAAAAGAAAACCCTTCTCTCCCCACGGGGAGCCTCCTTCTCCCCCCACCAATCGTCTGTGGCAAATGGAGAAATATCGGTGCCCTTCCCCCTCTGATTCTATTTATGGCTAGGTTTTTAAAAGCAGCAATAAAACAAATGTCGACTCTTTGGGGGTTTACTGGGTGAATATGTTTCGGCTGTTTGTGCTGCTCTCGGCCAGAGTTCTTGGGCTGCTCTGTTGCAGCCAACAGATGTGTGCTGCTGCAGGGGATAAAAGAAATGGCACTAAAAGGCATCACCATCCATCCTCTCTGTTTCTCTGAAGAATTTAACATGGTTTATATTGTTGTTTTTTAATTATTGAAGCTAAACTCTTGAAATGTTGATCGAAATTCTTTGTCAAAGAACAATAAATCCAAATGAATGTGTTGGGGAAATTTCTCATATCCCATCTAGGAATAAAAACAGAGGTAGAGATGGATAAGGACTAGACATGCAAATCACAATAAAAATATTCCTAAAAGATAAACAGTATTTAGAAGGAGTGAAAGAGAAAAAAAGGGGAGGGACATAAAAATAGTCTTTATAAAATGAAATCCTAAAGAACATTTTCAAACATCCTTCTATAAGAGAGAGAGCTGTATGAAAGAATACGAACAAGGGAAGATGAAAGAGAAAGAACTACAATTTTCAATATGCCTAGAGATGACTTCAGAACTGTAACCAAATTTCAAATTTTTTTCTTGGAGACAAACCAAAATGTCAGGTTAACCTCAGTCAGGTCTCCATTAAAATAAAATGTTAAAGTATTAGACTGAATCTGGCAATCAGAGAACTGTGCTTAAAACTCAGAGGGCAGAGGTAACATCTCTCCTACTCTCTTAAGACTCACTCTGGGGTTGGAAATCCATATTTCTGGTAGTCTGATCAGTAATTTCACAACTAACCAGTGTTTACAATTGGGGGGGTGCCCCATAAAAATAGAAAGGGCTTCTTAGTCATCTTTCAGTGTGATAGGAACAGGGGCTAACTATGAAGGAAACTGACGCTGCAGCACTGCTGTAATGGAAGAGAGCCTGTGTGTACATAGGCGTACACAGATTTATATCACGTTTAGTCAGGATAAATTACTTCAATAAATTCTGTTCCTGGGAGAGGCCAGCTCAAACTGATGATTGGGTACTGGGAAAATGAGAGCTTTATTCTTCACATAGCCCCAGGACAAGGGGGTTTTCTGGTTGGTTTGTTTGTTTTAAATACATGAGGAATTTTTTAGCACTGTCTGGAACTATGACATAGTGCAAAAAAAAAAAAAAAAATACAAGTATATAACAGTAAATAAATGCAAAGACCAAGGCCATTATGGCTGAAAACTCAAAACATTTCTGGAAAGCAATTCATCTCTGGAAAAATTCCTAACAACTGCTGTGCTGGAGATAATTTCACTTCCTAGTCCCAGAACCAGCTTTCCTAAAATAATCACCAAATGAGAATTTTATTTCAACAAGGTCCTCTAATATAGTTTCAACCAGGAAGTAAACTACAAGGGCTACAGCAGATACAACATAAACACCAGGCAAGATTCCTTATTTTACCTTGCTTCTGTTATTTGAGGCTACGTTTTCTCAGTTTTCTACCTATTTAGAGGAGGAAAAGGGTCTTGACAGAGGAGTAGGGCAGCACTGGCATAGGAAGTGATTAAAAGAAATCTGGAATGGTTTTCTTCGAACCATAAAATCCAAAATTTAACTTGGTTTCGCACAATCACAATATATGGCTTCCAAATTTTATTTCATTGCATCCTTATTAGGAAATCAAGATGAAAAATCATGACTTTCTAAAAGTAAACCAAAAAAGGCAAAAATCAGTTTTGGGGAAAAGCATTGAAATGTAACAGAAGCAAGCATTTTCATGGCTCTCAAATCAGACCAAATCTGATGGTCACTAACTAGGATTTCCTGCTTCCTTCCCACTTTGCTGGCTTTTGTTTTGCCATTTTCACCAAAGGGAGATCACAATGGGAGGAAGAAGGCCCTCTTTCTTAAATACCCACAATTATTCTTAAATCATTTTCTCAATCTCTTGACCCTTTTCATTTCCATCATTCTTGCTTTTTGCTTTAAAGTGATGTCTTTTTAAAAATTTAAATATTTAACTATAATGACGTCTCCCCACTTAACAAAAATTTCCAATTAACATCTTTTTAAAAATTTCTCCTTCATTCCCACTCTGCTATATCAATTGCTGCATATAAAGAATGCTATTGCTTATTTCTATTTGATACTTAAAACAAATCTCTAATTATGAGAGGTCAAACTGATGCCTTTTCAAAAACAAACAGTAACACATTTCTATAGTATAAACAGACAGAGGCAAAAGGTGAAATCTTGAATAACGATGATGCCATTCACTAGGATTTAACTCACAGCCCATTTGTAATCGTACTGCTTAATAAGTAGATCACGTGTCTGGGCATGGCACTCAAGTCTGTCATCTGTTTCTCAGTCTATTCTTCAGGATGAAACTCAAGCATTTTATAGAACGAAGTAATATATGACAGACAAGGGATACACAATATTTAGGGACATTTCCAAGGGAAAGTGAAATGCTCTCACTGGAGATCTTAGAACAGGAAAACAAAGATGCATAAAAAGGCTGTCTGTCCTAGGGGCCAAGTTTGCTGAGGAAAGGGCTCATGTACTCAGAGTCACCAGAATGCATGAACAATGAAAATTAGCATTTACTTAAAAGAAAGTTACCTGAATTCTGGCAGAAAAGTGAAGAAAATCCAAGGTTTAGAGAATGATTTTTAATAACTGGGTCATTTCACAAAATCTTTATTAAATAGTTTCGTCAGAACCAGAAGTACATCATAAAATGGTCAATATGCAAATAAGAAAACAGATTCCTTTGCAAAAAGAATCTTTCATCTGTATCAAAGAAAAATCAGAGCTGGACAGTAGCTAAAGCAGTAAAAAACAGATTTTATTCAGGACGATTGCAATAGTGGGTAAGACACCTCAGTATATAACCAGACTCAGTTTTGAATACAGCATGGACAAGTGGGAATTTATAGCCAAGGATAAGGGTGGGGCTGGTGGCTGGAAAATTACTAAGAGGAAACATAAGGGATAAGGGGGATTCTGGTTAAACTAACCTAACAAGATTCTTGCTGAAGACAGGCCAGGGTAATCATACATCACCTAGGGGATGGTAGAGGATGAAGAACCTAATCAGATATGAGGTGATCAGATATTGAGGGTGGTAGGCTCTTGATAAACTGACAAAGTAGAGTTCTTGTTAAAATTTGGTTTTACAAGGAAGTACACAGATGGGCCTAAAGGAAGGTTCAGAAGCCTGACTAAAGTTTGGGCAAAGAATCCTTATCATCTTGCATGAAAGATGCCAAGTAAATGGTAAGAATGATGGCTTAATTTACAAATTCAATTAGTCATAGGTTGATCAGTGTACATATTAGATCCCTTACTATTTCTCCTATTCTTTATGGTCATTTATCAAATTCTTTTGCTAGTAATTCCAAAGTACACATGAGCACAAAAAAGATGGGTTAATAGTCATGGTAAAAGATTTGACAAGGAAAATGTCTGAAACTAATAACTACAATTTACTTTTTGAGTCAAAAAGTAAATTTAATCATTTAAAAATTGATTAATTCACTGAATATTCAGTGCCTAGCATATACTCTAGACCCTAGAATTCAACAGTGAATGAGACAGACAAGGTTTCTTGCCTCATAGTGCTTACTTACAGTACAGTATACAAAGAAGAGACAATCACAAAGAAGTTAATAAAATAATTTTAGATTAACAGCAGATAATTGCTGTGAAAGAAATGAAATGGTACTGTGTTAGAGACTAGGAGTGGACTACTTTAGTTTCATGAATAAAAAGGAAATGGCTATATTATCTGTGACCAAAAGGGGATGGGGCAGAATATAGAGATTTAGCTTAGAACTTCTGGAAGCCTTTCATTTCATAATACAGTTGATGTTCAATAAATATTTATTGATTCAATCTGAAGTCAATATTCAATTATTCTTTGCTAAAATTTTACAGTTATCTTGCAGAAAGCTTCTGGGTCCACAAAACAACTGCTATGCAGCTATCATGTATATAAAGCTATATATATTTAAAATACATATTTACAACGACTTTGTGTCGAGGCACTTTATGTGCCCACGCCCAGCCAATTCTATGCTTTTCTTATCATACAAATAACATAGGGGAAGCTCTACAGTTTTTAGTTAGAGTGTTAAAAATGGGGATGAGGGAGGTATTTGTCAAGTTAACCCTTAACTGACCCTTGAAAACAAAATCTAGATCAGAGCTGTTAGGATACATTTTTAAGTATAAAAGAACGTTTGCTAATCAAGGAAGCAACAGAGAGGGCACCTTAATACGGAATTTTGGGGAGTACATATTTGAACAATCTTTCTGGGAGGCACTCTGGCAGTATTTATATTAAGTGTCTTAAATTTTTTTTGTGCCCTTTGAACAAATCATTCCTCTTTCAGGACTTTATTCTGAGCCTAAAACTGGAAACATGGGCCATTTTTATATTAAAATGTTTATCAGTCATATTTATAACAAAAAAGGAAAATGAACTAAATTAAATGTTTAAAAAGAAAAAAAGAGTGAATAAATATAAATTAAGATACTGTCTTACAATAGACTACATTTAAGTTGCTAAGAATAACGCTTCTGAAAGCTATTTAACGACATGAGAAAATGCTATACGTTAAGTGGGGGGAAAAAAGCGGGATATAAAATCGCATACGTACTATAACTCCAAATCTATAAAAAAAACCCAAAATAATAAGCATAGAACAAGATGAGGGAATTAACATCAAATGCTAATAATGATTATCTCTGGATAACGGTATTCCAGATGATTTTATTTACTTTGTACATTCAGTACTTTCCAAAATCTCTACAAAGATCAGATTGCTTTTAAGAAATGAAAAAACTATAACATAATGACAAAAAAGAATTCTGATCGTCATGACAAAAAGTGTCTGAATTAAAAAAAGAAAAAAAGACCCAAATCTACTAGACTATTCTAAAGCACTAAACAGTTTAATATTTACAAATTATACAAAGTTGTTCATTCTCTACTACAAAGCAACATAACCACAGAACTAACTGACAAATTAAGTTCAAAAGAGACTACCAAAAAAATCTTTCTAAAAATATAAAATAACAGCGTCATATAGAAATAGACATGGTGGAAACTTCAACTGATACACAGGGTAAATCAAGCAGTTCAAGATAGTTCCTCCTTTGTTACCTTCAAGAACTCATTTTCAGAATCCTATGAATGCTCCCTAACAACGAGTATTACTTATACTAAACACTTAGAAATTGTCCCAATCATCCATTACAAAGGGTACAGAGAGCTGAAACCAAGTTTGGCAGGTACCGAATGCCTTATAGCTAAGCTACAAACAAGCTAAATTATTTATATATTTTTTAACCTTTTTTTAACTTGATTGCATTTTTGTGGGGTGGGAGGAAATTAGGTTTATTTACTTATTTTTTAATGGAGGTACTGGGGATTGAACCCAGGACCTTGTGCATGTTAAGCACTCACTCTACCACTGAGCTATACTCTACCCACAAACAAGCTAAAAAAATTTAGACAGGCACCCAAACAGAGCTCTTGAGGCTCCATTCTCTTCTGATATTTAAAAGAAAGAAATTAGATACAAACAGTTCTCTTCCAAGAACATAACTTTGAATACCAAGTTTCAGACTCTAAGATAATTTAGCTACTACTAAACAAAGAGTACAAACACTGAGGCTCTCCACCACAGTAATCTCAACATTTTATTCTCCATAGGATACTCTGTGCTGTTGTGACTTGCATTACATCTAGAACACTCACTTAAGGATAAAATTCTAATAAACATATGAACTGTGAGACTATAATGAAGGTTATGTGAACCCCAGAAAACAAAGAAGACTGAAGTTTTACTAGGCAGTAGATTATTTAGGAATTGACATTTCTGTTCATAAAATTCTGGGTTCATTTCCCACTGTATTATTTAGCATAACAACAGTTTAACACATATTATTTCATTAGTAGGTAAACAAACTGCCCCAAAAGGATTACATAAAAAGCATATACACTACTATAACCTTAAACTAATGAGCCTTTTGTAAAGCACTTTGCTAACTAACAGACTGGAAAACTGAGGTAAGAGTTACCAAAAAAATAGGCAAAAGATGGGTCAAGAGGTTGAAGTTGGACTGAATCCTAGTTACCTGTTCTCACATACTCCAAGGAAGATACAAAAATAAACATTATATCTTTTTATAACACCTGAAAGTTGTATGACAACTTACATACTGCATAACTACTTCTAACTGAATCACGTATTTCCAAGTTTACACACAACAGGTGTTTATCATATAAATGAATGTCCAGAAACATGAATTTGAGGCACTACCAATTTCTTGGAGCATTATTTTTGTCCAGGAAAACTAAGTAATGTTCATAGTTTTAACATTAAGTATATTTTATTATAATAATTCTTAGACTCATAATCCAGCTATAGTATATATCAAGGATTGGCAAACTCCAGCCCATGGGCCAAATTCAGCCTGCCATCTGTTTTCATAAGGCCCACAAGCTAAGAATGATTTTTACATTTTTAAATGGTTGGGAAAAAAAATCAAAGGAAGAAAATTTTTGTGACACATAAAATTATATGAAATTCAAATTTTAGTGTCCATAAGTAAAGTTTTATGGGAACACAGTCACATTTATTCTTTGCCTGTTGTCTATGGCTACTTTTGTGTTACAATGGCAGAGTTGAGTAGTTACAACAGTTTCACACCTGCAAAGCCTAACATACTGTCTGGCCTTAGTTTGCCAACTCCTGGTATTTATAATTATTATTAATTAAAATACATGGTTAAGATATCCTAATTATGACAAATGTCACAGTGACAAGTTAATTGTTAATAAGGACTTTTATAATGTGACTATTCAAGTACTAATTTCTTCTGACTTTTCAAAATTCAGAAATCAGGTTTTCTTAAAATATGATTAATTAAGCTAGCTCCACAATTCTCAATCTTTAGCATATTCACCCAGGCACCTTGTAAAATACAGATTCCTAGGCCTCCTGGATTCTCCTGGCTTTGGGGGCCCAAGAATCCACGCTTTAAAAACACCCTGGGTTATTCTGACACAAATGGCCAGTAATCCACCCTTTGAAAAGCACTAAAATGGTTGGTGAGTTTATATTCCTCCTGTAAGGTAAACAATTGTACTTTTCAAATTTGGTACCATAAGACAGCAAAGTGAGACACAGTGATCCCTATAGATCCTTGAGACTCTTTCAGAGAGTTCATGGATGTTCAAATCATACATAGGTAAAAGATCTATTTAAAGGGCAAGATAGGCCAATTCATTTTAATATAACAGAGTATTAAAAGTTCACAGATGTGGTTTCAGATTCTACGCAACAGCTAACCTTTAAGAAACTATCTTTTTTCAGATTTTGGTGTAGCATCAAAGAAGAAAGATTATCTACAATTACCTGAAAAGAACCTTTCCTTTTCCTATTACATATCCGTGTGCAGACATGTTTTTTTCATATACTTCAGCCAAAACAACATATCACAACAGACTGAATGCAGGAGCAGCTATGATAATACAGCTGTTTTCTATTTAGATAGTTGAAGCTCTTCCCCCAATTTTTTGAAACTATATATTTGTTATTTTAAAACAAGTAAATGAATACTCTAAAAAATTTCTCCATTTTAACTTCTAATATCCTAAATATAAATAGATACAACCATGATAAACAACAGCTCTTTGGCATCTCCAATAATTTTTAAAGGTATATAGGGGTGAGTACTAAGTCCGAAGCAGTTTGCGACCCACAGTTTGAGAAATAACAAACAGCAGAGTACCCTGGATTGATCAAAGAGAAGGTTAAAATTAATTTTTGGATTTCACGCTCAGACATGCAGGGACAGGTTTCAGAGAAAGGAGCCAGCTTAAATAGACCAAATAGTTTTGTAGCAAATGACTGAAAACAGATGGGAGTGAGAATTAGACTGAATCATAAGTTAGGCAACACATGGCCTAAGCTTAGACCCAATCTGGAAGCAGCTTAGTATAGGCAACTACTGACTAGAACTTTTTAAAAGTCTCTCCAGGCTTTTGGAGGATTCAAGAAACTATTTTGAGCTGTTCTCAGAAAGGTTACTAAGGGAAAAACAAAGATCCAACAACATGCTAAAGTGACAGCAGGAAGCAGAGTTAGAAATAACTAGAGAACATCATACCTATCTACCTATGCTTGCCCTCAATATGCATTTTAGAAACAGGAAAATTCCTGGAAACTAGCAGGCAGTCAAAAATCTAATGTTTTGTTTCATTTTTTTTCTTACTCATTTTCAGATAAAGTATGATCCCTAAAACAATAAACCAATAGCAACCAACCCCAAAACACTGACATTTAAGGATAAAATTTAAGCCTTCATGGATTTAATTTAAACAGACTGCAAACAACAACAAACCTGATGGACTTTAATATTAAACTCCAGTATGAGTTTGGTCCGAGATATGAAATAGTTACAATATCCCACAATGACAGTCATGGAGATGCTCAGGAATACTCAAGGAAAAAAAAAAACTATTTTCTAAGGCTGTCCACAAACTGGTAACACAGTGATCTATCCAGGGTATTCCAGTGTTCACTGACTGACTTTCAAAAGTGCCAAACACAGATATGCAAAATATTCACAAACTACTGCTTGATCAAAACTTAAAAAAAAAAAATTAAAGAAAATGGTGCTATGAGAGACATGTTAATACCAGAAATACCAGAAAAACCATGTTAAATAAAACCAGCATGGTGTTACTCAAGTTTGATAAAGCTTAAATAAACATTACTGGCAAGAAACTTGGTGCCAACACAAATCATTTACATCAATCGTATGTTATATTCAATATATCATCCTGTTTTTATAGTAAAATCGGGCATATTCCTGTTTCAAAAAGAATGGTTATGCTCTGGTTTTTAATCTGAAAAAAAATAGTGTAACTTTTCTATTATATGGTAAATGCTAAGCTCCAAATAAAAATCGACTAAGTACTAAATGTACATAAATATCCTCTATTTGCTATGTCAGAAAGCAGCACCATTCCAGATAAGAAGATATCAGTAGGTAATTCCACTCAAAGAAAACAAGTTGGGTTTTGGGAGAACGTGAGGCTACAGCAGAACAAAACTGTTCCCATGCAGGCCCAAGCCACGAGCTCACAAAGTAACTTTTCTACCCGAGTCGTGGCTCCTGCTAGACTTTCACAAATTGCATTTATTAAAGACAAATGCAGTATTGAATAGAAAAGAGAAACTTTTCATAGTCAGGTTTCAAATGTATGAGAATACTGAGGATTAAAATCACCAAAAGATGAAAAAGCTAACAAAGTGAAGTCCTGAGTTTGTAATGAGTTGTTCTCCTTCATAAGATTACTGCAGTAACTCACTTTTGGTTTAGTTGGGAATCTTTCCTAGATGTCTGCTTAC
This sequence comes from Camelus bactrianus, assembly GCF_048773025.1. NCBI lineage: Eukaryota > Metazoa > Chordata > Mammalia > Artiodactyla > Camelidae > Camelus > Camelus bactrianus. The sequence continues at coordinate 13,851,757 of NC_133550.1, read as the reverse complement.
AGTTTTAAAAGCCAGATAATAAATTTGTCTTCTCATAAAACCATCCCATTTTAACACTCATCCTTCCTCTCCAGGGAAGCCACACAATATATGTTTACTTTCAATGAACTTTGCTTCATTGTATACAAGCAGTGAGTACATTATTCAGATTAAAAAAAAAGTTTCTAAACAAAAGGACAAACAAGAGAAGGAAAGGAAACAAAATACTATGATTTAACAGAAGGAGAGAGAAAAAAAGAAAAAACCCCACACATTCTTTCAACAAAGTGTCCACCAGGGAAATTCTGAAGAGAAAATGTCATAATAAAATTTTAAGACATAAAATGACCCCAATGCAAAATATTTGTTGTTGCTGATTTTTGTTCTGTTTTTAACTCAAAGGAGTTATTATTTCTTGTCATTTATGTTCCTTATTTTTTGTTTATCCATTCCCACTGGGTCAGTAGAACCATTTCAATTTCATTTTCTTTACAGTCTATTTTTCTTCCTGATTCTTCAATAGTAAGTTCCTTGATCTAAGGTTCTATTTATGAATGTTTGGACTAGAAAGGACCTTGAGAGGTCATCAAGTCCATCCTTCTGCTTTCCAGTAGAATTCATAACTACAATCTCAGATGGATGCAAATGTATCAAAAGAAAATGTGTCCTGTCCCTAGCAGCATGCTACTTCATTCCACACAAATATTTCCATTCACAATTTGCAATTTTCTAAAAATGAAAGTAAAAATTAAAACCCCAAAAGAGGAAGGTGCTTTAAAAATGCATTTATCAGCTAAAATTGCTCAAACATAAATTCAACTATCAGGCTAAAATTAACATACAGGAAAGTTGTTAGTTGCCAACATAAAGTCTTTAGTCCCTAGAGATGTCTTCTGATATTTTATCTTTTTGGTAGTACCATTTTACCTTCATAGCATGAAAAACTTAAGACCAGCACACCAATAAACTATAATTATAAATAGCAATTATATGTATCATGTACATGTGTGTGTCTGAGTACATTTTTTTTCACATGTGGTGTAGGTTTTTATTCCAAACAGAAAATGAAAAGTTGGATCTAAATTGAAGATGTCAATATTATGGGGAAGCTACAGTACAAATGTTATATGGGCAATAATTTAATTCTTTAATATGTAACTTTAAATGTTCAGGAAATGATTTTTCTTCCTAAAAGAGTTTCCAAAACAAAATTTCATCTGATGGCAAAAAACATGCAACTATGAGGAAACACTGTTAAATCGTTCTAGAATTATTTTTTTTTAAAGGAAGCAGGACCAGAAGTCTTGGAAATGGGGGAAAAATAATACTTAAAAAAAAACAGGGACCAGGGACCATAAAGTCCAGAAACTATATTCTGATGAAATAGTTTCCTAGGAAGATTATAAAATGAATTATTATATAGATGGCTTATGAACTATTGGTAAGTAATGTAGTGATCTATAAACACTAGCATAAGACAGCTAAATAGTAACTCATGTTTAACTTTACTTTCTTTTTTGACAGAGTCACTAGCCTAGGAGCTGAGATAATGTTAGAGACAGATATATTTAGATTTCACCAGAACACCTCTTAATACTTCACAGGAAATATAGGTTAGATAACAAAACAGTAGGTGGATTCATAACTGAATTTTACCCAAAAGGTTGATTAATGGATTAATATCAACCTAATGATAGTATGCTGATGCCCTTATACATTTTTACCAGTGACCTAAAACAAAAGCATAGGTGTCATGTTTATCAAATTTAACTATCAATGATACAAAGATATGAGGAATGGTTAAGAGGCTAAATAACATTATCAAGCTAAAACAACAAACCAAAACTAACAAGATGATAATTACAGGGATAAACGCAAAGTCACCAATTACAATGAAAAAATTAATTACAAAAATTAATGTGATCTTAGGCTTTAAGAACAAAGGTTATCAAATGCAGTGAAAACAAAAACAAAAACAAAAAACCTGTACTCTCCCCTATACTCTGTATTGATCAGATTACATCTGAGATGTTGTATTTAGATCTAGATAAGAAACCCTAAAAACTCAGGCAATTAAGGTGATTGAACTTTATTAAAAACGTCACTTAAAAAATAGTTGAAAGAACTTCCCAGGAAGAGAAGCCTTAACAGGACATAACTGTCATCGAATATCTGAAAGGCTACCATATTGACAAGAAATTAGGTTTATTTATTGTAGCTTCAGATGGCAGGACTAAAGAGCTTCAGCACAATGTAAAGAATGTTCTAAAAGTAGAGCTCCAACAGGGCCATCTGTGAAGTAGGCATCTCTTCCTTACAGCATTCAGAAGTTAAAAGACCACCCACCAGAGATTCTAAAATGATGCATTTTCACATTTCATGAATATACTCGACCCTAAAAGAAGCCTGTTAGGTAGGGTAAGGCAACATTCAAAAATGAGAAGCTTAAAAATTGTTTTCTTTGAAATGCTTCTAGAGATGGAAGACTTTTTTTCATAAACTCTAAAATCATAGTACCACAGAGAAACCAACAACAAAAGAAATTAATACTTTTTCTTTTTTAATGAATGCTGAATTTGTTTTTCTCAAAGAAACAACATCTGCACCTTCTTCAGTACCTTTATCAAGGGATAAGAGACAATTATATGCCAGCCTGCCAACTAGTTTCAAGAAGAGAGCTGATTTTATTAGCTATTTACATGGCAATGCTATTTGCGCCACCTAAAACTTCCTTTCAAAAAGGCTCCTCCTCATTAGACGTGGATAGGAGGCTGCTGTAACACTGACTCCCTCCTACTGCAGCCTAGCAAAAACTCAGTCTTGACATTACAAAACAATAACTTGTGAGAACTTCAGAGCAGCTGTGTTCAGCCAGAGCCAGGGACTTAAAACAGCAGCTTGAGAGTTGGTTGAAAAAAAATTTTCATTTTGGGTTGGAAGTTGGGAGAGGAAAGAGGAGATATACAGTAACAGTATCCAGTAACATTTAAATAGCCATGGTAAACAAAAATGCTTAAAAGTTACAACACTGAAACTGTCACAGGATGTAACCTTTGATCCACAAGTTTAAAGATGAGCAGTGTTATCATTCTCTAGCTTTCTGCTAGGTGTTAACACTAGAGAAAAAATAATCTTGCACTTAATAGTGCCCGAGTCAAAGCCACCACAAATTCTAGGATGAAGGACTAAAACAAGGAACTTTGCTCTCTTGTTAGACTTTTGTATATGTGTGCTGCTGCCAGGCCAACTGTGAAAATATCTGAATGTGCAATACTGGAACCCAATTAAGTAATTAATTTTAAAAGGTCAGTAATTAATTGGTCTCAATGTGCTATAGGGGTAATTTCCTGGCCAGGAGGACAAATGGTTGCTGAAAACCAAAGGTTAGTATAAACATACTCTGGATTCTCTTCATATAACAACTTTACCAGTACTTCAGATGTTACTTTGTTTCCAAAAGTAAAAGGAGAAGAAAAGGAATGTAAAAGACAAATCTATGCAATAGTGAAGAAGTTATTAATTAATTGACTGTATTATTAGTTCGCTATTAAATAATACACAACTATCAAACAAAGGGCAAAGACTTGTCCCGTTTCTGTACAGAATTAAGAACTGGTAAGACTACTTAGTATAGCTGCCAAACTTTTCTTTAGCTTCTTTTCTTACAGACATGTTACATTTCGCAATAGTCTCCACTTACCTTATATCCTCCATGTTTAAGTACAAATTGTGTTTGATTTCCCCAACCCTTGCCTTATTATGACATAGCTTTAGTTTCTGAGTCTGGACACAAAGAAAAAACTGAAATTTTTCACTTTCCTGAAATATGTGTCCATTTTATTTACACCATTAAAAAATTACACTAACTAAAACTAACTGCAACCATCCAATTAGCAACTCTTCAAGAATATGAGTGGGTAAGACATACATTTAACAAAACAAACTTCAGTATCTTCTATATTTTTCTGCACTTAGAATACCTATAAAGACCGATGTCACTACATTACTTACACTACTGCAAAGTTTTTAAATATAGGAATCAAGTGAGCTTGCAGAGAAAACTCTGCACACCCTCACAAATCTACACGTATTATGACACAACCCTCAGAAATACTAAAATACCCTCTGTTAAGTGGAAAACAAACTTTTAAAGTTAAGAAAGTAGCAACGCGGGAATCTGGGTAGGAGGTGCCCTGGGTAGTAAACACCCCAGTCAGAGAACATAACAAGCAATTCAGAGCAACATATAACTCCCGATGGGGCTCCAACTTGGCCGATGAAGTCCCAAGCCCCTGTCCCCGAGTTGAGGAAAAGATGAAGTGTGGGAAGAGGAAGAGAGGGAGAAAGGAAATTAGAGTAGAAGCGATAAAAGTGTTCTATTTTTCTCCTTCTCTACCTCTATCCCTGCTTGCTTGCAGGCTGGTCACCAGACAGGGTGCCATATCCACCAAAAGCCCTAAATCCATTTCTCAGGCTTCTTCTGATACCTAGACTAAACACCTGTATATATCAGCCGTCTCCTAACCAAACACTTCCCTTACGCCTCTGAATTCCCTCATTCCTTTCCCAAAGTGATGTCTTTTGGCTACTAAGCTACCTATTAAGTCTTCCTAAACTCATTCACTTAATTTTCTCCAAATCTATACTTTCACTCTTATATCATGTCACTGATACTCTTTTTTATAATTCAATCGAAATGGCATGCTCTCACTTCCAGTGGTTTACCTCTCCCGATCTTTCAAGCCAAACCCAATGCTATATTTTCACCTACTCATCCCTACCTCCTGCCTATTACCCCTGCTTCTTCCACTGCCAAGCCTCTAACTCCACTCTTAAAAGAAGCCCTGGGTCTTCAACCAGTTTAGTACCCCTCCCCTTTCTCCCATTCCACCCCATTCCAGGCTCCACTAGCCTTCCATTCCCTCAGGATTCAACTCCCCTCTCCTTGCCACGCCCTGTGCCCCCCGGGGCTACTTACCCCAAGTTCTCCCCACACTTCAGGCCTCTGGCCCCGCCTTCCCCCCAAAGGAAGGAGGCGGGAGGAGGGAGAGAAGAGGGGCGGCACGCCTCAAGGTGAAGGCGACCACCCATTAGTGGTCATTGACGCCAGTCATAGCTTCCTTCTCTCTTATTGGTCGGCCTTAGCCTATGCCCCACCCTCTTCCTCAGACAGGGCCTGGCCACCGCCTCAGCGCCCCCGTCCAACACACACTGGGAGGGGAGACCCCAGCCTGGGACAGTGGGACTGGCCAGAGTTGATGGAGAGACTCCCGTCAGATCATGGACTAGTTAATATTAACAGGACTCACCCGCTGGTAGCTCCGTCGCCTCCCGCCCGCCCGTGCTCGGTCCCACAATCTGTCTCCAGCTCCTCCTTTCCCCCCTCAGCGGAGCAGATACTTTCCTCTCGTCCGGCCAGGCGCGCTCACTTCTCGCGAGATGTGGAGGGGGTGGAGGAAGGGCGAGATCCGCAGAGCCTGAGTTGGAAAGGGGCCGAGGGGCGGGGCTCTGGAAAAAGACTAGGCCGGACTTTCGGTGGGCAGGGCTAGGGAGGGAGGCTGAGCGAGTTGGGAAAGCGTTGGTCACACGTGTTTGGCTGCCGAGAGTAAAGGGGGAAAGAAAGAAAAAGAATGAAATGGAATCCTTACAGGTGCCTGTTGTAGTGGAGATCCAAAAGGTTCTTATTTTAAAGAATGAGATTATCTCAAAGGAGCGCACGTTAAAAACGAGACAAGATTATACCTCAATAAAGCTGTTAAAAAGAAAGGGGGGGGGGAACCCGAGATAGCTACGCAAGATGGTTCAGGGTTCCAGATAGCCAAGTAGTTTCATTTTCTTCTTTGCACTTACAGTAGCATCGCTGCAGTGTGTGTGACTGTATACAGAGGTAGGGAATGGTAAAAATTCAACCGCAGGAATTGGAGACTTAAAATGGGCAGATTGTTTCTACTGTCCTCCAGTTACTTCCTTAATGGCAAAGTGGTTTGAAATACCCTTAGCCCTAGAACTGAAGTGAATGTATTGGGAAAAGCAAGTGCCCTGCACAGCAATCCCAAGTCCGTCATTTTCTCTGAGTCTCTTTCCAATGGGACCAGCAATCGCATTTTACTCAGAGCTGTAGTGATCAAATGAGATAGTATATGAAACTTCTTGGGAATTAAAAGGCACTATATTTATTACTCAGCAAGTATTTTAACAAATACTTAGGACATACAATGTGCAAAGAACTGTTCTGGGCATGGGGAGAAGAGTAAACAGATCAGGTCCCTGCTCAGGTAGAATTTACGTTTTAGTGGGGAGGGGGAGATAGTTATTAAACACAAATATTTCAGTTAGTGTAAGAGTGCTTCAGAGTAATGAGAGATAGTGACTAAGAGTAGGATGGCAACTTTGCTCCTGGTGTTGAGAAGGCCTCTTTGGTTTTAATCGAGTTGAACTCTGAGAAAGAGACAGCCTTGGGAAGATTTTGGTTGAAACATCAAATTCACAGACTGTATTCAAAATTTTCTCATATGGTTACCAAGGTGGTAAATTTTATGTAATGTGGTTTTTTACAACTGAAAGTAATTTTTAAAATGTTACTGTAATTATAAGGAGAGTTGCCTCAAAATATTACCTAAGGAATCTCTTTTCTCTTAGGTAACTTTCTCTTGCAGCTTTATATTACTCAGCTTTCTGAACTTCCTGCCTAGGATCTCATCTAGCCTCGTAGCCTCTGAAAGGTAGAAAGAATCCAGGTGATTTCTTCCTAAGTAACAAAGATGAAACAGAAGAACAGAATCACTTAACTTACCTAAGTTCTTGTGAAGTGAATTGAGAAAAGTTGAGAAGAGTCCTGGCTTCCAAACTACTCTCCCCAAAAACAATTCCTACTTAAAATAATACAATGATTGAAACAGACCCTCAATATATATGGGAGATTTAATAACAGAAGGACCATTACAAATCAGAGAGGAGGTGATTCTGCAAATTATGCTAGGTAAATTGACTATTACTCTATACATACAATAATAAACAGAATAGCTAACATTTATAGATCTTACTATGTTCCAGGCACCATTCTAAGTGTTTAACATGTATTAATTCATTTTCCCCCAAATTTATATTTCCAATTCATCTCTCTCCCCTGAACTGCAGACTAATATCTCCAACTGCCTACTTAACAGATCCACTGGGATGTCTGATCAGTATTTCAAACTTACCATGTCCAAAACAAATTTTTCCTTTCTCTCCCACATGTGCCCTTTCCCTAGTCTTCCCTATCTTAGTAAAAGATCCCTTCATTGTTCCAGTTGTATTTTTTAATTGATATAATTCATATACCATAAAATTAATCTTTAAAGTGTACAATTCAGTGATTTTTTTTTTAGTACATTCACAAAGCTATGCAACTATCACCAATATCCAATTCCAGAACATTTTCATCACCTTCCAAAGAAACCCCATACTCACTAGCAGTCACTTCCCATTTACCCCAACAAAACCCTGGCAAACACAAGTCTACTTTCTGTCTTTGTGGATTTCCCTATTATAGACATTTTATGTAAATGAGATAATATCCTCAAAAAACTAAAAACAGACTTACCATATGATTCAGCAATTCCTACTCCTGGGCATATATCTGGAGGGAACTCTTAATTTGAAAAGATACATGCACCTCAGTGTTCATAGCAGCACTATATACAATAGCCAAGACTGGAAACAATCTAAATGTCCATCGACAGATGACTGGATAAAGAAGCTGTGGTATATTTACACAATGGAATACTACTCAGCCATAAAAATGAATAAAATAATGTCATTTGTAGCAACATGGTTGGACCTGCAGATCATCATTCTAAGTGAAGTAAGCCAGAAAGAGAAAGAACACCGTATGATATCACTTATATGTGCAATTTAAAAAAGGAAAAAGAAGACACTAATGAACTTATCTACAAAACTGAAACAAACTCACAGGCATAATAAACGAACTTATGGTTACCTGGAGGGAAAGAAGGTAGGAAGGGATAAATTGGGAGATCAAGATTTGCAAATATTAACTAAATATTAACTACTATATATAAAATAGATAAAGAACAAATTTCTTCTGTATAGCACAGGGAACTATATTCAATATCTTGTAGTAACCTACAATGAAAAAGAATATGAGAATAAATAAATAAATAAATAAATAAATAAATAAATAAATAAATGAAATAATATAATATGTGGCCTTTTGTATCTGGCTTCTTTCACTTACCATAATGTTTTCAAAGTTCATTCATGTTGTAATGTGTATCAGTCAGTACTTTATTCCTTTTATGGCTGAGTGGTATTCTATTGAATGGATATACCAATTTTTGTTTTATCCATTCATCAGTTGATGGGTATTTGAGTTGTTCCTGCTTTGGGGCTATTATGAATAATGTTACTTTGACCATCCATTTACAAGTTTTTACATGGACGTTGTTTTCAATTTTCATGATATATACTGAGGAATGGACTTGCTAAGTCATGTGGTAAGTCTGTGTTTAACTTTTTTAGAAACTGCCAAACAGTTTTCCAAAGTATTTGCATTATTTTACATTCCTACCAGCAATATATGAAGGCTCCAATTTCTCCCCATCCTCACACCATCACTTTTATTATCCATCATTCTGATTCTAGCCATCCTAGTGGATATGAAATGGCATCTCTTGTGGTTTTTAAAAAATTATTTTTATTTATTTTACGGGGGAGGTAATTAGGTTTATTCATTTTAATGGAGGTGGTGGGGATTGAACCGAGGACCTTATGCATGCTAAGCACATACTCTACCACTGAGCTATACCCTCATCATGGTTTTGATTTGCATTTCCCTAATGGCTAATAGTGCTGAACATCACTTCATATGTTTATTGGCCATTTATACATCTTCTATGGAAAAATGTTTATTCAAATCCTTTGCCCAATTTTTAATTGGGTTATTTGTTTATAACAATCTAGTTTGCATGAAATACAAATTACATCTTTCTACATTGTATGACCATCAACATAGATTTATGATTATTGTTTTATACAATTGTCTTTTGAATACTATGGGAGAGAAAGAGTTATTAACAAAAATTACATCATACCATCTTTTATATTTACCTACATAGCTATTTTATTAGTGCTTTTATTTCTTCATGTGGATTACAGTTACTGTCCAGTGACCTTTCACTTCAGCTTGAAGGACTCCCTTTAGTATTTCTTGTAGGTCAGGCTTGCTACTAATGGATTCTTTCCATTTTTATCTATGAGAATGTCTTAATTTCTCATTCATTTTTGAAGAATAGCTTTTCTTGATATAAAATTTTGGGTTGACAGCCCTTTTCTTTTAGTACTTTGAATATGTCACACTGCTGCCTCTAGTCTCCATGCTTTCTGATGAGAAATTGTATTGAGGACTCCTCATACATGGTGACTCACTCCTCTCTGGCTGCTTTCAAATTAACTTTTTTTTTTTTAACATTTTTTTTTATTGAGTTATAGTCATTTTACAATGTTGTGTCTCAAGATTCACTCTTAATCTTTGTCTTTTGACAGTGTGTTTATGATATGTGTAGGTGTGGATCTGTATGAAGTTTTCCTACTTGGAGTCTGTTGAACTTCTTGGATATGTAGATTGTTTTTCATCAAATTTGGGAAGTTTTTAGCCATTATTTCTTCAAATATTTTGTACTTTTTTCTCCTCTCCTCTCCTTCCATGGTACATTTTATGGCATATCACAGGTCATTTTTCTTCACTTGTTACTATTGTTTCTCAGACTGGATCATTTCAACTGACTTGCTTTCAAATTCACTGTTTCTCTCTTCTTTTACTCAAATCTGCTGTTGAGCCCTTCCAGTGAATTTTTTCATTTTAGTTATTGAATTTTTAAACACCAAAATTTCTATTTGGTTCTTTAAAAAATAATTTCTGTATTTTCATGGATATTCTCTATTTGGTCAGACATTCTCCTTTATTTAGTTTTGTAGACTTTTTTTTTTATAGTTCTTTGAATATATTTTATTTATTTGATTATTTTTAATTGAGGTAACATTGGTTTATAACATTATATAAGTTTCATGTGTACAACATTCTATTTTGCATTCTTTATACACTACAGTGTGCTCATCACCAAAAGTTTGGTTTCCAACTGTCACCATAGAGTTGATCCCCATCTCACCCTCCTTCACCTCACTCCCTCTCTGGTGACCGCTACTCTTCTCTATATCTATGTGTTTGTTTTTTGTTTGGTTTGGTTTTATCATTTATTTTTGCTTTGTTTTTACATTCCACATATGAGTGAATCATATATTTGTCTTTCTCCATTTGACTTATTTTACTTAGCATAATACCCTCAAAGCCATTTTATGTTGTCACAAATGGCAAGATTTCATCTTTTTTAGGGCTGAGTAGCATTCCTTTGTGTGTATGTGTATGTGAACATGTGAGTGTGTGTGTATCACATCTTCTTTATCCATTCTTGAATATATTTTAAACGGCTGATTGAAAGTCTTGGTCTAGTAAGTTCATTATCTGATCTTTCTCAGAGATAGTTTCTATTGACTACTTTTTTCATTTGTATAATCCATATTTTTTCTTTCTTTGAATATCTCATAATTTTTTGTTGAAAACTTGACATTTAAAATAATATAATGTGGCAACAATGTAAGTCAGATTCTCTGCCTCCCCCAAGGTCTGTTTTGATGCTGTTTGTTGTTGGTGGTGATTGTTTAATGGCTTTTCTGGAATAATTCTGTAAATTCTGTATTCTTTGTCATGTGTGTCCACTGACGTCTCTGCTGAGTTAGCCTAGTAATCATGTAATTATTGGATAGAGATTTCCCTAAATGTCTGGAACCAGTATATCTTTGCCAAGGGACTTTGAGTTCATGTCCGGTTATGCCTTCAACACTCAGCCAGGCAGTTTACAACTCTGCCTTAGGCTTCAGTTTCTGCTTATGCAGAGCCTCAAGTTTAGTCAACAGTGACAGTTTAAGGACATCTAAGGTCCTTCCTGACCATGCACACAGCCTTATAAATGTGCATTGCCTTCGAAATTTCCTGGAACATGTCAGAACATTCCAAAGCCTCAGTGGACATTGTAATCCCCACATTTTCCTTTTAAATTTTTGGTTAGTCTATTTTTTACCCCAACTGTTACCTGCCACCACAGAGGTTTCTGAAATTGACTCTGTAAACTGATTAGATTTAAAGATGCTAATGACTCTATTTCCAGTAGTAAAGTGAGCACTCATAGTCCATGATGTGAACTGGTAATAGACATATACAAAATATCTGTAAGATACTCCTAATCAACTACTTATGAGAAGCAAGGAGCTGGTTGACTGTGTATGTGATACTTCAAACATTTTTTAGATAACTAACAAGTATTAATGAGATTGGCTGGTTGCTCCTGTCACTGGACAAAGTGGTGAAAGAAAAGGATGAGCTCAGAGATTCAAATTTTCATTTCAGTTACCACATAAATGACCTGAAGTCTTCTATGTGTGCCCTTAAGGAGGTCCTCATGTCTCATAGCAGAAGGGCTGAGACTGTTGAAAATCAAATCCATAATCTCATTCTGTGACTAGCTGAATTACAACTCAAGTTGAATTCCCAGCCTTTCTGGGTGCCTACTGTTAAAGTGGGGATATTGATTGGGAAAGAATGGGATCCTTTAAGATGGGCTTAGGATGTGTGGGAAGAACCTGATGAAACTGGGGACATTGAGTCCCTAAATTCTGATGAGTCTTCTTTGCCATTGAAGAGACTGCCCTATTTCCAGCCTCCTACCCACAGTGGCCTTTCTACCTCCATTTGAGGGGATTAAACCTTCATTGCCTAAGGAAAGTGTAATGGCCAACCCTGAGGCAGTTTGCCTTGCAAGACAAGGCTGATTCTCTAGACTCACCCCCACCACTCCTCTTTGCTTCTGGACCTATAACTAGACTCAAGTCCCAGCAGGACCCTAAAGATGAGATACAAAGTGTGACCCCTGAGGCAGTATGCTACACTCCAGAAGAACTACTTGAATTTTCTAGTTTATGCAGACAGAAAGCTAGGGAACATGTGTGAGAATGGATACTAAGGGTGTAGGATAACGGTGGAAGGAATACAAAGTTGGATCAGGCCAAATTTATTGATACAGGTTTACCAAGCAGAGATTCTGCATTTAATGTTGCAGCTTGGGAAGTTAGAAAGGACTGTAACAATTTCTTTGGTTGGCTGGCTAAAACATGGACTAAAAGATGGCCTACAGTGATCAAACTGGAATAGCCAGACATGCCTTGGTTTAATGTAGAGAAAGGGATTCAAAGTTTTAGGGAAACTGGAATATTGGAGTGTATTCATCATTTAAGACTCACTCATACTGGGAGGGTCTAGAAGACATACTTTTCACTAATACTATGAGAAAAAGATTTGTGAGGGGAGCCCCAGAATCCTTGGAGAACTCTGTGATTGCTCTTCTCTGTAGGCCAGATCTTACAGTGGGCACTGCAGTCACTGAATTGGGAAACCTAAATGCAGTGGGAGTAGTTTGATCCTGGGATGGCAGGGACCAAGTGGTAGCACTCAATACCAAAGACAAGGTAGACATAGTTACCATAATGAATAGCAGGGTCAAAGCAGCCATCAGAATAGTCTGACTCTCATAGACCTATGGCATTGGCTATTTGATCATGGTGTTCCTAGAAGTGAAATACATAAGAAGTCTGCTAAATTTCTTACTTGAGCTGTATAAGGAGAAAAGTTGTAGATCAGGCAAACAAAAATCTAACCTGAATGATAAAAACAGAGAGTCATAGCCCTTCGGTCAATTCCCACACTTGAGCCAGTTTAGAGATGCAGGACCTCTTATATGAAGAGGGGGCTCAGTCACCTTCAGGAAGGACCATGGTACACCACCCCAAAATTTACACCATTAATCTTTCTCCCAGTCTTCCCCAAAGAGACTTATAGCCTTTTACCAAGGTAATTGCATTGCGGAAAAGGAAATAATCAGACCTTTCAGGGATTACTGGGCACTGATTCCAAACCGACACTAATTCCAAAAGACTCAAAACATCACTGTAGCCAACCAGTCAGAGTAGGGGCTTACGGAGGTTAGATGATCAATGGAGTTTTAGCTGAGCCCTTCTCACAGTGGGCCTGGTGTTTCCCCAAACCCATCCTGTGGTTATTTCCCCAGTTCCAGAATGCATAATCCCATTAAACTTACTTATTTGGTCTATGAAGAAGGCAAGTGGATCTTGGAGAATGACAATGGATTATCACAGGTGTAACCAGGTGGTCACTCCAACTGTAGCTGCAGTAGGAGACGTAGTTTCATTGCTTGGGCAAATTAACCTGTGCCCTTGTACCTGGTATGCAGCCATTGATCTGGCAAATACCTTTTTCTCTATTGCTATCAATAAGGCACACTGGAAGCTGTTTGCTTCAAGCTGGCAAAGCCAGTAATACACCTTCACTGTGTTACCTCACAGGTGTATCAACTCTCCAGCTCTATGTCACGATTTAGTTTGCAGGGATCTTGACTGTCATTCATTTCCACAAGATATCACCCTGGTTCTTTATGTCAATGATGTGATGCTTATTAGACCATGTGAGTTAAGAAGTAGCAACTAATCTAGACTGATTGGTAAGATATTTGCATGCCAGAAGGTAGGAGATAAAATCTGACAATTCAGGGGTCTTCTATTTCAGTGAAATTTCTAGGGATCCAATGGTGTGGGACATAGCAAGATATCCCTTCTAAGGTGAAGGATAAGTTGTTGCATCTGGCCCCTCCTACAACCAATAAAGACGCACACTGCCTGGTGGACTTCCTTGAATTTGAGGCAACACACTCCTACTGGCCCATTTACTGAATGACCCAAAAAGCTGCTAGTTTTGAGGGGGGACCAGAATAAGAGAAGGCTCTGCAACAGGTCTTGTGCAAGCTGCTCCTACACTTGGGCCACATGATCTAGCAGATCTAACGGTGCTTGAAGTGTCAGTGGCAGATATGCTGTTTGGAGCTTTTGGCCAGCTCCTGTTGTTGAACTGCAGCATAGGACCTTAGAATTTGGAGCAAAGCTCTGCCATTCTCTGCAGTTAACTACTCTTCTTTTGAGAAACAGCTCTTGGCCTGCCACTGAGCCTTACTAGAGACTGAATCCTTAATCATGAGCAACCAAGTTGCCAAGCAACCTCAGTGGCCCATCGTGAACTGGGTGTTACCTGGCCCACTGGGCCATAAAATTGCATGTGCACAGCAGGACTCTACGTCTAATGGGGGTGGTATATATGTGATTGGGCTTGATCAGGCCCTGAAAGCACAGTAAGTTACATGAAAAAGTGGCCCAAATACCCATGAAGCCCACTCCTGCTACACTGCCATCTCTCTCCCAGCCTGAACCTATGGCGTCATGCAGAGTTCCCTATGATCACCTGGCAAAGGAAGAGACTTAGGCCTGTTTTACAAATAGTTCTGCACGATATGCAGGTACCTCTCTGAAGTAGACAGTTGCAGCACTATGGCCCCTTTCTGGGACATTCCTGAAGAACAGTGGTGAAGGGAAATCCTCTCAGTGAGCAGAACTCCAAGCAGGGCACCTGGTTGTTCTCTTTGCTTGGAAGGAGAAATGGACAGGCATAAGATTATACACCAATTTATGGGCTGTCGTTAATGGTTTGGTTGGATGGTCAGGGACTTGGAATAAACATGAGGGGAAAATCAGTGACACGGAATTTTGGGGAAGAAGTATGTATATGGACTTCTCTGAATGGGAAAAAAAAAGATATTTGTGTACCTTCTGAAATGTCACCAAAGGATGACTTTAGCAGAAGAGGATTTTAATAATCATGTGGATAGGATGACCTGTTTGGTGGATATCAATAAGCCTCTTTCCCCAGCCACTCCTGTCATCACTCAATGGACTCATGAACAAAGTGGCGATGGAGGCAGGGATGGAGGTTATGCATGGGTTCAGCAACATGGACTTCCATTCACCAAAGCCAACCTGATGGCCACTGCTGAGTGCCCATTATGGCACTGTTCCTCGGGGTGATCAGCAAGCTAGCTGGTGGCAGGTTGATTACATTGGACCAATTCAATTATGGAAAGGGCAGCATTTTGTTCTTGCTGGAATAGACACTTCTTTTTTTAAAGACACTTACTCTTGATATGAATTTTCCTTCCCTGCACATGATGCTTCTGCCCAAACTACCATCTATGGACTTACAGAATGCCTTATCCAATGCCATGGCATTCCATTCAGCATTGCTTCTGATCAACGAACTCACTTCACAGCAAAAGAAGTGCAGCAATGGGCCCATTCTCATGGAATTCGCCAGTCTTACCATGTTCCCTACCATCTGGAAGCAGCTGGTTTGACAGACCATTGGAATGACCTTTTGGAGACTCAGTCTGTCAGATGCAATATCTGATTATTTTTGCTAATGTATAAATATAATTGATTTTTCATGTTGATCTTGTGTCCTATAACCTTGCTAAACCCTTAGGTCTAGTGTTTTTTTGGTGGACTCCATAGGATTTTCTATATAAGTAATCATGCTATCTATGCATGTAGGACAGTTTTACTTCTTCCTTTCTAAAATGTATGCTTTTCTTGCTTTTCCTTTCTTTATGCACTGACTAGAATCTTATACACAATGTTGAAAGTCAGTGGTGAGAGTAGACATCTCTATAATTCTCAGTGTACTTCCAAATGTTTCAAATGATTCACATTAAAATTTTTTTAATTCATGTCAAACTTAAAAGATACAATAGTACAAGTAACTTTTTTTCCCTGAACCATTTGAGATGATGTTTCATCAGTCCTGAATACTTCAGCGTGAGTCCTACCAAGTAGAGCATTCTTCTACATAACCACAGTTGAGCCATCAGAATCAGGCTGTATTGATCAATATCAGTATCATTGATATTGGATACATCACTACTATATAACCCACAGACCCTGTTCAAGTTTTTCCAATTGTACCCAAAATATCCTTCAGTGCAAAAGGATTCAGGCCAGAATCACATGTTGTATTTAGTTGTCATGTCACTTTATTCTTCAATATGCAACTTGTCTTGGTCATGGTCTTCCCTTGATTTTCCTGAACTTGACACTTTTAAAGATTATAGGCCAGTTATTTTGTAGAATGTTCCTCAATTGGGTATGTCTGGTATTTCCTCATGATTTGATTCAGATTACACATTGTTGTCAGGAACTACAACAGAAGTGATGTTGTTCTAATAGCATCCTATCAGTCTATATATTGTTTTGATTTGTCCCATTAACGGTAATTTTAGCAACTTTCATCCCATGGTTATGGTGATGTCTGCCAGGTTTCTCCACTATAAAATTATCCTTTTTCCTTTTGTAATTAATGAATATTTTGTGGGAAAGTACTTTGAGACTATGGAAATATCCTACTCCTCATCAAATTTTCATCCATTTGGTTTAGTATTCATTGATGTTTTGTGGCTTAATTATTACTGATGGCTTCTAAATGGCATTTTCTAATTCCATCATTTCTTCTACATTAATTAGTTGTCATTTTACCGAGAAACACTTTTTCTTCTTCCCATTTTATTAATTAACTTATTACTATCAGAATGACTCAGATTCCTGTTTTATTCAGTAGATTCTCATCTTTCACCGCTATTATTTAATTTGATGTTTAAATTGTCACGAATTTAGCCAGTGGGAGATCCTTCAAGCTCGCTTTTATATCCTTTTGAAATGATGTCCCCATCATTTTTTGGAAGCATAACTGACTTACAGTATTACATTAGTTTGAGGTGTACAACGTAGTGATTTGATAATTTTATACATTACAAAATGATCACCATAATAAGTCTAGTTACCATCTGTCACCATACAGAGGTATTATTGACTATGTTCCCCATGTTGTATATTATGTCTATGACTTATTTTATAAGTAACATATCCCCATCATTATTTGAGCATTCCAAACTTTGTCCTGGCACAACCATATATTTCAGGTTCATCTTGTACTTTCCCGCTCAGCCCCCAAATGAGCCCTTTTTCCAAGAAGCAATGGTTCTTTTCAGTGGAGAATTGGTATTTAGAAACCATAGATCAATGCTACAGAGTGTCACTATTTCCAGGTCCTTTCAGTGAACAGAATTAGGGGGAAATGTGCGTGTGTATATTTATACATTTCACCCTGATACCTCTAATTCTAACCTAATGTTAACAGGGTTCATTCCGATTTTATCCTTTTCCTAAGCTGAGGCCCTCTTCTGGCAGAAGAAACTGGCTCCCTTTATCCTCAATATGTTTATTTATTTCATGAATCCCATTTATATATAACTAATCTTCTGTTGCTGTTGCCGCCCATCCCTCCCCCGACCATGGATGCCTGCTTGAGCTCCAACACCCCATGCCAGGCTCCCACAGTGGTTCCCCCACATGGAATAGGAACCCTCTTTACCCTCCTCAGTCTCTAATGCACCACAATGGGCCACTGCTTCTGCTCATCTAACCGGACTCCTACATTCCCCACTTAATAGCTTTTAGGCTGAATTATTCAGGAAGGAAGGAGGGGGAAAGAAAGGAAGGTAAGAAGACAAGCGGGCTCATAATTACTTTTTAATTAAGGAGAAAAAAGGCCTCCAATCATTTTGATTCCTGACTGTCATTCACAGGAGTATTTTTGGCTACTCTTACCTGTGGCCAAAAGGAAATCAGGTTTCATTATCAAACTGAGTGTGGCTATCTGTGTCCATGATATTTTTAATAGTTTACATAGCTACACCAAAAAGAACCTTGTTTGAAGTTATTAGATATACAAATTCAGGGGACAAAATAGAATAGCTGGATCCAAGAGAGCTACCAGAGATTCAGTATTACTCTTTCATCTTTGACTAAGCTCCTCAGTACAGACTTCTAGCTGGAAGAATATGCCCCAGGCATTTATAGATAAGCCACGCCCTGCAGCTTTTTCACACTGAGTCAGGTTGAAGATTTAAGAGTTATCTCACAGGGAATGCCAGATCTGGACCTAAGATGGATGATAAATATTTTGCACCAATTCAGGAAGGCAGCAGTGTGAAAGAGCATGGGCTCTGAAACCAGACATTCGGGGTTCCAGTCCCTCCTATCATATTTACTAGAAGTAAAACCTTGCAAAAACTGCTCAGCCTCTTTGGGACTTAACATCTTCATTTCTAAAATGGAGCTTCTACTTCATAGGATTATTTAAGCAGATTAAGCAATACCCTTAAAACAGAGTCTGGCACTAGAGGTCGATTTGCCTTGAAACTAAAGACACTTTAAGTTTCAGGGGATCTAACTTGCACAGCCTACCCCCAAAGCCCTGTACTTAATTTTATATTTGTAATTTTTAAAAATTTTTCTTAAAGAGAATCCCCAAATTGTATAAACTTCAGGCCCTAGCCAACCTGGGTCTGTCTCTGTCTGGATGTAGTAAGTACTAGATAAAAGTTAGTTTTTATCACTTACATCAAATATTAAGAGTGGTCCTTTACGGTATTTTTAATTTTGTGCAGGTATTTTTGGTTTTGGTTTTTTTTTTGCTTTTAAGTTGCCCCACCTTGTAGAAAATAAACTACAAGTCATATTGTAGGATATTTCTTTCATTCATTCATCCATTAAAAAAAAATTTGAGTAGTTACTATGTCATGGGTGCTCTTGCGGCCAAGACTGACATGTACATAATTACAATGATACAGAAAGTGCTATAATAAATGGATGCATAGACACATAGAGGAAGGAACAACTAACTCTAGAGTAAGTTGACAAGTTCGGGCTTTTGACTGAAATATTTTAAAGGGTAAATACGAGATTTGGAGGGTAGAGGATTATTCAGTTTGAAGAAATAACACATTCAAAGGCCTTAATTCCTTCATTGAATAAATGTTTATCAAGGATCTACACTATGGCAGGCACTATTCTGGATGCTAAGGTACAGTGATGAACAAGTCAGGCCAACGGCTGGGCTTTCATGGAGCTTACACTCCACTAGGTAGGGTAATGTGATCGAGTGTTACGTGAGTGTATAAGTTTGTGTCCATTCCAAACCAAATGGAAGAGAGGCCTTTCTGAGAGGAAACATTTGAGGTGAGGCTTGAATGACAAGAAGGAGTCAGACATGAGAAGACTGGGGGCAGAGGCTTCACTCAAATGCAAGAACTATTAGTAGCAAAGGACCTAGAATAGCTAAAACCATTTTGAAAAAGAAAACAAAGTTGGAGGACTTACACAACCCAACTTCAAGACTTATATAGAGTTACAGTAATCAAGACAGTGTGGTTTTGGTGTAAAAATATATATATCAATGGAAGAGAAAAAACAATCTAGAAATAAACTTAACTGCATGTGGTCAACTGAATTTCAACAAAGGTGCCAAGTTAAATCAATGGAGAAAAGACAGTCTTTTCAAAAAGTGGTGCTGAAACAATTAGACATCTGTATGCAAAAACAGAAACACAACTCAGACCTTGTACCATGTGAAAAAGTCAACTTGAAATGAACAATAGACCTAAATACATAATCCAAAACTATAAAACTTCTATAAGAAAATATAACTGAAAGTATTCATAATTTGGGGTTAAGCAGAGATTTCTTAGCTAGGACATAAAAAAAAAAACCATAAAAAAACTGATAAATTTGGATTTCATCAAAATTAAAAATTTCTGTCTTCAAAAGATCCTGTTTAAAAAAATGAAAGAAAGAAAAAAAAAACCCACCAGCCGTGGACTGGGAGAAAATATATGAAAAACATGTATTTAATAAAGGACTGGCATCCAGAATACAAAAAAAGCTCTCACAACTCACTGAGAGAAAACAAACAACCTCATTTTAAAAATGGACAAAAGGTTTGAACATTTTACCAAATAAATAAAAAGATGCTGAATATGACAGCCCTTATGGAAATGCAAATTAAACCACAATGCTGTACCACCACACACTCAGTAGAATGGCTAAAATTAAAAACAAAGATAATACAAAGTGCTGGGGAGAATGAAGAGGAACTATATTGCTGGTAGGAATGCAAAATGATATACCCCATTTTGGAAAACAATTTGACAGTTTCTTATAAAGTTACATATACTTACCACATAACTCAGAAATCCCACTTCTGGGTATTTACCCAAGAGAAATAAAAACATCTGCCCACATATGCTCATGTACACATGAATGCTTGTGGCAGTTTTATTGTAAAAGCTCAAAAAAGGAAAATATCTAAATGTCTATCAACTGGTGAATAGATATACAAAGTATAGTCCATCTATATAATGAAATACTACTCAGCAATAAAAAAGAAAAATACATGCGACAACATGGATGACTCTCAAAAGCATTATGCGAAGTGAAAGAAGACAGACATAAAACTCCACATACTGTTTAATACCATTTAATGATATTCTGGAAAAGACAAAGCTATAGGGACAAGAATTAAATCAGTGGTTGCTAGGGGCTGTAGTAGTGGTGGTGGAGGGGACTGACTACAGAGGGCACAAGAGAACTAGTTGGGGTGATAGAAATGCCCTATATCTCAATTACGATGATTACATTATCATACACAACACCAAAACTCAACACACTGTACATTTAATAATGGTGAATTTACTATTAAATGGTTAATTATTCTTCAATAAGCCAGAATTTAAAAATAACCACCACTGGAAATGACTGTGGTTTTAAAATGTGTCCACAAATTCTACACTTGATCTTAGCCAAAAGGCTGAGAAACGGTATCTACACTTCAAAAGGTAGAGACTAATTCCACTCCCCTTTAGTGTGGGCTGGACTGACTGAGTTACACACTTCTAATAAACAGAATATGGCAGAAGGCGTGGTGTGTGACTTCTGAGAATAGGCTATAAAAGGCATTGCAGCTTTCTCCTTGTTCTCTCTTCGATCACTCATTTTGGAGGAAGTCAGGTACCATATTGTAAGCACCCTCACTAGCTTTATAGGGAAGCCCATATGATAAGAACCTGAGACTTCTTGCCAACAACCACTTGGGTGAGACATCTTGGAATCAAATCCTTGAGCCCCAGTCCTTGAGTCAACAGTACTACAGCCCTGGCCAATATCTTGTCTTCAACCCCCTGAGAAATACTGAGCCAAAGCCAACTAGCTAAGCCAGTCCTGAATTCTTGACCCACAGAAACTGTGAGATAATAAATATTTGTTGTTTTAAGCCACTAAGTCTGGGGTAATTTGTTGCACAACTATAGATACTAATATACTGAGATGAGGAGTAATATGAGGAGAAGTTGGAGAGGTAGACAGGGATCAGATCTTGTAAAGATTTAGAGGCATTGTGAGGACTTCAGATTTTATTCTAAAGCCATTAACAAGCCACTGGTGGTTTTATTCAGAAGAACAATCACAATTTCACTTTAAGTAATCATTTCACTATGAGGTGGTCAAGAATGGAGGCAGGGAGACCAGTTAGGAGGCTATTTCAGTAGTACAGGTGAGAGACAATGGTGGCTTAGACTAGGGTGGTGACAGTGGAGATGGATGTATAGAGTGAAGTAGAGGAATCAAAGATGAGCTTACAGATTTTTGGTTGAATAGTTGAAATGAGGATAACTGTAAAAGGAACATATTGGGAGAAGTGACGGATAAAACCAAGGCCTGAAGGAGTGTATAAGTATAATGTGTTTGAGAAACTGCAAATAGATTAATATGGTTGGAGTTTATGGTGATTGGATGGGAACAGAGTGGTGAGAAAGTTTGAAAAGGCCCTGTTCACCACTATAAAAATGTCTGAACTTTATCCAGTTAGCCACTGGAAGCCACTGAAAGATTTTTAAGCAGGAGAATGATGGATCAAATTCACACTTTAGGAAGATAACTAGCAGCAGCAATATAGAGTTTGGATTGAAGATGAGAGATATTGAAAACCAGAAGACATTCTGAGTAACTTTCTGATGTTTAGGAGACAGCATAGTACAGTAGAAAAACATAAATGGCTTTGAAGTCAGATGGACCCAAGTTCAAATCTTGGCATAGCAAGTTACCAGTTATTATGGGTTGAATTGTGTCCCCCCTCCAAATTCTTATGTTGAAGTCCTAACCCTCCAGTACCTCAGATGTGACCTTATTTGGAAACAGAGTCATTGCAGATGTAATTAGTTAAGATAATGTCATACTGGATTATGGTAAACCCCTTAATCCAGTACAACTGGTATCCTTATAAAAAGGGGAAATTGGGTCACAGACATGGATGCAGGGACAATGCCATCTGAATATGAAGGCATAAACCTATAAGTCAAGGAATGTGAAAGATTACCAGCAAACCAGTAGAAGCTAGGATAGAGGCATGGAACAGATTCTGCCTCACAGCCCTCAGAAGGAATCAACTCTGCTGACACCTTGATCTTGGACCTTTAGCTTTCAGAACTGTGAGATAATAAAATTCTATTAAGCCACTCAATTTGTGATACTTTGTTATGGCAGCCCTAGCAAACTAATATACCATCTGTGTGACCTTGGACAAATTATTTTATCTTGCTAATCTCTAGTATCCTAATCTGTAAAATGAGGGTAATTGTATCTATCTAATAGGGTGTCATGGGGATTAAATGAAATGGCATTTGCAAAACACCTGGCATTACATAAATACTATGTTACATTTGTGAAACACTAATGCTACCCACGGAAAATGGGACATTTTGGGGGAATTTTGGAAAGATTGACTACAACTATCAAAGTCATGCACAATACAACTTAAAAGGAACAAGATGGATAAAATGATCTTGAATCCCTTTTCCTGTTGGATTTCTTAGAGAGGAGTCCCAGGATTGTCTTGTTCTCTGTGAAAATGTGGCTTCTTCAGGGATAGAACACTAGTACAAGAACCAAAAGCACTCTCAAAGGCAGGAAGGTTGAGGCTCACTAACATCCTGTGGTGTGGTAAAGTTGGGAGGGGAAGGAGGTGGACAAAACTAGAGAAGAATGGGCCAGATGCCTTAGGCCTCCAGGTTTCCCAGCTCACTTCCTTAGGTAAAAGATTTAGGTTGGGGGTTGTCCTCTCCTTTGCTCTATAAGGGAAACCCAACAGAGGCCTCACCGGTCTCTGGAACGCCTAGTCCTTTCAAGCAGGGAGTCCTTTGCCAAAGCAAACAATCCCAGCTCTACGATTGTGCTCTGGCTGGGGTAGGGGAGAACAAAGATCCCTTTCTTTGCTTCCCCAACTCTATGGCTCCAGCCAAACGTACTGTTTACACAATCTTCCCTGGTGAAGAATTTGTTCCTTTTCTCTAGGTTACAGCTGGAAAAGATTGACTCCCTTGCCTTTTCCTTTCCCCAGACCCCTGGACAAGAAAAGTGTCCAATACCTGAAGCCTGCCACCCTCAGAAAAAAATGTCAGCACACTTAGGAGTTAACTCCAGGCCCTTTTGTGATGTGACAGAGAACCTCAAACTTTTAGTGGCAGAAAGCCTGTCTGGCTAGGAGAGGAAGTCTGGCTGGAGCAATCAAGAGCCTAGCTTGTCTTCATTCCAATTCTGTTTATCCCCCCCTTTCGCATTCCCCAAGGATTCCTAGGCTTTCCAAGGTCCCTTTCTAGGGGTGAATCAAATAATCAAAATTCGGGGCAGACTTGGGATCCTTCTTTAAAAAGATGATTAGGTGGGTAGGATTAAAATAATGTTTTCTAGTGAGAAAAGTTTTCTTTAGTCCCTAGTTTACTAACTCCAACAGCACGTATGTTTCTCTCAAGCCCCAAAACAAAACAAGGAGAAAAGGAAGCCCCAGAGTGGTGGAGTCTAATTTTAGCACTGGCAGAGAATCCTAGTGTTAAGTTACTCCTGGTAAATTGGCAACTAAGAAACAGCAGAGATAGAGACAATTTACAAGATCTAGGTCTCCAACAAGAGGTTTTAAAATCTAATTTCACTCATTTCTATGATATCTGCAGGAGGTACATCTCAAGGAAATGTGCCCATTTCACACAAGGGAAGGAACTTGAAGCACAAGAATTAACCAAAAGTGACTTGAACCCAGGATTCTTGGACTTTCAATCTGGTCAACTCCACAGGGCTAAGTTGCTTTCTGAAAATTTTATGGGTCTTTGCACTGTACAAATTTTCCCTGAGCTAAATCCCTACTGACTGTTCTCCTGTTGCTAAGGGAGTTATGGGCTAGGTGTTTGTTACCCTTTGCAGCTATGTTTTGGAAACTTAAAGTCCTTGCTCCAGCTGTTGGGAGATGGGGATGGAAAGGCCTTGGGGTACAAAGGGAATGCTAGTCGGCTAGGCTCAGATACCACACTTACACATACATACAAACACATCCCGCAACCACCCTCCCCAGCAAGATCTGCAGAGCTGGTTTCTGTAAAAGCAGCTACACAGTTCCTGGAAGGCTGTAATCCACAATAGTTAAAAATATCCATCTTGGGGGCAGAGCTAAGCCAACTAAGCTGAGCCTCCCCAGAAACCCAGGAAATGAACAGTGGGTAAAATGAACCCAGGGGTAGGCAAATGCTACCTATCTGCAAGATAACAACAGGGATGGTTGTAAGAAAAACAGATTAATCACCTTCACTGAGAAATCTAAAAAACACTGTCCAGATTTGTCTTTCCCGCTCGCCTTTAGCGTGATCCTGGCCCCCATTACCTTGTGGCATAATACAAAGAGCTTTGGTCATTGGTTTCTACTCTGTTCTATCACTTCCCAACTAACCTCGAGAACTAAGTCATGATTCTTGAATCTTAGTTTTCTCATCTGTTAAAACAAGGAAAAAATGTCTACTTCACACAAATGAAATAGCTATAGTAAAAGAGCACAGCATACAATTTTTGTTTAAACATCTTTCCTTGTTTAGCCTTCCTGAGTTAGGTTAGAGTCAATGAAGTGAGGAGGCAGAGGGCCAGGTAAGTCAACTTTTAAAGTTTCTTTTGGAAGACTGTACTTGTGTTAGCTTTCTGTTGCTATATAACAAATTACCACAAACTTAGTGATTTAAAACAAATTCCATTTATTATCTTACTGTTCTGTAGATCATAAATCCAGGCAGGTTTAATTACATTCTGTTTGGGGGCTCACAAATCCAAAGTCAAGGACTGGGCTGGGCTCTTACCTAGAGGCTCTAAGGAAGAATCCCCTTCCAAGCTTATTCAGGCTGTTGGCAGAATTCAGTTCCTTGCAGTTGTCGGACTGAGGTCCCATTTCCTTTCAGGCTGTTGGTTAGGGGATCAATTCCAGCTCTTAGAGGCCACTTACCAATCCTTGCATATGGTCCCCTCCATCTGTTAAGCCAGCAGTAGTGCATTGAATCCTTCCTTCAGATCTCTCTGATTTCTTTCTGCCACCAGTCTGAGAAAGCTCTTTGGTTTTAAGGGCTCGTGATTAGATCAGGTCCATGCAGATAATCTCCCTATCTTAGTCAACTGTGCCATGTAATGTAACATAACCACAGGTGTGATGACTCATCAAATTCACAGGTTCTGGAGATTAGAGCAGGACATTTTTTAGGGGATCACTTAAAAAAATTCTGCCTGCCACAGTACTTATTCAAAGGATGAAAGGAAATATCTTTTTTTGTGTAGGGAATGAAGAACAAAGTGGGAATAAACTATCTCTAACCATTTACACTAATAAGAGAATCCAAGCATCTGAGATGAGAGTCCTGACTTCATCCCTGGTATTCTATCCATCACATCTTCTGCCATCTCGTGAGTGGCTACTTTGGTCACAATGTACTAATACTCACAGTGTCTTGAGGTAAATGCTCAATAATAAAGACATTTTAAGGAATGCCTGGGGACTAAAAAAATCTCCCCATGTTTTAGTTTTTCCTCATCAAACAGTGTCAACACCAAGCTGTCCAACAATGTGTCCTAAGAATATGCGTTGGAAAACACATATTTTTAGATACGGCTCAAATAAGACAAACTTCATTGCTTAAAACTGGAGGACCAGGACAATATTCTCTGTACTCCTCTTCCTTTTTCTATTTCAGAATTCAACATGAATATTCCTTCACTTCATGTCTCTTCAGTGGAAGTAAGACACAAAGCAGCCTCTAGGTTCCCAGCCATCGACTTCAGCTAAATCAGCAGTGTTGTTCCTGAGCAGGTTTTTCATCCTGATGACCTACAAAGGCCTCAAACTAATAAAGCCATCCTGAAAAGGAGGCTAGAAACAGGTTCCTTATTACTGCTGTTTAGCATTTAGATGATTTTCAAAGGACATCACTTTCTTCTAATTAGGATGGCACTCCTCCCCTGATACTGAAGAAACACAACTGACTCAATGAAGATACTGAAGAGTAAGAAGAGGGAACCAAGGCTGCATCCCCCCTTCAGTATCCCTGGGTTTTATCTCTAGATGCTTTATGGCCAGACTTGCCAACCATAAAAGAGGGAGAAACGGTATAAAATGCCTGTAATAGGCTCTGAGCTTCATGGAGAATGAGAAAGCAAATTATAATCAATTTACATTAAACTTTGACGGCACCATCCTTTCCAAATACTCAAGGCACCTCTGTGTGTATGCATGGAATTCCTAGGATAAGAATTATTATCCCTATTTAGTAGATTGGGAGAAACTGAGGTCCTAGAGTTATTGATTAGTGATCTGCCCACCATCACAGTAGCCAGGGGTAGAAGGGAGATTAAACTAACATCCCTTGATTTCAAATCACATGAGCTTTCTAAAATTACAAGGGAAACAGAAAGCTTTCATTTCATAATGTTACCAAAGTTTGAAAGACCTTCAGAAAGTTTGCTCTTAGACCCTCTCTACTAACACATAGCACTCCTCTACCCCAGCTTGTTGACAACTTGGGTTGCCAATAATTATCTCTTGGGGCCTGAAACTAAGAGGATCCAGGTTGCCTTGACTCCTCCTGTAGAAATTTGCCTCCAACCTTCTTGCAAAACCATCTCATCATTCACCTCAAGAGAACAAGAACACGTGGGCCAACAGCTATGCTCTCTCCAAGCACCTGAGTTGTTAAGGAGTCAGCTAAATTCAATCCCAGAGAAAGGGCCAAGGAGAAAAATAAAACGCAGATGATTCGGATCTGATGTTTCAGTAAGGGGATTGGCAACAGAAGACTCCTACCAACGGTTCAAACCCAAGTGAACAGAACAAAGAGAGGGCTATCCCTCATCCCCAAATCTGTAGATACCTTCCACCTACTCACTGCTGGAGGCACTGTTCTTGTGAGGTCCACTGAGAGCCCTGAGGTCCAGAATATAGTTATTTGGGAATAGTATAGCCATCTGGCATCCCTTTTAACCCTTGATCACAATAGGAAAAGGGCAAGGGTGAATGACTTGGGGTGGCCTGCTTTCTGAGCCTCAGTTAACTCTGGGGTCACGTCTCTGCCCTAGGCTTTAATTTTATAGTCAGATTCAACCAAAAGAAAAGCTGTTGTGGTCATCTACATTATCATGAAAGGACTCTACTTTATATCTGAGTTCAAGCATGCATAAGATACAGCTTGCTTGAAGTTTAGCCTTTAGAAAATGTAAGTAATTCTTTACCTTTATACTAACTCCCTGTCCAAGTCTCTCTTGAGGCATTTTTAAGGGAAAAGGTTTATCTTTGCTTATTCTGCCCTTTCTTTCTTGCTTGGGAAAATAAGTCACCATCAACACTGGGAGAGTCCCACAAGACCAACAGGGTGATAGTCTTATACCCTGGGCTACAGCTCTGCTGGCGGATGTTCCTGGGAGAATCCTTTGATCTCTCAAAGTCTGTTTCCTCACTTGTAAAGGGAGGTGGTCGGTTTAAATGATTAAATTAAAATTTTGACTAAGATACTGCTGAGATGTCTCATGCTAGATACTTCTAGGTATACAAAGATGAATATGACAGTCCCTGCCTCAAGAATCTAACCTGGAAGATAAGGCACACATATGTGCACATAAACCCACAACTTACCAACCACCACAAACATTATAAAGGATGCTCTACAGCCCTTTATATGGGTTAATGCTCATTTGACTAAAAGCGGATGGAAGCCAGATGAAAGCTTCATGGAAGAGGAAGCATTTAAGCCAAGTCTTTCTGGATAACAGGGAGAATTTAAAAGAGGAAAGTGACTAAAATTCAGGTTAAGAAAGCAGAGATGGCCAAAGCACAAGGCCTGTGGATATGTAAGGACAGGAGAGCAGGGAAAGTATTTGAAAAATGACAAATAGTCCACTTTGGGTAGAGTGTACGGGAATAATGAAAAATAAGCTGAGAAAGTTGAGGCCAGACTATTTTTGAACTGGTAAATGGCAAAACCAGTCCTCTGCCTAAGGAGGATTGACCTGGCAGTAGTGGGGAGGAGGAAATGCTAGAGGACAGAGATGGGAGGCAGAAGGCCAAATAAGAGGTTACTGCAATAGACCAGGTGGGTGAAAATGAGGGCCTCAGCCAGGATAGTGGCAGTGGAAACAGGGAGCCCATTAGTCAAAACTTTAAGCCAGCACTGTAACTTGCTACTGACCCAATCCTCCCAGGTAACAGGCCATCCCAGGTGAAAATTATTAAAAAGGCACACTATCCTGAAAAAAGCTTTTCTGACCTAGAGAATGAAGAGTGAACACAGACCCAGGTTGAGTTTAGAACCATCACTAACCTCCAGGCAGTAGTACACTTTCATCAAGGCATTCAGCCAATTGTGGAAAAGAAATATACACAAGAGACTCAAGAAACATCTTAGTAATACAGCATTTATTATCTTCCCTCTGTCAAACCCTGAGCCAACCACT
The DNA here is from genome assembly GCF_048773025.1 of Camelus bactrianus. NCBI lineage: Eukaryota > Metazoa > Chordata > Mammalia > Artiodactyla > Camelidae > Camelus > Camelus bactrianus. The sequence goes on along the minus strand of NC_133550.1, from coordinate 13,823,080 downwards.
TTCCCCAGGCTGCCTGGGGAGGTACAGGACAAGGAACAAACAGGGCAGACAAGACACAGGAGAAAGAACTATGGGAGGTGGACATGGCTCCTTCACATGGCGAAGAGGATGAGAAAGGCCACCATCAGGCAAAAGAGCCCCATGGCCTCCGAGAGGGCAAAGCCCAGAATGGCGTAGGAGAAGAGCTGTTGCTTCAGAGAAGGGTTCCTGGGAGAAGGGGAGGAGAAAAGACTCAATTTCTGGTCCACACAAAGAAAAGGACAAACATCAAAGGTGGGCTCAGGGAGAATCCATCTTGAGCTAACATCTTATGTAATGAGTCTCTCAGGGTGACACCATCATATCCAAATTCTTGCCCTGATACATCAAGGGCTCTACAAATGAGGGGAGTGGACAATCCAAAATTCTACCATATAGCCCAGGTACTAACATTACCTCCTCTACTAGATCACTCACATCTTCATCATAATTTAAGATCCCTAGACCTGAACACTCAACTATCTAGGGCTCAGCCAGGGTGGAAGAGGTATCAGGGGTGGCAGAGCCTACCAGAGCAGTGTTTTCAAACTTTAAGCAGCAGAACCCCCAAATACAAAACATAAAACCCAAGTGTAATGGTAAAAAAAGTGGGGGATTTTAAAGTCTTGTTTGAGTGGTCTCCCCTTCATTCTCTAAGACAGTCCCTGGGGTGCACCCTCAGAACCTTAGAGCTTTACATGACACAATCAGAAAAATACCGTTCCAAGGGACAAGGGTGTCAAAGGGACAAACGCCTTCCCTCATTTCAAAATAATAAAAAAATTTCGGGCTACAAATGGTCTGTGGGGTTTAGAGATGAATCAAGATGGGAAAAAGGATCCCCAACTTTGAAAGTCACTATATAATTTCTATTTCCCTTACTCTGTCACCTCTGGAAGCCTTGATGGATAAGATAAAGCAACACCAGCTTTTAACAGAATTGTGCACACAGCAGCAGTCAGGCTTCTTGTTTCATACAAATCCTAAAAACATAAAACTTACTTCCCCAAGGACATTAAGAGAACTTGCAAGTCTCAAGAGGATTAATTGAGTTCTAACAGTGAGCTGCCCAGAGTTGGTGGGGACCAAACAGTCCCAAGTGGCAGGGAGCCAAGGGGCTGCGTGCAGAGGCAGTTTTCTCAGGAGTGACGGAGGGAATTCCTGGGGCTGGGGAAAAAGGCAGTGAAGCCACTCTGCTGACTGAGGCTCTGGGTCAAGGGTAGCATACTTTTTCTGTAAAGTGCCAGACAGCAAATATTTTAGGGTTTGTGGGTCACATATGGTCTCTGTTACCTTTTTTCCATGGCCCTTTAAAAATGTAAAACCTATTTTTAGCTCAGCTGTACAAATCCAGGCTGGGGCCCAGACATGGACCTCCTGCCTTAGTCTGCTAATTCCTACTATAAACCAAAGCTGTTCAACAGAACTTTCCAAAATGGTAGCCACTAGTCACACGTGGCTACTGAGCTACATTAAAAGTACACAAACTTAAATTGTATAATGAAAATTTACATTCAAATAGCCACACAGGGCTAGGGGCTACTGTATAGGATAGTGCAGGACCTAGCTCCCCAAATCTCTCTGCCCAAAGCTTTGGAAGCATCTCAGACAGCCAACAGAGGGTCCATCTTACCTGGCGTAACCAATGATGAGGCTCCCAAATACAGTCCCAATTCCAGCCCCAGAGCCAGCCACCCCAACTGTAGCAGCTCCAGCTCCAATGAACTTGGCCGCTGTGTCGATGTCCCTTGAAACTGCACTGGTTTGGAAGCCGCGGCTAGGAATAAGTGAAGTGGTCAGAGGACGCGCGGCTGCGAAGCTGCTATGGCTCTGTGAAGAAGAAGCAGGTAGAAAGTAGTTTTTAGGAAACCCCTTTTTTGCTTTGGAAACTTTTGTACCATTTAAGCCCTTTATGTTATCAAATCCAGTGATTCTTCCCCAAACAGAAAATCTTTCATCTCTCCAGAAAACTCCCTAAAATGCCATAAAGAATTTTTTAATGCAAGAGCTGGATGTCAAGTACCTTCAAGATTCAAGTATGGTCTAGAAACTTAGGACTGAAACTCTAGCCTGTTCTCAATGCCTTGAGGTGATCATCTTCCTGGGACTAAATGCTCCCAACTGAAGCCAGTAAACTAGGTCAGGTAATGGCAGTTATCAGCAGCACACGTGGGCATATGCTGTCAGTGGCAAAGCTGAAACATTAGGGCATATACAGTATCATATATGGAGTCCTCAGCACTCCCCCTACTGGTTCTGCCAGGTAACCCAGCCCATTCCTCACCCTCTGATGACAGCCAGATTCCACCTATAAAGTACCTCATCTGTTAGTGTCTCCGGTTGCTTCAGCACCACTGCAGACAGTGATCGGCTCAATAGTGGAGAGGTTCTCCTGATCTAGAGAGAATAATACAAGGCCAAGAAGGTGAAGGCAGGCTGTGGAGAAGTTTTAGGACCACCCCAAATTGTCACTCATGCTCCATTCTCAAAAGAGAATGTGGAATCATTCTTTTACTTTTAAGCAAATTCTGCATTCAGGAACAGCACCATTTCTCTTGTTTCCTAGGCTTCTCTATTGCTTTAAGGGAAGTCTACTTCTTTTTGGAAGAATTACCCACCCTTGCAGTACCCTTTTACAGGCCTTGAGAATGGGAAGAAATCTTGGCCTCAGAAACATTTACTTCTCTCAATAAAAGACCTATATATAAAGGTAATGGCCGGCCCATCAGAAGGAAGCCAATGACCGGAGCATCTTTCACTGAACACATCCTTCTGGAAAATAGGCACAAAAACCCATGCTCAAAATTCACCCCCTCCTGGTAGCCTTTTCTAACTCCAAGCCAGAGTGTTCGACGTAGACAACATGGTTGTTAATAGCCAGGACTTTACTCAGATAAATCTAGATTCAAATCTTAGCTCTATTTCAGCTGTGTGATCTTAGGACAAGTTACTTAAATCTTTCTAAGCCTGTTTTATCTTCTATCAAATGGGAATAATATATTTCAGGATTGATTTGAGGAGTAAATAAGATTATGTATACAAACTGGTAAACTCAGTGCCAGGCGTAAGTGCTCAGTAAATATCTACTAATAGCATCACTACTTGTCACTTATGAGTGAATGAACCAACTGCCTCTATCATCTAATAATTTGTAATTTCTTCCATGCTGTTGCTTCTGACTCAAATATTTTTCCAATGTGTATTTACATGTATTTTAGCTTCCCACCCAAATTTAAGCTTCCAGAGGGAACTCCTAGCTATGGCTCTCTGACACTCAGGATGAGATCCTGTACAGAGTGCATATTCAGTTCAAGTCAGGCAATTTAACTCATGTTTACCATTTTTGGCAGGGTTCCAGTTTACGGCAACACAGAGTTTCAGGATAGGAATAGGCTGATCTTGGTCTAGATTCTCATTTATACTCTTCTAATATGGTAGGATGAAAAGAATAAACTGGCCTTCATGTGATACAAGGTGGGGGATACCTGAGAAGCATTCATTCTCTCCTGTTAGGCTAGCACAGCAAAGACCCAGCTGTGAAGAACAAGGTCTGAGAAGGAAGAGACAAGACACTTCTCCTTTAGAACCTTCCCAGAAAAGGCATGTACTCACCAAGGAGGGGGTAGAGACGAACTTGGCGCAAGCGTACATTTTCAGGGGATGAGGGGCTGTGGCAGAAGAGCTGTAATTACAGAAGCAACACTGTAAATATTGTCCTTGCTCACCAAGGGACATCCTTATTAGCAAAAAAAGGTGCTTTGGAAAACTCAAATGACCCAGACAGCAGTGACTGACCTCAAGTCTTAGCAGAGATGGAATTAGAACCCTGAGGTCAAGATTTCCTCCACACAGCTTCCAAGATTTCCTTATAATTGATGTCCCCTGTTCTGAATAAGAAGCCACTTGGACCCAGCTTTAAGACCTGGCATCCCTTTCCACAGCTTCATGAGTTGGAGTTGTCAGACAAATTTTCCTACTATCTTTTGCCTAAGTTTTCCTCAGCTTCTTACTCAAAAAAAAAAAAAAAAAAAAAAAAGAAAAGAAAAGAAAAAAGAAAAACCCTTCTCAAGACTTCATTGCCTGGGCCTAACAGTTGCCCTTTAAAGACTCCTGGAAGATACTTATTGAAAGCTGAGGCACTGAAAGGATCTCCAACAGTCCTTTTACTGAATCACCTGGAAGTATATGATTGCTTAAAGCATTTCAATTTCCTACATTAATTTATCAGATGAGGCAGATTAATGAGGAACTCTGCCATGACTCTAATTAGCAATGACTGTTAAAGTGTTCATTTCCACTACCACACTAAGGGGTACTGAATTTTGTATCCCTAAGATCTAAAACAATGCTGACACTCTGCAGGTGCCTAAGTTGGTAGAACTGAATATATCTGAGAGAAGAGTGGGTGAGTTAAAGACCTACAGTGGGGTTTTTCCAAGTAAGAGGCCCACCTGAACTAGTTATCTGAGTGAAGGGATGGTGTATTAAAAATGCATATTTTGGGGTCCCACCTTAGACTTTCCTGGTTAAGATCTTTGGGAATAAGGCCCAAGTACCCTGTACTTCAATCAAATTTCCCAAATGATTCTTAGGTACACCAAGAGCATGGTGTCAAAACCAGTCTTGAAACCATGGTAGTGGTATAGCCAGGAGGTGAACTCTTCTCACTCTTAATGCTTTCTAATATGCTACAGGTTGAAATCCTGATTACTCAGTCCTGTTAAAGGACACCTTAAATGAGTTGGACTAACACTTTCCAGGATTACACTTCTGAATCCAGGATCTTTAGTTACTTTTAGACTAATGGATGCCTTTAACTCGTCCTGTCTAGAACTCTTGATCTCTGCCCATATGTAACTCTAACCCAATTGTGCTGCCAGACCATTCAGGTTTTCTTGGGTCAAAAATCCAAAATTTCTTTAAAGCTTTAAAAAAGAGAAGACTGTTCCCCACCCTCCCAGCAACAAAACCTCAAAACCATTATTTGCAAAATGGAGTTCTTAGAGGTTTACGTGAAACAACATATGGTAAGAGCTTGATGTGATGCTGAAAGAAGCCTGCATGAAGTGGAGATATCTCCACTGGCCACCTAACCTTGGCCAAGTCTGCACTTGTTGAGCGAGGGCACTATCCAGATTCAAAGGCCCTAAATCATCATGGGTTTGCTCCTCAGTGTAGATCAGCCAGGGAGCTAAAGGGCTCCTGACTTAACCATTTTCCTCCTTAACTTTCTTCTCTTGAGGACAGAGTCTTGGCACTCTTAGTAAACCCTTGATAGGAAACCTGGCAGGTGATTACTGTCCATGCTGGCCCCACCCTACCCTGTTGGGCTTGCTGCCTCTAACGGAATACCTACTAGCCCACGATTTGTTTTTCCCAACTTCACTGCAGTGGAAGGAAGAGAACGGCATTAGGAGACAACCAGTGTTTCTCAAGAAAGCGGTCTCCTTCCTGCCATACCTCTCCCACACCACAGCGTGCAGGGAGAGTTGTGTTTCAGCTGTTACGTTGACTTCTACTGCATTCACGGTTTACTTTTTACATTGAGGGGTGCTGACTAGGGAAGTTGGTGCCTTTAGACGATCTACTATCTCCATTGCTCGGCACCTTAAGTCCTGGGACCAAAAGTATGGAGTTTCAGGATAAGCACGAGTCAGGATAAGGAGAGCAGAGATAGGAGGGGAGTCTGGGGGTTGTGACAGCTCTGAAAGGGTAAAAGAGTGAGAAAAGAGCATTCGTAAGGAGTGAGCCGGGACAGGTGAAATGAGCACTCTGGGATACGACTTTCGCCAGCTCCAAGGCGCCCTCCCCCAACCCACGAGACATCCAAGATGGCGCCAGGCCCGCGCAGTTGGAGGTCACCGGCACACGGAAGGGGCAGCCCTAAGGCACGGGGATACCGGGGGCAAGGGAGGGCGTGAGGACCAGGGTGGGAGCATGCAAGGTAAGGGCCTCAGAGCATCCGCGCGAGGTGGGGAGCCCTGCGCGCCTGCGCGGCACAGCGCGGGCGCGAGGGCCCAAGGCCTTACCTGTTCCCAGAGCACCGAAGACAGAGGGGAGGGGACGGGGCGGGAATAGCGAGAGGAAAGGTCGGCGCATGCGCAGCCCGAATCAATGAGTCGCTCCTTCAAGGATAGAGTGGTTGCAAAGTTGAGAGTCGGCCCAGGCGCCACAGCGCCGCCTGCCAGCTTTGTGGCGGCATCCGGCCAGTCACTCCACCTGGCGTTTGAGACGAGAAACTGCAGGCGGAGCCGATACTGTGCAGAAATGAGGGCAGCTCCGCGGTGTAAAACGATCCGTAACGTGGCCTGCAATTTGCTCTGCACATGGTTTGGGATCTTGGACTTGCTTCACCTTTTCCAAGCACGCGCAGTCACACTGCAAAAACAAACAAAAAACCCAAAGCAACAACAACAAAAAAACTACCCAGAATTTCGGTTTAAATATCATACAATCGAGATTGCGGTTCAGTGTACAAAATATTTCAGGAGGAAAATGAAGTCACCGAATTCCTGGCTTCTGTCACCCCGGAATTCTGGCTTTATGGATGGGAAACTTGTTCAATGGGCGAATAGTCAGCAAAATGCTCCAGCTGCCTCTAGTGGCTTCGCTTTTATATCCCTCTCCCCTTCTTATTCCAGTGATCAGCTATGAGGAAAGCAGCATCAGCGAACCAGGAGATGGGGCTAAATATATTAGGACTCAAGAGCCCTGACCCTAAGCCTTCTTTCCTGAGTCCTGAGACAGTCAAGAAATAACGGGCATCAGTGACCTACAGTGAGGTTGCGAGGTCACCCTAGTGCCTGTGCCTCCGCGCAGGCTTCATCCTTGCGAGTTGAGATAAGCAATTCCCCCAGGAGGTGCTCTCATGGGAGCCCTTCGGCTTCTTCGTGCCCTTTCCTCGAAGATGTAAGGAAATAGGGGGCTTCCCGGCCCTCACCACTTCTTCTAGGCCTCTTTGTCTCCCAGAGAGGGTCTGACCGGTCCCTTTGGAAGGAGGTCAGCTAGGCCTACCCACTTCCCCTCAGTCAGAACCCCAGCCGTCCAGGCACTGTGCACGAGAAAGACGCAGCACGAGAAAGACGGGGAAAGCTCACCAAACCCCCATAAAAAATAAAAAATAAAAAGAAAGCCGCGGCTGTAAATAAAGCCAAATCCGCCACCCTCTGAGGGGCCGTTTGTCCTCCCCTCCTTGGCCCCGTCCTTCCCGCCGCCCCCTCCCGGCTCCCGGGCCCCGCGGCGCCCCGGCCCCGAGCTCCTCCATTTAATCGGATTTGGGAGAAGGGGAGGATAAATCACGGCAGCAGCTTTACGGTCCCGTAGGAGAGGCGAGCCGCAGCCAGGCACACCCCGGCCGGCGATAAAAACCGCCGCTGAAAGCCCACGGAGCAATTTCCCGGGACCCCGAGCGACGCCATTACAGGAATGTAATTTTGCCCGGATGAGGCCCAGAGTTTAATTATCCTCGCGGAGGAATTTCAATGCGGCCAATCCATCTTGCAGGCGGGCGGCAGAGGGATTTATATGGGCCCGTTATTTCACACCGATCCTCCATCTGCATTTTTATGGCCCTGAGCTCCTGAAAGGGAGGGGAAGGAATGGGGAGAAATCGGAGGAGCGGGCGAGGAGAGAAGGGTGAGAGACTTCCCGCCTTTCCTAAATCCACGATTCCAGTTCGATGAGGATTCTTACTGGTTCCCCTGAAATGCCCACATCTCCCTCCAGTTCCAGTTGTTGATTTGGAGTAGGGGTAGGGGGTAGCTGAGGAATGGGGCTAGGATCCTTGGAATTAATCAACAGGTATTTTACCAAGTACCAAGCGGTGCCAGGCACCGTATAAGATTCTGTGAGGAGAAAGGGAAGACAGGCTAGCAAGGGTATGCCCTGAAGTCCCCAGACACCCGCACCCCGCCCGCAATGAATTCCTTTTCGCTCTCGGCTTCACATCCTCCGAGGCAGAAAGTCCACGGTTCTTAGGAGCCGCCACCACCAACCGCTTGTTGCAGCTGTTCTTTGAGACAATTTAGACCCCTCTCAGATATCGCTAACAATCCCAAAGGAGAACTGGAGAAGGGGCCCGCGAGTAAGCTAAAGCTGGTTCCTTGCAAAAGTTGTCACAGTCTGCAATGTTTAATCCTCCCTGACCCCCACTCAGTGGTGGGCTCTGGATTCACACACCTGGGTCCCTAATCTCTGTGTGACCTTGGGCAAGCTATTTAACCCCTCTGTATCGATTTTCTTTTATGTAAATTGGGAATAATATTAGTGCTTACCCCGCAGCAAATATTGGGACACGTGGAGCTTTTAGCAAGGTGCTTGGAACTCAGTAAGTGTTCAATAAATGCTAGTAATAGTAATAATTATAATCGTTGTTTTTGTTATTAGTAGTAATAGTGTTGGGAGCATTGCAGCTCAATTCTGCTCTGCTCTCTGGCGACTTTATTGCAAGCTCCATGCAGTGATATCTCCTGAAAGAGACTCAAGTGTCACTTACTGAACTTTTTCACCTACGTAAATCACGCAAAAGAAATTATTTGACAGATTAGTGGGTGGAGATCTGTGGGGAGGGCTGAGAATCCTGGGGGCTTTGCCACCAGGTCTGAAACCAGATATTAAATTGATATGGGAATAGTGAGACTACAGAAAGTGGCTGGCGGTTATGTGCAGAAGGGTGAATTTGAAGCCAACAAAATATGATCCAAGAGAACATTAGCAAAAAAAAAAAAAAAAAAAAAAAAAGAGAAAGAGCGAGAGAGAGAACATTAGCTAAGGGTCTAGGGATCTTCTTAACCAAGGGCTTGGGAAAGGGTTCTTCCTTCACTTCACCGAGTGAAAACTGGGGTCCAGGAAGGAAAGGGTGTGGAGCCAGAACTATCCTTTCCAATCAATCCCTTTCTTTTCCTACCAGACCATGTAACAAGGTTGGCCTGATTGGCCAGTTTTCCTAATGACTGTTAGTGGCAGATTTTGACTGGGTAGCAGCCTCCCTGCACAGTGGTGACGAAGAAATGAGATTGATTTTTCCTTTCTTAGGATTGGTTAACAGCCCTCAGGGGGGCCAGAGACTCATTTTAATTGACTGGATAGGCTAGGAGGGAGGTCCAGCACCTCTCATATAGAAATTCTGAGAATTCTTTCCCACAAAGGTCACCAAGAAAGTGTCTTGATTGGCTTATGCATGTTTGCCTTTGGACTGAAAACACAATAGCTTAGAGAAGAAAAATCAAGAGAATCATGCCGGCAGGCATGCCACAGTTCAGTCTGAAACCCAGAGAGAGGGGTTCACAGAGGGAAGCATAAGAGTGATAAAGAGAGAGAGAGACTGGGACACAGAGAAACGCAAAGAAAAAAAAATTCCAAAGAGAAGAGGGTGGGTTTGAATAGTTCATTTTTCATTCCTGATGGTTTAAGACAAGGCTACTTTATGATGCATTTTGCTAGATGCACATGTTGCCAGTGTGCAGCATGGAAAGAACAGCTGTCTTGGAGGCAGGAGACTGGAAATCTGGTCTCAGCCCTGCTACTGAGTAGCTGAGCAGCTATACAAGTTACTTCACCTCTCAAAGCTCCAGTGTCCTCATTTGGAAAAATCAGGGGGAGAAGTAGGTGATCCCTAAGGTGCCATCCAATATAAACTTTCTAGGATTCTTTTTCTGTCTGATAAACAGGCAGTTTTGTACAAGTTGAAGTGGTAATTTTGCACTGCCAGTAATGACTATTCTTGAATCTTCTGCTCCTTTATTTATTTGTGATTGTTAATTTCAAGCTCTTGGGGCCAGTGGGCACTGACTGATGGATTTTCTACTTTCTCTTGCTAAATCAGTTCCCTTGGACAGCAGGACTGTGAGCTATCAGTAAACCTCCCTACTCCTGGAGAAAGAAAACAGTAGATGGAGAAAGGAAATGGGTCATTAGCATCCAGGCTTCCAAGAGAGGGATCAGTGGGAGAGGTGGTGACAGAAGGATGGCCAAACAAGTTTTTGCTTTGGCTTCAGAGTTCCTTTGAATTTGTAAGATGAATTTGTACATGTACTATGTATTTATCAGAAACAATGATTGAGTATCTATTTGAACAGGTTTGATCCCTGCTATTTTCTGACCACACACAGGCGAATCAGAAAATAAAATTCATTGTGATATATTGTGAAGAGCTAAGGACACTAAGCTAGAGATCTGAATTTAGATTTGGGACTATTGCTAATTAATTACGTGACTTTGAAAAATCACCTCTCTGGACTTCAGTTTTCTCAGCTGCACATTGTAGGAAAATACAAGATGATTATTAAATTCTCTTTTGGCTTTAAAAATAAATAGCATAGATCTGTTCTCCCTGGTTTGCCCTTCTCTTTTGTGACTTCAAGTAAACAACAAATATTAACTGAGCATCTACTATGTGCAAGGCATTGTTCTACGTATTGTTAAGTATAAAAAACGGAAAGCACAATCCCTTGCCTTCATAAGTTTGTAATCAGTAAGAAAGATGTATATATATATGTACATATATAACTAGAATATGCAGCAAGATTTAATAGGTGATGTGGGTTATAGGTGTTGAGGAGGCAGTGTCATTTCCAGCTAGAATGATCAAGGGAGCACCATGATTAAAGTAGGTTTTTTTCTTTTTTAAAAAAAGTGTGAAGTATTTGAGTCACATAAAATAGTGCCAGTAATGCCTATCATTTATTCAATAGATATTTTTTTGTGATCCTACTGTGTGCCAGGCACTGTTCTAGGTGCTGGAAACACAGACGTGAATAAAATAAGACAAGAATCCTTACCTCCCCAGGGCTGGCATTTTATATAAATTATGAAGCATAATAATAAAATGGACACCCATTAAACAACCCCCAATAAAATAAAAGAAAAAAATTACTAATACCACCCACGGGCCCCACGTGCATCTCTCCTACAGTAATCCTTGAATTTTATGTTTAGCCTTTCAAGGTTTTTCCTCATATTTTTACCATATTGCTTATTTTGGCCTTTTTTTTTAAACCGTTCTAGGAGCGATATAATGTTGTTTGTAGAATTCTTACTTGCTGTTTTTATTCAACATTATGTTTCTAAGACTCATTCACAAGTTGATGTAGGTAGCTATATTTTATTCATTTTCATTGATGTAGAATAGCTCACCAGTTTGTTGACTGATTCTCCTGTTGATGAAAAGTTAGGTTTGTTTCCAGCTTTTTGCGCTTACAAACAATGCTGCTCAGAACATTTTTCCTGGTGTACATGGGCAAGAGTTTCTTCAGAGTACATATATGTGAATTGCTGGGTTGCAGGACTTTAATATTTTCAACTTTTCTGGATAATGTCAAATTGTTTTCCAATATTTATGTCTACCACCATATGTAAGAATTTTGGTTGCTACCCCAATGTTCATAGCAGCACTATTTACAAAAGCCAAGATAGGAAACAACCCAAATATCCGTCGACAGATGACTAGATAAAGAAGATACGGTATGTATATACAATGGAATACTACATCAGCCATAAAAAAGAGTAAAGTAATACCACTTGCAGCAATAAGGATGGACCTGGGGATTGTCATTCTAAGTGAAGTAAGCCAGAAAGAGAAAGAAAAATGCCATATGATATCGCTTATATATAGAATATTAAAAAAAGGACACAAACTTATCTACAAAACAGAAACAGATACACCGACACAGACAACAAACATGGTTACTGGGGTTGAAGGGGATAGGAGGGGACAAGTTGGGAATTTGAAAATTGCCCCTCTTGGGGAGTGATGGGACTGTTAGCTACCTTTATTGTGGTAGTGGTTTCATTGGTCTATACATCTATCAAAATTCATCGAAGTGTACATCTGAGATATGTATAGTTTACTGTACAGGAACCATACCACAATAAAGGTGTTAAAAAATAAACAACAATGACCTACTGTAGAGCACAGGGAACTATATTCAATTTCTTATAATAACACAGTGGAAAAGAATCTGAAAAGAAAAAAATATATGTATGTATATATGTATAACTGAATCACTTTGCTGTATACCTGAAACTAACATTATAAATCAAACACACTTCAATAAAACTTTTTTTTAAAAAGACTATAAAAAAAAGAATTTTGGTTGGTACCCTAGCCTTACCAAATTTAGTATTTTGTCAATTTGTTGGATGTAAAATGGTGGTTTGAATTTGAATTTATTTTTATTTATTTATTTATTTATTTATTTATTTTTTACTGAAGTATAGTCAATTTACAATGTTGTGTTAATTTCTGGTGTACAACATAGTGATTCAGTTGTACATATATATATTACTTTTCATATTCTTTTTCATTATAGGCCATTACAAGATATTGAATATAGTTCCTTGTGCTATACAGGATTCTGTTGCTTATTGAGCTTATATTTAGTTATATTTACCTTATTACTAGTGAGGTTGAGCATTTCATATATTTATTGGCCACTCATGTTTCCTCTTCTGTGAAATGCCTATTCATGTATGTCTTTTTGCCCATTTTCCTTTTGGGTTATTTATCATCTCCCCATGGATTTTTAGGAATTAACAAATATGTAGCCTAGTCCTGATTCTTTGTCAGTGGCAGCTATCGACTTCCAGTTTGTAGAAGGGTTGAGATTCAGTAGAGGCTTAAAGGATGGATGATTTCAGTTCCAGCTCAGAGTCCTCATTTAGTTGGATTAATTAATTCTTAATTCATTCATCAAATATTTATTGAATGTCTAGTCAGACATCATGCTAGACTCTGAGAATACAAATATATCTCACATTTGCTCACCCCTTACCACTTCTAAGATCTCACCGGGGCCAAACGGCTGACATCTCTTGCTAGACCACTACAGGGGCCTCCCAGCTGGTCTATCTGATTCCAGTCTGGTCTTGCCACGGTCTGCTCTCCACACAATAAGTAGCTAAAGTGATCTTTTAAAATGTAGATCAGATCATGTAACTTAAAATCTCCTCATGGTTTTACTAGGTCCTGTAGAAGAAAATTCCAGGTTTCAGCTACAGTAGGCTCCTACTGATCCTCAGATGCACCAGTCTTGTTCCACTCAGGACCTTTGCTGTTTCCTCTGCCCAGATCATTCTTCTCCCAGATCATGCTCACTCTCTCATTTCATTTAGATCTCATCTCAAATATCACCTCCTTAGAGAGAACTCACCTTCCAATCTAAATAGCCACCACATTCCCTTCTTTATCTCATCTTCCTCCTTTGTTTTTCTTTTTAGCACTTACCATAGTTTTATTTTTATTTTTTATTGCTCCCCCCCCCCCCAACTAGAAGATAAGCTCCTCTAGTGAAGGGACCTCACCACTGTATCCTCAGCATTTAGAAAAGTGCCTGGCACATAATAGCCTCTCAATATAAATTTTAATAATTGAATAGTGGATGATAAGATAAGAGTCCTTGCCCTTGAAAAGCTGATAGTCTAGCAGGGGATACGGAGAATTAAAAGACAAATAACTTCAACACAGTGTGACAGTGTTATAGGAGGGAGCACTGGATGCTGTGAGAACACATAGGAAGGACATGTTATCCCATTCCTGGAAAGTGGTAGTCAAGGAAGTCTTCCTGGAAGAGGTGACATTTACAAGAGACTTAAAGGACTTGGATAGGGAGAGAATGGAAGGATGTTCCATAGAGAAGGAGCAGTAAGTAAAAGGCTTGAAGAGGGGGATTAAATGGTCTCTTCCACAAAAGGCAGATAATTCAGTGTGGTCAGAATAAACAGTTGTGGGTGTGGCAGGGTGCAGAGACTGGTTGTTAATGGCTAGATATTGAAGGATCCAAGCATCTGGGTTTTATCCAGAAAGCAGCCAGGAGTCATTTAAACAGGAAAGTGAGAAGCTCAGATTTGCATTTTAGACAGATCATTGTCGGTCTAGTGTGGAGAATGGATGAGAGGGTGCAGGACTGGGGGCATGGTCTGCGATAGGAGGCTGTCTTCCTAACCCAGGTGGGAGATGTTTGTGGCTTGAGCTCTGAGCTGACAGTTGGGATGGAGAGAAGAAAGCAGTGCTCAAGAGGTTTAGAAGGAAGAGCCAAAAGGCTTCAGTGATTGATTCTTGTTGGGGGGTGAAGGAGAAGAGAAAGATGAAGATGGTGCTCAGTTTTCTGGCCTGCGTCACTGAGTGGTACCACTCCCTGACTGGAAAGGAATCAGAAGGTTCTAGTGAGATGAGCAGGCCCACCCCTAATATTTGTGGGGCTCCAGGCAAGTTAAAAAATATAGCCTACATACCAAATGTCTAAATATGTAAAAGTTATAAATCAAAGCTAACAAACTATTAAATAAAACATGTTCTACCCTCTTATCTTGACAAATATATCAGTATCAGCTGGAAGATTTATATTTAGAATTCTGGGACTCTTCCAGCCCCCAGTCTGACTCTCGGGTTCTCTTTCCATTCCTGGTTCTGTCCCACAACCTGAGGGGCCTCACACCAAAGTCTGTGCTCAAGGCAGCCTCACATCGCATGTCCACCCACACTCAGGCCACCAGGGCTGATGGTGTGTCCCCCAGCATTTCCTTCCCTGTGTTCAGGAAATGGGACCCCAGGAAGAGGTCCTGGAAGTGGGCTGGGGGCTGTTTGGCAGGACATTCTGGCAACTGGAGCATGGTCTGGGAGCAGGGAGGCATGAGCTCTGGGTAGACACATCCTCTTGGCCTTAAGTCATCCTCCCTCCAGAGGAGGAGGCTTTCTAAAACAGGTGCCCAGGGTAGAGGTCCCTCTTGCCAGGTCTAAGGGCATGGACTCTGAAATCATAGAGACTGGGTTAAAATCCTTATTCTGATATTTATTTACTCTTCTTTGAACTTAGGCAAACTCTCTGAGCCTGTTTCCTTGCTCATAAAAATGGCAATAATCATATCTACCTTACAAGGTTATTGTGAGAAGCGAATAAGCTACTATGCTCAAAGCACCTGGTATTTAATAACCACCGCTCAGTTTACATTGTTTTTCTTCCCACTCACCACCATGTTTCCCTCAAAGTAACCATGGAGACTGGAAAAAGTATGAATTTTTTTAAAGTAAATTTTTCTGAAAGAAGTAGGTCCAGGAAAAAGGAGTTTATAAAGGAAACAGTAATAATCTAGGTAGTGGTGATCCCAGCTCAGGCTGGGGCACTGTGGGAGTAAGAGGAGGAGTAAATTGTCTTGTATGCAGATGAATGAAAAATGGTAATGGCGTAATCGCTTTTACAATCTGTTTGTTTTGCTGAGGGTAGCAGCTGGTTACTGTTTTGATTCTTGGTTTTCAGGTTAAGATCAGGGAAGAAGACGTGAATAATCTAAAAGAATAGGAAATCCAAATATAATTTCTTGGGGACCAGGAACATAATCAGAGAAACACATTGTTGCAAACACAGATAGATTCTGTCTTTCAAACACGGAGACTGACCCTCTTATTAAGTTGTTCTTGTTCTTGTTTTAGTTTTTTGTGTGTGTGTGTTGGGGAGGTGATTAGGTCTATTTATTTCAGTATTTTTTTAATGGAGACACCAGGGATTGAACCCAGGACCTCGTGCACACTGAGCACGCACTCACCACTTGAGCTATACCCTCCCCTCGATCTTGTATTTTTGATAAACATGTATAGATTCTTACCACACGCTGTCACTCTCGCTACTCCGGCAACTGGACTGCCCTCTCTCTCCTCAGCCATTCCAAATTCTACTCTTTCTTTCAGGACCACTCCTTCCACGGTAAGCATCCTTGTCCACCGCCCTTCCCACTTTCTCTGAGCTCTTCCTAGTCTATATCACCTAGAACTCATTCACAGTCTTAATATATTTACTGTCTCATGTTGTTCTCTAACCCTTTTATGTGTGCAAGTTTTGTCTCCCCGGTGAGGGTTTAAGATCATTAAGGGAAGGAACTACATTTCTATTTCTCTTTCATTTCCCATGGTGTCCGTGTATTCATTTAATATACATTTGTTGAGTTCCCATGTGCCTGAAATGGAGTTCAGGTACTGAGGATACAAAGGTGAAATATATATTTATATTTATTTTTATATTTCCTCTTCACTAGTGGAGATAGTAATGGACTCATGGTTTGATAACTGCCTGTAAAAGTGTTGAGCACATATGGTTCCTCTGTATAGGTTTGATGGGTTGCTGAACCATACTGCTTTTCAACTAGGCATTCAATAAATGAATGAATGAATAAATGAAATAACTGAATAACAATCCCTCCGTATAGCTGCTCCATGGATGACCTTCCTAT
Source organism: Camelus bactrianus (assembly GCF_048773025.1). Lineage (NCBI taxonomy): Eukaryota > Metazoa > Chordata > Mammalia > Artiodactyla > Camelidae > Camelus > Camelus bactrianus. The sequence continues at coordinate 13,806,844 of NC_133550.1, read as the reverse complement.
ATGAACCTAGTTCCAGCAGATTCAAACATGTAAGGCTGGTTTAAGGGGAGAAGTGCTCTTTAGAATCATCAAAACAGATGTCTTTTCACTGTCTTTTCAAGGCAGTGTTCACTCCTTCCCTTAAGGCCTAGTGATTAAATCACAAAGCGTTTTACAGGGATTGGTGAATACCTTTTGCCAATTTGTGTCATTCAGATTGGTGAGTTATGAGAACTGTGTCCATCCATCATAATAAAAACAGCTATTACTGAATACATATTATGTGCTGAATGTTTTGCTGATGTCTTTACAAGGATTATCTAAATCCTAATAAAAACCCTGTGAAGTAGGTATGATTATCATCCCCACTTTGCAGAAGAGGAAACTGAGGCACAGCTAGGAAGCAGAAAAGACAGGACTTGAATCTGGAAAGTCTGATACCACATTGTGCTGTCTACATAATGAACTGGGAGAGTAGAAAACTGAGTTCTTGAGCCAGCCCTGCCATTTGCTTGCTGTGTGACCTGCAGAAGTCATTTTAGCTCTCTGCTCTGCAGCCCTTTCTAATCACATAGCTAAAGAGCGACAGCACTAGTCTTAAAGCTTATTCTTTTGAATTCAAGCCCTGTGCTCTTTCCACCAGCCTCAGTTGCTTAAATCTGGTGGTGACCCCCTAAATCTCACCTTTCATCTCCTTGTAGTATTTAGAGACAGCTTGAGGAATTGTGTCACTCATAAGATGAGTATCCTTTTTTGCGAAGTTATATCTGAAGACCTTGATGGCTTCGTGAATGTCTTAGCTGATGGGGAGTATACAGAGAGCTGCAGAAGGAGCCCTGAACCCAATTTCTTCCTGTGACTCCATCCCTCAATTCCTAAGTTTAAATAAAAATATTTCCCAGTATACAGGATGCTTGTTATCATGGGTCCATTCAGAGAGCAGATGGCCAAAACCAGGCACTGATCAAAAGGCAGGTGGTGGGTCCAATAAATTTCTGAGTGTGGAGGAGCTTGATCAACACAGGCAAGAGACCGAGACCAGACCACACGAAAGAGCAGGCATGAGCTGATGTGAAAGTTTGACTTCTCTGTGGAGCTTCGACACAGAAACTGACGCTGCCCAAGTCCTCCATTTTGTCCCTTCATAGTTTGGATTTTTCCTCCCTTGTATGCAGACAAAGGATGAAAATTAGCTGAACAAGTGTGTATGTTGGCTGGCATCAGTAAGTGCTTTAAATTGGTATGCTTAAATAAAAAGTTGGTTTGCTGTACCCCTCATATTGTTATTTGATTCGGCTCTCTCTCAGTCTCCCTTGTCTGTGTATCAAGAGTAGCTGTGTGTTCTGCTCTCACCAGGGCAACCTCTGGCTGGGGTGCCTACTAGTGTACTTTCCTGGGGCTTCTTTAATACCAGGTGCCCTGGCAGGACTGGCCTTTATGTCCCTGCCCTCACCACCTACCCCAGCCTTCAATTTAATCTTGTCATTTTCCAGAATCATTTGCATGGTTCTCCTGTATGCATTTTTTTCAACTTTCTCCATCCCTGTATAAAATTCTACAGACCAGGGAGAAAAACCTGCTAAAGAGGAATCAATCTCTCCCCCCACCCTACCTCCTTCTCTCTGTGTCTCTGTCTCTGTCTCTCTCTCTGTCTCTGTCTGTTTGTCTCTCTGTCACACACAAACACACACACATGCACACACACACATGCCAAGTGACAGGCTGACTTCATTTCTCTAGTAACTTTACCATGCCCCCAAATGTCAAATCAAGATTGCTCCCAAAGCCAAAACTTAAACCCAAAAGCCCCCAAAACAACAAGAACCACAAAACCCCAACAACAACAGAAAGAGAGAGAAAGAACCACTTCCCTTCTAGGCGATGAGTCCACCTGAGGTTACTTAAGGGCTGAATTTCTGAAGCATCTACTTCTTTAGGCTGCAGCCTGGTGACCTTCAGTTTGGGCCAGTCTTCATGTGTATGTGATGTTTGTAAAGGTGTTTACCTTAAGCAGAAGGTAGCTTTAATTGTAGGTTAGAATTCTAAGTATGCATGTGGGAGAGGAAGTTTGGTGAGGACAAAAATCCTGTTCTGACCACTGGGGTTAGGGATTCAAAAGGAAGTATTGGTACCTGCCTTTCTGGGAACTCCCAGTCTTTGACAAGGGCGGGATCTCTGGGTCAGATGGGGTGAACCAGAGGAAGGAACCAGGGAACAGTTAAACTTTGTTAAACAAACCAGTATAACAAACAATTACAAACGAATTCACGCAGGGACATCCATTAGCTTGAAATGGAGAACAGAGCTGGGAAAGGAGTGAGAACATTTCTGCACGAGGGCAGAACTGAGAACATTTGGGAAAGCTGCTTGGAGGGAGAGGTGTGTGGAGTGGTGGGCTGGGAACCATAGCTGAGGGTAACACACTCCCCGGCCGCCTTTCCCTGGTCTCCTCCTTGAGAGCTGGGTGAGGTGCTCCCAGGGCAGGATCGTCTCTCCGGGTCCCTCCACCACCTGACCCCGCTGATCCGGCCTCCTCCTTTGCCATCCTCGGACCCCTTCCTCCACATTCACTCCTCCCACTCAGCTGCCCCTTGATAATTTCCTGACATCTTTTCAAATCCAATTATCGAATTAATTGACGTGCTAACCGAGAGGCAAACAGAAAGGGGCGGCAAACACCGGGAGGCTCAGATTTATCCTTCGGCCTTCACAGGCCCCGGCCGGGCGAGATTTACTGGGCCTCGAACGCGGCGACAGTTCAAACCTTTGATTAATCATGTTTTTCTCCCGGCCCCGTAATTTAGTTGCTCTTTTTCCCTCCCTGCCTTTTTTTTTTTTTTTTTTTTTTTATCAGTGGAAACAGAGACGGAGTCCTCATCAGCTTCAATTACAAGTATTAAGCCCCCGGACAGCACTTTGACAGAGAGGCGGCCAGCCCCCCCTCCGTCCCGCCCCCCTAAATCATCCCCGAATTAACATCACAATCGGCGGCTGGCGCGCGTTCAGATTTAAATGGTGGCATATTGTTCGCGGACGGTCTAGTTCAGACCAGCGGGTTCGCAGCTCCCGGCAGCAGCCCCCGCCTCTTCCCCCACCGCCCCCCTCCTGCCTCCTAGGAGGCTGTGACTCAGGAGCCGCGGGAGGCTCCGGCGCCCAGTCTCCAGCAGGGGAGGATGCAGGCGGGGATGGGGGCAAGCGGGCTGGTGAGAGGTGTAAGGTGAGGGGGAGCGAGTCAGGCACCGAGAGAGGAACTGCAGATGTGGGGTGGCGGGGAGAAGGGCCGAGGCTTGGTAGAGGAGGCTTGGTAGAGGAGGCTTGGGGAGGGCGGTTGAAGGGGGTTATGCAAATGAGTGCAAACGAAGGCACTGAAGCTGCGGGTTTGAGAATGCCACTGTATAGCCCTCTGAGGGAAGATTACGGCGGCCTTGACCCCTCGCAGGGTCTGCGGGACACCCTTGGGTGGTGGTGGAGTGGCCAGGAGGTAGGGAAATCTCTTGCTCTTTGAGCCTTGCGGTATGAAAGAACGTGGGGCAAGATTTCTCCGTTTCCTGGGATTATTAGAGAAAATTGGTCTTAAACTACAGCCAGGAGGCTTGAAGATAGGCCTCAGAAAGGACTTCCTTAGTTGGAAGATCGAGCTTGAGGCTGGAAAACCTCCTGGGGATTTTTTTTTTTTTTTTTTTTTTTTAAATAGAAGATCTTCGAAGTAGCCAGATTTCTCTGAAGGCGTTTTTGGGAAAAGATATGATAACTATTTGGCCCTGTCCCATGTGGAGGAGAAAAGGGAGAGTCATTCTCCTGACCCCATTAATCCTTTAAGAATGAAGGAGCTCAGGAAGAAAAATGTCAATCCAGGAGTCTAGGTTTCCAGATATTTTCATATCCACCTGTCTCTTCGGTCTTGCCAGCATCAATCTCCAGGACCCCATTTCTGCCTAGCAACATCACAACCAATCAAGATGCAATTAGGCCTGGCAGCTCGGCTCATCCTTAACTGGGATTGGCTGTTTGCAGTATGCGCATCCCAAGTTTTCATTGGCTGGCGGCCACCTGTATGGAAATAAGAATTACAAGGGAGTCTCAGCCCCTTCCTTGCGCTGTGGACCTGTAGCTTATTGCGCCGAAACCTGCAGGCTCAGAGCGGGAACTCCTGGACTTGTTTCTTGCCCTCTCTGCCTTCTCTTCCCCCAAAGAGATATCCCAGACTTTTCCCTCGGCGGCTCTGACTGAGGCCTAGTCAGAAAGAAATCCGACCAAATAACGCAAAAAATAAGGCGGATTTGTATGCTTTTCGCATCTTCATTACTTTCTCTCGGTTCAATGTCAAGATTTTGCCCCTTTCGTCCATGCCACGACAGTTCCTGATCCTTTCTCTCCTCCACGTCCATTCAAGGGGCGGCTACTTTCCTTGTGTAGCCCTTCAGCCCCGGCCCCCTGTTGCCTCAAATCCTCCCTTCGGGGTCAGCTCCACCAAATTCCTGATTGCTAACCCCTCCACCCTCCTCCCACTCAGGATCTAGACGCCTAGCACAACGCTCTAAAGCCCAGTTTAGGAGGGAGTTAGAAGAGGAGAGAACCTCCCCCCCTACACAAAAAAACCTTCCATCCTCGTTCCCCATCCATTTTCTCTGAGGGAGCCGAGTTTGACAGCGAATTCATTCCGAGCGGGGAGGGTGATTTATTCTTCAAATATACCGACAAGTGCGGGCATGATGGAGCCCATTAAAATGTTGGGAGATTGTTTTTATGATTGAAGTCTGTATTACTCCAACCATAAAGAAAGAGAGCAAGGAGTCATTAGCATTTTCATGATGGTGTATTTCTGCTTGTCTCCGCGCCATCACTCATCTTTACTGCCCGTCCCTTTGCTCTCGCTCTGCTACAACGAGGAGAGACTGCAGCCTGAGTTGGGGTTGGGGGTGGGGGGAGGCGGGGGCCAGAGATCCCCCAGCCGCTCTGCCCTTCACGCCAAATCCTCACCCTCTCTGGGACGCAGATCATGGGGTGAGAGGCTGAACGCAGATGACGTGCCTCAGCTTTCTCCTGTGGGCTTTTCCTGCCCCTGAATGGTGGGAGCAAGGGGGTCCTGCCCAAATGGGACTTGGAGATCTGGGCAGATCTGGGTCGGGGAAGAGGGAGTACCACTTCTTTTCTTTGCCTCTTCCCTTCCTGTCCTACACACCATTTAGAGCTTTCCAGGTTATCCAGATGGGGATAAAGTCAGGAATTCCTGACTGAGTGCCCTGGGCTAGAGACATCAGAGTTGGACGGGACAGAAGGAGATCCCAAGTCCTTGGGTTTGGAGACTGTGTTGGGAGGAAGTTGGGAGCCTGGTCATTTAGCTTCTGTATCTACTGCTCCCTAAAGAGCCCTTTGATATTGCCTGGAGGGGACGGAGGATTAATCCTTTTGTCTTTACCCCAATCCCCCAGCTCCTGCTCTCTCCTAATTCCTTAAATCCTTGACTCATGCTACCCAATCATTTACAAGACTCTCCAGTCCCCTAAGAAACAAATTCATACCCTCCATGAAAATAATGGAGCTCAAAGTAATCACTGCCGAAGTAAGAACTTGGAGGAAGTTGGTTATGGATGAAACAGTGTTTCCAGGTGCCCAAGAATTGTTGGAGCCACCTGCCCTCACCCTGGGCTTCTGATAAGACTCTTAACATAAAGAAACATTTATTCTAGGTGGGCACCACCTGCCTGCATATCCTATTGACCCAAGTGGTATGACGACACTTGAGTGAGAGTTAGTTGGTATAAAGGCTAGTTAAAGGGTGGTGGGAAAATGGAAGTATTAGCTCACAAGACATTAACAGTGATAATAATGATTCATGGACCGCTTTCCCGTTGGTCCTGTGCTTTCTCATGGATGTCTCACAACAACCTGAAAGGTAGGTTTTATGACTGCCTTTTCACAGATGAGGAGGCCAAGGATCAGGTGAGTGTGTGTGGACTACTTGAGATCACTTAGCTAGTAAACAGGAGAATCAATATCTGAAACTTGGGCTATCTTCGTTATCTGATACTGCCTGAGAAGTAGTTCAAGGTCTCTAAAGTGGAAGCTGGGGTGACTGATTGCCCCACATACTTATTTGAGTTCATAAGAAAGTGAGAAGACCATCTAGTAAGCATTAAATATTTTGAGAGAAATCTTAGTAGGTATATTTATCCTTGGATACCAGAGCTGGGGAGTTGGGTAGCAGTTAGCATTGCTGGGATTAACCCTCCTCTCATTCAGGGAACATTTATTGAGCACCTAATATGTGTCATCTTCTGATTGACCACACTGTTCCCTTTCACAGCCTCTTCCCCCAGTTGAGATGGGTATCAAATAGGGCTCTGGGGTCCAGGGCAGAGGTAGAGCCCCAGGTGGCTGGGCAGAGATGGATCAAAGCGGGGTGTGGAGGTGAGAGCCCCCCTACAGCCTGCGCAGTGCCCAGCGGCGGCTGCAGCAGTGGCCTCAGATTTACAGCTGCCCTGGTGCTGATGCCATAAAAGCAAACGATCCTTCTCTGTACTAATTTCTGTGTAATTAGATCTCTCCTGGCATGGAAAGTGGGGAGTAGGGGTGGCCAGGAGGGGAGGGTGCCAAGGACTCTTCACAGAGGTGGGAGGAGGGGCTGTGGGACACACATGGCTTCCTGTGGGGAAGGTTGGGCACAGGGATCTGCATGCACTGTGACAAAGATGGAAAATGCAATCATGCTCACATGGAAGGCCAGGAGGCAGATGAGTCCTGATATGACCACACCCTTGTACCCAGGATAGAGACAAAGCTGGGATCCCGCACAAAGATCCTGAAGCTGGGAGAATAATTCCTGGCAGGTCTGTGTACACATGGAAGGAACTGAAATCCTCGGAGGAGCTGCACACAGATTCCCCTGCAGGCAGCTAGATTCCAAAATCCCCCAGAGAAGCCCAAACAGCAAAGACTTTGTGCAGACCCATCACATTTACATCCACATTTATAAAACAATATATACATACACATTTACCTGCATGAAAGCAGACACTTCTCTTAGATGCTAAAATGACAGCATCTGCACTAAATAGGAACTCAAATGTTTGTTTCTTCCTCCGCCCCTGCCCATTGCTTGCCCACCTCTTAGAGGCAGAAAATTAAAGGATGAAAAAAGCCTTTTTTAAAAGCAAGTTTTCTTTAAGATACTTGAAGAGGGATCTTATTAGGCCAAAAAGAAAAACAAAAAAACTGCACAAGAAATGCAGAGGAATGTGGGGATGGTTAGAGGGAGAATGACCCTGGAATTTTGCCTTTCCTTGGGAAGAACAAATTCTCAGAGAGGAAAAGAAAATAGTTTTTATTACTACGAATCCCCCTACCCTCACCATGTGGTGACAAACAATGACCATGGGTTCCGCGTTCATGCCATTTGGAACAACACTTCTACCGAGCTAAGTATTCATTATGCACTGGAGTGCATTTGCGGAGGGACCTCAGAAGGCCTCTTATCCGGTCTCCCTCTGCAGCCCAAATTTCCTTCATGGTAGGCCTGCCAGGGAGTCAGCCAGCTCCTGCCGAAGAGGAGCTCTTCACTTCATAAACAGTTGGCCCCTGTCACTGGACAGACAGCTGTAATGATTTGACTAGTCTTCCGGAGAACTGACATCGGTCTTCTTTTCCATTTCAGAATATTCTGTTTCTAACTGCCTGTCATCTCTCCTTGAGTTATTCTAATGTTTTAAGACCAGTTCAATCAAAGCATTAATCGTCCCCCCACAACAGCAATAACAATTAGACACCCATTGGAAAATCAGGAGATTCTGATCTCCACAGATGACTGTCATGTACTTATCTTAAGCCCTTGTTCTAATGGGTAATTCCTGATTAACCTGAGTAATGAAAATGTATCACAATAAAGAAAGATTTGTCATGCCTTGTTATCACTTCATAAGGCTGTCCTTCTAGATACCTGCCATAACACCAGGATATTTCTAGCCCAATAAAACATGATCATGATGTGCCTGGCTAATAAAAAAGAAAAAAGCCACGTATTAAAAATATGTTTAAAATGATTTGCATGAGTGATGTAAATATAAACCACCACCATCATCATTGTCAACATCATCCTCAGTTTATTTGCCTTTTGAAATCCCTGCCCGACCTTGGAGTAGGGGAGATAAAGGAAGAGGGAGGCAGAAAATGAGCATCTGTTAAATGCTTCCCATTGCTAGGCACTGTGCTAAACACTCACAATCACCCTGTGAGGTGGGTATTATTATGCCCTTACAGGCGAGGAAATTGGGCTCAAAGAAGTTAAGTAACTTGCCTGAGGTCAGACTGCTAGTACAGGGGATCAGGATTTTAACCTAGGTATGTCTGATTCCAAAGCCCACATTTTCCCCCTTAAACTCGGACGGGTTAATTTTAATTTGATGCCAGCGGAGCTTCACCGAGTGGATCCATACACTGACATGACTCCAGTGAGGAGTATGTTGGCTCAGAGACCTCTCTGTTCCCAGATACCCAGACTTCCTGCCAGGGAGCCAGCAGTTCAGAGCCTGAACTCTGTGGCTTTTGTGCTCAGTGACATTACTGCCTTCACCCAGGGGTGCCCACGTGATTGTGGGCAGTGCTACACACATTGTCACTGTTGTACAGTGATACATTCCCAAAACACAGTGTCACGTTCACCCTACACTGGGACTCACATGGGCTGGCTGTTCCTTCTCTTCTCCCAGGTGGTGGTGCGCACAGCCAGCAGGGGTCGCCGGCACACCAGGAATTACCGCTTGCTGGGCCTGTCTCCTTCTGCCCTAACAGGACTGAATGTTCCTCCTCCTCTGCTCTTCTCCTAAAATCTCTTGCTAATCCCTCCCCTTTCCTGATTTCCCTTTCTAACTCTCCTCCCCCTCCCCAGACCCTAGATTCCTAAGGATGAGCGGGATAGTTGCCCTTTATGTGGCACCTACATGCCCAACCCCAACATAGAATAGAGACCAGGGATTCTGGCTGTCAATCCTGCTTTAGGGATCCCGGAGAGCTGGTAAGAAGCTTGGAGTGCCCAATTGTCTGATTCACCCTTGGCCAGTTAGGACTCTCCTTCCTCTCAGTGTTTCCCCAACCTATTGCTTTGCAGTCTCCTTTACATCACCCTGTCTGGACCATTCTTTTATCATACCATGTTCACGTAAGCTTTTGCCCCAAACATCCTCAGACCCCCAGGGTCCTTTAGGCTCCCGCATCTTGGGAGAACAGAAGAATAAAGGAGTAGGCAAATTTATGGTGGAGTAATCTGTGGCCTGTGGTTTTTGGAAGAGAAATCGTGGTTTGGGGAGAACAGGGGAGGGACCCAGGTACCCTGACTCACAACTGAAAGAGAGGCCAGGTGTCTGCTTCCCGCAGGAAAGCTGTGGCCGCCTTCTGGGAGTGGCATCTCTCTGCTCTTTTCTGCCTCTCCCCTCCCCTGCGGTAGCAACAGCGCCCCAGCTTTTCCATGCCCCCTCCTCTCTGCCGCCCCCTCCCTTCTGCCGCCCCCTCCCCTCAACTCCTGGAGCCCAGTGATTGGCGGCTGCCTGCTGCAGGGCCGGCTGGGTTTATGGCTTTGCGGCAGCTGGGGAGAAAGCAAGGCCAGAGACAGAAAATGGAAACCAACCAAGAAATGGAGAATGATGAAAGAGTAAAAGGGAGGGAGATGGAGACAGAGGCAGAGAACCCTCAAGGATAACAGATACCCAAAATCAAAATGATGAAAGAGACAGCTTGAGCAGAGATGGACACAGAAAATTTCAGAGAGGCCGATGAGAGATGAAAACAGTGTCAGAGGGATAGGGTGAAAGGAAGAGCAAAGCACACAGAAAGTCATTTGGATAAGCCCTGAGAGTAGAGATGTGCAGGGCTTTCCAGGGGGCCAGGAATTTCTGGTGGTACCTAGAGGGTGGGGTAGACTTCTACGGACTCCCAGAAATTTGGATACAAATGAGGTTGGAGGATCTTGCCGCTAATTTAGTTCACCTGTGCTCTGATTCATCTATTTTAGCCTCTCCATGTTCACCCCCACCTGGAATTTTAAAGGCTATTACAGGAATGTCCTCCTGCAGGATGACCCATGACCTGGTGGGGAAGGATCTTGTTCCATTTTCCATGGAATGAATGGGAAAACTGAGGTCAGAGATTTGGGAGTGATTTTAACATTAGAGCCACACTTTGTTGCACGTGGATTAACCTGTAGGGTTATTGGCTCTCTGTCGTGGCGCCTCAATTTAGCACATAACACATTTACCTTATGTTATAGTAATTTCTCTGTATATCCTTATTGCTGATATATAAGTAAGCCCCTTAACATCAAGATCTGAGCCTGCCCTTCTTTGTGGCTCCCACAGTGCCTTGTTCTTGTTTACTGAGTGAACCAATGAGTAGTCCCTGGAGATGTTAAAGCAGAGGTTGGATGACTACCAAGGAGGGATGTGGGCCAGGGAATTTCTGCACTGAATGAGAAGTTGGAAATAGATCTTTAAGCACCTTGTTGGTTTGGAGGTTCTGTCAGTCCATATATCTGAACCTGAGTGTGCTCTTTCTTCTCCTAGTTCTCCAGATATGCAGGAATAACATGCAAAGTGGAAAACCCCAAATTACAAAGTATCTGTTATGGAGAGGGCTCTGTACAAGGCATTTTACACATCTGATCTCATATAATCACCACAATTAATTTTCCAGGTAGGCGTTATCCTCATTTTGCAGGTGAGGGCTGAAAGAGATGAGGTGATCTGCTCCAGGTCACCTGGTTAGGACATATGACAAATTAAGTCTAGAGACCTCTAAAGCCTATGTGATTGCCTCAACACAGTGTTTCAACCAATTTGAGAGATTTCCAAGGTTTCAGAAAGGCAAAGCGGGAGTTGAGAAATGGGGGCAACAGGGAGGAGACATGGCTTCCAAATTTAAGGTTAGGAGAGAGATTCTGGGCTGTAAGCTGGGAAAAAAATCCACTTTTCTGAGTTAGAACAAGACATTTCTGCTCTCATCTGATTATCAACCAGACCTGGAGAAGGAGGGACTGGGACAGAGAAACCTGGAGATGGTGTATTAAGCAATGAAATCTCTTGCCATAGGTTATGGACTTGGGAGCATAAGACAAAGCTGTGCCTACAGAATGCAGTTTTGGGAATTTCAAGTGTTTACCCTTCTGCTGTGAGGGACGCTGGGAGTCTGGGGGAGTCTAGGGATGTCCAGGCTGTAGGGGTCCTATTCAGTGGCAGGGCTTAGGCAAGTGCTGTGCAGTAGAAATTTAATATGGGCCACATACATGATTTAAAATCTTCTAGTAGCCACACTCAAAAAAGTGAAAAAGAACTAGGTGAAACTAACTTCAATAATGTATTTTATTTAACCCAATATATCCAAAATATTGTCATTTCAACATGTACTCAATATAACATTACTTAAATTCCTTTTTTGGTATTCTTTGAAATCTGTTCTACAATTTGCATTTAACAAATCTCAATTTGTATTAGCCACGTTTCAAGTGTTCACTCGTCACATGTGGCTGATGACTACCAACGCAGGCAGCGCAGGCTTAAGCGTGCTTCACACCCGGCTAGTCAGAGGCAGCGGGATCTTTGATGTCGGACCCCAGACATTTCGGTTCCTGCCCTTGATTTTCCTTACATCTCGACTTAGGAGTCCTTGTTTTTATTTGAGTCAGGAGACATATTCCCAATCCTCACGGGTCAGAAGAATTGTGTATCTGTTGCAGGGTATCTATTGTAGGCCCTACGAAGTCCAGCTGCACAGTAACTTCCACCCGCAACACTCTCCTTAAGCGCCTCTGGCCGAGCCACCAACGACCTGCTGGCGGCTAAACCAACAGTTTCCAGGAATAATTTCCTCAGCTTCTCTGTTGCACCTGCTACTGCTAGCCTTTCTCCTTGATTCATCTCTCCTGCATTGCTTCCTTCTGTCTTCTCCATGACTGTGCATTCTCCAGCCTTCCCTTCCATGTTGATGGTCCCCTGGGTGCTGCCCTCAGCCCTCTTACCCTCTCACTCTACATGCAAGGAGACCTGGGTAGTCAGTCTTCATTCTTAGCACCTTTACTTTCAAGAATCTTGTCTTTATTGACAGCTCCAAACCCTCTTGAGCTCCAGACTTAAATATCTATCCAATTGCCTACTGAATCTCTCTCTCCTTTGAAAGATCCGAAAGACACTGGGAATTCAACAAGACAAAATTGCCCTGATCATCTTTCCCCCAAAGTATTATTTCTCCATTTGTATAATTAATTTGGTGAATGGCATCAGTTGGTTATCTGGCCATTGAAACCAGAAACCTGGGATCCCCAGGACTCCTTCTGTTCACTCCCCATATCTTATTATCAACAGGTCTCATTAATGCTGCATTCTGAAGAATTCTGCTTCTTTTCCTCTTGATAGTGCTTAAGATCGGTGCTCACCATTTTGACCAAGTTTATTACAGTGGGTTCTTAACTGGTTTCTCTGGACTTTCATGATCTGGCAATAGAGTGTAACTCCACAAAGGCAGGCATTCCTACCTGTTCATGTGTTTCCAGTGCCCCTGGCACATAGTGGGCATTCAATGAGTATCTGTTGAGTAAATGTGTAAGTAAATGTCTGTTAGTCCATCTTTCCTGTCTCACTTCCCACACTGTGTGTAATCTTTCCTCAGCAGCCCTACCTGAGTATTTAGATTTCTGAATGATTTTTCGCCATTTTGTTCCTTCTGCCTGCACACACTTGGCTCACACGTACTCAGCCCCTGTATGTATAACCCACGGGAAACTTTGTCGGCCCCAGTCTTGGTTAAGTAGCCCTTCCCTGTGGTCCCACAGCACAGTGTGCGCATCTCTAAAGTAGTGCTTACTTGTTTCCTTCTCTTTGTTGGTTTATGTTGACTGTGAGCTCTTTGAGGGCAGGGGTTTTTGACTGCTCCATCTCTAGTCCCAGCAACTGACCCATAAAGCACACTCCATAAAGTTTTTTTTAAATTAATGGATGAACTATCTCTATCCTACCTGGCATCACGTCTTGTTCTTTCAGGCTACACCTGGCATTTCAACCGTACTGGTAATGTTTTTAAAAGCTGGTTAGCAAGTCCAATAATATGCACTTTATTATTCTTTACTCCTGGTATATGGATATATATATATTCTTTTGTATGTATGAAACATTTTATTAAAATAATTAAAAATTATTTTTGGAGGATGGGCCCTATGTGCCAGTCCCTGTACTGGACTTCAGGGATGTGAAATGTACCAACACAGAACCTACCCTCAAGCTGCTTATAGTCGAGAGAGAAGAAAAACTTGTAAACATGATACAGTGTGTTTTTACAAGGTGCTCTATATGGTATCTCAGAGGACAATGAAGGAAATCAAGTAAGGCTTCATGGAGGAAGTGTCTTTTGAGCTGAGGGGAAAGCATGTATTCAGAGCCATGCAGAAGCAGTGCCTATTTCTGAGGACTGGTTCTGTAAAACCGGAGTCCAGGATTCCTTAGGGTAGGGTGGGAAATGGAAAGGCAAGTTGGTTAAGACCCTGACTCACACATTGAGCCACCTGCACATTGTGTTTCTATAGGTAGCAGGTAGCCACTGAGGTTCTTTAAGTGGGAAGTGATGTTGGGATTCATTCATCTCCCACCAAACGCTGACACCTGAGTTCCTATTTACTGCTACTTGGTCTGACTTTTCCTTTCACACTAGGGTCTTGAGCCCATTTGGGTCCATCACTTTCTGGAAGGATGCTGGGAAGCAGGAGGCAAGAGATGATCCACTGGAGCAGGGAAACAGTAGAGAGGCTGAGTTGCCAAATACCACAACATGAGTAGGAGAAAGAACTTGAATCGGAATCCAGCTGTATTCCCTCTCCACCCATGCAGTTGGTTACCCTCCCCTGAGTTCCCTGTGTCAGGGGCCATGCACTGGACCCTGGGGTAGGCAAATCATAAGTGAGGAAGAGAAATGGCTCTAAATTTCTGGGGAACTCCCAATCTGAAGGTGCAGACTGCGTATCGATAGACATACGAAGGGCAGAGAAAGGAATGGCTGGAAACTCTAGATACCCAGGTTGAGGGGGTCTGATGAGAGCCTGAGGAGCTTCATGGAGGAGGAGAGTATGGAGCAGGTTTGGGAAGGTAAAGCAGAACTGGGCTGGGGAGAAAGGAAAGAGGTGAGAATGAGCCATGTAGTTTTGGAGGTGGGAAAGCACAAAACTTACATTGCTATCCTCACAGGTGATTTTAGTCTGGCAGCCTCCTTGTCAACGGCGTCGTGCAGCTACCTATGTGGCTCCTGCTGGGGCGTGTGTTTGGATTTGCAGGGGCTGTGGGGTGAGAGTAAAGGCCCTGGGTCCCTGTTTCTGTCTCCCTTCCTCTTCTTTTGCACTAGAGGCCATTCTTCTGGAAGCAGTGTATCTGGGTTCCAGATTCTTCCCTCCCCAGCCTCCCCCAGACATAAATCACAAGTGATTTCATTAAATGCAACTCCTGCTGGGCATGTTGGCTCATAATTCCTCTCTGATTAACCCCCACTACCCCGGCAAGTTTATAGGCCAAGAGAGGGAGGGGATAAGGGGGAGGGAAAAAGGAGGGATGGGGGGAATCCCAGGCGGGTGATGGATGCCTCTGTCAGCCCAGCTCGTATTTATTAATAGTCTTAATACGGGAAGCAATAAAGGAAGAGAGGGATTCTATTAATTAAATCATTGTTATAATTAACTTTCATTAAAGGAGGATCAATAAAGAGGAGTTGAGATGGAGAGAGGAGAGATCCATTATCTCTAATTTCCTTGGAAGGGATTCAGGGAAGGAGATGGGGTTGCTAGGAGACAGCAATGTGAGAGAAGAAGGAAAGATGTAAGATGTCATCCAGGTGGGGCTGGAAGGGGGGTGGGCAGGATGGTTTCAGGTGGATGGAGAGAGGGAATGGTGGGGGTGGCCCACCCACGGGCCCTGAAGGGAATAGAAGGTGGCTGACAAGGGAGCTCCTGGGATGGAGAACAGGGGGCTGTAGGCACAACTCGTGCCAGGCACTGCAGAGAGCTGTGGTGAGCACGCAGGTCCTTAGTAAGTGCTTTATGATGCTGTGTGTGCATTTGTCTAGCTGTGAAGCTGGTTAGAGTGGATGAATGTGTTTTTGTGACTGTAAAGTCAGCGCGTGCATAGGCGTATGTGAGGATGGCAACACAGGGAGAGAGGGAGGCAGGGATGGGAGGAATTCAAATCATCTTTAGAGGTGCCAGGTTTGGAGCATTTTTTATAAGGTGGATGCTTAAAGGTGTGTACTCTTGACAGGAGTAATAGCTGTCCTTTGGTTCAAGGTATGGTGATGGCTGCTTTGGACAGTGATGGTCGCAGCAGTGGAAACCTCTTCCTCACTTCCAAGGTCTGCACCTGGCCCAGGACCCTGGGTCCCATGCTGCCCCACCCCTGGGACTAAACCCTTCCCTCCCCCTCAGTTTGCTCCCTGCCCCACTGCAGTATTCCCCAAGCCAGACCCCCCACATGAGACAAAGGGTCTGCACTCCCCTCTTCTCGCTGGTGGCCAGCAGGCCAGGAGGCAGGGTGAGAAAATACAGCCCAGTCTCCTCCCCAAGGCAGAGGGGGTCCCTCCCCCACCACTTGCCTCCCCACAACTTCCTTCCACCAAGGTCTAAGAGCCAGAGGTCTTGACCTTCTTTGCTCTAGTCACACCTCATGATAAGAACACATTTTATTAGAATAGTTATACATATCATATAAATATCTTTATCCAAACTACAGGCAGGGGGAGGGATATCGGGGGAAAGCTCTTATTGCTGAGGGGGAACCTGGAGAGAGAGGAGGGCCGGGAAGTGGGGATGCCTGGGACCACTTGTTCCCCCATCCCTCACAGAAGGCACAAATGCATTATTTCTTTCCATGTGAGGACCCTAGGGGGTGGCGGGAGGGAGGGACAGGAGATAAAATACAGAAAACCTCAAAAATACAAAAGGAACCCCCAAACTTAAGATCTAACGGTCTGGAAAAGGCTGGGCTGGGGTGTGGAAGGCAGTGGGGGAACCGAAAGAGAAGCTAGGGAAGCTCAGAACCGGAAGAGACCTGAAGAGGTCACTGTGTCAATGCAGGCCCCAGAGAAAACTCAGGTAAACAAACACAGACCGCAAACGAGAGGGCAGGGTGCCCCAGGAATTAGCTTCAGGGCATCAGATAGTGTGTGTGAGTGTGTGAGTATGTGTGTGGTGGTGGTGGTGGTGGGGTGTGTGCAGTGGCTGATGTGAGTGACACAAGCAACCAGGGCCAGGAGGGGGTGATTCGATTCCCCCTGGAGAAGGCCTCCTCCATCCTGATTCCTCCAAAACCGCTTTCAGGGGGTAAATTCAGCCACTGCTTCCAAGAAGGACCCCCTGCCTGGACAGAAGAGACAGGCAGGCGAGGATGAAGTTGGGAGAGCTTGGGATGAAACCACATGAGAACAGTTCTCAAGCAACAGAATATCACTGAGCTGAGTGTGCTGGAAAAGAGGCCTGAAACCTAAGTGTATGTCAGTGTATGATGTGTGTGTGTGTGTATGTGTAAGTGTGTATTTGTGCATGTATGGGGTGGGGGGTGTGGGATCACTCAAAGGTGAAGGGGTCCTGGGTGCTGAAAAAAAAGTGTCCATCCATGTGGTCCTCCAGGGCATCCTTCTCACTCTCTGCTGGGAAGCGTTCCTTACATACAGGGCACTCCTTCCATGGGGGGCTGGCAGAGCCCCCAGTGCTGGCCTCTGACAAGGGATCTACTGCAAAACCACTAAAGAGAGACAGGGAAAAGGAGAGAGTCAGTGGGCTCCACTGGCTACTTGGCTTGCAGACCTCAGGGAGAAGGACCCACACACCTGGGCTCCCCCAGATGACCCTGTTGCTAATGCAGCATCCGTGCAGTTCCCTCTCCTCTCCTCTCTCGCAGCGTCCTTCTCCCCACAATACTGGAAGCCTTAGTTTCCCAGCTCCCCGTGCTTTCTTTTCTTTAGTCCCTGCTGGTCGCTCTAGTACACAGCCCATCCCCCAACCTCCTGCTCTCCTCCCTACATCTCCGTCTGCTGCCTAATGAGGCTGAAAATGAGTCTGACATCGTCCTTCATCTTCTTGCTCCAGCCTGGAAGGATGACAGCATCACCCCTCCCTGTCCTGAGCCCATCTCACATCCAGGCAAAGCTGGGGTGATAAAATCTGGATGATAAAATCTCTTTCTCCCCGCCTTCCTCTCTTGACCTGTGGAAGAAAAGGGAAGGCAGGGGGGCAATCTGATATCTGAATCTTCCACCCAAAGGGTCCCCCAGGGAAGTCAGGGAAGAGGGACAGCATCTAAGGAGTGATCAGGTGGATGCTGGACCCAGTTTTCTCTCTGCTCCCGTCCCTAGGGGCCTTGGTCACCCCCTCCCTCCTCCCACAATGGAGCCTAGATACTTACCTGGTGGTCAGGGAAGGGTTAGGGGCAGGAGAGAGGGGATGCAGGGCAATTTGGGTTCCACGGTGGATGGTGCTAGAACAACACAGAAGCCAGTTAAAGGCAGGGGCTCTGAGTGCATATGTGCATTGACAGGATGGGGGGAGGATTACCGGAAGGCACTTGTTATTTGGAGTGGTGGGTAATTTTCTATAACTCCTTTTCTTGGCTGGGACCAAGAAGAGGTAGGCTGGGGTAGGGCATGAGGGCTGTTCACCTGGATGCCCTTTCCACTGGCATCCTCCCACCTCCCTCCTATTCTTCCCCCTTGGCACTCACCTGGCCACATCATAGAAGGCACTGCCCAGTTCCGGAAGTAGCAGGTTGGCCTCCTCACCCCCACTCTGCACAGCTGCCATCAGGACTGACTTCTCATCTTCAGCCTCCTGGGTACCAAAGGGACAGGGCTGGGTTTTGGGGTAGTGTGCCAGGAAAGGGGAGCAGCATGCTGGGACAGGTAAGGGAAGAACAATGGAGGCTGCGACACTGAACAGAGAGCTGAGTAAGAGTGAGGCAGGAGAAGTGCTTTGATGGGGGCCGATGGACAGGAGGGGAATGAGTGTGGGCAGGAGGGACGGGCAGCAGTAAGGCTAACTGGGTTTTGGGGTGGTGTCCATTGGGTGGCCTGGAAGAGAGCCTGGGCTGCCTCCTCTCCCCAAAGAGAAAAGGGAGCCCTGTATGGCTAAGATTCCCTGCTCTGGAGGCTGCGCCACCTGGATTTGGTCCTATCCCCGTCCCTGCCCCTCTCCCCTCTCTGCTCACCGAGTCAGAGCTACTGTCCTCAGCTGGCCCTGACAGGTGGGGGGCGATAGGAGCTGGCTGGCTGATGACAACCAAAGGGGAAGCCTCTCGTGTCCCCACAGGGGAGGAGCCCGGGTCTCCACGCTCACACAGGCCATAGGGCGGGAGCCTCATGTCTTCTGGAGACTCGTCCTCTGAGTCTGTCAGAGCCGCCGGACAGCCTGCGGGTGAGGGAGCGGGCAGAGAAGAAAGAAGGACATGTTGTTAGACAGTTGGATCAGCTCTGGCTTCTCTGGATGTGGGATGCAGTTAAATTAATCAGGGTCTGGGGTCTGGGAAGGAAAAAAGCAAAACCCTGAAGGCGGAGGCAGCTCCCAGAGGGGCCATGTGGAGCTTTCCCAGCCCAGGGAGGTAGAACCGGGAAGAAGCCACAAGACTGGGGGTGTACAGACTCAGCCCCGCGGCCGCCTCCTCATCCTCTGTGGCAGGGCCCTCACTCCACTTCTCATCTGCCACCTTCTCCAGGCGGGCCTCCAGCTTCCTCATGTACTCGAGCAGTTCCTGAAGGTGGGGAGGAAAGGTGAGAGAGAGAGGCCGGGGAGATGCGAACCATGCAGCACTGCACAGCCTTCCCTGGTATCCAGGATCAACTCTGAGCTCCTCAGGACTAGACGCCTTCACCAAAGGGTGGAGCAGATCCTCACCCCCAGGAGTCCTCCACCTCTGCCCACAGCAATCCTCCCCGTCCAGCCAAGTCAGCTAGGAAGAGGAGCCAGGGTCCCATTTTTAGCCTCTGGGCCCTCTTACAGACACCAGTTTCTAAGCCAAGGGATGACAAGAAGATACGAAGTTTCTAGCCCTCAAGTCCTCCACTCTGGCGTCCAGGGGGCCTGAGCTACCAGTTCTCACCTGCTTCTCCTCCTGGAGCTGCTCCTTTTCCTTCTGGAGCACGCGCAGGGCTGACCGCAGCTCCGTCAGCTCCCGCTTGCTCTCTGACAACTGCACCTGAGGGGAAAGGGCCAGGTGGAATCTAGAGCCCAGAAGTACCTCCCAGAACCTGGGCCCTGGGCCCTGGACACAACAACCTAGAACCATGGCTCTCCGTGCCTTTGAGCCTCTCTCGTCCCAACACTCTTCTCCATGAGTCCCTTGTATTGGCCACGAGAGACTCGCCTGAGTCCTAGTCTCTGCCTCCCAAGTGGGGACCTGGATGGCTGCCTCTGGGCTGGGCTGCAGAGGCCTTGGTCATAGCAGGGGCACTCTAGAACTCTCCTAAGCCATCCCTACTGGGCCCAGAATGTGTGCCGAGAGCAGAAAGGGACACCGCACGTTTCAAACCAACGAGGGCTGGGAGGTGTGCGAGTGGGATGCCGCCCAATAGAGAAGTGGGTGCCTTGCAATCAGAGCCCACGGCCAAGAAAGAGGGAAGGGGCGCTGATGCCTCAGGAGGCCCTGGCCTGGGACTCTCGGGGGGCTGGGTGCCTCACCAGGCTGGAGTCCTTTTCCCGGGCCAGTTCAGCCTTGAACACCTGGTTCTGGGTCCTCTCCTCTTGCACTGCTTTTTCCAGTCGGAGTATCTCTGCACTCAGCTTTAGGATCTTGTCTTTCTCGGCCTGGGAGACACCGAAAAGGAAAACAGGAGGGTAAAGGTGAAGGAAAAGGGATGCCACTGGCCACAGGACCATCCTCACTGTGTCTCTTCTTCATTTAACTGGATATTTGGGAGCGATTTTGCCTCCCTCATTCCCTGTATCCTCCCATCAAAGGAAGGGCCCTGACCGCAAAGCGCCTTGCTGACCAGGAATGGACATCATGGCAGGGCCAGGTGCCTAAGACGGTCAACATATCTGAACTGAGACGATAACCAAGGCAGGTGCTATGAAGATTAGGATCTAGACACCCTGCTTAGGGAGGGGTCACACTTGGACAGTGAACTGTCCCCACTCCTAAGTCCTCAAAGGTTCTCACCCCCATTTCTCTCCTCCCAGGGGATCCGACCACACTGAGGTGGGGCAGTAGGAGCCAGGAGTCTGCAGGGCCCCCCATCCCTCTACCTCCACACTCTGCAGCAGCCCTGCCCGCTCCTTGCTCCACTGGCTTTTTTCCTCCTTCAAGTGCAGACTGAGCTCCGCCAGCCTGCCGTTGACGCCAGCCACTTCCAGGCGGCTGCGGTGTAGCTCGGCTATGGTGCGGTCCCGGGCTCCCGCTGCGCTGGCCAGCTCCTCCCCAAGAAGGGCGGCTTTCTGCTGGCTCGAGGCTGCAAGCTCCTGGGCCCCTCGAAGCTGCTCCTTCAGGGGCTCCAGCTCAGCCTCAGGAGAAAGGAGGAGAGGAATCAGGGCTCCCAGTGAGTCATTGGTGAATCAGGAAGGTAACTAGGCTCCTTCCTCTCCCCCACTGCATCAGGACTCAGGTTTGGGTTGTTTAGTCTTGAGTCATGTCTTTCCCCCAGATTCATCTACAACCAGCCCTTGGAATGTTCCCTACTTCCTGTTGCCAAGGGGCTTCACTCACCACCCGCTGCTGGGCCTGGCTGAGGGTGTCCTTCATCTGGGCCACCTTGTCCTTCAGTCGCTGGGCCTGAGCGCTCTGCTCCTCCTGCCGGCCCTTGGCCTCCTGCAGCTCCAAATTCAAGCGACGGTTCTCCTGCTGTGCCACTTGAAGCTCAGCCTGAAGTAAAGAAAGGGGATCCGTATTTGGGGTGGCCAGCGGAATGGACCATTGTGATGAGAGAGGCCAAGGTTCCACTTCTTAGATTTAACACAGACTCACACATTCACCTCTGGCCAGTCCTCCTTGGTTCTCAGGGCAAAGTAACTCAGTCCTGAACATCCAGTGTCTAGCAGCACAGCCTGTGGTCTTAGGTGAATCTAGGAATCCCATGCCCCATGTCTGCTTCCCCACTCTTCTTTTTAGATCAAAACTCAATCTGGATGTCCTGTAGGCCCCTCCCACTCAGCATATTCTACCTCCCACTCCAGCCCAGTCCTTGCCACTCTTGATTCTGTCCATGGTACTACCTACTTCCCAAGTCACTCAGGCGGGATACCTGGTGCCATGTGTGACTCTTCTCTCCCTAGCAGCCCACAGGATAGATGCTTCTCCATCCTCCACCTTGTTCACAGCCATCTTCTCTTTTCTAATATCACCACGACCACGTCAGCTGAAGTTCTGGTCATTTTTTGTTTGAACTACTGAATAATCTTACAACGAGTTAGTTTTCCACAAGGCAATCAGATTAATCTTCTTGAAGTAGGTATCTTTAAGTATATGTGCCCCACTTGAAAATCATCAATGCCTCTCACTGCTTAGAATAAAGACTAAACTCAAGCTCCTCTATAATCTGATCTGGGCCTTACCTCAAACTCTTCACCCACACTTTCAACTGCCCTGAGTGTTCTGGACTCTAAGCCTTTGCTCATGTTTTTCTCTGTTCCCAGAATGGCCTCCCTCTCATCTCTGTCCACTCAAGTTCTACCGGTTCTTCACTGCTGAGCAAATGGTTTTCAAACCCTCCTCCAGAAGCCTAGGGTTCTGATGAAGCCATTTAGAGGTTCTACCAATATTTGGTTTCAACTTCTTCTATTTTATGAAAAATTATGTTAAAAAAACAATGCACACACTCACAAGTTAACACACTGGAGGTTACCGATCCACTCACATGTGCTTCCAGGTTAATTCATTTCTGTGCAAACCTCAGAATAAAGTTTCCATTGTATTTTCTATTGAAGTGAAGAGCAAATTGAGATTGCAAGGTGGACAGCTTGAAAACTGTTATCACTTGCACCTGCTTGTGTGTGAGACTCAAGGTGCTGTCACTACTGTACAATCACAACACAATACAGAAACACACTGGCTGCTGAGGCCGACAGAACAGTCATCCATGATTTTCAATTTCAAAGTTTGGTATCCATCAAAACTCCCTAATCGCTTCAATTACTTTATAAGTAAATGTTACACATTTAAAAAATTAAAAAATGTATTTTATTCTATTTATTTATTTAAAATTTTTTTTTCTTGGGGGAGTAGGTAATTAGGCTTATTTATTTATTTTTAGAGGAGGTACTGGGGATTGAACCCAGGACGTTGTGTGTGCTAAGCGTGGGCTCTACCACGGAGCTATACTCTCCCCTCTAGACATTTGAATTTATAAAGGTAAGTTTATAGTAATAATATATTGCTCTTATTTATTCAGGGAGGTTCCACATAAGATGTAATTGGGTTCTGTTGATACAAAAGTTTGAAAATACTAGACCAGTTTATGCTTTTTTAAAAAAGCCCTTTCTAATGTCCCTACCAGATGTGCCTCATCCACCTCTGTGGAGGATCATAACACTTTACCATACTTCTCTGCTGACACTTCTTATATTGCACTGTGACCAATCCCAATTTGGGTGTAAGGCTTCCATTCCCTAGGAAAGCGCACACAATGTCTTCTTTACATTTTTATCCTCTATGGATCCTGGTACTCAGAAGGGACTCAATAACACAGAAAGCACACCAGCTCTGAGCCCTTACCTCGCTTTGCTCCTTGTCTGCCTGCACTTCCTTCAGCTGCCCCAGGAGCTTCTCCTGTTCCCGAGTCAGGGCCTTCACCGTGTCTCTAACCCTGTGAGTGGTGGACGGAATCTTAGATGACTGACTGGTCACCAGAGGAGGAATGAAGGACTCGGACTTCGGTCTCACACCGTTCTGTTGGGGCTCCTCTGGGCCCAGACCTTCACTTCTTTCTGGGATGCTAAAATCCCCAAACCAAGATGATCCAGTTTTAAGCCCCAAGTACCCAAGATTACTGGTTTTAGAGCACAATCTAGAAATAAACAGTTGTTTGTTTCTCCTTATGCATCACTCTTTAATGGATATTCTGCTAATGGCTTTCCAGTTGTTTGCACTCAGTCAAGAGACCGGAATCCAGTCTTTTCCAGACAAGGGGCAGTCATTACTGATGATAAACTTTGATCTAGATCAGAAGTTGGCAGATGTTTTCTATAAAAGGCCTGATAGTAAATATTTTAGATTCTGCAGGCCACGTGGACTCTGTGGCAACCTCTCAACATTGCCACTGGAGTGTGGAAGCAGCCACAGGCAAGATGTAAATGGATGAGCATGGCTGTTCCAATAAAACTTTATTTATGAACGCTGGAATTCGAATTTCATATGATTTTTACATGTCACAAAATATTATTCTTTTGTTTTTCAACCATTAAAAATTGTCCAACCATTCTTACGTCGTGGCTGTACAAAACCATGTGGCAGGCTGGATGTGGCACGTGGCCCATAGCTTGCTGACCCCTGGTCTAGACAGTCCCTAATCTTTTCCAGATGCTCAGTGTGATCCCTACTTTTCTTTTCCATGATTTAGAACCTAGACATTTAGTATCTCTCAAGGGCAAGATTAACATATCCTGGACTGAAGAAGCCTCAGAGATCAACTCACCTTTTACTCTGGGTCTTGGATAGCATGCCTCTTTCCTTTAAAGAATTTTGTTTGTTTTAAATATCAAATCTACCAGTACTGAATAAAAGAAGCTGAATTATGTCATGAAAGAAGTGTTTCTCCTGGTGAAAATCTGAAGGACAGGCATGGGAGGTGGTCAATATTTGTGCTATTTGGTAGAAATAAGAGGCATCTGGCAGAAGAAAGAAATTTATTCCATGTGGCTCCAGAGGTCTAAACTAGGACCAATGAGTGGAAGTGACAGGAGGGTAGACAGCATACAAGAGACGCAAAAACCACAGCTGTCTGATATTGAAAGAGGCTGCCTTCTGAGGTGGTGATTTTCTCTCACATACCCTCTTAAGTACTTCACATTCCTCTCGATGCTAAGATTCTACGATTTGCACCTTTCTGCAGAGCAGGGCTCCTATGACATTTCTGGATCACCAGTTCTAACATTTCCTACTAGTGAGAACAGAGTCTAATCTCATGCTTTGCTGAGGTAAAATCTGAAATCCATCCTCTCTTGTCTTGCCTTGACCATTCCATGCATTTTCTTCTTCCAAATCCTCCACTCCTAGCTCCTGCTTAGCCTTTGCTGCAAAACAAATGGTAACCATGATTCTTTCCGAAGGTGAGGAATTCAGAATAGGTTAGGAAAGATGGGAGAGAGCTTGGCAGAAAAAGATACCTGCAGTAATTGGAATGCCCTGAGTGACACTGAGAAGGGAAAGAGAGACCACGTGAGGTGGAGAGCAGGTCTTGCCCGCCTGAAACGGGCGGCTGGGGTCCGAGGGTCACCGGAAGTGAAAGGAAGTAGTGGGGGTACAGGACGTCCCCTCACCTGTCCAGCTCCACCTCCTTTGTCAGCACTTTCTTACTGATGGTCTGGATGTCATCTTCCAGCTCCAGGATGCGGGCCACATGGTCTCCCTGTTGGCGGTTCAGGATGTCTCTCTCCTCTGTGAGCTCCCCATGGGACCGGGACAGCCCCTGGGATTAAGGTTCCACAAGAAGCAGAGAGACGTTGAGACACAGCTCTCAAAGAGTGGAGTAAAGGTTTAGCAGGAGAATTCCTAAGTTTGACTATCCACCCTCCTACCTGCTCACCTTCCTTGAAAATGAAAATGTAAGGGAACACTGCCACCTCCACCGTAACTCAGCTCTCGTGTTCAAAGAACTGAGTTTCGTTACAAATTTGGGATGTGTCTCTTGTCATATCCAGTTTAATCCTACTTGTGACCCCCAAACCTAATCTTTGATGCCAGAACCATCTTAACAGCCCACTAACATCTCCCCTTTACTGTCTTCACTGGGTTCATATTTTGGACCCTGGGGAAGCAGCCAGGCCCCTCTCCCCACCCGGCCCAACCCCCTCAACCTTGTACTGCTCCGTCAGCTCCGCGTGCTCCTGCCTGGCGGTGGCCAGAGCCATCTCGAGCTCCTGTACTCGGCTCCTCAGCTCTGTCACCTGCCCCTCCAGCTGCAGCTTTAGCTGCATCAGGTCATTCCTCTCTTGCTGGCTCTCATCCAGCTGGTTCTAAAGGGGACAGGATGAGAAAGGGAGTCTGCCTGTGAAGTGCCCTTTCTAAGGTGCGGATGCGTTTCAGGGCGGGGAAGTGCCATTGCTCCAGGCTATCCAGAGGCGAGTCAGGGGTGGCCCACCATCCAGGAGACATACAAGCTCCCAGTACTCTTAACTGCCCACCCTTCTTGTCTTCTCCCATTCAAAGCCTGGCCCCGACTTCGTCCAGCAACTGCAGGAACCCATCTGGCATAAGTCTGTCTCAATCCATACAGACAAATGTTACCCTGTCTGTTTTGGAGTCAGACAGATGTGGGGTTTAAATCTCCAATACCATTTTTACTAGCTAGGTGACTCTGAACAAGTTACTTAACTTCTGTGAGTTTCTCTCTTCATCTGTAATGTGATCCCTTAGCCTGGGCTGTTGTAAGGTTTGAGTGAGAGCAATGAATGTAAAACCAGAACGTGGGTAGGAGCTCACCCATCTCTAACTTATGTAAGACATAAACATCTTCTTCCTATTCTTGTGTTGATTCCATTATATTTAGAGGGTTCCAAGGGTCAGGAGTTTGTGTAAATCACAAATTACTCACTCCCACCTTCTGAGCCTTCTCCAGCCTGTCCTCTTGTCGGGGGCATGCGCTCCATCCCGACTTGTCCCTGCTCCTCACCTTCCTTCAGGAAGTCTTCCTTGCTAATGTCACCTCCACTCCCTAATTTTTCTCTATTTGGTTCGGTAGAAAAATAATACAAGCTACAAATATGATTCAAAATTTTCTAGTAGACACGTAAGTTATAAAAAACAGGTGGAATTCATTTTAACAATATTTTACAGGACCCAGTCTATCCAAAATGTTATCATTTCAACACGCAATCAATACAATGATTGAGATCTTTTACATTTTTCCCTACTAAGTCTTCAAAATCTGATGTACATTTTATCCATATAGTACATCTCAATTTGAACTAGTCACATTTCAAGCGCACACTTCCACTACCCACGTGTGGGTGGTGGCTCCGGTACTGGGTGGCACAGGGCTAGGGCCCTACCTACTGCTCTCACTTCTTACTTGTCCTGGAAGTAGGCCTCATTCTTTCCTTCCTCAGAACATTCTTTCCCTGAGTGGCTTCCTTCTACCCTGTGCATCTTCCTCTAGGGCCCAGGGTGGGATGCAGCCCTGGGAGAAAAAAGGCTCAAAAAGTTCTTATGAAATCTGGAGTGACGCTGGCCTGTGGCTGGCTTGCTCTCCTGCCCTACATGTTTGTGTCTGTCTATGTTAGACTGAGACTTTCTTGAAGGCAAGGCTTTGTGTACCTCCCAGGGAGGTCTTCGGTTGAGGCTACAGCGAGGGGAGGGTGAAGTGGGAAGGCGCCTCCTCCACCCTTCCCTGGGAGCAGCTCTGCTGCTCTGTTCTCACCTGCAGCACAGTTGCCTTGGGCACAACCAGCAGGATGTCAGAGCCACCATCCGTCTCCTCCAGGGTCACCAGTTCATCCATGGGCCGTGGCTCTCGGAACTGGAAAGGGGGGCTCTGCCCGCACACCCGGCCCTGGCGGTTCACGTATCGGAACTGGTAGAGCTGGGCTCCGGGTTTGGGCAGGTAGCTGGCTGTAGGAAGAAGAACAGACCCAGGACCCCAGTGTAATCCCAGGCCCTCGAATGCTTGGCAGGTCCCCCTTCCCCTTGGTGTGTTTTATGATCCACTGTCTTTGGCTCCCCTTGCTCCCTGTTCCATAGACTGTTTCCTCTCCTCTCCACCTCCCACAGGCTGTATCTGATCCCTGGGATATTCTTCTCCCTCCTTTCTGCCTAGCCCTCTCTTTCCTCTCTTTCCAAACCTACCCTACTTAATAATAAAAATTAAAAAATAATGATAGTTACCATTTACTGAGTGCCCATTATGTAGCAGGCACTGTGCTAACAGCTTTACCTGTATCATTTTAAATTCTCACATTGTCCCTAGAAGCCAGGCATCCTCTTTTACTGTTAAGATAACAGACACAGAGAGGTTAAGTAATTCACCCAAGGTCAAACAACTTTTAAGTATTGGAGCTGAGATTTGAACCCAGGTCTTTCAGAATCTAATGACCACCTTCTTCTTCTTCTTTTTTTTTTTTTTTTCCACTTTCTTCTTAATATACGATGCCACCTTTCCCTCTTCCCTACCCCTTAGTTTCAAAGGAGGAAGTCCACCTTCTTTTGGTAGGAGGTGGGATTAGTGAACCTCTACAGTTCTTCCATATCTGAATCCCTGATTCTGTGAAAACCCCATGATTCTATATCTATTGAGCCCACTATCCTCTTCCAAACCTCTATCCTCTTGACCTTTCCCTCCTGGTTTTCCACCTTCCCTTGTACCTTGGAACTGGACACTGGCGTGGATGGGGGAACCATCAGTTATACTTTCAGGCACCGAGGACCACACGAACGTGTGGTAATCCCGAACACAGGCAGCTTCCACCTGTGAAAACCCATGGTGGGAGAGGGGTACGGTGATGAACTACCAGCTCTGGATGGTGGAAAGGGCTGGGGGATTGAGCTGGGGGTGGGTAGGACGGTGTTGGAGTGGCAAGGATGACGAGAGACAGGGAAAGTGGGATGCTAATGTGTCAGAAGAGAGCAAGGCTAAGATGGGGAGGAGATGGGCTTTGCTGACACAGATGGCCTCTTGTCATTTGCGACATCTTTCTCCCTTCTTCTCTATCACTGTGAGGTTGAGAATCCAGGAACCAAATCATTTCCCTTTTTCCAACCAACCCATGGCCTATAAGCTTGAGCCAAAATGGGTTTCAGGGATACCTTGAAGATGCCAATCCAGTCACTGGCACTGGGCACGGTGCCTGGGGGAAGTGTGTAGTGACATTCCACCTTGGTGTTGGGAACGTAGGTCCGGGCTACATTCAGAAAGTTGACTCCACCTCGGGATGGTGCCCGGCTTAGTGATGATTCTTCCATTCTGCCCTTGAGATATCTGCCCTCCTATGAAACAAAGATTTAATATCTTAAAGTCTCCCCCTCCACATCTTTGCCCCTCAACTCTGTCCCTACCTACCCATAGCCCCTGCCACAATACCTAGAAACTCAGGCATATCTGGTTTCTAGCTCCTGAGGGTTACAGGACCCTTAAAAGGTATTAATCTTAGTCTCTAGGGCATAGGTCTGGCCTTCTGAGTCAGTACCCATCCTGCCTCACACTGCCCTCTTTGCATCATAGGCTCTTCCTAAAGTTAAGATTTCTCTAATTTCTGCTCCCTTTTCACAGCCCCAATGACCAAGCCCCAGTATCTCAGGATCTGCCCTCCTCAGTCCCTCCTTTTCCATCTCTTAATAGCCTTGGGCATTCTAAATTTTTCAGCCTCCATCTCCCCATCCCATCCCCCACATCATCTGACTCCTAAATTCAAAATCCAACTGAGGTGTGGGGCCCCCTCATTCTAAGTGGGTTTCCTTGCCCACTCCAGCTGTATCTGGGAATGATTTATGATGCTTGAAAATGGCAACTAATGTTGTGAGTCTTCAGAGCTGGAATATGGTTGGGGGACTCTCCCCATATCTCAGCTGTCTACTGCCATGAATAAAAGGAAGCTTGCACTCTCATTCCAGAGACAGGAAGAGGGAGGACATAAGGAAAGTAGGTTCTGTCCCTCAGTCTTTACTCCAGGAAGTCAAGAATTCTGGAGGCGGCTGCTTCAAGGGTGGAGTGAAACACTCAGCAGGAACATGCTGCTGTAGGGAGATGGAATGTGGGGGCCTGGAGCCAGGAAAGCCCCACCCCCAGGTAGGGAAGTAAGGGGAAATGTACACATAATGTTGAGAGAAGGAAAGAGAGTCCAAAAAGAACCTCACATTCTTCTCTTCAGGTCTTGCCAAGAGCAGGGCTAGAAACCTACTGTTAACCCAGCTCTGGTGTTTCCCTCCCCATTTTCTGTCTCCTCCCCTTAGCCTCAATTCTAAGTGCGTGAACCCTTCCATCTGCTTGGATTGGTAGTTGGAGGCATGCTACAGGATGGGATTTAAAGGAAGGGGTGTTCCAAGTTAGGTGGGGAGAGTTCATTGGAAAATATGGGGGTGGGGTGAGGAATGGTAACAACAACAATCAAGAGAACCCCTCAGCCCAGGGTTGTGAGATGCCCCATTATCTCTCCTCTTCAGCCCACTATCCTCATCCTGTGTCAGCCACAGCTGATGGATGTCCAATCAGACATGGCCATTAGTCACGTGCACACCCCGAAACATCAAAAACCCACACCAGGTTGAAGTCAGGGGGGAAGGGACTTTAAAAGAAGACAAAAAACTAAGTAGAGATGGAAAGGTGGGCCAGCTCTACAAAAAGGAGCTACTTCTCCCTCCAAAATAGAGACTGAATTGAAGACAAGAGATTTCCCTGAATTTTCATCTCTTTGAAAAATCCCTGCTTAAAACTAGTCCACGTTTTTTTTCCAAATACAATTCTTGTGGCTTTCTGAGAGGGGATGAATTGTCCTGAAGGATCTAAGCCTGGAGAACCCCACATACTCCCCACAAACAAAATTCGTAACAGCTGGAAATATCCCCCAGGCCTGAAAGAGAGCTCTGGGCACCTAAGATATATATATGTGCCAGATTCAGCCATCCCCCCACGCTGTAGGGCGCGTGTTCTTTGACATTCTACACCTTGGAAGGTTTTTTTCCCCCAGGGATTCCGCGTAGTAAAGGGCTTTGGATTGGTGGGGGTGCGGAGGTGGGGGTGGAAAGGAAACGTTTGTGGGGCCAAGTCCTGCCGGGCCGAGACTGATTAGACTTCAGCACCCCCCCCCCACTCCTTTAAGCGTATCAAGCTTTATAGAGAAGAACTGATAGGTAGGCGAGAACAGTGAGGGGGTACCCCCTTGATCAGGGCTCCCTTGAGACCAAGACTCCCAAAACAGTGGGGGTGGCTTCTCCAGAACGTAAAGCGTTAACACCCAAAAGCTCCTACATCCCCCTTCTATGTTCCCTTAGATTATCTTTTCGCAGACTGGAAAGTGGGGTGATCCCCCCATAAGTTCGCCCCCAAATTAGGCCAAGTTTCTTACCCCACAGACGGATCAGCTGTTCCCTCACCTTTCACCAACAACAAAAACAGCACTCCGACTCAGAGAGAGGAGGGAGACGGGTGGGCGCGAGGCCTTCTGGGGTTTGTGGTTCCTCCGTGCCCTTTTGCCGGCGAGCAAGCACAGAACTGGGACTACATATCCCAGGAGGCTGGGCGCAAGGGGGGGCGGAGTAGAAGGAGGTCTTGGCGTCCGCCTCACCGCGGCATCCTGGGAGACGTAGTTCTCAGTTCCATGGCAGCAAGCGAGGGTGTGGCAACCAAAGGACTTCACGGCCCATGATTCCTCAGGAGGGGGCAGGCTAAATTAGTGGCGACGGCTGGTTGGTAACGTGCGTGGTTGGGGGGCGGGGAGAAGTTACGGCTCTAACGCCCCCTGTTTTATACTCTGGGCCCAACGAGTTCAGGTACATGCTCTCGTTTACTTTTAACAGCAACCTGTGAGATAGGCAGTTTTATTACCTACTCTTTATAGATGAAGAAATTAAAGCCCAGAACGGCTACAGAATCGGTCTAAAGTATCAAAGCTATGAAGGTGGTAGAACACCAGGGTTGCACGACTACCAAGCGTTCTCGTCCCTACGTCACAGCTACTTACCGTTTAGGGGATAGGAAGCTAGTAACTGTGGTAGCAGTTTCTTCTTTGCTGCAACCCCAGGGACAGCCCTTGTGAAAACTGTGTTGTGCACCGCTGACGACTTTTTTCCAACTCGAGGGTTTCAATGCCAGGGGCCTGCCAATACTACACTCCTGGACTGAGCTACCCGGAGTGTCCTCTTGGTCCAGGAGGACAATCTATTGTCTGAGGTGGTGAAGGTGGGGAGAGGAGGGAGATGAAGCGAGAACAATCAAGTTGAAAAGGGAACCTGGCGTAATTCAGGACAGGTCACAATTCAGAAAGAAGACACTTAGGGGGCTAGTTAGCCCAAACCTTTTAACTGGCTTAAATTCATTGGGATAACAGTACACGTTGTTGCTCCTGTTTTTATCTAGGAGAGGTTAAAGATTCACACTCCTCCTACACCGGAAGTCGCTGGTAAAGACTTAGGCATCCTTCTCCCTCTCCCTCTCCAGACCCTAGGAGTAGTCTGAGGCATTCAAAATGATCTCTCTCTCTGTCTCTGTCTTAAGGGGTTACAGTCTAAGGATTGATTTGCACTCCTTGGGTGCGCGTTTTCATTCTCTGCTGCATTAAGTTAGGGAGCCTCTGCCTTTTCCAAATTTTGGGGTACTATCTTGCTTTTATGACTGAATAGGGTGTCTGGTGCCTGCCCTGGGGTGCCTTTCATCTGAAGATCTCCAAGCACTTAACAATAAGTCATTGGGCTTCACAAACATTAAGGTGACATGTCTGTGTCATTAGTCAGGATTTATGAGTTAGGGAACAAGCTGTTTGTTGCAGAGCCGGCTCAAGGTCCTGGGGTGTTTCAAGAGTGAGGCCTATTCAGGACCTTAAGTCTCAGTTGTTCATGGTTTTTGTCTTCTACCCAGAATAAAAGCTTAAAAGAAAAGTCAGTCTCAACTGGAGCTAAAAAAAATGACAACGTCCATTTATTGAGTGTCTACAATGTGTTTAAACTATGCTAAGGATTTTTCCATTTAATACAACAGTCTTATGTAGTATGCCCTATTCTTATCCCCATTTTACATATGATGAAGATTGAGGCACAGACAATTATGTCACTTACCTGGGATCATTCAACTAGTAAGTTGTGGAACCAGGATTTAGGCTTAACTAGTCAGTACACTATACTACCACCCCAGAAACTCCTGGTGTGGG
Organism: Camelus bactrianus; assembly: GCF_048773025.1. Lineage (NCBI taxonomy): Eukaryota > Metazoa > Chordata > Mammalia > Artiodactyla > Camelidae > Camelus > Camelus bactrianus. The sequence goes on along the minus strand of NC_133550.1, from coordinate 13,774,866 downwards.
CTTCTAACTACCTTTGTCCTTAGGAACAAAAGTGCTGTTGATCAGGGGACAAATGTTCACTGAGCATTTATGTACAAGGTACAAGGTGGTGTGAAACAGATTAATTCAACAAATAGGTGTGTGAGGTGCTATGCTAGGTATCCAATAAAGTTTGTTGAAGGAATGAATATAAAATAGAGATATTTAAAGGATGGCTTTGGATAGCTTAGCAGGACAGGATCTGGGAAAGACAAGCTTAAGTTAGGCTGAAGCAAAGATGCAGTGATGGAAATGTATAATGTTTACTGGATCCTAGAGGGTCATATAAGAACAGCACATCAATTTCAATTTTTTTTTCTTAAACTCAGATTATTAGTAATGACTGCCTGAAATGTTGTGTTGAGAAGGATTCTGAGGAGAGTGCTAGGATTAATTAGTAATGTGTATCATGTACTCTGGATGGAAGATGGCTGTTGTATTAGACTGACTTGTTTGAATTTATTTAACCTTACCTGCCCATGGCCAAGTGACTTGCAGTACCTCCTGTGGAAGGAGTGTATGTTTCATTTCATTGACTTTGGACACCATCATTTTTCATGTTTTGGCCAAAGGGATGTGAACAGATGTGACTCATGCCATGTTTAAGCATGTGAATTCACCCTTTCCTGTTCTTTTCTGCCACTAGAATGGGCATTTTCCACACGAGGGCTGCTTCTTCTGCCTGGGTCCCCGAGTGAGAAGACCTGCCCATGGCCTACATATGTGTAAGTCAGAAATAAATCGTTGTTGCTGTTAAGTCACTGAGATTTTGGGATTGGTTGTTATAGCAGCAAAGCTGACTAATAGCCATACTCGGATAATGGTATTAAGTTTGAAAGGTAAAAGTTATCAATTTTGAAACATCAAATTTTAAAGGTGAGTTTAAGCCAGGATATGGAGAATCTTGAATACTAGATGAGTCAGAGTCTGCTATGTATTTATCAGAATCTCTTTCCTTCTTTCTCTTGGACACAGAGCTGGACCACACTTGTCAGTTTCCCTCCATGTGATGTGTTGCACTTCCAGGCCTGGCCCTGGAAACCTCCCAAGGGAGATCCTTCGCATTCTTTCCTTTTTGGCTTAATGCATGTGACCTTAATCACAGTGACTTTGAATGCTAAATATTAAAGATGGTGGGCCACAGGTTGGAATTCACCTAGTTTCCTAAATCACTACTTGGCAGAGAACTGCCTACTAATTAGGAACATGTGTTTTGGACTTCACTTGACCAAAAAGAAAATCAATTCTTATTCTGTTAAACCACTAACATTTTGGGCTTTCTGTTTTATAGTAGCTGGTGTTTTCTGTCAAGTTAAAAGGTTTGGACTTGATTCCCATTAGGAGTAGGAAGTTAGTCACTGAGGATTTTTTAATGAGGGGACTAGTACTATAAAGATGAGTGGAAGTGACAGTTGTAGGGATTAAAGAATGCTTCTGAGTGAGGTGGTGAGATCTTGGGACTTTTGATGTTTTCAGGATACAAGCTAACTCCTGATGGGGCTGGGGGAAAATTGACGTGATCTTTGGAAGGCTTTCTAGAGGTGGGCGGAGGAGCTGCCACTCAATGAATCCTATCTTCCTGAAGTTTAGAGTCTCTTTTCTCTTTTGTAAAAGTCCTAACTCTGGTATTGCGTCATCTAGCCCAGTGCCTGATACTTAATAAATGTGGAATGGAAGCGGGTCCTGGGCTGTTGGAGTGCTTGGAGGAGCTACTGCTAGTTGAATGCCTAGTATGTGAGAGGTCCCTTTCACCCATCAAATCATCACAATAACCCTGCAAGATGCTACCAAATTTTACAGATGAAGAAACTGCAACTCTAAAAGGAACTTGCCTAAGATCTCTCAGAACAATCTTATTCTGAAACCCATACTTTTCCCATATGACAAGATTCTTTCTGAGAAAATCATAATGGCTAATATTTACTGAGTGCCTGCCATGTGCCAGGCGCTCTGCTGGGTGCTTTACAAACATACAGAAGCAGCTGGTGTATCAGACACTGTAGCCTGTTACTAGTGTTTCCAAACTGTGGACTCTGTGGGAAGTAGGTATCTTAGTCTGCTCCGGCTGCCATAATAGAATATCATAGAAATGGGTGGCACAAATGACAAGAATTTATTTCTGATGTTTCTGGAAGCTGGAAAGTCCAAGGTCAAGGTGCTGACTGCTTTGGTTCCTGACGAGGGCTCTCTTCCCAGCTTGTAGACAGCCAAGTTCTCACTATGTCCTCACGTGGAAGAGAGTGAGGAACGGCAAGCTGGCTGATCTCTTCTTATAAGACCACTAATCCCACCATGAGGGCCCCACCCTCATGACCTCATCTAACCCTAATTACCTCCCAAACACCATCACATTGCTGTTTAGGGTTTCAACGTATGACTTTTGAATGAACACGAACAATCAGTCTGTAACAGTAGGAAAAACATTAACATTATTTTAGGGCAAGGTTTGATTGTTTTGGACTTCTCTTTAGGACCCCTGACCCATTTTCTTTTTTCTTTTGGTTCTTTGGCTCCATTTCTTCAGGCTAGGTGGAAGGGTGGTTTAGGGTTCTCACTAATACCCAGGTCCTGCAGCTCCCCCTTCACTCCACGGACTCACAGACCCACTCTAATCTCAAAGTGTTCAAGTCACCTTAGTCTTTCCTTTATTAGTAGGGAGAAGATGTGGCTCTGAGAACTCATGCATCTACTTAATCTCATTCATTTATAGTTATTTATTCAACAGATTTGTAAATAAGCATTATGTGTCGACTGCTGGAATAATAGCCAATGACAGCGTAGCTTTCTGGTTTCAAAAGCTTTTTATGTTCCTGGGCTGATTTGATCCTCACAGCTGATACTCTGAAATGGCTTGTATAATTACTGTGCAATTTTTATCAATGAAGAAACCAAGGCTCAGAAATACTAGATAACTTGACGAAAGTCACAGAGCTAGTATGATATTCAAGAATTTCTGACTCCCAGATGCTTCCCTCTGTCCTCTACATCCATTGCAGTCCAAATTCTATAGTGCCTTATGCCTGGTTTCTTGCCCTGTTGGCCTCATTACCTTGATTTGTTTATTAGAGTAGCTATAACAGCTGCAGCAGATGACCTCCAGATCTCAGTGTCTTAACGTGATAAAGACTTATGTATCACATAGTCCAGTGTGGGTATTTGTGGTCAGGTAACTCAGGAATCCAGATCTGTTCATGCTGTGGGTCTGTCGTCTTAAATATGTGGCCTTGGGGTGCCCAGGTGTCATCCTGCCAGCAGATGGGGAAAATTAAGCACATGGAGAAGCCACAACCACTCAACTTCCTCAGCTTGGAAGTAACACATCACTTCAGCTTATATTCCGTTGGTGATAACCAGTTATACGGCCTCACCTCCCTGCAAGGGTGCCAGAGATTGAATTTAGACATCTGCCAATTTCTCTTTCTGTTAACCTGGGGTTGAGTCAACATTCTAGATTTGATTGAATTGTCCTTGGGGGAAAGGTGCCTCTGAAAAGAACTTTAGGTGTTGGTAGGGCGTTAGGCCACCTGCTGACTGATCATAGAAGTGGCCTTTTCCCCTTAAGAGGATGTTATTCCTGTGGAGCTAGGCCTTCCTGGCCACCTTTCTGTAATTCCAGACTTGCTCTTAAAGAAGATGGAGGGTGGTTCAGAAATTCAGGCGCTAGGAGAAACAGAGGAGCCAATCATAGATAAAATAAAGAATATGTGTGTGTGTGTGTGTGTGTGTGTGTAAATACCATTAAGAGCAGGCTGGGATTACAAAGACAATAGATGTTCATCTGCACTGTGCATAACATTTGCACATTAGTTAGTACACATAAAAATGCATAAAGACCCCCCCCAAGCCTCAGTTCCTCTCCTAATGAGGAATCTTTCTTCTCCTCTTTTCTGGTTGCACCCCCAAAACCCCTAGTTCCTGTGGTGTAAGGTTGGGCTGGTCATACTCAAAAAGAAAGTGGTTGGCCTCCCTCCTGCCATCTGGGGGAACTTCCCTTTGTGCCTGGGTCAGAGCTGTGGGGGACGGAGCAGCTGTTGAGACGCCAGGATCCCTGCAGAGATTGGCTCAGTCTGGTCTCAGGGGGTGCCCTTGTCTGTATCTATCTGGGTCCCTCTTTCTGATTCTTTTCACTCACAGATTGTGTGGCATTTTGGAGGGTGGAGTGCCTGGGCACCCAGCCCACTACATCCCGCCCCAATCTGGCCCTGGGCACGACCCACATGGTGCAGGCCATCAGCCTGGCCTCTTGCCCATCCATTATAGCCTCAGCTGCCAGACTGGCACAGGTATCCAAAAGAACTTCGACTCGGCCCTGCCCTCCCCCAGTTCTGTTCCTGGGACCGAAGTGGAGGAGAGTCAGATGGAGAGAGCACACTCTGGGGTGGGGAGGCGGAAGGGGGCATCTGTACCGTGGGGAGGACTGCCGAGGGGCTAGGCTGTAGTCCATGCAGGGCCACCTTAGTGTGTGTCTGGGTCTGGGGCAGTGTTGGGGGAGGTAGTACCAGTTGCTACAGCGTGAAGGAAGACTCCCTGCTAGGTCCTAGGAGATGTTTCCCTTCCTCCCTCTGTGTCTGTGCACATCATGAGAACTTGTGCATGTTTCCTGCCTGTGGGCACATCCCCTGGTGGGATGGTGCGCAGGGCTCTGAAACTGCAGGAAAGGGGCTTTAGCTATGGCCAGGTAGCACAGAGATGAACCTGGAGTGAATATTGCGTGTCAGGACATATGAATCTGTCCCATGTGGGAATGACATCCGTGGAGACTGCTGTTAGGATACGGGAGAAGTACAAGCATGGCTGAGGCACAGGGCGTCTTAGTCCTCTGGGATGGACCAACTCTACCTGCTCTCTGGGGCACATGAGTACCATATACACCGACCCTGGTTATGGAAGGCAACTCGTTCCTGAGAGCAGTGGCCTGTCCGGGTGTGGACTGTGTCTGTGCATGGGCAGGGAGGGATGCTCTTGGTGGGTGTGCCCCTGGAGAGTGCTGCTCATGCCTTGCCTTTACACTCATGTGAATTGTATGTTCACATAGGTGAATCCTCTGGAGAGACGTTGGGTGGGGAGGGGGTGGGAAGCCTGAAAAAGATGGGAGAATTTATGAGCTGCTTTTGTCGGGAGACAGTCGTAATGAAGAAAATTCAATTTTCTGCAGCTCGAAGAGTCAATATGTTAAATCTTGGAGAAGCTGTGGAGTGACAGCGGAATGGCAAAGTCAATGGGACGTGTGTGGGGGGAAGCCGTCTATCTGTGTCTGCAGCGAGGCTGCCTCCTCTCTCTACCCTTGAACTGCAGCTGGGGACAGGATGCAACCAGATACCTGAGTTCCTGGAACGGTTCTCCTCTCCCTTCCTCCTCCACCTCAGTGGCCATCTTCTCCTGCCTCCTGCTTATAGGGAGAAAAACTGCTCTTTCCCAGACCCAATCCTACCCTAGCAGTGCCTCAGGAAGTCCTTCTTGTAGTCTAACCAGCACTCTCTCTTGCTGCAGCTACTAATGACAGAGTGGCTGTTTATAGCCCAAAGTGATTGGTAGGAAAATTCTTTTTTCTTTCTAACTTTTCATCCCCACTCTCCCCTCAGCTCCTCCATGGCTGGCCTCCTGTTTCTCAGCAAGTTTCAACTTTTTCCTAACCAGTCTTTACCGCCTCCTTTCCAGCCTCCTGTTCTAGGGGGTTGGGGGGTGGGGTGGGGAGAGGGAAGCTGGGGATTCCTCTGTGAGCCACAGTGTCACCAGGAGCTGTGATTAGCCGAGCTGCTGGCTGTGTAATTAGTGTGTGCCCGCTTCCCGGGGGTCTGGTGTGTTAACAGCGGGTCCCTGTGGTGAGTAACGAGATCGTGCCCATGGCTGGTTGCACACGCTAATTAATTAGTGCTCCTCTGGTGTCGAGGAATGAGGAGGATCTGGGGGAGGTGGTGGTGGGGGTATCTCAAAGCCCGAGAGCCCAGCTCTTCGGAGTCCAGAGGTCACCTAAGCTTCTGCCAGAATGGGGGCATTCAGGCTGGTTTGTAGGGTTAGGGTTCAGAGATTTGGGAGCCCTGGCTGAAGAGAGGGTGAGTGTGGGGTATAGTTGCCTGGGCTCTTGGTGGTGGGTGTCCTGGTGCCCTGGGCGGGGCTGGGTCAAGGTGGTTGGAGGGGAGGACAGCTTGCTCAGCTTAGGGAGGTCTCCAGGCTCAGGACCTGTCTTAGAGCATCCTTTATCCAAGTGGCCCAGAGAAGAAGGGAGTGGAATGGGGAGGAGGCATTTCAGACCTTCCAGCCTCATTCCCGTCCCCTCTACCCTCCCTCATCTCATTAAGCTCAGCTTCTCAATCAGCCATTTCACACTTATTACATACTCACTGTGTGCACAGAGAGCCAAAGGGCTCTCTGACCATTCTCAGCTTTAACCACTGCCTTCCCCCTTGCTGCCCAGGCAAATACCCAGACTCCTCAGCTCCTGGGTTGATCTTAAAGCCTAGAAGCCTGGGATCTGGAATCTATATATTTGGGAGAAATATCATGGAAAACCTGAAGAAATGAGGGGAGGAGAGAAGGTTGGGAGAGAGCCTCATAATTTCCCAGTGTGATCACTTACAGCAGCAAGAAAGATTAAGGTGAGAAGAGAGGAAGAACTTCCAGTGAGCAGACAGCTCTACTTTTTTTCTGAGGCAGAAATCCTCCTTCCGATACAGGGAGGGATCGGGAGGAAAAGGGGCCCATAGAAGGAGATCCTCGCCCCTTGATCGTTGGGATTCAGCAAGGTGTGGCGGGGGTGAGGAATGGGAGACAAAATAGAGAAAACAGGCAGAAGAGAAGATGAGACTGCGGCAGGGGATCTTTGGCTTCCGTGTGGAGGCTCGAGTCCCGTTCCTGCACACGGTAATTGCTAAATTACCCGCCATCTGCTCGGCTCTCAGACATAAATTATCTGCGAGGAGAAAAGATGCAGAGGCTGCGCACGTTCCTTTCTCTCCTCCATACCCGCGCTAGGAACAGAGTGGGGGCTCTTCCCTCCTGCCCGAGTGGAGGCGGGGGTGGGTGGGACCACCTGATGGGGGACTAGTTCCCCTTGGTCTCTGCCTTCTTTCGAGGGGGAGTGGCTTTGGGGTGACCAAGGTCCCCGCGCTGCCAAGAGTCCTTTCGGACTTGGGGCGGGGCGAGCTGTGGGCTGGCGCGGCCCGGCCACCCGAAGCCCCTCAGGAGGGGGCGGGGCGTGCCCTAGTGGGCGGGGCTTCCCTCAGGTGTGACCGAATTGCCTCGGCAGGTTTTTCCCTGGTCACCCTCTTCCTCCCCAGACTCCCGCCCACCACTTTGCTTGTAGGGAGAAGTCTCTCCGGCTCTCGGTTACACTTGTCAGAAGAAAGAGAGGGAGGAGGGCAGGCAGAGGACTTGAGGAGAGACGAAAGGGGGGGCAAGCCTTCCTTTCATTTTGCTCTGAACCTCTCCCTTCCCTTCCAGATTCTGAAGAGTAGAAGAGATGTGAAAGCAGATATAGGGGAAATGACTTGAAATGGGGCAAATTGGCAGGATGCAGCAGGTTGGAGAGATGGAGGAAATGGGATAGTGGAGCCCACTAGGAGCTGGGGTTGTCTGGGGAGGTGGGCAAGAGAAGCAAGTGTCAGGCTGGGGAGGTGAGCCCGGAGGGTAGGGGAACAGGGTGGGAGGTGGGCAGGATAAGGGGGATCAGAGGGGTGGGGGAGGGGAGGGGAGTGATGGAGCAGGTGGAGGAGGATGAGATGGTAGATGGGTCAGGGTGGGGAGGTGGAAGAACCAGGATGGGGCAATGTCAGATGGAAACTCAGGGATGGTGCTGGTGGGGGTGGTGAGGTGTCAAAAAGGACATCTGGGAAACGATCAGAGTGGGGATGTCAGACAGCAGTTCAGAGAGCAGGTCAGGCTCTGGGGGGAACGTGGAGTGCAAAGTCTGTGGCAGAGAAAGTAAGGGTGTTTGTGGGTCCTTGGATGGTCCCAGAAGGGTGAGGGTAAGACCCCCAGAGTCTCTTCCCACTCTGAGGCTGAGGCCTGACTCTGGAGGGGAGTTGAGGAGGCCACTTAAGAAGCAGGGGTGAGGGAGCAATCCCTGACCCGTGCCCCAGCCCCAGCCACCTGCTGGGTGTGCCCATTAGGGTGGGAGTGGGCTGGGCCGCTTCCCAGCTCTGAGAGCAGAAGCTAGTGGGGTTTCTTCCGAGCTATTGTTTAGTATTCATGGGGCGACGCAATCTCTCCCACATCTGCTTAGCACAGCAAGTCCTGTCATATAACTGTCTCCCGCACTGTCTGTCCATAAAGAATGTCTCGGAATTGGTGTAATTCAGAGAAATTAATGACGACTTTCCGCGGGACTGCTCCCTGGGGGATGATTAACACTTCATCGTCCATCTGATGCGCGGGGCCCAGCGCTCCATCGCGAACATTTGGGCCGTGGCCAGCCGCATTAAAGGTTATTACGGAAAACGCGACCTGCAAACGGGCGAGAGGCATGATGGACCAGGAGGGGCGGGGGAGTCGGATGGAGCCGGCCAAGTCGGGGATCAAGTTTCCCGAGTGCACTCACCTGGGGGTCTGAGGCTGAGGGACCCGGGGGTTCCTGTTTCAAGGGCTGCAGGACTTGGGGAGGCGCTCATCACAGGGACTGGGGAAGGGAAGGAGATGCCTTTCCAAGGTGGACACGTTGCTGATAGAGGCTTTTCCTTTTAATCCTCATAGAATTATTGGGTAAATCTTATTAACCCCACCTTACAGGTGATGAAACTGAGGCTCAGAGAAGTTATGTAAGGTGTCCAAGGTAACACAGCTTATTAAGAGTCAAAGACAGGATTTGAACTCGGATCCTTGACTCCTGAGCTCTTGCTCTTTCCACCATGCCACTAGGCAGGTCTCACTCTTTTCTGTGTCTGCCTCATCGTCAGTCATGTAAGTGGCAGACAGGTACTCAAAAATGCTTGTTGAATGAATGAATGAATGAATGAGAGCTTTGCAGGTTCCACTTCCACGGTGTGGGTGAGGGTCCCAGAGACTCTGGAGGCAGTAACAGGAGGACAGCAAGGGAATTCCAGTTAGGTCAGAAAACAGGAAGTAGGTTTCTGGTGGGTTTCCCTGCTTGCCACCCTCCCCGCTGGGCATTCTAAACCCTTGGAATCTAGAGGTCTGGGCTCTTCATCCTTAATCAGGAGAAAGGAGTGGAGACCCATGTATGTGTCCATATGTGTTTGATGAGTGTAAGAGTATGTGTAAGTTTGTGTGTATATGCCTGTCTGTGAAAGTAGGAATTTATGAGTCTGTGTCTGTGTTGCATATGTGTGAGCGTGTTTGTGATGTGTGGGTGTGGATATGTGTGTATTTTGAGGGTATGTGTCTGTATGAGTGTGTGCATCGGTGTGTGTGGAGGTGCATGTGTGCATGTGATGTCCTGGGGGAGCCTGAAGACTCACAGCTGAAGATGTTTTTCATTTGCCCAACCTCTAGCAGGTTCCAGGATGTGGTATGTGGTGGGACTGAGGTGAGAGGCCAGAAGAGGAAGACTGTTTCTGCTTGGGGTGTGGGGGATTGGGTAGCCTGAGCAGGTGGGTGCCTCTGCCCCACCAGGGAAGGGGGGATGATGTCAGGGTCCCAGCTCTGAGAATGGGTGGAACTGGGCCCTGAGGTCTTCACTCTAGGCTTGAACTGGAAGCGCTCAGAGGCCCCGCTATGAGGGGAGGGTGATAAGGAGGTGGGGCCAGAGGGTGCCCAGACAGGGAGGGGTCGCATAGTCTCTGCTCCTCTTCTGCCACCAGGTTTTAGGAATGTCTTCTAATCAGGCTGCAAGTCCTAGCTCTAGACTCAACTCCTTCTGCCTTAGGGTGGTGGAGTTTCCGAAAGTCTTTGTGTGCAAACTTCTGATTCTGGTGGGACTATAACCACAGTGAAAACTTCTCTCTCTGGTCAGCACTGCCCAGACAGATCCAAAACAAGTGTCCTTGTCTCTTAGAGACCTGCAAGCTGAGGCTTTCAGACCCCTTGTGCTGGGAAGTTCTTCCCAAGTCTAACCTCGAATCCTCTTGCTGCAGTTGCACCCAGTTAAGCCCAAGGTGAGTTTGTGAAATTGGGACCTGCTCCCAACCCGGCCCCCTGGCATGGAAGCAGTTTCTTCTGCGTACATAGGGTCTGGAGTGTAGGGACACTGGGAGAATGGGGAGCTGAAGCCTAGTGGGGAGGAGGGCAGTGATCAACAGGACAATTTCAAAGATGGGGGTTCAGAGACCATGGGCTCCAACTCTATTACTTTACAGACAGGAGCCAGAGGACTCAGAGGTGGAAGACTCACTCAGTGTCCCCTGCTACATGATGGCAACCTCTGGAAAACACAGGCCTCTGCCTCCTGGTCTGGGAATCCTTCTTGTGTCCCATTTGGAGGACCTCAGACTCTGCTCCTGTTCTCTTGGTTTTATGGGGTTTGGGAGAGAAGGAGGAATACTTCAGCTAACTGGGGTGCTGTCCCCCTTCTTGCTGAAGCCTCTAGTGACTCCTTTCCAGCCTTCCCAGCTGGGCTTCAAGACCTCTCACCCACCGACACTTGTTCCTTCAGCTTCCATGCTCCCTCTGCAGGACCTCCATCTGGTCTCTTAGATGTACCTGGGCACCCGTCCCAGCATTCAGTCCTCCCTCCCCCTCTCCTAGCCTCTTTGTCTCTCCCCAGTAGGAGCCATTTCCTCTCCTCCTCTTCCAGCAGACTAGCCTCTCGGCCCTTTGCCATATCACCCCATACTCTCCTCCTCTGGGAAGTCTTCCTTGATTAATCCTCCTGTTTCTGGATCCCAAACATTCTGTTCTAAATCACTGACAGTGTAGCTGTAAGGCTCTCTGTGTTCTCTCTCCTCTTTCTGGCTGTGTGCTTCATCCCTGATCCCACCCCCACCCCCAGATGGAATGATGTCTCCATGGGCAGGGCTGTGTTTTCTCCTCCCTCCCAGGATCCCTGTTCATGCACCAGGAGGGTCAGGTCTGCAGGGTAGAACTGACTGAACCCTCCCCTGTTTTCTGTGTTCTGGGAAAGGCAGAGATAATGGCATCCAACTAGGTCTCATCCCGAGGGGGGAGGTGGCAGTGCAGACCCTTTTCGGTTTTTATCCTGGTGTTTTTTCTGGGTTAGGCCTCACCCCCAGCTCCCAGTCCTCTTCCTGTTCCTGGGGGCCTCTGGGCCAGTTAAAAGGGCCCCCTAGACTACTGCCCTGGCGCCCCTGGGATGCTAGGCCTGGGGTGGGAAGTGGCAGGCAGCTCCACTGTGATTTCTCAACTTGGACTTCACACTGCCTCTGACCACCTGTTCTTCCTTTGGGCCTCATCAGATTCATTTTCTCTCTCCGGCTTCTCTTCCACTCTCCCTTTCCTTCATCCAGCTTACTCCCAAACCCGAATTCTTTCAGCAAGCTCTTCTTTTCCTGAGGGCCTCAGGATTGACATCCTGCCTGGGGAGGAGGCGGTGGGATGAGCGGAGATCTGGGTGGAGAGGGTCCTCGCTCTGGTGAGACACCGGCTCTAGCTTTGGACCAATCGGTGCATTGGCCGCCACCTTGTGGCAGGCACTGAGAACTGCAGGGTTGGGGTCCTACCGCTGAGAGTAGGACCTACTGGTGAGAGAGCCAGGAAGTCCAGGAGGAATGTGCATTTTGAGGGTAGCAGGCCTCAGAATTCCTAATTGACACTGGAGGTTTCCTTAGGGAGCCTTTGAATTCTTAATTGACGGGGGACTAGAAACCTGGGAGGAAAGCCAAGTGGCAAGGACACTTCTAGATGGAGAGAGATAATTGAAACTCTGTCCTCAAGTCTCATACCTACTATTCAAATTCTCCCTTCCCCAAAGAGCCCTAAAAGGGAAATAGCCTGAAATGAAAGCAGGAGGCGTTGAGGTCTGATCTGCAGAAGAACTTCCCAATAAATTCCAAAGTGTATTTCGATGTCACTGCTTCTGATAGGTGCACAACTTTTTCAAAGTCACCCTTCCCCCCACACCCAGTAATTTGCCCATCTTTTCCAGGTTCTCTGATCTCCTCATGCTCAGCTCATTGGGACTATTCAGAAAAGCTCAGGTTCCTTAGCCTTCCCTATCCCAGCCTGCGTTGTGGCTATGACTAAGATGCTAATCTGGAAAGTCCCTTCTGTGGTCTAACTCCAATCCTTCCTATCACACTGGAAATGGAGAGAACCACCATACAGTTGGCAGAACTGCAGAGGGGAAGGTAGCCAGAGAAAGAAACCTGTGAGGAAGGTTCTGAGGAAGGGTAGTTCTGCCTCAGTTTCTCCTTCATCCTCTGCTGCCCTGCCTCATTGGATACTTGGGGATGAAGGGGATGGGACAGAGCGGTCCACCTCATGGGAGAACTCTCTCTGCTTAGACTTAAGGATTCACAGGTGCTGGGGGAAGGTGAACCCCTGAGTTCCAACCATGACCCTTGTTATTCTTGTCTGTAGAGTGGGTATGTGCGGACAGAAGATGGGGGATGGTGTTTGTCTCCATCAGCCTGAGTCTTTCTGGTCTCACCTAAGGCCCTTTTCTTTCCTTGTACCCAAATCCCAGTTACTCAGAAGCTCTCACAGTGGTACCTCCTCCTCCATCTCCTGGTCCAGCCCCCTTCCTTGTTGGGCTGAGAGTCACTGGATCCTCCCTACCATTTTCCCTCTGCTCCCACTGGCACTGCTTGGAGATCTTGGCCAGGAGCCCCGGCCCCCGCAGGCTCCAGGTGGGGGCTGTGCCCCGGCGCCCTCCCTCTGAGGTGCCATTCCTCCCCTGCCTCATTTGCTGCCGCTGACCTTACTGAGTTAAATTAAAAAGCAATGTTCTGTGTGCAGCTCCAGCCCCGTGGAGCTTGACTCTGGGAAGACGAAGACAATTACCGGCCCCTCCATCTCCCTCTCGTCTGGCTGCCTTATAATTTTTCCCCCCGCTGCCTGGTATGCAACATTTATGTTTTTAATAACACCAGAATGGTTTTGACCTTGGGAATTCAAAGCAGAATGGGCACCGGGAGAGGCCCCGACATGATTGGCGTTTGTCTCAGTCCTTTGCAGGGTGGTGGCTCTGTCTGGTGCCTCCTCAATCCTGGGGAAGTTTGGGACAGGGGGCTGCACCTGAGGGTCGAGGGGGACATCTCAAAAGCCAGAGTGGACAAGGTAGCACACGGGGAGGGGGAAAGATCGCGAGGGAGGGTTTGGTCTTTTCAGATTTCCCTTGGAGAATGAAAGTTGGAATAAGGTCTTTGAGGGGTTGGGATGTTTTTCTCCTCCTGTTTTATGAAGAAGGGGCCCTGGGTGGGGGAATGGTGTGGGGTACACGTACAGGGGGGCTATCTGGAAGGAGTAGGGTGTGGCACTCGTGTATACATATACTTAGCACAGAAGTTAGCATGCATTCCCCCTCTGCTCATCCCCCAAGGAGAGTGGAAGGAGTGAGGACCACACAGAAGACTAGGGTCATACTCTAAGTAGAACTTCCCAGCTAAGTGTAAAGGGAACAGGACAGAGCCCTCTCCTGACTTGTAGCTGGGTTTTCCTCCCTGTCCCTCCCACCTTTCCTTCTCTCTCTAGTCTGTGCTCACCTCTTCAGGTTACTCAGCTTTTGAGGTTAAAGGAGGGCCAGCGGCAGCAAGAAGAATCTGGAGGAGGAGGAGGAGGAGGAGGATGAGGATGAGGAGGAGGAGGAGGAGGCAGGCAGCTGAGGAATAGGAGAGGCGAGGAGCAGTGAAGGGCCTGGGAGACAGGATCACTGGGAAGAGAGAGTGGGGGACCCTGGGAGACCCCTCTCCTCCATCCGAACAGGGCTGTGGTAGGAGGGACCAAGGTTAGAACTGGGAAAGTGCTTATCTGTCTGCAGCTGGAGAAGCCTCTGCAAACACAGTGAAAAGCACAAATTGTAAAGGAAGAGAAGTTCCTCTCACGCAGTTCAGGAAGTGGGAAGAGGGGGCAGAGGGGTGTGCGTGCCTAAGGATGAGGGGGTGCATCTCTGTGCTCTGTGGTTAAGAGTCCCATGTGCATCAGTTGTGTATGGAAACATGGGGAAGAGTCTAGCTTTGACTTTTAAATTTTTTACTCTTTTTTTGGGGGGGGGAGGTAATTAGGCTTTTATTTATTTACTTTAATGGAGGTACTAGGAATGGAGCACAGGACCTTGTGCATGCTAGGCATGCACTCTGCCACTGAACTATACCACCCTCCCTGACATTGATGTTTTTAAACCAAGGATTGTGAGCTGGCTCTCGCCTGGAGCCTGTAATGTATACTTTTCTTTCAGGAGCAGCCACCAGGACAATGGGAAGACCCTTGTATTGAGAATCAAGAAAAGCTGGGTTCTAGTTCTGGCTTCCGCTGGGATCCTATGAAATGTCACCTCTTTGAGCTTGGGTGTCATTTGCTGTACAACCTTGATGGAAGAGCCACAGGGCCCTTCTGTGTCAGCAGCCCCATTGATGGAGGACCAGAAAAAGGAAAGGAGCTGGGGTGGGTGATGGTCTTGCCGGGGCCTGATAGCCAGAGAAGGGATGCCAGTGGAAAGGGCTGGAGGAGGAATCTCCTGAGTTCAGAAACCATGGGTTCTTGCTGGAGCAAGACTCCCCTAGCCTAGGCTGTCCAGCCCCATCTCAGCACCCAGGGCCGAGGTCTGTCTCTGCAGGGAGCGCCGTTCTCTGCCGCCCTCCTGTGGCTGCTGAGCCCTTCGCAGGTCGCCGCTGAGAAGGTCCTGCTTAAGTCCGCAGAGTTGCGTCCCTCGCCCCCTGGTGGCAATTGCGTATATTACAAGAAGCGATTTTGATTTGGTTGTCCAACAGTATTCCCCCGTCCCCCAACAATCTCCCTAGCTTCTGGAGGCACTCACGACCTCCTTAAGACTGGGAAGGTCTTCCTGAGGTTGAACCCACTATACCATTGCCTGACGTTTTAAGTTCTGCTTTTGGGGATGTGTGGGGGATAAAAGGGGCTGAGATCAAGATATTGAGCGAAGAGGGCAATTTCTCTTCTTCCTCTTGGGTTCCATCTACTACCCCAGCTTCCTAGGATCCTCGGGAGTTTTCAAAGAAAGACGTCAGGGTCTAGTGACATTCTTGGAGAAAATGGGTCTGGAGAGAACCAGGCATTATGCATCTAGACTTCCGTGAATTTGCACCTGAGCTCAGTCATCAGCGTCAGCAGGGAGATGGATTGGCAGGAGCCAGGAGGCAGGAGACAGGGATGATGGAGGGAGATGGCATATTTGACAGATGCTGACAGGGCTCGTTATTTGCTAGCTCTGGAATCCCCTCCCACCCACCAGGCTGCCCTTGGCCCTCCCCTTCTAGACTGAGTGCTTGTTAGTGACTGTCTTTGGGGGAAAACTCAGTGGGCCAAGCTGCAGTTGGGTGGGCAAGGGAGGGAGAGTGGGTTGGAGAAACATCAGGTAGATGATGGGGTGGAGTGGTTGGAATGACTGGGATTTGGAGCTGGGTCAGATGATCACTGGGGTGCTTGGAAGGCTTCGTAGGGGAAATTGTCCAGGTGGCAGACACTCAGTTGCTGGGGGTGAGTGAGGAGAGGGAATGGGGAAGCATATTTAAGGGAACTGAGCTCCACGGAGTTAGGTGCAAATTTGGGGAGAACTGGTGAAATGTGAGTCAATAATTTTATTGCGAATTTCCTATGTACAAGGAAGGATTATAGATGCTGGGGGGAGAAGCGAGGGGCACGCATATCTCCTGCTCCTTTTCCCACCGCCATCTCTTCCGTGGACTTGTTGCTTCACATGTGCCTGTCTGAGGGTGCAAGGAGCTGCTAGGCTATTCTCGACCCGGGATGATGCTAAGACAAAGCTCCCGGGCACATTTCTGTTCTTCACACCCCACCCCGCCCCCCTCCGGCAAAGCACCTCCGGGCGACCTCCCACCTCTCCTCGTTCCTTTGCTCCTAAAATGCGCAAGACGTGTGGATATCTGAGTGAGGAATGGGACACTTGGGTGCCCTCCCAGAATTTCCAGTGGCTCCCAGTAGGCGAACTGGTGTGGAGGAGGGGTAAGCTGCACGACCCAGAGAGGCTGGGGTAGCGGGCAGGGAGGGGCTCGCATTAGGAGTCGTGGAGAACGTTCGGCGAGGAGGAGAATGCTGCAGTCGGAGCCCGCGCTGCATCCTAATCAGCGCTGCGGAGGCTGCGCCGCGCTGCCGTCAATCTTTCACACAAAGGGCCGCCCGCCGCGGCCCCTTCGAAGTCCTCCGCACCAGCCCACCCGTAACCGCGGGGCAGTGCAGGGAGGTAGAGGAGAGGGAGGTGGACATACAGACAGGCACAGAAAGACCCAGTAAGTTCAAGCCAAGACTGACACTGTGGGACCAATACGGCAGAGTCGGTCACAGCACCCCGGCGATTAAGAGATCGAGACTCAGAGGGAACAGAGACAGACACTGGCAGAGTGGAAACGGGCAGACAGACCCAGAGACAGGATAGAGCAAAGAGAGGAGCATCCAGAGAGCAGAGAGAAAGATGGAAGACAGACGCAAAGACAGAGACACCCAGAGGCCAGAGATAGCAGAGACAGACAGGGACTCAGAGACAGGGGTTGGACCAGGGCTCAGAGGAATCCAAAAGCCAAGGACTCAGAGCCACATTCAGATCCAGCTGGGGCCAGGGCTAAGAAGATCACCCAGAGAGGGAGATAGAGAAGGGAAGGGAGGATATGGGAGCCAGAGGAGGGGTGGGAAGGCAGTGAGAAGGGGCAAGTAGAGGCAGCAGAGGATGGAATGGAGACCCTGAGTCTAGGACTCTGCTGGCTTCTCAGGACCTAGGGCTCCAGTGGGAAGAGAGGCTCTTTCTCTGTGTGTGTGCGTGTGAGCAGTAACACAGCAATTCAGGGCTCTATTCAAAATGCCAGAATCATCTGGTGCTGAACTAGACTTCCATACACCCTCCCTCTGCAGTGACTGCTCTGAGCAATGGAGGTGCAGCATGGGGGAGAGAACAGAAAAAAGATGGCAGCTAGAGAAAGACTGAGATAGGAAAAGAAATGGCAGAGCCTTAAGAGAGACCAGGGGGAGAGAAACTGACATTGAGAAAGGGAGTGGAGAAATTGACAGAAGACAGAGAAAGACCTAGGTGGAGAAAGAAATATGACAAAGGCGTGTGTGGATGAAAGACACAGAGAGGGAGGCAGTCTCTAACTGCAGGAGGCAAAGGGGCATGGAGAGAGACTAGGCTGTTGAGAAGAAGGCAGACTAAGGGGAAAAAGGGATAGCAGGCAGGGCACCTGTCTCCCCAGGGAGGTTGGGCCGGGATGAAACAACCCTGCGGTGATTTGGGGAGGCAGTCAACCGGAGGGTTTTTAGGGTGACTTTTTTTTTTTAGTACAAAGAACCTATTCCAATGGATGCCATCTTCTTCAAAGTAGCACTTTCAGCTGCTGCTGCTGCAGTTGCCTGGTCATTCCTGGCCTTCCCCTTTGGGGATCCCCTTTAGAGCCTGCAGTGCAGCTCTGAGCATCCTCACCAGAGGCAAATTTTTATTCTGTAGAGTGGATCTAATTTTTGAAAATAGCCAAGTTTTCTCCAAGGCTGGAGAGTAAGGTGAGCGCCCAGTTAGGAAGCAGTATTTCCAGTTAAGAACAAGGTGAATGTGGACAGACACAGCGGAGGGTATGTCCTCCTCCAAAGGGCCTCTGAAAAGTCATTCTGAAGGAGATACTTGCAGGATGCGACAGAAGGACATCTTCCTGGTGGCTGCTCGAGGACCAGTTTCATTTTTCCATCTGTCTGTTAAAACCAGGTAATAGTACTCCCAGGAACACTCGCAGCCTGACACTGGAGGGATGAGACCTGGCATTCGCCTGAAATATTTGGTTAAGTGGTTCTGCCCTTGGGGAGCTTACAGTCCCCTTTCCTGCCAATGTAATATTCAAAGTAACCTGGTGACACTCACCACTGCACAGATCAGCAAGTGCAAATTACTAGAGCAAATTCAGAATCAGAGCCAGTTAGTTCATCAGGGAAGGCTGCCTGGAGGAGGAGGGTTATATGTGGGCTGTGGAGGAGAAACCCAACACATGGAATAGGAAAAGAGAAAGAGCACCTCTCCCTTATGGAGCAGGAGGAGCAAACCCTAAGCCAGGTAGGGGATAGCTTTGCTGTCCTGGAATAGAGTTGGAGTGCAGAACCAGCATGAAGGGGAATAGAGAGGGGCAGATTTTGAAGGCAGGGCTGGGTGATCAGAATTTGCTGTGAGGGGAATTGGGGCCCGCTGGATGGTACACTGACATGTGTCAAGCTCTAGTATGTTCACACACAACTGTCTGGAGAACTGTGTATGCAAATTTGCATGTCCCCCCCCATCTGTGTGTGTGTATGTGTGTATGCGCGAGGGGTGGGGGTTGGAGGATGTACATCCAGGTGGCTTTTTGCCAAGTGGCTTTGTGCTCCAGGCTCTTGTCTTTCCATCTGCTTGTGTGATTGGCAAGTCGCTGTGTCTGAGAGCGTTTGTTCATTTGTGTGTTCCAGGTGGTCACGTGTGAATGGTATCTCAGTTGCTTTTCTGTGTATTTTATTTGGCTGCATGTGGTGGAGGGCAGCGTGTGTGTGCGAGCGTGTGTGTGTGTGTGTGTGTGTGTGTGTGTGTGTGTGCGCGCGCGCGCGTCCCAGTGCTCGTGTCTGTAGGAGTGGGGCCGGCAGGGAGCCCTGGCTGCCCAAGCATCACCGTCTGTCTCTCTCCCTCCACTGGCTCCATCTGCCCTCTCTGAGGTCGTGACAAGGAGGCAAACAGCAAAACGGCAAAATGCTACGCCCAGAAAGACCAGAAACATTGTAAGCCAAGCGCAGACTCCCGCTGCGGGGAAGAAACCCGCGTGAAGAGCCAGAGGGACCTGTGCACACAGGCCGCTCAGCGGATGCTCTCCTCAGAGCAGGTGCACTCACACGCACACACACTCAGGCACACACAGGCCTGTCACGCACAGGACACACACACTCACTCATGACTCCTCCTCCCCACCCCTCCTCTGAGCCCTGCCTTCCAACACCTCCAAACGCCTGCCTGCCGGGGTTTGGGGCGACGGGGCTGGGGGCGCTCGCTTGGACCTCGGAGCCAATTATCGGATGTCTAATTGCTCCTTTGGTCGTGGAAGGGTGTGTGTGTGTGTGTGTGTGTGTGTGTGTGTGTGTGTGCGCGCGCGCGCGCGCGCGCACGTCCCCTTCTTCACTCCTTCCTCACTCCCGCCATCTCCTACCCCTCTTCCGGCCCGCGGCAGTTTCCGAAATCGCCCGGCGGCCGAGAATTCATTAGCGGGGGGCGGATGTAAACGCAGCGCGGTGGAACGTTTTAATTAGGCCTGAACAATAAACAAGCTAAACGAGGCGCGCAAGGCTCCCTGGCGGGCCCTCAGCCTCCTCCGCGCTGCGCGGACTCATTACCGCTGCAGCCAATTTCATGCCAACGCCGAGCACGGACTGAGCCGGGGCGGGGGTGGCCAGGGTGAGGGTGGGGGCGCTCGGGGTCCACGGGGCGCGGAGCGGGGGCGTCGGGGGCGAGGACAGCGCTGCCCGGGGGCGGCCGGCTGGGCGGGTGCCCGCCCCGGCGGGGTCACCGCTTCCCATTTCTCCACTATCCATCTGACTATCCCAGTGTCCTTGAGATGAAGGTCTCTTCCCACACCAGCCGGCCAGAGTGAGCTTCTGGCTTGTTTACTCGGGTCTGTCCCTTCCTCCCCCGTCTCTCTCTCCCTCCCTCCCTCTCTCCCTTGCTGCGGCCGACTCCAGCTCCCCCTCTCCACGCTCTGCCTCTAACCCTCGGGGCCTCTTTTTGCCGCAGTCTCCGTGTCTCTTCCTCAGGGTCTCTCCCTCCCTCCCGCGATTTAGACTTTCGCCCGAACTTTATCTTCCCTCCCCCTGCCGCCGCCATCGCTCTCTCCTTCGCGTCGTGGACTCTGTAGCCCGTTTCTCCGTGTCATTGTCCTTCAGCTCTGTCTACACCCGCCTTGGCCTCCCGTCCACGTTCTCTTTCCTTCCGCCCGCTCTCTGACTGCGGCGGCCGCAGCCTCTGCCGGACCCCCTGTCGGTTTCCATCGGGGTTCTTTCTGTGACTACCCCTAGGTTTCAGGTGTGGTTCCTGGGCTTTGCCTCTGCCCCGTCCTGACTGGGGCTCTTTTGGCCTGAGCCACGCAGAGTTTGAGTCCAGCTTGTTTTCTCTGCCTTCCTTTTGTGAAGCTACAGGCATTGATTGCTGGCTCCCAAGTCCCTGCCAGGACGTCCCTGGCTGTGGGTGACAATGGGTAAGCAGTGGGCCTTGGACAGAGTTTGAATCCCAGCCCTAGTTGCTCACTTTGTAGCCTCTTAAGCTGGCCTTGCTCATCTGTAAACGTGGGAAATAATTTTAGGTGCTTCATGGGACTGTTGTGAGAATTAGAGCTGCGATTATGAATGTAACACATTTGGCACATGTACTCAGTACATATTAGATCATGAGTATCGTTCCTCCTTCCTCAATCTGCTCCTCCATCTCCTTAGCCTGGAGTTTAAAAAAGTGGTTCAAGGAGAGAAGAACCAAAATAATAGACTTTATAGGCCCCAAACCAATTGAATTATAAGGAATTTAATGTGGTGCATCCTAACAAATGCTCTGAGCTCTGAGCACCGAGTGTGGACAAGAAGGGAGGATGGGGATTGCAACTAACCGCAGAGCATAGGGAACCATGTGGATTGGTGCCCTGGACTGAGCAGATTCAAACCCAGGGAGTATGGAGGCATGCCCAAGGTCCAGGCTGTGTCAGTCCTGCAGCGGCTGCCCTCTGCATCTGCAGAGGACTGTCTCCGCGGGGAGGCTGCAGTGGGTCTAGGAGTCCAGCTTCCCCGATACTCCCACCCCAGCAGGAATTAGGCTCCTAGAGCTTGAGATCCACGTCCTCCTCTCCCCTCCATGCAGGACACACATGCGCATGCGCACACACACACACCTCCAGAGGTGCCCTGGATTTCTAAAGGAAAGCAATACGGCACAGGAGATTAATTCCCTCCAGCTGCCTGTCTCTCTGACACTAAACCTTACAGGGCAAAGTGTGGGCTCAGAATTCTATCCGTGCTTGGGTTTCTTTCTCACTTTCCTTCTCTCTCCTAGGGAGCAGAATCAGTGAGTCACACTGATTGCATGAGGGGAGATCCAGAGGGAGGAACACGGGCCCTGCCTTGAGGGGAGCTCCTAGGCAGATGGTAAGAGGAGGCTGACAGCCAAGACCTAGAGACACCGTGCTCTGGGACTCCCTCAGCAAATGCTGAGTTGGGAGTTGAGGGGGTCAAAAGCAACTGGGCCAAACCCCATGATTCTGGTGACAGGAGGCTGGGAATGACCAAAGAAGGGAAGATGGAGGAGGACAAAGAGGAAGTCCAGAAGACTTCCTGGAAGACAAGGGAAATGGTACTCAAGCAGTTAGCAGAGAGCTGTAAAATCGAGAGGAGAAAAACAGAGCTAGACCTCTCAGTAAGTCCATTGGAGGCAGATGAGGAAGAAATGTGTAGGTGTGCATGTGTGTTTGCTGGGGACTGTGTTTTGGAGAGGCAGAGGGATGGAGGAGGCAGGGTTTGGGAGGGCAGGATTTCTGGACAGAGGGGCTTGGGCTGAGATGTCTAAGTGGACCATCCCTCCAGGGGTGGGGTGTGATGAGTGGCAGTGGTGGTGGGGCTGTGGAGCAGCAGTGCAAAATGTCCTACATTGTAGCTCCACAGTGACCCTGTCCGGGGTTGGGTGGGCAAGATGCTGGGAAATCAGTCTGGCTTCCCTGGCTTTGATGTGTCCTCTTCTGGTATAAGGATGAATGAGCCTGGATTTCATGGGCTGGTGAGCCATGGCTGGTTGGAGACAGCTGCTCAGGCTGTGAAATGTGGAGAAGAGGCCTCTAGGGGTCAGGAGATAGAAAGAGGGAGAAGGGAGATGGGGATGGGGAGGAGTAATGGGGAGACCCAAGGCTTTGAGGCCTTTATCCTGGCTGGGCCTTCTATTCAGCCCTTTCATGAACTGAATAATGCATTTCAAAGCTAAAAAATCTTCAGTGAATTACCTGGTTTAGCCTTCCATCTTCAGAGGTTAAAATATTACTTCACCATTTCACAGATGAGGCCTAGACAAGATAACTAACTTATCAGGGGTGTCTTGAGCAGAACATGCTGAAAAGGACACCAGGAGTCAGGTCTTCTACCCTCTGGGGAGTCATCTCTCCTTTACACAGCTAGGCCCCAAGCTTCGCTGCTTCCCAAAGCAGAACCTGCATGAGTTGGCACTAGAATACAGTTTGATTCCTTGCTCTGCCACTTACCAGCTCTGTGAGCTGAGGCAGGCTACTTAACCTCTCTGTGCCTTCATTTCGTTATCTATAAAATTGTGATACTGGTACCTGCTTCTGTGGCGTGTTATCGGGGATGAAATGAGACTGATGGCAAAAGAACTGTGTAGAGTTGTAAAGGCTTATAAATCTACAGGTATAAGACATTTTAAATCATGCTCATCCTCATCTTTGATGTCTTTCCAGCTTTTACTCTCCACACCTGCTGGGCACATCAGCCTTTTGCCTCCCAATTCCTTTGCACTTTCTAGCCTCTAAACTCGACATTTGCTCTTCTCTGATCTTGCTTTATATTCTTGATCTTTATTTCTGCTCTCCTTTCCACAGGGGCCCCAGCACTTGAAGGACCTAGCTACACTCTGTTAACTTACGTGCATTTTTTTCCCCTCTCTGTCTGGGTCTCCTGTCTCTCTTCTTACATTCCAGAGATCAGGGCTCTGTCTTCTTCTCTCTTTGGACCCTTTCCCTTCCCTAGGACTGTGTTCACAGGGTGAGTTCAAAGAATGGACACTGAGAGGTGCAGAGAGGTGAGATAAAACAGAAGGAGAGCTTAGGGGACAGGACACCAGGCTAGGCCTCTGCATGTGGCCCTCTTACCTACAGGCTGTGTGATCCTTCTGCAGTGTGTTTACTGTGACCCTGCAGGGAAACGATCATCTCTCTCCTGGGGCTAAGGGTTAGAGGGAAATTATTTTTCTAATGTTTAGAGAGACTGCACTTTGCCCCATAATGTGGGACACATCATCTGGAGGTCAATCCCACATGAAAAGAAATAGCAGTCAAGAGAGGGCTTTCCAACCACTTTGCTGTACACCTGAAACTGACATTGTAAGTCGGTGACATTTCAATAAAAAATAAGAAAAACCAAGAGAGGGCTTTCCTTTTCCTGTTTGGGGTGTGTGTGTGTGTGTGTGTGTTTCCCTGTGTGCGTGTGCTTCTCTTCTCATTTGCTCTAGGATTTGCCAACCCTAACTCTAAAGAAATTCTTTTCAAAGTGTATTCCAAATGTCTTGCTAAAATGAAGCCCATCTCTTTAGTGGAGGCATTTTCTAAAGTCCAGGATCTGGTTCAGTATCTTTCATAAAAGATGTGTGTATGTGGGGGAGGAAGAGGGTAAAGGGTAGAATTTGGAGGAAAAATGTAATTACCCAGCTCCTGGCTTTAATTACACATAAGCCCTGGACATTCTGAACTTTATTAAAGTACTAAGTGTCCATGGGGGTGGGATGGACCTGGTGGGTTTTTCTCCCTGGTCTCCTCTGCAGGGTTCTCTGGAGGGTTCCCTTCTCCACCCTCCCTCCCCATCCCAGCCTTTGGCTACACATCATTTCATCTAGCTACAGGGGGCGCTATAAATCAGCTCTCTCAGAAGGATAGGTGTATCACTGGCCAGGTGTATCACTGACTCTCTTTATCTCTCCCAGGATCCTCTGGTTCCTTCTCTCCAAACCCACATGTTCTCCACCAACACCACTTTTTTGGTTAAGCCCACTTGGCTGTTTTGGTGGGAGGGGCTCTTTGTGCAGGGAGCTCCCTCCCTTCCTAAGTGGCTTACTAATTACAAACAGAGAAAGCCTGGTCTGTGAGGTTAGTCTGTCCCCAGCTCCCTGGCTTGGTGGAGGGAGCCAGGAGCTAGGGGATTTAAAGTGCAATTTCCTGTACCTTTTTCATTTCCTGCTGGGGGTTGTGGAGAGCAATAAGCAAGGTGGGTGGTAAGGACCAGAACGATGGTGGGGGATGGGCTGGGGGAAGGTCCTTCCATACACTCTTCTGCCATCTCCCCTTTTCCAGGTCTCAAGGTGAATTCTTTGGGGTTGGGGCACTTGATAAAATCAGTGCCTGGCAGTCCTTCCAATCCCCCTCTAACCTCACCAAGGTAAGGAAACTGAGGAAAGAGGAATGGGAGAGGATCCAGGTCCAATTATTAGCATTATAGGACACTATGTATGGGACAGGGAGGAATCTCAGAAAATCTTAAATCACTTGGATCCTGTCAGGTAACAGATGGGGAAACTGAGGCTCTTGGAGAGGGCAGGTAATCTGCCCAAGGTCATATATTTAGTGGTGGGCGGGGGTGGCTGGGATTTACCTTTCTCTCTTGACTTGGAGTTCAGCGCTCTTTCTTCAATCAGGGTGTGCATGCCTGTGTGTGCATGTGTGTGGGGGGGGTGGGGATGAGATGGGATAAGGAGTAGTGGGGTGTGGGGAGCTATCTGATAGGTAGGGCTCCAGGTCCTGAAATATTCCTCCTTTGGTGGGTCTTGTAGATGAGCATAGGAAAGTCCAGCCTTGGGGAAGGTTTTTGTGAGTTGGTTTAGGAAACAGACGGGTGGATAAAAAGGAGAGGAGGAGGCACTGTGACCCTTGGAAACGATTAGCCCCACATCTCTTCTTACCCTTTCCACAGTCAGAAGTGGATGGGGTGGGGGAGGGGGCACGGCAGAGGACAAAGGAGCCAATTATTGAGTGAGTGGATTAATTGATTAATTGTCCAGAAGCTTCCAATGCTCCCCCAACAATGACATCCCCTCCCCCCGGCCCCAGTCAGGCATGGCCTCGGTTGGCCTGGATTATTAATTAGGGCTTGAAGTCATTTAACGATGATTTCATTATCGACGTGCTGTCTGTCTCAGGCTCAGCCCTGTTGCCAGGGCGACTCTGATCGATTGCCTTCTGGTCTCCCCTACGTCAGCCAGCTCCTGCGTCTCCTGAGCCTGGGTGTTGGCGAGCACTCCCTAGCGGTCCCCTCTAGTATTGCAGAGCTTCCCAGTTGCCAGCTTTGAGTGACTCAGCCAAAAAACAAATCTAGAGCTCCTTCCGGAGTCCATCAGCTGGCCTGGAGCCTGGGCTGCCCAACCTTGGTCCCTTTTCCAGAAGTACTGACCTATGTAGCTGTTAACAGGGACCCTGGGGATTAGGCCTTCCTTTTCCCTGGCTTGTGAAGTCCCTCCTTTCCTGTCCCCTAGTGGCCATCTACCCATACCCCTTTGGGATGGTTGTAGGAAGAGGTAGGTGGTTGTCCCGCAGCCTGTGAATTTACCTCTGGGAGGCCCAAGCCAGCTGTAATAAGATTCTTCCTGCTGCTAAAGAGAGTCTTTGGGCTGTAGCTATAACCAGACACCTGGCCTCTGGGACCTTAAAATGTGACTGGCAGAGAAGGTGATGGAGAGACCCATTCCCCTTTCTGTTGTTTGAGTTGATGTTCTCAGGGTCTCCCCTCGCCCTGAGAGGAGCTGGGGGAGCTAGTCTTTGCAGAGGTCAGCTACCTCCTCAGCTCAAGAAAGCCTGGGTCCAGCTTGCCCTGCTAAGTCTTAGATCTTCAGAAACTTGGCTGGTTGCTCCATTACTGCTCCCCTAAAACCTAGATTCACACATGTACGCTGGCCTCAGAATCTCTATTCTATGCCTCAGTTTCTCCGTTTGTGGGTTTCATGTGTCTACCTGTAGGGACCTTTTAGGGGAGGTTGCCTGAAAGCATTGATCAAGATTGCTCAGAAGGTGCCTAAATGGTTGACCTCAAATTAAGGGACAGTCACTAGTATCTTATTTTGCTCATTCTTTGTGTGCTGCTTACTTAGCTCTCGAAGGCAGACATCTTCCCCGGCCTTACCTCTCCTCACTCTTCTCCAAGTGCTCCCTAACCAAAGTATGTCCCCAGCACTTCCTCTAGAACTTGCCTGCCTTGCTTGCCTGCCTGCTGGCCTCTATTTCTCTCTCCTCTGCCGTCCTCCCCCCTTGCACTGGTTGTGCAAGGCTGCATTAGCGCTGCAAAATTTAGAGCCAAGCTTCAGACCTCTTTTGATTGCCGCATTTTGGGGGAGAAAGGAGGGGAGGCAGGCTGGGTTTTCATATCCATGTAGGGGTCTCTGAGATCCCCCAGGTTGGCGCTGGGAGAGAAGCTGGGGGCAGCTGTGGCAGCAGACTCACCCTATCAGCTTTCTGGGCACATCCACCACCGAGCAGCACCTGAGAGGGGAACTGGCTCAGCAGTGAGCTGAGTGAGATTGAAGAGGATCATAAAGAAAATATATATCCCCCTCCCCGGCCTCGCTCCCTCCTCCTGCTCTACACTTGCCTCCTGCGCTCTCTTTGTCTTGCTTCCTCCCCCCCTCTTCACCGCATTCCTGTTTTCTTTGTTTCTTCTTTGCCTCCTTCACCTTCATCTCTGTCAGGCAGATCTGTCTGTCCATCGGTCTATCTGTCTGTATCTATGACTCCAGATATTTTTTGGTCTGAGTCTTTCTAGAACTCTGTCTGCCATCAGCATCTCTCTCTCCTGCCTCCCTCCTCTCTCCCCCGCCCCTCAGTCTCTGAGGGTCTCTCATACCATCACAGCTTTATGAGTTTCACCGTGTGTGCCTTTTAGTCTCTCCATCCCCATCTCCTCCAATCTATCTCCTTTTGCTGCCTCCCCCGTCACTCTTCCCATCTCTTGCCCTCCCTTCCAGCTCTCTTTTTTCGCTTCTCCTATCTGCGTCTCTTTCAGCCTCTTCGCCTTTCTCTGGCTCATACCCCTGCCTGCCTCTCATCTTCCCTCCTCCCCCCCCTCAAGGTTCAGATACTTCATGTGAAATCACCTGGATGGGCTCCAACTGTCAGGTCCCCCCATTCTGTACCCCCTCCTCCAAGAGAGATTTATGGCCCCAACTCTGCATCCTCTGCATTCCCCCCCCCCCAGCCCTGGGCCAGCTCTTTTCATTACCTGGTGATTATCTGGGGGCCCTGGCATTTCCCCTGCCCCCCACCCTCTACCCGGCAGGCAGTAGAAAGCACAGGGAGAAAGGGGACAGGGTTGCTTTTGGGACCAGATGCAAGGACATGGAGACCCTCCCCCTGCACCCGCCCTTCTTTCCCTCCGGCAGATGCACATCTGGGAAAATCCCAGCTTGAGTCAGGGAAAGACAGCCTAGGATCGTTGGAACAGACATAAATCAAACACCCAGATGCCCCTCCCCGACTGTTCTGTCATTACAGCCATCCTTCCAATTTCTGCCTGTCTCCTTCGCCTCTAGGAATTTTAGTTCTGTACCCTTGGCTGGGGCCACCATCCACTACCCAGCCTAGTGCTTGGGACAAAGGAGGTGCTCAATTAATGCTCCATGCCGGATGGAGATGCATTAGGGGAAGGTCACTGAGTTTTAGGTTTTCCTCTTTTGGAGGTTCTTTCTGAGATCTGGAGCAATTCTTTCTGCTCCAATGTCAATGCTCTGTCTTCATATAGTTAGTAAAAATTCTACCTCTTTAGGGTCCTGCCTTGACCCTCTCCTCCCCTCCCTCTTATCTCCACCCCAGTCTTTACTGCACCTCATTTAGGGTTTAAAGGAATAGCAGCACTGCCAGGTAAAGGCAGGGGTGCCCCTTTTTCTTGAGACCAATGCCTTCCTGGGCTGATCACTTGTCCATCCAGCCCTCAGCTTCTAAGTCGGCCCCTGCCATCCCTACCTCTGCCAATTCACAGCATTGCCTCTGTTTGAAGAGTAACGTTCTGGGAAGGAGGAGGCACCTTCCTTTGGACTAGTTAAGAGTCTTGGAAGCCCTGCTTTTGGAATGTCTAGAGCAGGAAGCCCTCCAGGCAAGGACTATATCTTTCATCTCTGTTTCCTCTAGCACAATACTCAGCGCCTATTTGGTTAGAATATGCTATGATGCTGAAGGACTGTCTCAGTCTTCACCTTATGGTGAAGCTTAACCTCCAGTTCCCTTTTAGTTTTCTCTCTGGAGTGATGGGAAATGTAGATGATGGGGCCCAGAGAGGTGGTGGCGGTAGAGCATTCTGGTAGGAGTGTTCTGGCAGAGGCTGGCGGGGATTCTGCTTCTATCCTTGTTTAAAGGATTCCTGAGTGGAGGTCCTGTAACTGGATCTGGGACTGGTCCCCACATCTCCACGTGTAGAGCTCCACCTCCTCACCAGCCTCTCCTCCAGCCAATCAAGCCCTCCTTCATACCCAGGACTCTGGAAGGCATGTTTACTTCTCAGTCCGTATCTTCCTGCCCAGTCTCCAATCAAGCTTGCGTCATTCATTCATTCATTTAGGTATGGGATCCAGGACCTCATTCTAGGCATGAACTCTACCATTGAGCCGAACCCTACCTAAGCTCCATTTAAACCCTCACTCTACCTCCTCACCCAGACAGAGCCCCACTGGGCTTCTGTTGCCCATCTCCAGCTTTCCTCCTGGATTCCAGGCTAAGCCACCTCTTTCACACTTTCCCACCCCCTTTCCAAAGCCTTGCCTCCCCCGGGGGGGCCCTGACCTTCTTCCTGGGACTGCTTGGCTGAACCCCTTCCTTACCTCTCCCTGGGTTTGGCTTGCATTTTCCTCTTCAGCTCTTTCTCCTCTGAGGTAGTAAAAGACCATGGGTAAGTGATTTCTTGTGGTTATAGACTTGGTGAGAAAGCAGGCTGAGCCAGAGAGGAAGGAGGCTGGGCCCAGAGGGCTCCTGGCCATGGAGATCCTGTGGGGTTTGAACAGAGGGTGTTCCACGATGCCAGGGCAGAACTTTGGATTGGAGGGTGCAGACCAGAGGCTCTGGGAGCTTGGGGAGGGCAGGCAGGTCTTCAGGGGCCCAAATGATTGGACTCCATTCTCCTTCAAACTAGAGGAGTCCTCCACAGAGCAGGTCCCAGGAAAATATGAGTTAGGGGAGGTTATTCCCTGGCCCTTCTCCTCCAGTGTCCTTCCCTCCTCTGCCACGCCCTCCCTCGTGGCCTTTCCTTTCTGGCCAGTGCGGAGCTTCCCTTAGGCATCTTTGTCTTTCCCACACAGTCCCGACCTGTATTATGCTTAGACATACTCTTTGAATGACTGAAGGTTCTTCCTCCTGGGTCTGCTGCCTCCTTCATGTTTTCCACCCTTTTCCACTTGAAATCCTGAAAGTATCTGTATCTCATCTTCTTAGGGAGGACATCGATGTGGGTTTTGTAGAACAGCGGCTCCAGTTTGATGAGGTGGTCCACAATAATGAGAGAGGATTTGAGCGTCTTCTTCCTAGATGCTCAAGGAGTTAGATACGTATTTTTACTGAAGATAGTCTCCCTGCCCTTCTTACCTAATATAAAAAAGCTGTGGTGGGGACTATAGGCCAGGTCAGGCTGTGGGAGGAAAGATTACCAAATTCCTTTGGGGGTGTGGCTGCCTGGTGGTCTTTAAAACACTGGATGAAGGCTTGTCCGAGGTCCCAAGTATATCGTAAATGAGCCAGTGCTAAATAAGCCTTGACACTTGATGGTCCTGTTCTCTCTCTTGGAATCTGTCAATTTTATGTACATGATAAGCTTATTTATTGATTGATAAAGGCTTGGAGGAGAAGCCTGAAATTGAACTGGCTTCCTGGGTCTCCAAGAGGCAGTTTGCTGCTATCACAAACACGTTTGCAACTCTTTAATTTCTAAGGCCCTTGGAGTCCTAAACAGTTCTCCTCAGCCCCCCATCTTCCCATACACTTTGGGCAATACCGCAACACCGGAAGCCCAGACAGCACTTATCCTTGCATGACACTTGTTTTATCGATTACACGTGGCAAATGTTTATTTCTAAGCTGTCTTCTCTTGCCCTCCAGCAGCTCTTGGGCAACTTCTCTCTATTATCAATTGATGCATGATTTATGCCTCCAGAAGGCAGACTCATTTTAACCTTAGTTCAAGCAAAATCACGTGGAAAGGCTAATTTCCTTTAAAAAGTACATTCCAAATGAATAAAAATGATATTTGGATTACATTCTTTTGGTTTATCCTTGTCCCCTTTTTTTTCTTTTATTATCACAGAAATCATGAGGCTGACTGGGGAATAGAAAGAACCCAGGAATAAGGGTAGAGTGTCCTCTAAAAAGCATGGTGGCGAAGACTCTTTGTTGAAGATTATGATACATGAGTTAGAGGGGGTCTTGGTGGAGAAATCATGTTGATCTATCTTTGAGTAAGAACTCAGGACTTTGAGGCATAATACAACTTTCATATAACTCAGATGATCTGGTGTCTTTCCTAAAACAAAACAAAACAAAACAGAACAAAACAAAACAAAACAAAAGAAAACGAAGCAATTGAATTTTCCAAGGGGAATGGTGGGGGTGTGGAGCAGCCAGCTAGGGCTATGAGAGGAACAAAGCAAAGTCTGGTGAGAGAGGATAGAGAGGAAGAGAGTTGGCCACCTACTTACACGCAGCGGGATGGTGGGCAGAAGGACACATTTAAAGATATGAAGCAAGACAGCCAGAGAGGTAGTTGCATTTCCTAAGCCACCTTGTGTGCAGTGCGTTATCCTGGGTGTTGGGAGGAAGTACATGTAAATGGACTCTGACCACTCGCAACTGCTAGTCTGAAAGTAGAGGCAGGACATAGTGTCACAGGGGACCACCAGATTCTATGTTTACAAGAAAAGGGAGGATCTGAGGGGAGGAACAGAACCAAAGCTGTTTAGCAAGGCTTCTAGGAGAAAAATGATTGTGGATTTGTGCTCATTGTAGACAAAGGCCATCCTGCGTAACAGCTGTTGATGGGAAAATTAGGGGGACAGGCTGATGGATTTCCTTCTGCTGTTTTCTCCTGAGGACTTGAATTAGAAGTTCTGGGTTGATAGGATGCAGGACTGAGAAAGGGGGAGTAGAGAATTGGGGGAAAGGAGAGAAGAACCGACTTTCAGTTTTGACATCAACATATCACATCGCTTTCTAATCCTTTAATTTCACACCCTTCTTGGCTTTTCCCAGCTCTCTCTCTGAATCCTGTTTGGAAAATCCGATTCTTCCTAGTAGACCGTCTGGTGACTGAAGAGCTCTGGAGGCTTCTGCTTCTGCTTTTCGATTTGTCGAGTTGATCATCCTGTTTGGTGTGCTAGAAATGTTAAGAATTTCCAAAACTGTATTCTAACTGAAATTAAACCTGGGAATATGTCAAACCATGAATGAGGGATGTTGGACTTAACACTGGGAGCTCTGGCTAGCTGATTGTTTACCAAAATAACGGTGTAATGATGGAGTGTCTTCATGTAGTGCAGACTCCATACATACTGAGGGAAGGAAGTAAAAATGTTTTGATCTACAACGACATGGGTTTTGGTCTGCATCTGGGTGGGTGGATTTTGTCAACATCGTGTTGGTGTAAATTTGGTCTGGAGTGTTTTAGTCTATATCAGGATGGGTTTTCACTGACGTGGAATTCAGTGTCAGACTGGGATGGGAATCGAGAGGTGTAGTGCTGGGGTGGTGAGGTAGGGAGTTGAGTTGGATGAGGTGGCTGTTTGGGGGCTGCCGTAGCTTTCAAGTTCAAATCTTGGTTGCAGCTAGCAATATCCACTTGCAGAATTATGGTTTCTAGCCTCAGAGAGAGAACATAAAGCAGCTTCTACCCTAAGGAGTTTTTATTTTAGAAAGAGGACACTCAGTATTCTCCCAAGTAACGTTCAAACAGAATGTAGTACAACGTAAGATCAGAGGTTGTTGGGGATGCCTGGTAAGTGATCAGCTGGGTGAAGTTGGAAGACTCCTGGGAGATGAGCTTGGATATTTACTTTCTTTAGTATGAGCTGAATTTGGTTACTCCAGCTTTCTTTCCAGCCTTTCAGGGAAGCTATCTGAGCTTTACTTCTCTCTCCCCAGGGGAGAAGTAACACCCTTCCTACTACTGAAGTGGTTTCTCTCTGACTGACTCTCTTACTTTTCTGTGCAGACCAAGATTGAGAATTTTTATTACTACTGTATTTTAGTATCTAGATCTGTATCCATATCTGTAGCAAATATTTAGCTGGATCTTTATAGTTGGACACACTCACACTGGATTTACTGGTTCAAAATGTGATGGAGTTTGTTTTGTTTTGTGTTTTCGGTGGGGGGCATGGACGGAAGACCTAAATCAGACTGAATTTTTTTGATCATAGGCAGGCTTCACACTGTCATGAAGATATAGCTTGAAAGGATGTTTCCCTGGGAAGCACTTAGACAAAAATGCCAAGATGGAGCAATTCCCCCCTCTTCCACACAGTCTTCTCAGACTTCCCTTGGTGCACAGAAGACACTCTCTGATCTTGCCAATACTGGAAAAGGAAGCCTTTACCCCTCTTATCTTCTACCAACTATGAAGTCATCTGAGATCTTGACATGCCTTTGTCTCTGATGTAAATATCATACCATTCATTTCTGTTTTAGGGATACCCTTTCCAGTGCCCGGTTTATATATCTTTTACTTATTTTAGGAGGCAGGGGAGAATTCACGAAATACCCTCAATTGTAAGTTCCCTGAGAGGGGAATTCTCTATTTGTCAGCATTGTCTTGTGCTGTGTGTAAACGAGTGTGTGGTAATTTGGAGGCAGTGGTGGCAGTGTTAATGATTTAGGGGGAAAATACATTGGTTTTGCTTGAATTCTTTTGCACAAAGAATCATTTCAGTGTCTGAATTTTCTAATTTGGAATTTGCCTTTGCATGTGTTTACAGTTAGTCGAAACCTGATTTTTAATAGTTTGAGTACAGTCTTTCTCACTTGGAAACTTTTTGTGGTTTCCATGAGAAACTCAAACCCATATAGGGATTATTCAGTTTCCACTTTAGACCCAACCCAAACTAAACAGATTCCATCTGGATACTAATTTACAAACAGCACAGGGTAAATGGTAGCAAATACAGAACATTCTGTTCTCTGTTCTGTACTCTTACAGCATAAGAGCTTTTCACGCATACTTCCCCATCCTCCTGAAACAAGTAAAATCCTATCCTATTGGTTTGATTATTGGACCACGCTTCCATTTGACTATGCAACCACTCCTCCTTTCTACACTGTAATCTTTTTTTTCAATTTTTTTTTGGTGTGTGTGGGTAATTAAGTTTGTTTGTTTGTTTATTTATTTATTTTTAGAGGAGATACTGGAGATTGAACCCAGGACTTCGTACATGCTAAGCATGCGCTCTACAACTTGAGCAGTACCCTCCCCGCCTGTAGTGTAATCTTAAACTTAGTCATTGAGATTTGAGTATCATATCGTGTTGCCTAATGGCAAATTAGATGACTTATTCTCTAAATTAAATAAAGCAATGAAAGTAATAAAACTCTGTGTTGTCTCTGTGCTCAGTCTTTGGACATCAAGGGGATGGCGCTGGAGCAGATAATAAACATCATCGATAACGTACTTTGTCTTGGACAATTTGAGTTACTTCCTTTGTATTTTCACATTGCTGTGGCTAAAGAGACTCAGACCTCTGTTCTTGATTCAAAATCTCTGACGTAGCAGAATTGACCTGGAGACACTGGGACCCTTCTCTGTCTGTGGCCAGTTGACTCTTTGTACCTCAGGCTTCAGCTGGGGAAGGAGAGGTCTGCTGGAAGCTTCGTTGCTCAGAAGCTTCACTGCATGCTCGGCTCCACGCCGGCACCCACTGCCCCTACTCCCTTCCCTAACTGGGTGTTCTCCCAGTTCCAAGTTCTAGGACACTAACCAGGGAAGAGCAGGGGACAAGTAGAGCACACTGGAGAGATCAGGTATCTGTCGGTGTGGCTAGAGAAGCTTCCTGAAGGAGGATCATGTTGGAAGAGGTTTGGGAAGAGAGTGTTCTAGGCAGAGGGGGACAGTCTGGTGAGGGCTGAGGTGAATGACAGCAAGATGTTCGTGCGTGGGGAAAGCTTTGTCCTGCTCCAGCAGAGAGCCACAGAAAAGGTGAACAGTAGGAGTACATGGTAGAAGAACAGTGAAAAGGAATCCCTGGAAATACAGTCTTAGAAGTTCAAATTTAACAGAGAGCAGGAAACTGCAGGTCTGGTTGGGAGAAGGGGTGTGTGTGTGTGTGTGTGTGTATGTGTATGTAAGACTTGAAGAAAGTGTCATTTTCTAGAAGGAGGGTAGAGGGCACTCACACCTCAGTTATCTGCTACAGTGCAGCAGCCGAGGAGAAGGTGATGCAGGGCGGTAGCCTGCTTCAAGGAAGGGCCGCACTTTCCAATGACTGCTAGGTGAATCTGAGTGGGATCTGAGAGATCTCATTGTTTAGAGTTACCAATTTGGTGAACCAGGAGGGTGGGCCAGAGGGTATGGCAGGAGGCTGGCCCTCGATATACAGTGTTTGCAAGCTGTAGAAACCTACTAGGTGGAAGTCTAGTGGGGACAAGGCGCTGAGTGTTTAGGTGACTTCATGTCAGCTGAATTGAATGGAGCGCTAGGATAGTGATCCCCAAATACCTGAAATGAGTATTTCAGTTGAAATTCCTTAGATTTAATCTAAATGTTTATGCAATTTCCCTGAATAAAATCAGGCTCCTTAGAAGGTGCTTTGCCAATCCCCTTGTCTTTGGGAATATCTGGAACTTTCTTCCTTTTGAAACTAAAATGGAAAGGTAATCCTTTATCTTCTCTCTTGATCTTCCTATACTGATAGCATGTCCAGAATACCCATTATTTCTTATCTGGAGTCCATATTCCGTAACAACCTTTAATAAAAAGTGAGGAGATGCCATATAAAGACTCAGAGGTCTATGCTGATGCCTGATGTCCGTTGGTCTTTGGGCTTATTTCCATGGATGATTAATAAATACTAAGAATGCTCTAGGTGTTATGAGCTCAGAGCTGGTCACAGACATGGGTGACATTGGGGAACACTATGCCAATTTTTGTTATTTTTGATACCAAGTCTGGTCTCTGGTTGTCAACAACAGTGTGACCCAATGATCAACCTGATGTAGCTGAAATCCTTTCTCTTGGAATCATCCTGAATTTTTAGCTCTGAAATGGGGTTAATCATGCCGACATTCTTCTGGTACTGGTTCTTCTGGGTTAAGGCTAAGGTGGAGATTGCCATTCTCTGGCAAATATTTCCAGTCTGCTCCTGATTGGCAGCCAAGTCTGGGGAGCAAATGGCCAAGTGAATTAGGAAGCTTAAAAGATGTTTTGTTAAACCATCCTCATTAAATTGGCACCGTCTGCCTCCCTACTCTCCTTTGTCCCAGTTGGGGCTGCCTTTGTGACAGATGTTTCCTAACGGTGTGTGCCGGCAGCATCTGGAAGCCTTGGGTGATGGCTGAGTTTTGGGAAGGCCAAACCTGGAGGTATTTAGGTTGTCAGGGAAATTGTAGCTGTCCTTTCTGCCGTTGGATCCCCATTTAAAAATCGTCTGCTTCCCTCTCCACCACCATCTTCCTTTAGTCAAGGAGAATCAAGGTTTCGTTTTCTTCTCTAGTACTTCCTAACCTGCACTGAAGATGGTTTTGTTCTTCTCAAGAATGAAGTAGTGGATAGAAAAGATTTGGAATAGAATGATGAAAGAATAGCATGATGGAAAGAGCCTCAGAAGGGTTATATACAGATATCTACAGATAATATTATCCTATATTTCCATGAAAGCCAAGCAGAATAAAATGGGTTAAAGTTGTGAGTAGGAGTTATAATTAGATATAAAATTGTATCTGGGAACTATTGGAATAGCTACAGGGATGCTTTGGAATCTCCTTTCTTGAGATGAAAATCTCCAAGCTCCAATCTCTTGGAAAATCTGGAGACATTTTGGCCCTAGATTAGATTAGGATTTTTAGGACATGGATATGGTTTAGATGGAGTGTTCAGATTTAATGATCCCACTACTTTCAGCTCAGGCCCATCAACATGTGTTTGGGAGGAAAGGGAAGATGTTGACAAGGGGTGAGTTGGCAACTAGGATAAGAACTGGCTCAAATTCTCCATTAATAGCTGTGGCCTAGAATTTATATCCTTTGTGGAGGCAGGGGGCTTCAGTGGAAAGAACATGGGCTTTGAAGTCACAAAGAACCAAGTTCAAATTCCAGCTCTTTGTTTTACTGGTTATATGATTCTGGGAAAGTTATTTAATCTCTCAATCTATAAAGTGGAATAATAATACTTACTTCATTGGGTTCTTATGGGGTTAAATGAAATAACACATGTGTTTTACTTGGAGCTCAACAAAACTCTGGTTCTCTTTCACTGCCCCCCTCCATGTTGCCCTAATCTTGCATGTATACCTGGTGTTCCTATTTTCCAGATACTATTTTTCTCTGCCTCTGCAAAACTTCCCCAATGCCTCATAGAGTTCAAGCCTAGGGCCCTGATTTATTAATTTGTGTTAGTCCCACGAAATGACAACAACAGTATGTAGTTTTTATAACCATACTAACACGAGCCAAGGTTGTGGTTTCTTCCCAGGCATTTTTACTTGCTGACAATTTTGGTTGTAAATCAAAGGCAAAGGAATTCTATTTTCCCACTCACTTCTCTGATCTGATCCTGATTTGGGGCTCGATCATTCTGGGTGGGATTTTGTTCCAAACATAAGTGATGGCAAGCTTGTTTATAAAGGTCATTCAGGGAAGGAGACTTAATAACCTTTAACTATTGGGACATTCTTGATTTCCTCCTAACTTTTAAGTTTCAAAAATATCAAATGTACAGAGAAGTTTCACGATTGGTATAATTAACACTCACTTATCTTTTACCAGAATCAACCAATTGTTCATATTTTGGCTACATTTACATGCTCTCTCTAATATAAACATACATATATATGAAATACAATCTACATTCACATTTTGCTAATTGTCCAGTATTGTTTTTTTTTTCTCATAAAATGTCTCTCTTCCCAATCCAGGGTTATGCATTGCTTTTCATTGCCATGTCTTTTTATTCTCCTTTAATCTGGAATAGTTCCTCAACCTGTCATTCCAGACATTGACAGTTTTGAAGATTACAGTTCTTCTGTAGGAAGTCAACTTTCTGTAGAAAGTTGTTTTGTAGACTGATTGTTTTCACCATTAGATTCCAGTTACACATCTGGGGCAAGATATACAAGAACATTCTTAAATACAGTGAGGACCATGTAGGCAAGGAGCATCTTTCCCCTCCTTGTTGTGTTGGCCACACCAAGTGCAATGATGGGGGTTTAGAAGATGCTTAATTGTTACTGAATGAATGAATGAGTGACTTAGGACATTCACTGCCATTTAGCTCCATTATTTCTCTACCTGAGCAGAGGGGGCAGAGCAGCCTCTCCTCTATGCTAGTCCCACTTTTATTATACATTTTTGGGGGCTTCAAAAAGGTAACCTAAGACCTCTGTTCTGAGACCACAGAGAGGGGGAATGAGATGGGTCCATTTGTGAGGTGAGCTGTGGCTTCTCTACCCTGGGTGGTGTGGTGGTGGTCACACTGTGTTGAGATATGAGAGGATGAGACAAGAGGATGAATAAGGTGGTTCTCCAATGGAAAGAAAAACACACAGAACCTAAGAGTACATGGCCTGTTTTCTTGTGGAGAGAAATTTCTTATTTAGGTTTCCAGATTTTACCATACTTCCTCCCCATTTGAATCCTAAGAATGCCAGAGTGAAAATTGATTTCTGTCCCTCCTCCTTTCCCAGAGGGGACAACCCCATAATTCTCTCCTTTTCTATCTTCCATCCACCACCCACCCCCAACACAAGCGTGTATTTTCTAACATTTATAAATGGTGGTTGGGCGGCCATTCTCTCCAGATTATTTATTGTTGAGAAAATCTATAACTCCTTGGACTTCTCATTTTGATGTAGGAGCTTTCATCCTTGTTGCCTGGGGGAAGGGAGGTTATGAGAAGTACTCTTTGCCTTCTCAAAAATGTGTTTTCAGGCTTCCCTTTGGGGCCCTTTCTCTCCTTAGCTCTTATCATCTCAGACATTTCTGACAGTCCTTCCTGAGGCATCTAGGGCTTGGGACTGAATTCATCTATTTAATTCTGCAAGGCTTGCTAGTGCCAGATTGTTCCTGCCCCCTTTTCTGAGAGTTTACCTCTCCCTGTCTTTGCAGCCCTTAATTTCACCAGTTTCTGGAAAAAGCGCCTTTCTCTTTCTGACAGCTCTTGATTATCCACAGTCATGGAGGGGATCATCCAAAAGAGTGAATGATACCGAGATGACTTTGGTTTGATTTTTAAGTGATTGAATCCTGGCTCAAGATAATCCATAAAGGGAACAGCTTCGATGAAAGCAAGCCACCATGTTACTCTCCCACGGGAGGGTGTATGGCATCTCTTCTTTGGTACCGAGAGAGAGAGGCAGATGGGAGAATGCCTCAGCCTGTGCAGCTCTCCTCGTGTTGCCAGAAGCACCAGGTATCTATTGAGAGCACAACTTCTCTCCAGGCCTCGTCTTCAAACTCTGGAGGAGGCCCATCCTTAGTCTGAGAACCAAATACTTAGTTCAGAGAACACGAAGAGGGAGGGTATAGCTCAGTGGTAGAGCACGTACTTAGCATGCACAAAGTCCTGGGTTCAATCCCTAGTATCTCCACTTAAAAAAGAAACAAAAAAGAAACAAAGAACATGAAAACCAGTAGCTAACATACAAAACGATCGCTTTATCTAGGGTTCCCATCACACCCAGAGGAAAAGCCAAAATCTTCACAGTGACTCTCAGGCCCTACCGAGCCTAAGAACGATCTGCCCTCCTGCTTTCTCTCTGACCTCATCCCTTGCTGATTCCCCCTCATTCTGCACCAGCCCTACAGGCCTCCTTGTGACTCCTCAAAAATGGACAGGTACTGCTTCACACCTACTGGGATGATTGTTATAAAAAAACAGAAAATAATGAGTGTTGATGAGGATGTGGAGAAATTGGAATCCTTGTGCACTTCTGGTGAAAATGTGAAATAGTGCAGCCACTGTGGAAAATGGTATGATGATTTCTCAAAGAATTAGGCATACAATTACTGTGTGACCCAACAGTCCCACTTCTGGGTATGTATTCAAAAGAATAATTGAAAGCGGGGACTCAAGAAGATATTTGTATATCTATTTTATTGCGGCATTTTTCATGACAGTCAAAAGGTGAAACAACCCAAATGCCCATCAGTGGATAAATGGATAGACAAAATGTGGTATATACACACAGTGGAATATTACTCAGCCTTAAAAAGGAAGGACATTCTGGAACATGCTACAACATAGATGAGTCCTGAAAATGTTATGCTAAGTGAAGTAAGCTGGTCACAAAAGGATGACATTGAATGATTCCTCTTACACGATGCCCCTAGAGGAGTCAAACATGGAGACAGAAAGTAGAATGGTGGTTGCTAGGGGCTGGGGGAGGGAGGAGTGGGGAGTTACTGTTTAACGGGTACAGAGTTTCAGTTGAAGAAGATGGAAAAGTTCTGGAGATTTAGGGTGGTAATGGTTGCACAACAATGTGAGGTACTTAATGTCACAGAACTGTACATGTAAAAATGGTTAAAATGCTAAATTTTATGTTATATATATTTTACCACAATAAAAATATTCATTTAAAAAATGGCCAAGGTCTTGGTACTTGCTCTTCTCTGAGATCTGCATCGGGGCTTATTCCCTCACTTGCTCCTGACTGTTGATGAAATGTCATCTCAGTGGGCCTTCTTGGGCCACCTATTTCAGAATTGCATCTCCCACCCTTTTCTTGCTGTACTTTTTCTGCAGCACTCATTGCCGTCCAACACAATTATGTTCTTATTTATTTGTTCACTGTCTGCTTCCTCCTGCAGGAATGTATACAACGAGTGGAAGATTTTGTGTTTTTTCTTTGCTGTATCCTCAGTGCTAAATAGTTGGGGGCCAGTAAATGTTTGTTGAATGGATGAGTGACCTTGACTATGACCAGAGAGCAGGCACAAACAGAAAGGAAATGGGAAGATTCCATTTTTCATTTGGCTTGGTTTACTAATTTCTTTGTTGGTTTTTTTTTTTGAGGGGGGGAGGTGCGTGTACACTAATTTCTTATTCTTTCTTTTTTTCTGTATTTTTTTTCCTTTTTAAAGCGCAGTATTTTATCCTTGTTCTTTTGGGGGGAGGGGGTGGGAGGGGAGGAGGTAATTATGTTTATTTATTTATTATTACTATTATAATTTTTTAATGGCAGTACTGGGCAGTCCTGGGCAGTATCCAGGACCTCTTAACACTGAGTCATACCCCACCCGCTGTTAACTAATTTCTTCTAACCTTGGACATGAGATTTGGACCAGGTTTCATGGTGGCTTTTGCTCTATATAACTTTTCATATGTACTCCTAACTGTTTCCAATTTGGAAGTGTCAGTAAACTACGTACACCACACAAATTATTATTATTTAAAGCTCTCACCCTGAACTCAAAGCCTCTGCTCTTGGATTCCTGACTGCCCTCTACCAGAATTGCAAGGGTGCTAAGTTAGCATTTTGGAAACTCTAGGGGAGCTCAGACATCCAGAAACTTTATACTTGTTTGCTTAGGAGACAAACTGGGTAGATTGGCTTTGGAATTTTCATTCTTTGGAAATTTTAAGGAGGATCAGAGAATTTACATGATTTGAGATCAGGAAAGAAGCTGCACTTGCATACAAGGGGATTGATATAATCTTTGGAGATGTTACTTTTCAAGTTCACTTCTCTGAATCATTGAGACCTGAATGAAAATAATCATTTAACAGCCTCATTAGCCTTCCTCTCTCAAGACTTTATCAAACTTCTAGCAAAGAAGCTCGCGCCCAAAGTATATTTGAAGCTATTCATCAGGAGCCATCAGGCCAGACTTCCTGACTGGCAGGATTCTTCTCTTTTTTTTTAATTTTATTTTTTACTGAAGTTGATTTACAATGTTAGTTTTAGATGTGCAGCAAAGCGATTCAGTTACACGTATATATATGTATATATTTTTTTCCTTTCTGATTCTTTTCCATTATATGTTATTATAAGAAATTGAATGTAGTTCCTTGTGCTGTACAGTAGGTCCTTTTTGTTTATCTATTTTATATATAGTAATGTGTATCTGTTAATGGCAGTTTTCTTAACACCCAACCAAGGGAACCAGTGGAACTTACTGCTTTGGACAAATGTTTTGGAAAGGAAAGGTCCAGAGTGAGGGCAGTACCCTTCTTAAAGACAGAGGAATGAACACAGTGACCTCCAGGACCAAGGAGAGTGGGTGGGGTTGGCTGGGAAAGCAGGACAGCCTGCAATTTAGTGGGTGGATTGTTGGATTTGACATGAGTTTTCTTGGCTACTTGGGATGGAACTTTTGTTTTGGAGTTTGGAATGAGCTCAGAGACTAAGAGAAACACTGGGAGGAGGCTGGGAGGGAGGGAGCCGGGGGCATTATGGAATTCATACACGCTGGCTTCCTGTTCCCTGGCCTCTCTCTGCATTTCTTTAAGCACCTCCCCTGCGCCAAGCACCTCCTTTGAGGGAGACTGTTTCCTAATTAAACTGAGATTCACAGACCCAGGGCCCTCATTAGGAAATGTCCTTAGGAAATTCTCTTGAAATAGATGATTGTGCATGTTCTAGACTCCTTTCCACCTCTGTTTGGCCTTTTCTCTCTTTCCAGAAAAAATTTCCTACTTCTAGGAATCTTAAGATTTAGTAGTCAGTCAGTGCATCTATATATCCATTTTCTCTGTCCTCTTTTGGTTGCCTGAGTACAATTATGAGTGGATCCATGTCCTGGGTAGAGAGGGTGGGGGTGGGAGTGTAGGTTTCAGTAGGAGGAGGTGCATGGAGCCTGACCCTGCCCTCTAGAAGCTTTTAGACTATAAAGGAATTTAAGGAACACACCCAGGACACCACCAGACTGAAAGGGAACCTTTGTTTCAGCTGAGCATCAGGGCTAGCTCTAAGTGCTGGTGGGATGAGGAGGAAGATTGGAGACTGGGGAATCAGACAGGATGGTTTAGGAAAGGCATTCTAGAAGTGGAGGAGGGGAAATTTGTAGAACAGGGTTAGGAAGAGCTATAGATAAAAACTGGACTGAAAGGAGTGAGGAGGGCATCCCTGGCAGGGTGAGTAACTTAGAAGGCCAAAGGCTTATTGTAGTGAGGGTGAGTCAAGATGTGAGGTGCTGAGTTAGGAATGGGGTGATGGGCCGGAGGGTGGGGGAGGGGACAGAATTAGGGAGGGGATCTGACAGCTGGGTCAAAGAGTCTGGACTGAATTCCAGATTATTGAAATATTTGGAATGATTGACTATTTGCAGATGATTGCACAGGGAAAAGGCATTTCTGAACAATGCATTTGCAGTAGATTATCTCTTTATTGTTATAGGCTGGATTGCAGGTAGACTCTCTCAGGATTCTCCGCCGTGTGTTTGCTTTTTCTTCTGTAAGGCTGTTCGTTTATTTATTTGTTCTGCTGGCTCTGTTTGAGTGATAAAATGTGATTATTTACTTCTCATTTGTTTTGTTTTTCAGGTTGCGTCTCTGGTATCTTTATGCTGTGTCTGTAGGTCCACTTTCACTCATCTTCAGTAAAAGAGGGAGGGGCCTAAGGACCACCTTGCGTAACAAAGTTGAGGGAAACAGACATGAATAAAATCTTTCCCATCTGCTTCATTATCTCGAATTGCTGTGTAATATTCCGTTGTGCTCATATAGCACATTTTACTTATATGTTTCTCTAATAATAGATGCTTGTGTTGCCTCCAGCTTCTTCCTACTACAAGCAGTGCTCTGATGAATGCCCTCATGCAGGCTTCCTGATGGACCCAGGAGAGAGTTTCCTTGGGGTATATACCAGGGAGCAGCATTGTTGGGTTGGAGGGTATTTACATACTTAATCCCACTAAGATTGTGCTTTGGGATGGTGGTCCCAGTTAGTTACACTCCCACCAATAGTGTGTGATAGTTTGTGTCTTCTCATTTAATCCTCATATTGATCCAATAAAGTAAGTGTTATTATTAATCCCATTTTATGGATAAGGAATCTGAAGCTTAGAGAGATTAAGCAAATTATCCAAGTTTATACAGTCAAGTAGAAGAGCGAGGGCCCAAATCCAGAATATTTGATGTAATGTTCTTCACTCTTACCACTGTCGTACCCAGTACTGCCTCTTCCAGAAATAAGATGAGGCATCCATAGACAAAGAAACTATTATTATTGTCACCATCATCATCATCATCATCATCATCATCATCATCATCATCATCGTCATCATCATCATCATCATCATCATGACTATTCATGCTATCTTCCTCTTCTGGGCTGGTTGGGCAGGAGACAAAATTCTCAAGGTTCCAGGAGCCACTAGAAGGGAACTGTGGCCTTCCTCTCAATCTCCATCCATTTTAGGAACCAGGGTGTTAAATGAAAGCTGTGCACAGTCCCAACACAGCCATGGGGAAGGAGGGGAGTATAGCAGAGTAGCTCACCTTGAGCTTTGGCATCAGATAATCTTTGTTCAAATTCTGGCTCCATCATTTACTGTCTCTGTGATTTGCACACTTTCTTTTTTAAAACTCATCTAAGCCTCAGTTTCCTAATATGTAAAATGGAGACAATAATAAGACCTGTATCTTAGGATCATTATGAGGAAGTAGAGGTAAAACACTTAATGTAGTACACATAGTAAACGTTCATACAGGTCAGCTATAATGAAATTGATGATGATAATTATGTTTGAACCTTGCATTTTTCAGTGCTTGGACTAACTCAGTAAGCCTAGG
Organism: Camelus bactrianus; assembly: GCF_048773025.1. Taxonomy (NCBI): domain Eukaryota; kingdom Metazoa; phylum Chordata; class Mammalia; order Artiodactyla; family Camelidae; genus Camelus; species Camelus bactrianus. The sequence goes on along the minus strand of NC_133550.1, from coordinate 13,731,171 downwards.
AACCCCCAAGGTGCTTAGAACCAGCATGTATGAGGGTGTCTAGTTAGAGTCCTTAGAGCCTCAAGACTGTTTTCACTTTCTCATGAGGGCTAGCTAAGAGGCTCAGGTTTTAGTGGATGACTTTAAGGCTAGACATTTACAAAGGCAAATTGATTTTCAAAGTTTGGGAACTTTGGATCAGATTTTAATATTAAATATTAGGTAGCTTATATTAAGGACACATTGTTTGCTAGGCACTGAGCTAAGTACTTTGCAAGTATTATTTCACTTAATCCATACAACAACCCTAGGAGGCATTTACTTTTACTCCAATTTGACAGTAGTGGAAACTAAATCACAAAGAGGTTACATAAGTTGTCCAGAGTCACCAAGCTATGAAGCTGAGTTGAGATTTGAACTTAAGCAGTCTACTCAGAGTCTTTACTTTTAGCTACTAAACTGTGTTGCCTTCCTGTGAAGGATGATTTTAGAATCTCTTCCCTTATAAATTTAGAAAAATGCCTTGTCAGTTGGGGTGGTTTAGAGTAGTCCTGGGAAATGAGGAGCTATTTGGAAAAGAATCTCCAGAGGGTGAGGATATGAAGTTTAAAAATGGTCCCCAGTGTCTTCATTATGCCTTCTTCTGTCCTCCCAAATGAGAACCTCTGGCTTAGAAGTCCTACCTAAATTACAGGGACTGAGCATGATACCTTAGAAAAAGTAGAGATTCTCTAACTGGCATGGGTGGCCCCCCATACCCCAAGGCAGCCTGATATTTCTAAAACAAGTATCCTCAAAGGCAGCGATTCTCTATCACCTATGTGTGACTTACACGTGCCATGAATTACCTGCGGTCAAGGTTTTATCACAGTTGGTTTTCCCGTCACACTTTTCATTTTGATTGCCTTCTACAAGGAATGTAATACCATTTATAATTTATCTGCATCAGATTTATAAAGGTTGCTTGACTACAAAGTACGGTTCTCAAAGTCAAGTAAATAGGAATTCTAGATTATGTGTTTTTTCAGATTTTCTCTTCTCTGTATATTTGCTCAACAAATACTTATTGAGCACCTAACTCGCAGTCTGGTGGAGGAGATGGACAGCTAAACTGGAATTTTCATACATTCTGAGAAATGGCAAATGGGATAAGCACACGGGCTGCGAGAGTATGTAGGAAGGGCAACCCAGCCCAGCCTAAGAGTCAGGGAGGGCTTCCTGGGAAAGTGATTTCTGAGCTGGGCTTTGAAAGATAAGTAGGAGTTAGCTAAGTGCAAGGGGCCAAGAAAGCATTAGAGACAATAGAACGTGGTATCTAGAACTGGGAGTGTGAACTGGGAGGGGACGAGGCGAGAGGAATAAGCATGGGTCAGATGATGAAGAACGGAAGCACCGTGCTAAGAAGTTTAGGTTTTATCCATAGGACAGCAGGGAACCACTGGAGGACTTTACGCTGTTGCTGCTGCTGCTGGTGGTCAGACAACTCAATCAAATTTATAGCTGAGAAAGAGTCCATGAGTTAAGAGTCGACTCTCCTTAACTCTAATTTGAAAAGATACATGCACCCACAATGTTCACAGCAGCACTATTTACAACCGCCAAGACATGGAAGCAACCTAAATGTCCATCAACAGATGACTGGATAAAGATATGGTATATATACAGAGGAGCATCACTCAGCCATTAAAAAAAAAGTGAAATAATGCCATTTTGCAGCAACATAGATGGACCTAGAGATTATCATACTAAGTAAGCCAGAATGAGAAAGACAAACACCATATGACATCACTTATATGTGGAATCTGAAAAAACAACACAGATGAACTTATTTATGAAACAGAACAGACTCACAGACATAGAAAACAAACTTATGGTTCCCAGGGGAAGGGGAGGGAGGGATAAATTGGGAGTTTGGGATTTGCAGATACTAACTACTATATATAAGGTAGATAAGCAACAAGGTCCTACTGTACAGCACAGGGAACTATATTCAATATCTTGTAATAACCTGTAATGAAAAAGAATATGAAAAGGAATGTGTACATATGGATAACTGAATCGCTATGCTGTACACCAGAGACTAACACAACGTTGTAAACAGACTGTACTTCAATTAAAAAAAAAGGATTGGCTCTCTTTATACTTCTCTTGTTTTTGAGTTGATCATACTATTGGGACTGGTGAGTGGCAAATAAGGGAGTCTAGGTGGATTTGTGGAGGAGAGGCCTGATCCAGTAACCCCAGGGTCTCTTTTTATAGTCTATAGAGAAGACTTATCCGTGTTGACATGATCTTTCTGTCTTTAAAAACCTCTGCCAACATTTCCTGAAATTCTCTCAAAACCGAAGCCTGAGGAGGGAGGAGAGTGTGGGCTGCCTGACTCTGTTTTCTCTGTTCTCCTCTCCTCATTTCCGGGACATCGCTGTGAATTGTTCATCTGAAGCCTTGCTCCCCATGAGGAGGGGACCATTTGAATAGCAGCAGGGGAGTAAGGGGAAGGCGGAACCACACGCCGGGCTCGTTCATTAAGAAAATATATTTGGCGTATTCAGACAATGGTTTGAGCGAGTTAAAAATAACTCCTCGTGAAAAATTAATAGGGAGTTATAAGTGAGTGTTTTAATACAAGCTCACGGAGCCAGGCAGATTCTCCAGGTGGCTGGCGGCTGACATCACAGATGGCACAGGGTGTTTATAGGGCACCGAGTGGCCAGTGAGGAGAGTTGTCTGCAGAGGTGAGCTCACCTCTTCTCCCAGAACCCTGGGGAGAGAGCAGACAGAAGGAATTGTTTTCGGTTGTGAGCTACTAAGCCAGGTGACTTATTTCTTCTCTCCCTAGCCATCACACTCTCCTAAGTGTGCACATAAAAACTGGTAGTGAATTTTGCCTGGTTGCTTTGGGTGAGGTTTATTGAATGTCAGAATTCATAAAATGTCCTTTCTGGCTCTTCTTTCTCAGTAATGGAGCCCTAGTTGGCTGCTGCATCCATTTCTTCCCTGTTTTCTTACCCAACAGCCAGTTCCTCGAGTTCTTGTAGGTAGTTACGAAGTCCCTGCCCCTTTCTCCCTCTTCCTCTCTTTTCACGGCGCCCTTGTGGTCCTTGGTGAGTAAAACGCAGGGTTGGATTGTGCATTCTTCGCCATCAGTACAGCTCAATGGATAATGCAGAATGAGAAGAAAGGCGGCCAAAGTGACATCTGACCTTGGCTAGCTGCATTTTGGGGCTGAGGGTTTTAAGACTGGGGGGACCAATATTTGTATTTTAAATCCAGATGATATTTAAAAAATGGTTCTGTAATTGCAATGAGGCCCTCTAGGCCGTGAATTAATGTGTCATAACTCACGCCCAAGCACTGCGCAAACATCCCGCATGTGAATTATTGCACAATAAATTCATGCCCTGTTGTGTCTTACAGCTTAATTAGTACATGAAGCTACATGAGTTAGACAAACCCAAATGGGATTATGTCATGTGGTGCGTAAAAAAGCAAAATGTTGGGAGGTATTTGGCACTTTTTTCCAGGGGGGAAGCAGGGTTGATTGTTCTGTGACGTCCTTTGGTGTCAGTTTCTGGGATATTTGGGCTGCAACAGGTGGCATGTGACGTCTGAGTTTTGGTTGGTTGGTTGAGTAATGGGTTCAGTAAATATTGTGCACCACATCTTGGGCGTTAGGGAAGGATAGCACATGGAAGACAAAATATGGCCCCTGTCCTTAAGGAGCTTAGATTTTGATGCAAGGGATAAAGCATAGCTGCAACATAAAGTAGGAAGTGGTGTCATCAGTTATATACAAATAAAATGTCTGGGGAATTCAGCATGGAGGATGATCATTTTTGGCTGGTACAGTGGAGAGAGCTGATTGGTGAAATCAGAGAAGACTGTGTGTGTAGGGGAATGGTGTTTGAGTTGGCTCTCTCAAGGATGGATAAGATTTTGCCATGCCCGGGGCAGGGAGAGAATTCTAGGCAGAGAGAAAAACACGAGGAAAAGCACAAGAGAGCGATGCAGTGTTCACAACAGGCTGAGTCAAGGGGCGACATGCACAGGTGCATCAGAGCCAGAGTTGTCCTATGAGCACAGAGCACTTTGGCTTTGAACCTCCTACCTAGGCTGAAAATTCTGAGGTTGGTTCTTCTGCTTGGTGATATCTGTACTCTTGGACTTCAGAGTTTTTTATATTCTGCTTTGGTCTACCTGCTCAGAAAGTGCACGGCTGAGAGCCAAGTGTGCCGGGTTCTAGTCTTGTTTCTGCTAGCTAGCCATGTGACCTTGAGCAAGCCGCTCAATTCCCTCAATGTCTTGCTTCTTTACATCTAACAGGAGAGGTGGGCGGTGGATTTCTTCTGGTTTTTCTGTCCTCTTATTCTCTTAACTAGATCTCTTCACTGGGAGAGCAATCTGAACCTGCATCCTGTCCACTTTTCACTATAACTCATTGTTGGAGTTTTAGGGGTACAATAAATAACACCCCATTTCCTCCTCCTATATTTGGAATAATCCAGATGTGGAGACAGACAGCTGATTAAACAGTCAGCTTTGGATTTGTAGCTGAATCTGCTTGCTAACAGCACATCACTAAACTGGACAGGCTCACCCCTCATCACAGGTGGTGCTGAACACGCACCCACCTCCTGTCACAGGATAGAGCCTCTTATATTCTTATATTTTCTCATGTATGAACAGATTGGAATGCATGTGTCCTGTGGGTAGGCTGGCTCTGGAAAAAAAAAAAGGGAAACCAACAGAAACCCAGGAGAAGCTGAGCTAGGCATGCTCAGTGCTGTCTCTTCAAATCACTAATCAAAGAGGTCACAGTGAGAGAGCAGGCGTGGAGAGAGGCTAGGAATTTTACTCTGCTCAGGGGTCCTCAGACATGAATGTGATACCAGCATCAGCTGGAGGGCTTGTTAAAACACAGATTGCTGCTCCCCACCTCTGGCATTTCAGGGTCAGGAGGGTCTGGATGGGGCCCAGAATTTGAATTTCTAACAAGTTCCTGGGTGATGCTAATGCTGCTGGTCCAAGGATCACACTTTGAAAAGCAAAGCTCCTGCGGAAGCCTCTACACATGTAAAGAGGGAAATAAAGGCTCCCTTCTAACACTTAGCGTCACTCAAAGCACCTAGATTAAAATACTGTTATCTGTGTGTCTTTACTTTCTTAATTTTGTCCCTAGAGTGGAGATCCTAGATAAGGAGTGTATCTTGTTCATTCCCCCACAGCATCCAGTGAGGCAGTCAGGCACATAATGGACATTTAATAAATACCTGTTTAATTGAATTGAACTTCATGCATTTCTTCGGTATAAAATATTCTCTTTCCTTTCAGGCTACATGGTCCTTTAAAATGACCTTCTAGGAAACTTCTTTAACAAACAGCATTTTTCCCAGTCCTTCTGGCGTCTAGAACTATATCCAGCCACTTCTAACTTTGCCTTTCTTCGGCTCTACCTGAGTCCTGGTGACTCTCCTGCCGATTTCATCATAATGGAGTCTTGTTCAAGGCAAGGACTAGGTTCTCTCCTTACTCTAGACCCAACAGTGAGAATAGTGTTAGTTCAAAGAGCAACAAGGTATAATCCAACCCTGGGGCAGGAGAATGCCTGTAAAGAACTCCTTTGGTTCCTCTCCATTGTGAACAAAAAATACTGCAAACCGTATCAGTAAACAAAGAATGCTGAAGCCATCAAGTCATCAGCGGCTGCCGCCGCACCCCCCCCCCCCCCAGTGAAGACAAGCCTGCAGCCCAGCCTCTGCAGCCACTCACAATGGTGCACTCTGAGCGGACTCAGAATAAGAAAGGACAGGATACTGTCCCTAGATAGCTAGGTGCTCATCAAAGGAATGAATTCAGTGAGCCAAAACGTTTGCTTCCTCCCATACATAGAAAAGTGCTAAATTCTCTAACTTGAGATGCCTGGTTTTCTTTAGTTAACAAGTAATCTTTTAGTGTTCCAACTACCTGGTCTTTGTTGTAAAGCTCCTATGTATCCTGGCTCCTCCCCTACCTCTTTGGAGCAGTCCCTCAGAGCCATCTGAGAGGCTGTCATACCAGGCTTGAAGGGGTTCGAGTCCTCAGAAATGTCCGCCAAATAAAACGTAACTCTCAACTTTTAGGCTGTGCATTTATTTCAGCGACGCCATCTAATCTCATGGAATTTGGGGAGGAGCAGGAAGCAGCAGAATTGATAGAAGGCCTGACCCACTCTTCTTGCCTTCAGGGAGTCCCCAAGGACTCGACCGGCTCCAGCGTTGGGCACAGAAGAGCCAGTGTTCTTCTGTTGGGTTTATGTATGAGTCCTGCCCTGGGACGGAGAGATAGGGAGTGACTCTCTCACTTGTGGGATTTCTGATATTCCCAACAAGGAGCAGGTGCCACCGGGGAAACCTGCTACAGGCAGAGTTACCCATATGCTTGACAGCTCCTTTAGATGCTTTTTCAAGAGACTAGGGCAAAAGCCTTGTGAAAGCATCTGAGTTTCTCTGGGGAGAGAGAATTTACTCCAAAATGGGGAGAAAGACTGGGACTGAAATAGGAGGAATTAGTAAGGAGACAGGGATTGAGACATCATTACTGTGGGAGTGGAAACCAAGACTGTGGTATGAGTAGAAACCAAGAGAGAGATGTTGGTCAAGAAATGCCTCCTGGAGGAGGATGCCTATAGAGCAATTGGGGGAATAAAAAAGGGATAGGCAAGTTGGAAGAGAAATGAGGCAGTAATTCTACGTTACATGGACCTTAGAGTCATGAAAGAATGAGACTCTTGGAGGGATGTGTTTTTTCACATTTGAAGTGGAATTTATGAGCCAGGTCTGTATTGTGTATTGTGCCATAGAGGGAGATTTCTGAATCAGGAAGGTATGAGATATGATTCTTGTTGCCATCTGGCAGATAGATGGACAGATAGAGATGGATAGATGGACTCTACCTGGGAGACTTGTAGGAACTGCTACAGTTATCTAGATCCTAGCTTTTCAAAGTATGGTCCAAAGACGTTGGAGCTTGTTAGAAATGTAGAATCTTAGACCCCAACCCAGACTGACTGAATCAGAATCTGCATTTTTAAACAAGCTCCTAAGTGTGGAGATTCCTCAAAAGACTAGGAATAGACTTACCATATGACCCAGGAATCCCACTCCTGGGCTTGTATCCAGAAGGAAATCTACTTCAGGATGACACCTGCACCCCAATGTTCATAGCAGCACTATTTACAATAGCCAAAACATGGAAACAGCCTAAATGTCCATCAACAGGTGACTGGATAAAGAAGATGTGGTATATTTATACAATGGAATACTACTCAGCCATAAAAACCGACAACATAATGCCATTTGCAGCAACATGGATGCTCCTGGAGAATGTCATTCTAAGTGAAGTAAGCCAGAAAGAGAAAGAAAAATACCATATGAGATCGCTCATATGTGGAATCTAAAAAACAAAAACAAAAACAAACAAACAAACAAAAACAAAGCGTAAATAAAGGACAGAAATAGACTCACAGACAGAGAATACAGACTTGTGGTTACCAGGGGGGTGGAGGGTGGGAAGGGATAGACTGGGATTTCAAAATTATAGAATAGACTACACTGTATAGCACAGGGAAATATACACAAAATGTTATGATAACTCACAGAGAAAAAAATGTGACAATGAGTGTGTATATGTCCATGAATAACTGAAAAATTGTGCTGAACACTGGAATTTGACACAACATTGTAAAATGATTATAAATCAATAAAAAATGTTAAAAAAAAAAAAAAAAACAAGCTCCTAGGTAATTTGTATGCTCTTTCAAGTTTGGGAAGCCCTGGTTCTTAGATGATGGATGGTAGATGTCTGGCCTTAAGTGAACACAATGGAAGGGTCTGAGGACTTTGGAACTGGGAGCTCAAGAGGAGGGGCCTAGGCTGAGGAAACTGAATTTGGGGAAGACGGGAGAGTGTGGGCCTTGGCTCACCTCCTCGTCTCCAGGCCTCCCACACCAGTCACTATGCCAGGGTTTGGCACTCTGCCTACCTTGAGAAAATGCCTGCCATGCCCATGCTGGAGCCTGCCTGGTCCTCAGGGGCTCCCCTAGGGCAAGCATTGCGTGGGTTGGGACTGCAGCCAATTTGCTTCCCCTATTTCATATGGATGGACTGCAAGGGACGGGGGATGTCATATATGTCATGCCCCTGCCTCAGGGTTGTACTGTTCCTTAATCAAATGAGTGACAATTTGATTATACTAATTGAGGAGGCTAGGCAGGTTGGAGGAATTGAAATAGAAATTCTTAACTATCTGTCATGGAAATTCAGATATTTTCATCTTTCAAAGGCTTTAAAGAGAGACCAGATGACTGGATAAGGGGTCATACCCTGGCAAGGGCCAAAGCAATGCTTTTTAAAGGATCTTTTGATGATTTTTTAATGGATTAATGACAAATAAAATATTTGCGGCAGATAATTCCAGAGACCTGGGGTGATAGGCAATGGAAAAATTAATGAGTAGGCATTTGAGGACATTTCTTAAGCTTTTGAAGGGTTGTGTATTTCATCCTCAATAAGAATGAATGACCAGGAGAGGTCAATATTGAAGGAAAACAGATTGAGATTGAAAATAAGGAAGCATTTTCTGAGGTTAGAGGGATGATTGAGGGAGATGGGAGGAGGAGGACTCTCTGGCCATGCACATGGCTGTATTGGATTGGTTTGGAGCGCCTCAGAAGGACTTCTGTCTGGAAATATGGAAACGTACAAAATGAACTCTCATAATCTTTTCTATCCCAAGGATTCTCCAGTCAAGTCCTTAAACGAGAAACTGGGGTGGGTATATGGTGTATGTCAGATGGTGAGGCACAGGGATGATGAATGTTTGAAGAAAAGAACCAATCTCATTAGAGCATTGAAATCATTGCTCAAAACTTCAAAACAGGGCTTGGATTTAGGAGAATAAGTTGCATCTTTGGGCTCAAGTAAGAGTTTTAGGTTATGGAAACCTAATATCCTTTCAGTCTCCATGTATTTATATTTTCTCATCAACAAGATTTTAAAGACTCCTCAGGGAAAAAAATATCTCTTTTGTTTATTACTTCTTTATAGCTCCAAAGCTCCAAACATGATGATGATAAAAATAGCTACCATTTGTTGAGCACTATGCCCTGTGCTTCGTTCTGAGCACTTTACACAATCATCTAATTGAATGCAGTAGTTCTATGAGGTGAGTATTGTTATTCTCATTTTATAGAAGTTGAAACTAAGGCTCAGAGAGGTTAAGTAATTTGCACAAAGTAAGTAGCAAAGCTAGGATTTGTGCCAAGTTTGTGCAAAGCTCTTGCTGCCAACTCCTGGGCTGTATACCCTGCACAGAGTAGCGGCTCCATAAGGGATAGATGATCATTGAAACTTGATGGTGTATTGAGAGATAATTGAAAGACAGTGAATAATTACAGCTAGTGAATAATTAAAAAAATAATTTCTGTTTGTTTTTTAGAATGTCATCAGAGACACACTTCGTGACACATGCAAGTTTATACTCAGACATTCCCTCATTCACCTTCAGTGCTCCACCCCGTAGGCAGGAGCTTGGGAAAAGGGAGAGGCTGGCTATATTATATTCACAAAGCAACTCACTGAAAGTCGTGTGTGTGTGTGTGTGTGTGTGTGTGTGTATACTATATGGACATATGTGTTTGCATTTGACTGGAAATATGCACCAAGGAGTGGGGAACGCTTATCTCAGTAGGTCTGTAAACATGAGTATATTTTTCAGACTTTTAGGGTATGAGTGTGGGGGTGTGTATGTGTGTATGTGTGTGTGCGTGCATGCGTGTGTGTGTGTACACAAATCCTGAAGGAGTTAAACCAGCTATAGGGAACTGGCTGCCTTCCACCCCAGCCCTGGTTGATGTGTTTGTACCAAACCCTGATATTTATTTTTCATCACCTCTCAAGGGAACCTCAATGAGTTTTCTTTCTGGGAAGTTTATGGCTAAGATGCTGGGCTGCTTTGGGGCCCCTATAAATCTTCTATAATCAGAGGAGGTTTGCAGAGAAAGAGAAACAGCAGCTGCAAGGCAATCCCCTTCTGTCTTTTACTTTCTAGCCTAGTACACAGTGGCCCTTGTATGTATACCACCCACATAAACACCCCCACTCTCCTAGAACCCCCTTGATGGAAGGTGCTAAGAGAAGCCATTTTATTTACTTCTTTGCTTCCAAGTGGGACTCTCTACTTGAGCCATCCCAGAAAGGGGAATTAAAAGTTATCTTAATTAAGAAATATAAAATGACAACCTATGGAATGGGAGAAAATATTTGCAAAAGATGAGACTGACAGGGGTTTGATGTCTAGAATGTATAAACAGCTCATATGACTTAATAAGAAAAAAAACAAACAACCCAATCCAAAAATGGGCAGAAGACCTAAATAAGAAATTCTCCAATGAAGACATATGAATGGCCAATAGGCATATGAAAAAATGCTCAATATCATTAATTATCAGATAAATGCAAGACAAAACTACAATGAGGTATCACCTCACACCAGTCAGAATGGCCATCATTCAAAAGTCCACAAAAGATAAATGCTGGAGAGGGTGTGGAGAAAAGGGAACCCTCCTACACTGTTGGTGGGAATGCAGTTTGGTGCAGCCATTGTGGAAAACAGTATGGAGATTCCTCAAAAGACTAAAAATAGACTTACCATATGACCCAGCAATCCCAATCCTGAGCATATATCCAGAGGGAACCTTAATTCAAACAGACACCTGCACCCCAATGTTCATAGCAGCACTATTTACAATAGCCAAGACATGGAAACAATCTAAATGTCCATCAACAGATGACTGGATAAAGAAGATGTGGGTATATTTATACAATGGAATACTACTCAGCCATAAGAATGATAAGATAATGCCATTTGCAGCAACATGGATGGTCCTGAAGAATGTCATTCTAAGTGAAGTAAGCCAAAAAGAGAAAGAAAAATACCATATGATATCACTCATATGTAGAATCTAAAAAAAAAAAACAAAGACAAATGAACTTACATGTAAAACAGAAACAGATTCACAGATATAAAATACAGACTTGTGGTTGCCAGAGGGGAGGAGAGTGGGAAGGGATAAAATGGGAGTTTGAGATGCAGATACTGACTGGTATATATAAAGTAGATAAACAAATTCATACTGTATAGCACAGGGAAATATATTCAATATCTTGTAGTAGCTCATGGTGAAAAAGAATGTGGAAATGAATATATGTATGTTCATGTATGGCTGGGGCATTGTGCTGCACACCAAAATTGATACAACATTGTAAACTGACCGTACCTCAATAAAACAGACAGACGAACAAACAAAAAACAAACAGACAAAAACTACAAAAGTATTAGAAGAAAATGGGAAAGAATTTTTTTTAACTTGGGGGAGGGGAAAGTGTGAAGCCTAAGATCCAGTTCCAAAAGGAAACCCCCCCACATAGTTAACTATGTTCTGTATGATAAAATACACCTTAAAATTAAGAGATAGATTACAAGAATGTTTGTAGCAGCTTTAAGTTGCCAAAATTTGGAAACAACCTGAATGTCCATCAAAGGTGAAGAAGCAACCGTGGCATATTTATACAGTGGAATACTACTCAGCAAAAAAGGAATGAACTGCGGATACATGCAATAGTGTGCCTGAGTCTCAAAATAAGTATGTTGAATAAAGTTAAGTCAAAAAAGAGTACATACTTGTGCAATCCCATGTATATAAAACTCTAGAAAATGCAAACTAATGACAGTGACAGAAAGCAGATGTGGCTACTTAGAGATAAGGAATGTGAAGGGCAAGCGAGAGGGATTACCAAGAGGCATTAGAAAACTTTGGGGGATGATGAATATGTTAAATATCTTGATTGTAGGTAAACATATAAAATTTATCAAACTGTACACTTTGAATATGTGCAGTGCATTATATTGTATCAACTTTTACCTCAATAAAGCTGTTAAAAGAGGGAAAAAAAGAAATCTAAAGTTGAGATCGTGAGAAACTGGGCATTTGTGAAACTGGGCATTTGTGAAACTGATTTCATTAAAAAAAATAACAGAATGAACTTTCACAGAGCAAGGGTGGTAAGAGGAGTCACATGTCTCTGTTTACTTTAGAAAACTAAGAAAAGCCTGTCTGAGATGCTCCTGGAAGCAGGAGGCAGGATAACCTGAACGTTATTAGGAGGCAAACACAGCATTGGGGCTCCCCTCCTCCATCTTCCAATGCTGCGAGTTGGGAGATTTTTTTATGAGGGATTTTTATGACAAACTTCACTTTACATTTGACATTTAACAGCATCTCTTGTCCAGAGAAGGAGGAAATACGGATATTTATTGACATATGGTGTCAGAAGATCGAGGAAAATTGACTTTAGAGACAGAAGGAGGAGGGTTTTCTCCCCTTCCCCAGGTATGCAAATTTCCTAACTTAATTTGTATAGCATATGCTTTTCTGTGCTTTGTGCTATTCTCAGTAATGAGATTAAGAAATCATTTCATTGTTAATGAAGAACTCAGTGTGGGGAGAGGGCAGATGAGAGACATATGGGTGGAGGCATAATGGGTACCCTGTCCTATTTGAACCATGTATCTGTCAAATAAGACCAGATGCAAGAGAACTGGGCATAAAATAGAACCTGAGCTGGGACCCAGGTCCTGGTTCCTGTCTTCCCTATTCAAAGCCTCAATCTTCTTCAGTTTTATTTTGAATTTCACTGGTCCTTGCACTTTGCTCTCTAATGATGAACAGAAGTTCAATGTCAAGTGATGCCCAAAGTCAAGAAATCCTTCCTGGGAGCTATGTCTTTTCCTTGGAGTTTCCTTCTCCCAGTCTCTGACTACTAAGATCCTACACAATTATCATGGTCCAGCTTAAATGTTACCTCCTTCCCAAGCCTTCCAGGATACCCCAGCCAACCTGGATAAACCCAGAAACAATTAATTTCTTTTGAATTCCTGTACTCCTTTGAGTGTTAGTCTTATCATCTGCTATCTTACTGTACACTGTCTTCAGTTGTGGTTACTGTGTATCTTTCCTTCCTCAATTGTAAGCTTCTGGAAGTGGAGAGACTGTGCCTGTATATTTTTATCTTCTCCCCATAGTGCTTTATACAGAGCTGAAGAATTGTTAAGTAACTTTAAGGAGTGGTACACAGTTGGAGGGAAAGAGGTTATGGGTAGAGATTTAGAAGTAGGGGTATTATGGATATTGATTAAGGATATTATTGTGAATCCAAGTCTGGATATGATAGATCCTACTATTAAGGGATTTTTGTCCTACTGGTAGATTTATTTTCATACAATTTATTTATTCATCTTTCATTCTTTCTCTCATTCTAATCTAGAGCTTTTCCTGGTAGGAAATAAACAATAAGCAAGAAAACAAATGTTCAAGTAATTATAGATCATGATAAATACCTGAAGGAAATAAGCAGGGTCTTGTAGTAAAGAGTAACAGAGAGTCTTCTTTAGACTGGGAGGTTAGGAAAGGCATTTCTGGTCACTGTCACATATTTACCCTACAGTGATGATGAGTTAATTCAGTTTATTACCTGAATAGCAATACTAATAAAATCAGTAACAAAATAAGAATAACAGCCTTCCCACCAGGGGGCGTTTCTGTTAACCCAACTCAAAGTCTGGTTCCTTCCTTGGTCCAGCCTCCCAACCTTCCGGCCTTGGGAAGAGGGGAAGAGGCGCCCTCCTCTTGCCTCGGCATGGACCCTGCCCCCTCTTTTCTAGCCTAGGAGTTGACAAGCAAAACAGATGTTAAGAGCTTTGATCTTACTAGCGACTTGGAGACAGATCAAGGTAGAGGCCTCTGAAATAATGCCCCAGGACGTGAGAAGTGGGAGAAGAAATGGAGACAGAGGGAGACAGAGAGAGAGAGGCAAATTGCTGTCACAGAGACTCCCTTTTATCTCCCACTTCAGTCTCAGTGGGTTCTGGGATCTGTTCTTCTTGGTCAGGGCCTTTAGGCTGTTGGGGAGGGGGAAGATGTCCTCCGAGTGACTTTAGAGACCCCCTTGGTCATTCCTGGATCTCTGCTCCAAGACTGGAGAGCATGCAGTCCACCAGTCTCCCAGCAGCTCTGGGTAGTTCTTTCATTATGGGGATCCTCCTTTGACCACTTGCCTTTCCCCTGCCTCCTGGCACAAGTTGGTAGAATTACTTTGAGTCTTGTAGAGGATTGGCCACGTTAAGAAAGGCTTGGGAGTGGGTGAGAATGTGGCCCTGGTACCCAGGGCCTTTACACCCTCTAACCCTTTCCAGACCCTTGCTTCCTGTTGGGATGATACATTTCAGTCCCTAGCTCAAGACTAATGGTTCCCCTTCTCACCAAGTGCTTGACTTCCTTGGTCATGCTGAGGGTCACCTCAGGCTATTGAGAGGGTCTTACTTAGGTTAACGTAGTTTCTCTAATCGAAGTTGTGGCCTCACCTCTCTTTGGCCTTTCCCCACCCCACTGGGACTAGCTTCTCTGCAAACGGCATCCCTGAACGAGGATGAAGCCCTGTCCCTGCTTTAGGATGAACTCTCCCTCTCTGCTCCATAATCCAGAAATGCACCTGGAGTACTCACATTGCTTTATTTTTTTCCTTTTTAAATAATTTTTTTCTTTTATCTTTTTTAAAAACTATTATTTTCTTAAATGTTGGTACTGGGGATTGAACCCAGGACCTCATATGTGCTAAGCATGTGCTCTACCACTGAGCTATACACCCCACCACATTGCTTTGTTTTAAGAGACGCTTGTTGGGGGAGGAAGAACTATGCTTCCCCTTAGCTGCTAAGGGCACATATAAGGCAGACTTCTTCTCATCAGAGATAGACGAGCACTTCAGAGTAGTGGTACCTACACAGCTCTTGAAGTCAAACAGTTCAGCTCATGTCCAAGCTGGGCTCCTTGCTGTGCTTGAAGCAGGAGGCATGCAAGACAGTCATATACCTTCTTTCGTCTACACTCGGGCTGGAACCTGAGATGAGCTGAAGTTGGTTTTAGATTTGATAAGGGACTTGATGCTATGGGTATAGGGTAGATGAGGTGGGACAGAAATAACACTGCTTGGAAGAGGAAAAGGAAGAGTGAGGCAAGAACACTCGTGGGGGCAGGGGAATGGTTAAGCTGACTCCTGAACGCAGGGAGCCCAGATGTGTATTGGGGACAGAGTTAATAATCTCTGAGACGTACCAAGATTCTAGTTCTTAGCTGGAAGTCCTTTCTGGAGTCTCTCTTTCAGTGGGCAGCAGCATTATTGGCTCCCTTCTTAGGCAGACAAGAGACGGCATGTAGCTCAGGGCAGGTCAAGGCAGATTCTGGTGCCAGGGCTGACATTAATGCAGGTGAATATGGGCAGATTTTTCCCAAGGAGCTTTGTTCAGAAGATGGTAGAGGGAGGAGGAGAGGATGGGAGATAGAGGAATACAGAGGCTCCAATGATTCTCTCCGGGTTCATCGGATTAAGGGATGAGAGAGAAGGGGGAACTTCAGTCAACATCATGGTCTCCACTATCTGCTTTACTTTCATATTTTATTCTTCTTCAACCACAGTCCAGTTCCCTGATCCTCCATTCTACATCATGTGAGTTTATCTTGTCAAGTCTCCCTTGAGCAAATACTCCTGTGACCCTTTTTATTCAGGGAAACATCCTGAAGTCCCAAGTCCCTTCCAGAAAAGGCTGCAGCACCAAAGCAGCATGTGTGTTGGGAATTCCTCCCTTAGACTTAAACTCGTTTCCTTTTCTGACAAAAGTGTTCTGCCTACCTCTCTGTTGCTCTCTCTTCTTCCTCTTTTCCCTTCTCACTAGGTCTATTTCTATCTATAGCCCCTTAGTGGAGTTGGGGAGAATGTTCTGCACATGTCATCCACTCCACCCTTGGATCTTCAGTCTTTTGATTCTCCCCCTGCAAACTCCCCTCTCTACTCCTATCCTCTTTAACTCCTGTCTACCCACTGCCTGGTCAGTTCTTGCCTTCTTCACCTATGACTCCAACTTTGAGGAGATGGGAAGGTAAGTTTTAGGGGCAGCATCTGTGAGGGATAGGGCTTTGGGCACAACAAGAGACACGGTGGTCAGACATCAGGAAGAACTTGAAAGACACTGACATGGGTGGTCTGAGGGGCAGTTGCCTCCTGACGCATCCTCCCTAATGGATGGGGTTGAGGTACAGGTGACAGAGATTTAAATAAACTGTGGTGAGATTTTGGGGTCAGAGCAGAGGAAATGCTTTGACACTATAGAATAATATTCCTTTATCCATTCTTCCTTTTCCATTTCTTAATTCAGACTTTGCTTTGTGGGCTTATAAGAAGGCAGCACGGACCGAGGTTATAGCCTGGGACTCCAACTCTATCCCAGCTTCAGTGAAGGATTCTTTCATTAGTCCATGTGTTTATTAGAACCATAGCCTCAGCCTCTGGCTTCACTTCATTAATAATTAGCTCATGTTTGGAAGTTGGGTGGCCATAAAAACATGGGCTTTTTTTTTTTTTTTAAGTGGAGGTGCTGGGGATTGAACCCAGGACCTCATGTATGCTAAGCATGTGCTTTACCACTGAGCTATTTCCTTCCCCTGAAAACATGGGCTTTTTGGTATGAATGTTTCCTTGTTTTGATTTATCCATTTGCCTAATCCTGGTTAGAGCAGGGACAGTAATGATAATAACAGGAGCAGCTATTTGTCAAGCACTGTGGTGACACTGTACACACTTCAGTTCTACAAGGATTCCATGGCATGGGTGATATTATTCTCATTTTACAGATGAGAAACAGGAGCTTAGAGAGGTGGATGTCCTTCCTCAAGGACTTATGTCCGTCTGATTCCAGCGTCTTGCTTTTACCCACCACTGTGTTGTGTCGCACAACAACCTTTTGGAGCTCTTTAGATTAAAAAGGCTTCTTATCTTTAGTTCTGCTGTTTGGTCTGAAGCAACATCAGGAAAATTTAAGATGTATTGACTCTCAAGAGTGGAAAACTCTGGTGGATTCTGAAGGAGACTGTGGAATACATGTGGTTGAGAGACTCTTTTGACCAAAGGCAGGGACCCCATTGGCTGTACCGAGAACAATATCTGGCATGTAATGGCAACTGTGGATCTAGAGAAGGGAATGCCCTTTGTCAGTTTAGGAATAGGGATACTGGGAAAGCCCAGGGTAACACCTCACCTCCTGTAAACTAGCCTTGGAGAGATGGTGGCTCTGGCATTATCTGGGGTCATTGGCAGAAATATGTTTATTTGCTTTCTGGATTACTTATGGCAGAGTTTGAACTCTCGACTGGCTTTCCTCAGTGACACTCTTCTTGCCCACCCCTTTCAGTTTTTCCTTCTGTTATCTACTGCTCTCCAACTCTCCTGAAGGGGTGTGAACATCTAATATTTATTTGAGTCAAATGGAATTAATAAGGTACACTTGCTATAAAATATTATGTAGTACTTTCTGGAATCTACATTAATTGAGGGGGCAGTCTTGGATAATCCTAATTAGTAGATAATCCAAAATTTAAACAACACAATGTCACTTTAGTTCGGAATTGACCCTGATGTAAGAATAGAAAATATCTTCTGTTCTGGGGATTCACAAAATTTCAGATCAAATAATGGAGCTTCCCTGAGGAGGGTGAAATCCTCTTAGGGTGATGGACACAGCCTGGCTCTCTGGTCCCCTTGTCCTCCCTCTGAATTCAGATTACTACAAATAACCTGCCTATGCAGGCAGGTTTTTTCTTTTGTTTATTAAATTAAAACACGATAGTAATTTGTTTTTAACTGTGCCATCTGAAAGAGAGATGGGTGTTCATGATGGCCAGCTTAGGTCTAGGAATGTGAGATTCTCAGTCACTGGAATCTGCAGCCCTTCACCTGAAGAGCTGAGGAAAATGCTCTGTAGCTGGTGAAGGTGACAGAATCAAGCTGCTTTATAGACCTGAGAGAACTTAAGTGAGGGGAGGATGTGGAAGGGGGGTAGTTGGAATAAGCAGGCAGCTTGGGATGCTCCTTGGTACTGGCTCCTTGGCAACGGTTACTTAGCAACCCTCATTCACCTCTCTTGGCTGCCTTCTCCCTCCACCCACCACCGCCTCCCTCTCAGTCCCCGCCACCCTCCTTAGCTGCTGCAAGGAGCTAGAGAGCTTGGAGTGAATGACAATTTGGAGAAACAGCCGCAGCCTGAAGATCTAAGAGGCTCTAAAGAAGATGGATAAGAAAATCGATGCATAATAAAAACTGCTGGCAAAGCCACCTTGACGGAGGGCGGGTGGCTCTCTCCTCCCACCCTCGTTAGTCTCTCTGGGCTCAAGGCTCCCGTCTTAGCCCAGTGTCCTCTGCTTCCTTCTTTCCATCTACCTTTTACTGGTTTAGGGAAGGTTGTTTGCCTTTGGGGTGGAAAAAGGGAACAAGGAACCCAGAGGAGAAGAAAAAGTATGAGTAGGGTCTATGTAGGGGTGCTGGGATAAGGGGCAGAGAGGGATAGGGTAGGGAGTATAGGAGAGAAGCTTTGAATGGAAATGAGTTTAAATTGCACCATAAAGTAATGCCCTTAGTCCAAAGAAAAACCTTAAAAGTAGAAGTAGGAAGTCACCATGTGAAATGGATGAAGATACCCTCTCTGCCCGATATTAAGGAGAAGTGCATAAGCAATCTTTTTGGAAGGGCTGGGTTGGAATCTGGCCTGATTAATTAAATAATGTATCTATAAGTACCTACTACTGACACATAGTAGGGATTTAACAAGTATCACTTTCCTTTCTTTCATAGACTCTAACGTTGGAGGAAAAGACATTTTAGAGGCCCATGTTGGCTGGAGAATTCCTGTGACTATTAATGGTTATTGCTTTTATTATCTTCCCATCCATACTGTGGTCAGGAAGTCCTCTCTGATATCAGACGTCACCCCATCCTGTTGAAATGAAAACATTTCATCAGTTAATCAACCCTTTATCTCTTGGTGTTGACTGAGCACCATCTGTGCTCCAGACACTGTGAAATAGGTACTAGAAGCATCATGTCTGTTTGTTACACAGGGTTTAGATATTATGCACCGAGCAGAATAGAAATTCAGTAGGGAATAGGGGGTTTCAAATGAGAACAGATATATGAGAGTGCTTTGAAAATTGTACAATAAGCCATAGTTGTAAGGGGTATTGATGAGGAGATTTGTTTCAGGATATGGAGTCCTGCACCCCAGTAGGGAGGAGAAGGGGTCCTGGGGTGGGGGGTGGGGTGGAACTCATTCAAAGCAGCCAGTCCTGTTGGGAGGAGTTCTGTGTTCCAGGGAGCTTTGCCAGCCCAAGATTTCAGGGCTGACTGGTGGAGGACTGAGATTGGAGCAGAACACTTCTCCCTCCTGGCTTGGGCTTATTTCACTTGTTTGCTTTCCACTTTCTCCCCAACAGGGGCTATGCCCTTTAGCAAGCCATCTCTTTCCTATCCTTCAAAGCATTCCCAAAGTTCCTTCATTTCAAGGATGCCTTTCCAGATAAGAGGAGAGCTGGTGACTTCCTTGATCTCACTATGACTGGACTTGGAACTCCCTCAGCCTCATCCCATATCCCTCATCCACTCCAGTTTTCAAACCCTGTCCTCCCTTTTCATTTCACACACATCTTTGTCTCAATTCTCAATTAGACTTATTTCTGATTTCTGTGGCAATTTATTATTCAATATTTCAGCTTCTAATTTTTCTTTTTAATTTTTTGGGTTCATTTGTCCTTTATTATATCATTATGCCTATATTATGAGACCTTAATGTGTAGGAAGCCCATCTGTGCTAATTTCTTTCTGTAAACCTGGCCCAGAATCATGTGCAGATAGGTGGTGAAGAAAAGTGTAATGATTGTAATCTTATGTCCTGCTGCCTCTTACATCAATTCTACATCCCACATTCCCACCTTTGTGATCTTCACTGCCTACATTGTCCCTTTCCAAGTCGCCCACTTCATTTTTTTATAACTCTGGAACTGGGACTTTTTTTGCTTGATTCTGAACATAAAACTCAAAAATTATAGAGGAGGAGGAGGAGCATCAGGCTATACAAGTTAGATCCAACAGACACACTCATGAAATTGTAAACTGGGTACCAGATACTAAGAGTACACAGTGTAAAAGAGGGCTTGGAATTAGAGGTTAGGCTCCCCTAGAGAAGTGTTCCTGGAGGAGGAGAACACTGAGTAGGGCTTCAAAGAAAGGAAGGGATAAATCTAGATAAGAAAGAGAAAAGGACATGACCGATAGAGGTCGGTGTAAGGATTTGGAGGTAGAGAGAGTAGGAACAGGATTTCTTTGCTTAAAGCAATGAGTGAGCACTGTGGAATTATAACATGAAACTTAAACTCTATAGCTTAAGCTGGGGGATAATAATTTGAAATTAAAGATAATTGTGAGCCACCACTGGCCCCTGAGAAGGGGAAAGGCCAGGATGACGGTGAAGTTTAAGGTTGTTGAGTTGGGAATGGCCAGATGGAAACTGGAAGCTCTTAGGAAGCTTCTTCAGTTGTCCTGATTCTGAGCAGAGACCTGGCCATTGACTTGGCTGGGGTGTGGGGAGAAGAGGGAGGTGGAGGGGAGGGGGTGAAGATAACAGGGAGCACATTGTTTTCCCAGAGCTTGCATCACAGACTTCTTCCCCTTGAACAAAACCCTGTTTTCAGCTCCTGCTGACTCATCCCTCCCTTTCCCCCTTCACCCCATTGGAGGAGCTCTCACAGCCCTGTTGGAGACCTGCTGCTGCTGCTGGTGGTGGCTGAGAATAGGAGAGGATGACTCCACTGGGCCAGGACTCCTGGGTTTTATCCTTTTGTGTTTCTTTGTTTGTTTTTAGACCCTTACTTGAATCTAAAGAAAAATGGAAAGAGCCTTTTAATCATCTCCCCTCCTTCCAGGATGGATGACCCTTGACTTATTCCAATTGAACAGGGAAATGCTAGACTCTCCTGAGCCTTCCTGGTCACTTCATTGCTCTGATCACTGTCCCAAGCTTTTTTGTTTACAATATCTGGGAGATGTTGGGAAAGGTACTGGTCTACTCTTTCCATATGCTTTCTCATGAAGTGAAATCCTCATAAAAAATCCTGTATGCTAGGTTCAGAATTTAAGTTCTCAGCTATTAACTGGTGGAGCTGGGGTGGGGGGCAAAATCACTTCTTCTGACTTCAGAACCACTGCTTTTTCCATGACACTACACTGCATTTCCATTCTGGAAATTCACTTCTTCCATTAGCCAGTATGATGTCTCCAATCATATTATAGGTACGATCGTGTATGTAAGACATTGTGCTAAATGTTTTGGGGGTGACAGAAAGAAAGTCAGAGTCCCTACCCTTCAGACGTTTGAAGTCATTTGGGGAAATACTAGTATATTTAAGTATAACATTGGGAAACCATACATTAAGGCAGTAAGACAATGCCCAGTGAGTGATACAAACAAATTAAGTGTTATTGGAGTTCTGAGAAAGCAGGGAGAATTGTGATGGGAGGCTAGGGAAAGCTTCATGGAAGTGGTAGGATTTTAAGGAAAAATTTAAAACTAGCCATGATGACATTCTGCGTGGTTGGAATGCACAAAGTCATGGAAGCAAGAAGTAAAAGGTATATTTTAAGGATACTAAACAGAGTTTTCTCTGAGCTTTTTAAAGTCAAGGAAGACATATATTCACATTTGCTTTCTCAACATGACAAAGATAAAGAAGGTAAGTGTTAAATGCATATTTGTTAAATGAATGAATGACCCATTTATCTGGCACTGAGAGTTCACATGAGGACCTTGAAAGAGATATAATTAGAACTGTAGGCTGTAGTGGAAGGGATGAAATGACATGCAAAAACTGTTAAATGAGATTATTCTTGAGGCACTGGGAAGATAACTTGGAGAAAAGACAGAGGCAGGGATATCAGTTAGGATGCTAATGTAGAAGTTTAGATGAGAGATGCTAAAAGACTAAGCCAGAACAATGGCATGGGAATAGACATGAAAGGACGGAGGTTTCACCATCGTTGTGAAAGCATGATATATGGAATCGGGTCACTGATGGACTTTGATGGGGTAGCGGTGGGGAGTGTAGGTAAGTTGGGAGAAGACGGGAAAGGAAAGAGGAGTCAAAGATGAAGCTGGAGGGTCTTAGCTATGGTGATTGGTAGAGTAGTGGTACCTGTGAGGAAAGTGAGGAAGTTAGAAGAGACTGGTTTTGGAGAGAATATGAATTACGTTTTAGATTGAGTTGCTGGTAGAGCCCCTAATAGGTAAATTTGTCATACATTGGGACTAGAAGACTAGAGAGAACGTGGCTAGGTATGGAGAGATAGAGTGAGAGCTCATCTATGTAGAAATAATAATTGAAGCTGTGAAAATGGGTGAGATAATTGAGAAAAGAAGTATCTAGAGGGGAAACTAGAAAGTTGGAGGTATCTTTGGGAAGGAGAGAGTACATTATAGGGCAACTTTCAATGTGTTTTGGTGTTGTTCCCAGCTTTTAACTTGTCTTGTTCTTGAGAGGTGAAGTTAAATAATTCTCTGGAAAAGTAACAGACCCTATGCTCAGCCCTCTGTCAATCTTCTGTTCTCCACTGAAGTCTGGATCTTGACTGGTGTAGTAATAGGGTGGCCTTTCATGAAAATTTTTAGCTCCTCTGGCTGAAACAGATGGAGCCTATCCTAAATAGATGTGTCTGCTTCTCAATTTTCAACTCCCTAGAGAAGAAGAAGTAAATACTTGGGCAGTTCTGTTCAGGCTAGCTTAAAGTGTTCATGCTTCGATGCAAACCTGTTTTGCACCCATTTATGAGAGACTAAGAACCTCAGTCTGGGAAGTGGGTGGGTGGGGTGGACAGTGATTTGCTCTTGAGCCCCAGACGCTTCACCTGACTTTTTCACAGCTCCCCACCCTTTTAACTTTTCATCTAGAGGTCTCAAAGCTCTAAACAAGCCTTGATCCTCCCTGACCCCCTGAGTCATCTTCTGCTTCCATTTTCCCAGATGTGGGGGAGGTAGTGGGACACTGTATTTGAGGATGGGTACTTGGGGTGGGTGGGAAGGTGAGGGGGCAGCCATGGGGATCCAGGCACCCCTTTCCAATTGCAGGGTGGGGCAAGGGGCAGGCATCAAGGTGGCTCTACGGAGTTTGGTTTCTGCTCGTCCTTTTGAGGTTGCTTTATGACTGAAGAGACTTGGATAAAGAGTCCGAGCTGGAGAAATTGAAGAACAAACAAAGCCATAAAAGACGCCGATAAAATTTCTCCCAGCTCAGAATAGTCTTTGGAGCCTCTCTCGAGAATCTCAGAGTAATCTGGAAAAGGCTAATTAACTCTCACAGCCCCCAGTGGGGACCGTGGCTGCACCAGGGCAGGACCGAGTTAGGAGAAGGGAGCATTGAGAGAAATTTCCCTTCTCTCCTTCTCTCAGGGGCCCAGGGGTTAAAAAATCCAATTTGGGTGAATTAAGACTGAGGGTGGGGGCAAGGGAAATGGATAATGGGGAATATTGCTATTTTGTAAGACTTAATCTTTTTGTTAAGGAGTGCTTGAGATTCTGGCGGCAGGATAAGTGATGAGGACTCTGAACTGGAGAACATTAAGAATGAAGGGTAGCTGGGTGGGGTTGAGAGGCTCTGGGACTGTGAAAATAGTGAGTATGCATGGGGTGGTATGAAGAATGGGGTGAAGCTGTCTAGACTCAGAGGATGGCAGTCTTGAGGGTGAGCAGATTTGAACTGGAGCTAATGATGCTAATGGATCTGTATTTGGGGACCAATAGAAAAAGAATTCTGGATGGGGGCAACTATGTGAGAAGAAGGAGAAGAGATCAGAGTGATGGTGAGATTAGATGTGGGGGTTAGAAGGAACATCTGTGTGAGAGAAGAGACGTGATGTTCTGGGGGGGGACTCTCAGCTGAGGTGAGTGGTTAGAAAGCTGGGGGTCAGTCTTCCCCCCTCCCCTCGACCAGCTGTTTTTCTGTTCTTTGTTCCAAGTGAATCAGTGAACTGGCCACAAAGAGAAATCTTGTGAGCTGATACGACTTAGAGGTGGGAGGGAAAGAGTTGATGGGGGAGTGTTTGAGAAGGGGGGCCGTAGAGACTGCCAGTTTCCATGGTAATGGCCGAAATCTTCATTTCTATTCTGATTTCTGCAGCAGGTCAGGAGAAGCTGTAAGGGAGAACTGCTACCTTTTCATCTCCTCACAAGAAACAAGATCCGGGATGAGGACGTTGGTGAGAGGAGGGGTCTGATGTGGGTAGAGTGTAGTTCCAAGATTAATTGAATTATCTACTCTTACTCTGGGTGCATTCAGGAAGTGTGTGGATGGAAAGATGCAGCAGAAGCCAGAGTTCCTTCTTACCGGTGGGATAGTCTGGGGTTTCAGGGAATCCTTTGAGCAGTGCCATCCTTACCTAAGTACAGACAGATGGGCCTCTCCTCTGTGCCAGAGACTAATTTGGCTACCCGCAGTCCAATGATCCTTCCTGAAATTTTCCTCGCAGCAATAGGAACCCATTTCTCACACACGGAGTCTCTTCAGCTCTTCAGGGAGCCTCAGTGTAGTCTGT
Organism: Camelus bactrianus; assembly: GCF_048773025.1. Taxonomy (NCBI): domain Eukaryota; kingdom Metazoa; phylum Chordata; class Mammalia; order Artiodactyla; family Camelidae; genus Camelus; species Camelus bactrianus. Next base: position 13,706,638 of record NC_133550.1, on the reverse strand, counting down.
CTGCTGTTGAGCCCAGGGCATTGAATCAGGGGAGCAGAAGTTGATGATGGTGGGTGGGTAGGTAAGGCCAGTGAAGAAGCTGTTGCTTCTATGGCTTAACTGTCAAATCTGTAAGGCCTGGATATTGTAAAAATCCTGGCTGTACAATTCTATCCACTTCCCCTGTGAGGACCATAGAGCTTGAGTGACTCACCGAAAGACACCTAGCATACTGAAAATTCAACCTTGCTTCCTGTCCCAGAGTCCCCTGACTTCTGCCCCAGTCATACCCCATTTGTAATCGGCTCTGAGTTGAAGCAGATGCCCAGATGCCCAGCATAATGAGATCATGTCTTAGGCACAGTAGCTTCTATGTGCTCCCCAAATTCCTTCCACCTGCTTGACTTGTCTAGTGACTTCAGAGTCAGGCAGCTGCCAAACCTGGCTCCTCCATCTTTGGATATTTGCTATGGGATGTGTGCTGAAAAAATATATGCCTCCTGCTTGTCTGTCCTGTGCTGAGTTCTTCTTAGCCATCCTAATATAGGATACTTAGCACCTAATATAGTCCCTGACTTAGAGGATCCCCAAGAAGTTACCTCCTCCAATAGGAATCACCAACTGTGGGGCTATAAGGGAATGCCTCTCACAGAGGAATTTCCCCACACCCTTCTTTTTTTCTCAGTGACCCAGCTCCCATCTGGTTCCACTGGTATCCTGGTGGTCCCTGGTTCTCTTGTTCCCGTGCCCCGCAATGCCTGTTTCTCCTCCTGCGGTATACGGTAGCTCCTGTGCCTTTCTCCCTTCCCCGTAGCTCTTGTCTCCTTCGTGTAGTCTCCTCTCGGCCTCCCCTCATCTCCCTGCAATGTCCCTCAGCCCTGCCTGCCCTCCTTTCCCTTCTCACTCGCCCCCTTACTTTATCAAATATTTATCAAGTACCTAGTTAGTGCCAGGCCTTCTGGTTGGTTCTGAGGGGCACACAGGCTCTGAGCAATCTGACGAAGCACAAAGTGCTTGGGCAATTTTGACATAATGGGATGAGCAAAGCCCCTTGGCCGTCTTCTTCCCAAGTCCTCTGTCAGCTGTTTAAAATTAGATTGACTCCAATTCCTTAGTCATGCATTCCAGTGTTTCATAATCCCCACAAATGGTAAGTTCTCGATGCCTAACTTTAGTTACTCCTGCATTTAGGGTCAGCCCTTGGGCTTTAGGAGTCAGTAAATAAATACATACATAAATAGCGGGCATCATGATAATAATACCTACTTCCCCATATCCTGGGATGTTTGTGAAGATTGGTTGAAATGATGGAGGTAATACTTCTTTAAACTTTGTGAATGTTACATCATGAGTCCTTCTCAGCTTTTCAGTGGAAATGGAGGAGAGCCTGTTTCTCCCACAAATAGTATAGCTAAGAAGATCATTTAAAATAATTATAATTGCATCCGCCTTTAGTCTTTTTGCTATTTACCCATTATTTGTAAATGGCAATTCTTTGATCTTTGTTGCCAGTGAGATCCAGGCCCCTTTAAATTTTTTTTTTTCTTGAAGAAAACAATTGCTTTTCATTGTAGTACTAGGGACTGAGGGCAGGCTTCAGACAGGAGCCCATAACCACCTAGGTATGAGGATATAAGTAATAGGAGAAATGCAGCAACCCCCAGCCTGACCCCAATCACGATGCAGTTCCTTGGTGTTTTCACTGGAGACAGGGATTTCTCTGATGACCCGGGAGGAGTCTGAGGATTACATGGGAGAGCGGTAGTGACGCTTTGATCCAGATGATGGATTTCCAAAGAGAAATTAGGAGTCTGACTAGGCTGCCCTGACTCAGGAAATATCATCAAGCTCTGTTCCTATTAATGACTTAAGAGCAGCTGCCAGATTCACCCCATTACCTTCGGAGGGTGGAGGCAGAAAGCGGGGGCAGGAGCTGCTCAGGGGCAGAGAACTTTCCTGGATCCAGGATCTTCCCAGCTCCCTGGAACCCTTGCTGTCTGAGCTTAACCTGATGGATAGGCTGCAATAGGGTATCACACATTGGATGGGTTAGCATAACGGTTTCAGGGCAACTACTTCACTTTTCTAAAGTTTCCTTTCTCCTCTGCCTACCTCCACTCTGATTCAGAGAAATGTGGTTTCCCAAACTCCCTCCTCAGCCCCCGTGATTGAGTCAGGGATTTCTTCCAGTTGTCTGGCTTGAGGCTTATCCCTTATTTTGAGGCAGGCCGACTTCACAGCTGGTACCTGGTAGAAACATTTACACATGGTGCCAGCCAGTGTTCTGTTGTGTGTAGCCGCTTCTCTAGCCCAAGTGTGTCTTCCGTGCCCCTGACCACAGGCAGAGCTGTCTCTTTGCTTCTCTGGCCTCTCAGAGTGGCCTTTTTTTTTTTTTCCTTCTTGGGAAGGTTTCCAACTTTGATGGTTGGTAGGTTCTTTCCACAGTTTGTTTTCATCCTCCAGCAGTTCAGTGCATCCCTTTGCTCCCTAATTCCCTTGTGGAGTGAGAAAATAGCTGCATGCTCCCAAGGACTCTGAGCCTGGGCATTTTAAGAGCTTGCCTTTCCTCGTCGTTGGCCAGTTCTTTCATCTGCTGGTTGCTGAGCAAGGAGATCCACGCATGGCCTGCGGAGCAGCTCCTAGTGACTCAAGATGAGCAGGTCGAGCTCAAAGGCGCAACAGAAACCCATTTGCAATGTGGTTGTTTTTCTTTCAAATCCTTAAGAACATAAGCATCCTGTATTATGGCAGAAGAGTAAAGTGGAGGTGGGTGGGGTTTGGGGTTGAGAGAGTTCCAGGTTTTATTTTGACTTCAGGAGACCCATTTTCCAGCATCTCCTCAGCCTAGGGTGGGCTTGAATCTTAGTCATATCTAGAGATTTAGTCGTATTTACATAGTAGTGTCATCTTCCTATGGCCTCTGCTTCCACTGTGACTTCTTCTTTATTGTGATAAAATATACATACCATAAAACTGACCATTTAAACCACCTTTAGGTGTGCGGTTCAGTGGCATTAAGTATATTCACATTGCTGTGCAACCATCACCCCCATCCGCCACCAGAACTTTTTCATCTCAAATTGAAACTCTGTGCCCACGAAGCAATAACCCCCGACCCTCCCGGCCCCAGCCCCTCGGTGCCTCCACTGCCATTTGCTTTAGCTCCTTAGAGCACCATTCTCACTGCAGAGGCTCTGTTTCTTCTTTCCCCTTGGAGCCTTTGCACGTGTTGCCCCTCCCCTTTGTGCAGTTGGCCCTTACTTTCATATTCTGTTCCGTACTTCTCCTGCCTCAGGACATCCTCCCTGGTGTCCTAAGATGCCCCAGCCTCTGTTACATGACTCCCCACTCCCGACGTCTGAAGTATTCTGCCTGGTGGTTCTTACCCTGTTGTTGCCTCTTTCTCTCTGGGTCTTAGTTTCCTCTCAGACTGGAGCATCCCCAAGTCAGGAGCCTCTCACTGAGATCCCTTCTGGGTCCGTGTACTTCATCCTGGATCCTTGATACTCACATGTGGTCTCGGCTCACCCAGGGGCTTGTTAGAAATGCAGAATCTCAGGCTCCACCCCAGACCTACTGCATCAGAATCTGCATTTTAACAAGAGCCCAGATTATGGCCGTGCGCAGTAGAGGGAGAGGAGCACTGCTGTAGGAGGGGGATAATTTATACTGTAGGTGTGCGTGAGTAAAAGTTATCTCAGTGACACCTCTGGACTAGATTCAAACTGTGTGGATGTTTTTGAAGAGGGGGAAAAAGGATACTGTGTGTCCTTTGAATTTGTGAGTTTCTATCAGAATTGCCTAGAAAGCTGGGACCGACTCTCCAAAGCTGAGAGCAGACAGGAGTCAGTGTTCTCAAGGGGAAGGCAGGGAACCCCCCACCCCCAGCTGTCTGTCTCGCAGGTAGAGTTCCCTAAAATTCACTCTGAGATTGGCTAATGGTGTTTGCCTCAGAAGTAAGCATGTATCCCCTAGCAGACATTTGTTGCTGAAGTAAGCTCTCAAAATAACCTTCTGGTTTCTGTCTCCATGGCCGGCGCTGATTCCTGTTTTGTAGGAGGGTTGGCTGTAGCTGGGAATGGCTGAGGGGCTGGTGTGATTCCCTCCTTCCTCCTCACCCCACGGAGAGGGAGTGCGGAGCGGCATGGAGAGTGGAGACAGGGCGTGGGAGTCAAACCTGTTCTCCACATAGCAATCGCCTCGGCTCACTCTCCGCTCTGACTCCAAGAAGTCGAGTGCACAGCTGGGAAAACCAGGAGCCAGTCTGAGTCTGCTTGGCTCATTTCCAGCCTCCATCTTTGTTCCCTCTCCCTTCGGGAATCAGAGGGAGTAGGTAACATTTCCCCTGCTCTTCCAGGTCCAGATGCAGGGGAACTGGGATGCACAGAAGCACAGGGTGAGGTGGGAGTTTGAAGTTTGTTAGGCTAGTGCCTTGCCCTTCTTGGTCACCTCCAGAAAAGGATGCCAGAAACGACTGGCCTTGCGGCTTTTTAGGTCTTGTATGGGATTATAAAGTAACTGGAGAGCAAAGTAGTTTGGGGGAAACTGGGGAGAAGAGGTGGTCTGCTGAGTGGGAAAGTTCCCGCTTTCAGATTCCGTTCCATCCTTCTGCTTTAGGACATCCTGCCTCAGGTCCTAAGATGCCACAGCCTCTATTACACGACTCCCGCCTCCTGACGGCTGTGGTGTTCTGCCTGGTTGCTCTTGCTCTGTTGGGTAATGAGAAATGGAAATGAAATGAGAAGTTTGCCCCCAGAGTCATGGGGAAAGATCACTCTGAGTCTTTCTAATGCTCTTCTGGGCTCCTGGGTCTCTGAATTTTGCTCCCTTGATGGAGAAGCGTGTTTCTCAGTCTTCTCCTAGTGGTGACTTCTAGAGCAGGGGCCTTCAGATCCCAGCCCGAGCAAAGGACCTCGTGTGTATCTCTTGTCATTGCCAAAAGCATTCACCCTTTGGAGCAATGCCCTTTAAGTTTTACCAGATGCTATAATCCAATCCTTGAGTGTGATTGGGTGACTAGGGCCTGGTGGTCAGGACCAGAAGAGGGATGCATCCCAGGCCTTTCAGAATATGGATAGTGAGTTTCCAGCATTTCAGTCCTTCAGAATAAATAGCAACACCCCTCGCCTCTCTCTTCTTGGGGGTGGGGGTTGCCATAGGGTTGGCCATTTCATCTGTGACCAGGATATCTTGCTCTTGTATGTTATACCAGCTCTGGGACCTCAGAACCACTGCTCTAGCTTTGGGTTCAGTATTTCTGTGTCCTAAACATGTTCATTTTCTCCATCAGGCTGAGGCCTCCCCGCATGCGAGGATCAGCACCTCCTATCTCTGGATCTCATTTCATACCAATGTCAGTATAGGATGACGAGGAGAGAATTTAAGGAGATCCCACCTTTCTACCTCAGGAAGTATCTAAGATGTTGATTTATAAGAGAAGTTTTGGAAAAAACTCCTCAACTTGTAGGTCAGGTCATGTTGGTTCAGTTGAGCAAAACTTAAGATGTGGCTGTAGCTTTGGGTCTGTATTCTGTCTTGGGTTTCTTTCTGGAGAAGACTCAGTGTTTTGGGCACGTGGAAGTAGAGGGTATTGGTGGTGACTGGGATATGGAGGAAACAGGAAATTTTAGCCAGGAGAAGCTATCTTAGGAATCTGTAATGAGTGTGTGTGTTGCTATTTCTTTTCACAGGCTGCATAATTTTTATGACCAATTATTCCATTTGTAATGATGCTGAGATAACAGAGATCCCATCTCACGCTCCGTGGCACCCGCCAGGCACTCATGGGAGGCTAGATGACACCACCCCTTACACAAGAATTGGAGCTAGAAGACACCATCCCTTACACAAGAAGTGGATGGCTATAGTGTTGCAACCGAGACTCAGTTCTAGCCAGAGAGATAGACAGGAGTCTAAGGAAAATTTTGTGAATGGGAAGGGTGTCAGATGCTGGAAGGGGAACATGGAGAGGACTCTAGTTTTAAAACAAAAGAGATTTACTGGGGATAAATAAAAACCTTGTCTTCGAGCCTAAGAATTTTGTGATCCAACATAGATTTTGATGATGTTATTTACAGATTAACAAATGAGCAGGTGTCTCAGGTTGTGGAGACAGCACCATCCCAAGCCAAAAGGAGCCAGTCTTTTCCCACAAAGGATTTCTCAGAAAGGTGGTTTAAGGAAGACGAGGCCCAGACTGTGGGGAGGATGCTCCTCTTGGGGCTGGTGGATCTCTTCCTTCTTACGCCTGACTTTCGAGTCTGGACAGATTTGATATCTCCCTGACAGATCTGGTAATTGGTCCATCAGGCCTGAAGGCAGGCAGGTTAAGGATTGACATCTGTTGGCTCCAACTGACTGGTCTGGAACATCTAGCCATTCCTGCCTCCATAGTTTTCTCCAGGATGTCTGCTTACCCTCTTGTCATTTTCTGTCTGGGCTTTCTTACCCATTCACTGTTAAGGGTTGGATATTTGAAGCCAGCAGGCCTGGGTCTGAATCCTGGCTCTGCTACTTAGTATTGTACTATTTAGACTATTTGACCTTATTTTCCCGTGTAAAATGGGTATAATAAGACCTACCTCTCAGACTATCTCTAAGGCTTATATAAAAGACTGTTTATTAAGTGAGGGCTTGACACTAAGCAAGTGCTTAGTAAAAGGTAGTTAACAGCGCTCTTTAGAATTCCCTCTCTCAGCTCCCTGGTCACTTTTTGGGAGAGTAGAGAGAATCAGGGAGAGAAAGAGTGATGCCCAAGTAGGTGGACATAAGAGGTTGACTATAAGAAAAACTGAAGGATAACAAAAGTGAGGGACACCATGGAGACAGAGACACGAAAATAGTTGTAGTTAGAGGAACAGACAGTAAAAAGAAGCAGAGAGAAAGTGAAAGATACAAAGATGGACAAGGCAGAGGGGAACAGTGAAACATAAGTGAAGTAAGAGAAGAGACAAAGTCAGATGGAAAGGCAGAGACACGAGTGAAAGCCAAAGACTGTTACAGGACAGAGATGGAGAGTTCATTTGTGGAAGTTGGCATGAATTTTCCTGCTTTCTTCTTGCCCCTTGCTGCTGTTGGACTTGGATTCCAAGTCCTGGTCCAAACTCCCATTCCTCCCTGCAATGTGGTTATTCCACTCCCAGCCCAGTCCTCACAGATCTGCCTCTAAGCTGAAGCTAGAGCAGCCCTGCCCCCTTCTCCTCTTTTTACTTTGTCCTGCACCATCTTATTTACCCAAGTCCTTAGGGATTTTTCATTTCAAACAAACTGTTTGGAGTGCAAAAGCATCATGGTGTCAGCCAGTCAGTGCAATAACCAGGTGTAGTTTTACAGTCGTTCCCCCCCGACTGTAACGGCACTTTCATATATCTCTGGCTGCGACAGGCAATTTTCTTTCAAAGATTGTTTTTTCTGGAGCCTGTGATTTCTACTCTCGCCTCCAACCTCTGGGATATTAAAACGGGGTCAGTGGCTCTTGGCGGGCTGACCGATTTGTGGTCATTCCCCAGCTGCTCTGTTCACCCTCCCTCTGTTGCCCTGTCTCCAGTCTTGGCATCTCCCTGCCTCTGCACCCCATCTGGTTAGAGGTGCTAGAGGAAATGGCTTCTGTGGTCTTCCATACTGAGAAGTTTTGTCATGTGTCTAACCTGAAGAGTTGAGGTTGAGGGGTTGGGGGGTGTAGCTCAGTGGCAGAGTGCATGCTTGGCCTGCACGAGGTCCTGGGTTCAATCCCCAGTGCCTCTGTTAAGGGGGAAAAATGGGTTGAAGTTGAGTGGGGTTGGGGTTGGGGTCCAGGAAAGGGTTCTTACCCCTGTTCTCCATGCTTCCCCCCACCCCCATATTGTTCTGGGATGGATCTCTCAGTTCCTTTCCACAAAAGTATTCTAGCTCATTTTCCTGGGGGGGAAATTAAAAAAAAAATGTGTGAATAGAACTAAGGTTTAGCATGACGGAATTTTTCTCTGCTAGAAACTAGGGGTGGGAAAGCTAGTATAATCTCTTTTTCTGGAAAATTTAGATACTAGTAGGAATTCCCATATAGATTAAGGGCTGCATTAGGGGAGACCGGGCATGTAGGGAAGGGATATGGAAACCTTTGTATTCCTGCTTCCCTGAAGACAAACTCTATATTCTGCTCTTGCTGCCAAGGCAATCTCTTCCATTGTTTGCTGTTCTGGTATTTGCAAGCCAGCAAAATCCCTTCCCCATCGCACTCATCGCACTACTGGGTTCTTTTCCCAGAAGAAAGATCTGTCTCTGCCTTTGGGGTTGCTCATTTTAGGGTTTCTCTGTTCCCTTCCTTGGCCCATGTTCTCAATCCTTCCTGGAGTCCAACTCCTGTTCCTCTTGCTTTGCTAACAGATCGAAGCCTCTTGAAAAATAACATGACACAACACACTCCCCCTCCTCACTCATACCACCCTTTGTTTTTATTAAATAAAAGTAAGTGGAGCTATAAGATGTGACTGGCCTGGATCCCGGCTTCATAAAACAAAACTAACACCCTCTTTATCAAGGGGCTGAGGCATCCAGAGAAGATTTCTTAGGCCATTTTGCTGTCACGTAAATGGGAATCAATATTCAATAAGCCCTTGATGCACTACACTAGCGGTTCACTTAATACCGGCTTCCAGTACAGTAAGTGGAGTTGATATAGGGAGGACTTGTTTGTAAAATAACACTGCAGCCTTCACCTTCTGGATATTGGACCTAGCTTCCCCTAGGAGAGAAGATTCAAGACTCTGAGCGAGGAGGAGTGTCATTTACCAATCTCGCTGCCTCAGGACAGACTGTCTTATAATCTCGCCTGACAAAGAGGCCAGACTCAGTGCTTTTAAAGCCAACCAGTCTAAGAGATCCTAGAGGTTAATAAGTCCACATTTCTATTAGGAAGTTTTCCACCGTGCCTGGCCTGATTGCTTTCCTCATCCTTTAATAAATTAGTCAAACTGATAACCCACTGATGGATAGAACTGATTCCATCACCTACATATGAGGGTAGATCTTCCAGCGCTCTCAGAGCCTGCAGCGGTTAGTAATAACCCCTCATTTCCCTCGGCCCCTGCGTTTGCCATAGGGGAAGACTGCTGGCCGGCTGGCCCCCTGGTGGATGCACGGCAGTTTTGGGTTTCTCCGTGTACAGCGACTGGAAGAGTTTGGTAGGAAACAGACCATTTAAATATGGTCAATTATTTAGTTTCCATTTTAGGACATCTTTGCAGGGAATCTGTAGCCTTAGGCCTGTTCCCCCCTACAACAGTTCAAAGCAACCATGTGCTAAGGAAAAGCAATCTAATGTCTGTTCAAATAACACAGATAAATATGTATTATGCAAAAACTCTGTATAATACATTTCAGAGCCAAATGGATTTTAGAAAATTTACTAAACATTACAAAATCTTTATTTTTCATTTTATTTATTGTTTTTTTTTTCCTTTGGGGGGTGGTAATTAGGTATGTATTTATTGGAGGTGCTTAGGATTGAAGCCAGGACCTTGTGCATGCTAAGCACATGCTATACCACTGAGCTATACCCTCCCTGCTATTAAACATTTTTGAATTATCTGGGCTGTTGTTCTCTATTCCTGGTGCTCACGGAGTATAGGAATTCACAATTTGGGGTGGACATGGGAACTGACAGAGATTTATCCTGCCTTATATAGCCTTGGCTATTTCTTCCCACATTTAGGGGGTTTGATAGTTTGGAGGAGCCTGAGGGTAGAAGACGTTTCCATCCACTACTGTTTGGGGACACCCTGGAGGAGGTCAGACTCGCTCTCTGCAGTGACTCTGTAATTGTCCCTGCAGGAGAGATGTCCTGCCTTAAGTCTCCTAGGGCCATTTTAGACCAGACTTTTAGGAAGTTTCCATCCTGTTGCAGGTAGCTTTAGTGAATCTAAAGCAAACGGCTGGCATTTGGCCTCTCTGCTCAGGCAGGAGTAGCAGCAGGGAGCTGTCCTGCAGTGTTTGCTCCTATTAAGTTGTTTTTATGTTTTGTCTTCAGAGTTCCTCACTTGATGCAGCCTAGTATTCTTGGGAAGAGACCAGCACAGAATACCAAGGAGTGCTGAGTTTAGAAGGGCACCCAGGGGCTTGAGCACCTGGCTTGGGGCTCGCCTGGCCAGTTTCTGAGGTATCCCACTGAAGGAGGCGGGTGCTTGCTGTTCTCCTTTTCCAAATAAGACGAAAAGAGATCTTTTAAAGTTGGAGGTGCTGAGGTTAAACTGAGCCAAGGACTTCCTGAGAGAAAGCACAACATGACTGACTCATTTAGTACTGAGTCCCTTCTGTCCTCCTCCCATGCCTGTTTTCTGCTGCTCTGTGTCACGTGCAAGAGCCAAGTGTGGTTCTGACATCTCTCATCAATTTCCAGGGTCGACTGGCTGGGAATCCCTGTGTCCCTCTCCCTTTCACGCACATCCCTCTTGAAGCTCCATATTAAAAAAAAAAGTCTGGAAGTGCTTTTCTGTAGTTAGAAGTGCTATCTTTGGTTAGACAGGAGCAATCTTCCCTGCTCAACCTCCTAACAAGCTCCCTTGCTTAATGAGTTCTGCACAGAGAGTGAAGCCAGACCAAGACTGGCCATAGAGCAGAGATTCTAGGGAATGGAACTCTTAGGGGATGGTGAGTGCTCAGATTACCTTCCTAGGGGAAGAGGTCATAGGTGAGGCTTAACAGCTTTCACCATTCTCCGTGATGGTTCAGCTTCTCCCAGCAAAGGGGTACATAGCCGAGTGTTGTCTTGAAGAGTCCTACCATGCTATATGCTAGCCTTTTCCTTTGCAGTCTGCTTTATACTGGCAATGGACCAGTTATCATGGAACAGTAGCATCTCAACAGAGAGTATTACCAATGACCAAGCCCCTCTTTCCCTCTGGTTAAATTCCCAATCATTTGGTACCTCTGGTGGTTCATTCTTGCCACAACTTGTGTTTTGGCATCAGTGTTCCCCCACGCAACAGCTGATGACATCTCTTGGCCTCCCCCATCCATTCAGCAACGCCTCTCCCCCCAACCCGCCTCCTCTGCCCGCTGTCCCAGCCTGTAACCCTGATCTCATTTCCTCCTACCTCTCACACCACTCTAAGACCTCTTGCCCCAACCTGCGCCTGGGCTCCTTTCTCTGAAGCCCATTTCGTTCCTTTGGAGAGCACTCTGATCTAGGGTCTCCCCTGAGCATTTGTACCTTCCGCAAAACCTTTGGGACCCAGAGGACTCCCCAGAGCGGAGGGAGGCTCTGGTCCCTGAGGTTGCCCCCAGCCCCTCAGTGGGGCGGATTTCATGCCTGGGTTGTGTGTTGTTTGTCTGTCTCAGACTTTGCAGCCCCTGAGGCAATGGCTCTGTCTTTGCAGGCTCAGGGAAGCCTTGGCAGCCAACAAATAATAAATAATACCCTGGTAACACCACCTGCAACTTGCTAATGAGTGTCTTTCCCCTGCTCCCTCACCTCTTGGAGGTTGGGGGTGGGGACCCCTGATTTCTGGGCAAAAGGATGCTTTCTCCTTTTTCCTGTCTGGGAGAGTTGAGGTTGGAGGGTGGGGGCATGTCCATCCTAGGAGCAGAAGAATACAGAATACAGAAAGTATGCCAAATAAAAACAGAGTATACTTCTAACAATTCTTCTGATTACAGAGTTTTGGTGAAATGGAAACCTTTAGGAGCAGGACAACGGGTCTGGGGCTCTTTGATTTCTCTGGGTCTTCTGGGCTTTGGTTTCTGGAGGGAAGCTGGGGAACTATTACCTGACCCTATCTCTTCCCCCAAGGAATGTTTTCCTAAGTCGTTGGTTCTCTATGTTTGACGCTTAGGAAGTCATCCAAGCCCATAGGTTAGGCCACTAAGCCATTCTACTGTCTTTTAGCTTTGGAGTATGAAGGTTAGGATACCAAAGGCAGTTTTCTTGAAGGCAACTATACCTGAAATTCCAGCAGTTGCTACTAGGTGAATCAGTGGTGATTTGGCTTTGGGTTATCTGAAGAGAGCAAGACAGGTAGGAGTCGTGTCCATTTATGCATTTTCAAATTGTTACTAAAAATGCCATTATTTTAAAGTACATTTTTGGGTGTAGGTTTGACTCTATTAAAAAGCTACACATGCCCTCAGGGAAGAGCTCTTTAAACTTCTGTGGCAGTCACAGTAGAAAAAAGGAGTGAGTGAAGGATGTGACTTTCTGAGGTTGTCTGTCTAACGATCCCTCCACATGGTTCACGGAATTAGTTTCTGGTCCATTTTTCTAAAGGCAAGCTTTGTGGTCTATATTAGAATGAGCCATTCAAAATGACTTTGGACTCACTTAAGTATAGCGGTGTCTGTGGAACTGGCGGGGGGCAGGTTGGGATGTTGTTATTTACCTGACCATGTAGCTGTCGGTGTGGTGTTACGGAGGCTCTCAAGTGGGGCAGGACTGGTGGTAAACAAATCACATTCCGATCTACACCCTATGGGTGTAGAGTGCACTGGATGACAACCCCCCCTTCTCGGTCTTAGAATCCAGGCTTTGCATCCACTTCTGGCCTGTCCTGACTCTGCTTTGCCACCCAGTGTCACACCTAAGACTTGAGTTTCCTGGAACCATCTTGTTCAGGCCCCTTCTTGATTCAGGGAATGTTTCCTTTCAGAGGAGATGTTTCCCTCACTTCTGCTTCTCTTTCCCAAAACTACCCTCGCCCGTGCCCACTCCCCTGTGCCTCCCACCAGTATGGAGGTGTAAACAGTCCTGTCTGGTATTTGGGGAAGATGAGCTCTGTGTTGGATTAATTCTACATGACCTGGCTTGTAGACAGCTGGGGGAGGAGCTAGCCTCCTTTTCATTCCCCTGGAGTCGGGACTCAAACGTGGGCCAAGGAGACTCATTTTCCCATGTGTAGGAAGCTGATGGGCCCCCCTCTACTGCAACATTTGGCTCCCTAGGTTCTCTGAGTCACCCCCTGACCCTGACCGTCTGTACAAGGGCTCAGACCCGTCGGGCCAACCTCATCCAAGAGGGCTTAATGAGCACCTGGCGGCTAAGAGCTTTGAGATCTTTCAGATGAAAAGGGCTGTCAGTGGTTCGGGGTTATTATTGTCAGGGTGGTGGCGGCAGCAATTACTCGAGATGATCGGGGCATCCAGCTCCCCCTGTCCCTCAAGGGAGTGCCAGGCTCTTGGGTGAATGGCAGTCTGGCTTGCTTTATCTGCTTTGGATTCTGCTGCATCTTAGCCTGGTTCCTTTTACTATCTGCCATCTTCCCTCTGTAGCTGGCCGGGTAGCACCGCACAAGCTCAGTAAACACTGAAATGCTCATTCTCTAGGGGGTGAAGTGGTTCTGAGGAGTGCAGACTGGCAGAAACCAGACTCCTCCTTTCCAGCTTCCGTGTCTCCAAGGGCCTGGATATGGAGGAGCATGCAGATGTTAGGGATGGAGGATAACCCCTCATGCGACCTTCGTCTCTGGGACTGAAAAGGGAGGGGAGTGGTTGGTGCAGGGGAGCTTGGGAAGTCCAGCTCTATGGGTAGGCATGAGAAGAAAAGGAAATGGGTTCTGACTACAGCTGCCCAGGAGTGATGTGAAGTGTATAGAAGAGAGAGGAGATGGGTCGCACCAGGGAAGGATTTTAAATGAAGGGAATTTTCATCTCTGACTTGGGGGGTTGAGAGGGAGGAGCATTCTGGAGACAGAAGGATGCTGGGCATAACTTTAAGGAATATGCGTTCTGAAGTGAATCAGTCCCCAGGCCATAACCATGTTCTACTTTTCTGCCTGGGAAAGGTGGGGTTTATGTTCCTGGCTGTAGTCGCTAACAAAGGTGGGTGATGGCAGGGTATTTCGAGGGCTAACTCAAATGAAGTTGGTGCTCATCTGCAACCACCTGGGCAGGGTGGGAGGGTGGGAGGAGGACCACTGGCGGAGAGACCATCTTATTTCCCATCTTGACCTTGGCCTCTGCACCTTTACCCTAGGACAGATATTCCTCTACCATTTCCACATACCCGATCCTCTTCCTTGGCAAGGAAGAAGAGTCAGATTTTCCTTGAGAAGTTGTGTTGTCCCATCCACCCAGGAAGTTATTTTTACCCCCTGAAATATTTGTAAACTTAGACAAGAGGATGCTCTTTTGTGTTTAAAAGCCTGAAATGAAGATTTCACACACTCTAACATCTTAAAAGTCTTACCTTAACCACAGATTGTCCTCTTTCCCTTACTTTTAAAGCCATAAAGTGTGAATAGTGCCATGTTCTTCCCTCACATCTACATGGGATAAGTTATAAAAAATTACCCTCCTAGTCTATAGGCCTCTGGGGTTTGGCCTATATCACTGTATTGTTTGCTGCCCAAAGTGACTATTGTTTGAATATACACTTACTGTATTTTACCCACTCAGAATTAAGTGATATTCATTACAGTTATTAGGGCTAGAGAAAAATGTTTTTAAAAAGTCACATGGCTTTGGGGAAAAGATATCACTAAAAAAGTTGTGATTAAGAGGGAGAAGAGAAAGATCAGGAATGGAGGGGAAGGTAGAGGACGTAGGGAGGAGAGAAAATGCTGGCCAGTGGATCTGAAGTATGGAAAGCTCAAGGAAAATGAGAATACTGGCCTTCCCTGAGGACAGGGCAGAAACAACTGGAACTTTCAACATGAGAGATTAGGATTAGACCAAAGGAAGCACTGCCGTACTGGGAAGTGGAATGAAGATGCTTCTGAGAAAGACTGCGGAGTCTACTGTTCTTAGAAATCCTGAGTAAAGGAACGTCGGAAGTGTGGAGGGAGCTAGTGTAGAAAGAGAGGAGGACTGAAAGAATCCCTTACCACCTCCTCCGGAGCTGTCTTCTGCCCTCCCTTATCATTCTGGATTGTCCAATCCCTCTGTCTGAAACAGATTTGATGACTCAACAATGACCAATTAGGCGTTAACACATCTATCTCTGGGGTTATCTAGCCATCTTTATGGAGAACAGGATCTTAAATCTCTGCTCAGCGGGACAGCTAGAGGCTTTGCCTAAACGGTGGAAAGCACTGTAGACATTTTTCATAATTATAATGACTTTTTACAGGGAGAGCCATAACTCTTGCTCCATCACTCCACTGCGAGAGAAGAGCCCGTTGCAGACTCTGTGATGTGGGGAATGGAGCCATCTGATGGCTGTCTTCTTCAGGCGGCCTGGGCTCTCCTATCATGAACAACTTCTGGGAGCAAAATTCACGAAGGAGGATAAGATGCTCTCTATTCTGGGTACCCCTCTAATGAGATGAGACAGATGGCAATTTCCAGAGGTAGACAGTGAGTGACAGAAGGTCAGGAAATGAATGAGTGATGTGCAGCCTGGCCAAGCTCCAAATGGCTGTGTGTGGAGAAGGGCATTTTGGGAAGTCATTAGCTATGGAAGTCTTCCTGGAGGAGGCAAACATGCTGCTGAAAAGGAGGAGATCATTCTTAGAGGAAATAGCCCTTGTGTAGAGGTGGGTACGTGTAAGGTGGGTAAGCAGAACAACTTGGGAGCCAAGATTCTATTACGGGTCATCAAGGGTCTTTCTTGTCATCTCAGTTTGCCAGTTGGTTAGTTAGCTCATATTCCCATCATGTCTCCTGGTGCTCCCCTGTAGAACAGCTCCAGCTTTTCTAAGAATTCATGACACCCTTTGAATCAGGCCTATTTTTCTATCTCACCGCCACTCTCTTGTCCTACCTTGGTTATAACTTTTGGGTTTATTTCCTCTTCACCTTAAGACATATGTAAGACTATGAGCATTCTTTCACATTTTGTTTCTGGTTTGAATTTCCCTCTACCTACCAGATAGACTTTTTCGCATCCTTCCAGTGGTCTGTGCTGTCCTCACTACACCATAGAAGCTCTCTGGGGCCAGTAAAGGACAGCCTGTCAAAGTGTAAATGGTGAGGCATCTCTGTCCTTTTCCCAAGCTAAGTGCCCTCAGAACCTTACCCTGACTGATGCCTTCCTTTGGCTGATTGTTAGCATCGATGCTCTTCTTAATGTTCATTTTCATTGATGTGTTGCAGTCTGTGCATCCCTGACAACAGGGCTGGTGTTTACATTTTTTCCTCCATTTCATGCTTCTCGTAGTGAAATTTAGAGTCTGAATTAATAATACTCCATGGTACCAGAGGTGAACAGTTACTTAGATAACTTGAACCGTGTAGACAACTTTCGTTTTTATGAAGCATGTTTAGAGAATTAAAGTATCCATATGGTTGCTTCTGTAAGCCTCTCCTTTGGTCAGGTAGATGAACATAATGTGATGGGTGTATCTTTTCTCATCGAGATTGACCTTTAATATACTCCTAAAAGATTCTTTCTTTGGTCATAACACAGAAAAAGATAGCTACTGTGCTTCTTTGATTCATTCCATACATTGCCTTATTTGTGGCAGCTACTACTCTGGACAAAGGATGCAAAATGAATACGACAAGGTCTCCCTTTTAGGTGCTTTCAGGTTGGTGGGAAGATAGACAAGTAAACCAGCACTTACATTTAGAGTGTGATCAGAGCTGTGATGGAGGTACTGGGATGAGGGCTAGACCTCTTACTCAGATGCAAGGAGGTGTCATTTACTAGCCCTGTTGGCAGAAGGAGGGGTGAGTGGTCGTGGTGGTAAGACTAAGGCTAGACGCTGGAAAGTCCTTCTCGATTAGGTTATGATTTCTTCATCTATGCATTCATGCTTGAACATCATTCAGGCACAAGGACCAACTCTATGCCAGTCTCTATGCTAGGTCTTCTTTAAAGCTGAATAAGATCAAATCTCTGCTGTCAAGGAGCTTGCAGTCTAGAGTGGTGGATAGAAAAATAAACATTTAAACCATAACGTGATAAGGCCCGAGGAAAGCTGACATTTTCTCAATTAAAGCCAATGGAAACGTTATGCTGCTTAGAAAGATTAGAAGGGAGAAAAAGAAGAGGGTAATTTCAATGACGTACTCTCTTACTCCTTTCAAGTCTGTGAATAGGTTGATTCAAATTCCACTGTGCAGTTTATTTATCATCTGGAATCCCAGCAGTTGAAGGATCCAGAATATATCAAACTTCCGAGGTCTCTGTCTGGACACCCTTCTTAGTTCAGGAAGCAATTAGTCTGAGAGAGACAGAAGTGAGAGTGTAGGAGCAGAATATATATCCTTTTAAAATAATTTAGTAACAACCCTAGGTAAGTGACCAATAATTTATAGAGTCTATTCTCTTTATAGAGATATTTCCTTGCTGCTCAACCCACAAGCTTGCTGGGTTTAGAGGATTAATCTTTGACATAGTAAATATGCTCAAGTTGTAATTCAGTAGCAGGGATAAAGGGAACTTAGACTTGTCTTGTATAAGGGAAAAATATTAAATGGATTTGTTGAGGAAGCGCTATGGTAGTCGTTACTGTCTCTTGTACCTTAGCATCGAGAGTTTCAGAACTGCAAGGGACCCTGGCGGTCCTCCAATCCAGTGTCCTTATTCTGCAGATGAGAAGACTAAGACTTATGGCACATGAGATGGTAACAGATCCAGGACTGGAACCCATGTTTCCTGACTCACACTTTAAGACTTTCAGTACTACACTATGCTACTGCATGTCACATTCAAACGCTAACTTTACTTGTAAGACTCCCCTCTCAACTTCCTTCCACTCAGTTCTTCTCTGTCCCTTCCTATTGTCTACTTTAGCCAGACCAAGCTGCTTCCTGGCCTCCTGTCCATAATACACATTTTCTGGCTTCTGAAATGTCCCTGAAGTATTTCTCTCCCCAGACCAGGCTACCTTAACTTTTCTCTCCCTTCTGTTCCTTTCTCCCTCTCCAACTCAGCTCCATAGTCCCTCTTCCAGGAAGCCTTCCCGAAGTAACTCCTTCTGTCTTGGAATACTTCCTGGCTCTGTGTCTTTTCAGCCCAGTTGTTGGTTTGTACTTGCTGCTTTGTTGCTTAATAAACTTTCTGAAGTCAACATATAGGTATTTAGGTTCTATCAATTTACTTAGATTAGGAGCTTTCTAACAGCAAGACCTGGAACACATAGTGGGATTTTATATCATTGCCTGACTAGCTGGGGTTGGATAGTATGAGAAGGTTAAAGCTACTTCTGTATTTGGGGAAAGAAAAGAAGAAAAAAAGACTGACTTAGGGATGGGTAGGTATGGTGATCCTGCTTTGAAGCAGGGCGGGGGATTTGAAATGATTTCTTTTTTGTGGGGGGAGGTGATTAGGTTTGTTTGTTTGTTTGTTTGTTTAGATGGAGGTACTGGGGATTGAACAAACCCAGGACGTTGTGCATGCTAAGCACACGCTTTACCTCTTAGCTATACCTTTCCCCTCCCTGAAATGATTTCTTAAGGTTATTTCCAGTCTTGGGATTCTGTACCCTTGTGAACCAACTTGGATATACTTTGGATACACCTTTACCTGATGCTGTTACCATTTTTGTGGCCTGTGTTAAATGAGACGACACCCTGCAAGTAGTAGGTGGAAGACTGGTGTCTCCACTGCATGTTATGAAGGAAAAAAAAAAAAAAAGCTGGTGAAAGGACTTTCCTATGTGGAATGCATTGTTAGGCAGAGCACCTGGCTGCCCAGTGGATGACCTCAGTTGCTGCCTGGAGGTCTCTACCTCAGGGAAGGGAGGCCCTGAGAGCCATTTTGACCCAGGTTCAAATTCCCTAGAATAAACAAGCTGATCTCTTGCTCCAAGGTCCAGTCAAAGAGGCTCCAGTGTGTTTATTGACTCTTGCATGTCCCTGCCCTGGAGAACAAACAAACAGCTCAACCTGACTCATTCCCTCCACCACCTCTACTCAGTTCATCGCTGGGGTTTGCCAGGAAAAATCCCTCAGACCCCATGGAAATAAGAGGTCCAATGGTGATGGGCCTCTCTCTGGTTATGTGTTCCTGCTCCGCTTTCCCACAGAACATTCATCTTCTCTGGAGGTGCAGAAGACCAGCAGTAACTTCGAATTCACTTGGCTTGGGCTCTCTCCATTGCTGGAGGCAAATCAGCTTGCTTCACTGGTTCATTCACTCAACAAATATTTATTGAATGCCTACTGTGTGTGAGGCTCTCTCAGGACGGGAGCTTGCTTACTTTTGCTATGGAGAATGCTGATACTTCCATCTTTTAACTAAACGATTTGAAATCCCCTTTCATAGCATCTTCTTGTAGTAGTGGTAGTAGTAGCAGTAGTAGTGGCAGTAAATACAACCTTTACTCTCCTTTTCCACCATTGGGAGAACTTGGCTTCTGAACTCTATCTCCTATCATTAAGTCTTTGATGGATCATTTCTATCTCTTGGGATATGTCCCCACCTTGCTTTTCATTGAACCCTGCTCCACATTTTCCTCCGCAGAAAAAGAGGCAGTCTTATGTTCATATTAGTGCTCAATTTATTTCTTCTCTTTCTTAGAAGGGACTCAACTCACACCCTCCCCATTGTTGTGTCTAGAAGAGTTCTGTTTCCTAAATGGTGTAATCACTAAAACAGTCCCACGTGATGTTAAGAGGGGTTTATTGAAAAGGTATTTCATGTTCAGGTCTGTTTAGCAAACATTAGACCAGGCAAAACTAAAACTCTTAAACTGCAGGACTTCTCAGATTCATTTTGAATCTCTAAGAGGGGACATAATATGCAATATTATTAGACTACAGAACCCTTTTTAAAGAAAAAACTTTATCAGTTTTTGGGACATTAGGGTTTCTTGAAATTCAGTTTGGGAAATGCCGATGTCGTGGAAGGAATATTGGACTAAGAGACAGGAACCTGGAATTGCACTCATCTTTCTAGGTGACTCTGGGCAAATCACTTCACCTCTCTGGACATCCATTCCTTTCCTTGGAAAGACAGGAGTCTTAATTAAAGGACCCCTCAATCCTCTCCTAGCTCTGCCATTATAGAATTTTCCCCTTATTATTCTGTTTCTTTCTTAATATGAGTTTCTACCATTAGTTTGAGAACCCTAAAGTTGGGTATTATATCTTTTTCCCTCTGTGTATCTTCCTGAAACATCTAAGACAGGGCCCATACAGAATAGAGGCAGGGGGTAGAATGCAAATACCCAGCAAGTGCTGGCCGCTGTACAAAGGCAGCCACAGGTAGGCCCAACCTCCCAAGAATCAGAAACTTTGCATCTAAGATAGGTATCTTGACATACCCATAAAGGACATATGAATAATGGAATCAAACATTAAATCAGTAAAGGACTACAGAGAGCTGGAATAAATGCATTTTAGACATTACAGGAAAGGAAAGCTATTTATGAAAAGAAAACATGGTTGTTTCATGTGCAGCTGAACGTCTTAAGGGAAAGCTCTGAGAAGTCTCCTTGGAAGAGAAGCGCATTGGTATCAAGTGAAGAAAGAGAGGGTACTCTCTGCTGTTGGGCTGGGTGCAGAGAGAGGGTCTCCCTGGTTCATGGGGCAATCAACTTGGCTGAAAACTCAAGGCAAATGAAAGAACACTTACCTGGGAAATGTGATGGAATGGACCAGATGCTGAGAATCAATGAAGGGGAAGAAGAGCTGTATCTGAAACACCCAGGAAAGTAGGTCAACACACATTTCACTGGGGAGGTTGAAATCTCAGGGTGCTTGGACAAGACACACACATACGTGGATGGTCTTGGAGACAGACAGATTCCCTACTGGGTAGCCCAAACCTTTTGCCTTCTCTTGCATTGGGTGTGATGGGCTTGAGTCCTAGATTAAGTTTGTGCCTCTGGGCACTGTCACTCACAGAAGATAAGGTGATGAGGAGAGACGCTTATCTTTATAGCTGTTCTTGTTTAATTTACATTCTGTATGTGTGTGTGTCTGTAGTCTGTATGCACCTGTCTGTGTATGAATGTGTGTTTATATGAGTAAATGTGCATTTGCACATGTATGTGGAAATGTGGCCATGTTTTACGTATTTTATGGGTTTGCTGTGTCTCTCTATGGCTGTGTCTGTTGTAAAAGGGTGAGGTTCAATTTTATATGTATGTGTGTAAAATGGTGTTTACACTACATGTGTGTTTGGATAGTGGTCTGTTTTATATATACGAGGCATGTGTTCACATGTATGTTTTATGTATGAACACATATGTATTCATATGTCTGTATTTTAGGCTGTATCTGAGTTACTTATTTTTACATTTCTTTGTCTTTGGGGTGGGTTTGTTTCAGTAATTCACTAAATATTCATCGAAAGCCTGCTATGTACAAGGTACACATCTATGTATGTAAATGGGGCATGTCTCCTTTTGCATGTACGTGTGGAAAGTGGACATGCACTCTGGTCTATGTCAACAGTTTTTAGAAATGTCTATGTATATCCTAATTTTCTTGTCTAACTAATTTTTCAGTCTTGCCCTGCATATCATTGGAAGCTCCCCCAAATCTTTTTGGAAAAAGCAGGTGACAACCAACCAGATGTAATACAAGCATCTCATGTGTGTATGTCCATGTGGAGTGAAATCATGCCTTGTTCATCACCCTCTGGCAATCTCCCCCCAGGCCTTTGTGCCATCTCACTCTAGGCACTTCTTGCTCCTATAGAGCTTGGAAAACTACCTCAAAGACTCATTCATCACTATGAATAAATAGCCTGGTTTCCCTTCCTGGTCTGTCCAACCAGGAAGAAAGGATGGGAGATAGTCAACAACAGGTATTAAGCTCTAGCTGTTTGAGAATATTCTTTTCTTTTTCTCTCTCCCTGGCCTCATCTTTTCTATCCTTCACC
The DNA here is from genome assembly GCF_048773025.1 of Camelus bactrianus. Lineage (NCBI taxonomy): Eukaryota > Metazoa > Chordata > Mammalia > Artiodactyla > Camelidae > Camelus > Camelus bactrianus. The sequence goes on along the minus strand of NC_133550.1, from coordinate 13,684,977 downwards.
CAATTCTCCTAATCCCTCGAAAGAGTGGCACAAGGTTTTCTGTTCCCCCAAGAAACCAAAGAGAGAGCAAAAGAGATTTTGCTCCAAGGGAATCTGCTTCCATTTTATGGGGTTTGTCAATAATGTTCCTTCATTAAGATAGCATCTGAGCAGAATGAAAGAGGCCTCTGCTCTTCGTGAAATGAGTTGTTTTCTCTTGGGGGGGTAGGGGGGTATTAAATAAACCTGTTTTTTAAAAAAGTACCTCTGCAGCAAGGAAATGTGTTATTATTGTAATTGTCTAATGCTAATTATACTTATTACTATAATAACCATTTTGTTGTAACAAATGATGTAATCCTCTTTATTTCTGTCGCCGCCAGAGGCGAGTGGTGTGTCTACAACAAGAGGGGATTGGAGAGTGTTCTTGGTGGGGAGGTGCCGTCAGTCCAGTGACCGTGAGGGAGCTTGGTCTGGTGGATGGCTTTGCTGCTCAGCAGGTGGGGGATGCAGGCAGAAGATTACCTAGATTGTTTTACTCCCCAACTTCTCTCTGGAACTTCCCATTTTAGGCCCTTTCCTGAAAGTATTTAATTATTCAGTCCTTCATTTATTCATTCAACAAACACTCATTTAATACTTGCTATGTTTCTTATGTTAGAGTCGGCCCTGGTGATATAAAGTAAATAAGATAGGATCTTTACTGCTGGGAAGCTCACAGTGGTGGAGCCTGGTAGGCAAACACTATTTTCAGCGCTCTAGGATAAGTGAGCTATGGGTAGGTGTATTTAAAGTGCTCTGAGAGCATGCACTGTGTATGGAAGCTCAAAAAGCTGAGGTTTCTGGAGGAATGCTAAGACTTTGCCACACAAAGAAGGGGAATTGGTTATTCCCAGGACAGGGAACTCCTTAAGGTATGAAGGCATGTTGAAGCCAGTTTGTTTTGTAATATTAATATCAATAATAATAGTAGTTAATATTACTTCACATCAGACCCGGTTCTAGGCACTTGCATGTGTTAATTCATTATTCAGTTCATCTTCACAACAATGCTGTGAGGTAGCACTGTTGTGAAGATGAAGTAAATCAACAGATGGAAGGTGCTCAGAATACTGCTTAATGAGGGGTAACATTAGCTATTTATTATTGTTCCATTATTGCTATTTCTATTTAACAGATGCAAAAACTGAGGCTTGGGTAGAATACTTTGCCCTGTTTCACATATGCAGTGACCAGTAAGGCTTGGATTTGAAACCCAGCTCTGTATAGAGCCCCAGTTTTTAACCACTCTTATAATTAAGGTGTAGAGTGCATACTAGAGGGAGGTAATAATTTGTAGTGAGACTGCCAAATAGTTTGGGGCTAAAGTGTGAATGGGCTTGTGTACCATTACGGGTTCCCAAACAGAGGAGTAACAAGATCAGATCTGTGTTTTAGAAAGACAATTCCAGAAAACTGGGACTATGCGGACAGCTGGCCTCTGGGATGGCTAGTTCTTACTCTCAGTGTGTTCATCTCAGCGGTTGATACAGCTAACATGAGCCGCACGACTGCTTTAGTTGACTGTGGGCCATGGAGGAAAAAAAAGCTAGGGAAACTATCAGGTTAGTAAGATCTGGGGCAAGAGGCAAATCACATTTCCAAAGCTTCATAATCGGATTGTCTAAAGGGACAGCACTGTAGAGTATCGATAGGCCTTCACTTCCTTCAGTGGTAGCAGACAGTTCTGAATTTCCTTAATTTGTGGGTTAAGGCCTTGTCTGTCTTGCTCACCATGATCTCCAGTATCCAGCAGAGGATCTGGCAATAGTGTATGTTAATAAATCCATCACATGAATGACCATTCACTCTTCTGGAGCTCTGGGTATCCCAAGCTTGATGCTCCCACAGTAGAATTTTTTATTATTAATCAAAAAAGTTATCCCATCTGTTATGTACCCTTCTCTTCATCCATCACACACACACAGACATATCTTCTTCCTCCTTCTCCTGTCCTGTCCCCTTAAGTTCAGCCAGTTCCCTTTCGTGCAGTTTGAGGAATGGATCAAAAAGAACAGTAACAGTGGCTAACATCAACTGCATGCTTACCGGGTGCCAGGCACAGTCCTAAGCACTTTACATGTGTTAACTAAGGTCTCACAACAACTATGAGGCGATACTATTAGTATCCCAATTTTACCACGAGGAAATGGAGCTATGAAGAAGTCAGTAACTTGCCCAAGGTCACACAGCTGTTAAGTAGCAGAACTTCATCCAATACAGCAGTGCCTCTCAAACCTTAATAGGCATACAGATCATCTGGAACCTTGTTAAAATGCACATTCTGATTCAGTGCATCTGTGATGGGGTCCCAAATTCTGTGCTTTTAATAAACTCCCAAGTGATGCTGATGCTGTAGGTCTGTGAACTAGGGGGAGGAGTAAGGCTCTCCACCTAGTTTACTATGTCTCTATATCAACCGTTTTCTGACTCATGTTGTCACCTGATGTCGGAGTTATTTCCTTAATAGACAGGACATTTGTTTAAGACAGTTCTGTGAACCACAGGAGTCAGCTTCTCCCTGGGAGAGAAAGGGAAGTTGGCATTTGGCCGTTAGTATTAACACATCTGTATGATCCTTATACAAAGACCTGAGCCTAAGTGATGAGAGGGCGGCTCTACATTCCTAGGTGCAGGCCCTGCTTACTGTAGGCTCTGGGCACGTCTCCTGGTTGACGGCTGCTGGTGGAGGCACCTCCACCCCTATTCCACTGTGGCCGCTAGCTGAATTAGACCTAAGTATTTAGGGTAAAAGTGACCCAACCTCAAGGCTTCTGCTGTGGTCTATTGATTAACTGTGCTCTAGAAGTCCCCAAGCTCAGATGTCTGGATTTCTTGTTAGTCTCTTCCCAATGCACAATTTAAGAAGAAAAAGCAGAAAAGTATGAGAGAAAAGAGTAGATAAATACTTTTATTAACAAGTATTTATTAAGGCCCTAATATTAAAATACAGTGATTTTATTTTAACCCCCCAGGCCTCAGATTAACTGCAGGAATAGTGTTGTCAACTCTCTTTCTATAACTTTTCCTAATCAAGGCCACCTTCTCTTTTATTTCCCAGCAAGATGTACTTAGGAGATATACTTCCCAAGAAGTATGTGAAAGCAGACACATATTTCTGGAAGATTTAAAAAATGTTGTATTAAGAAGTCCAAAAGAAATTTTTCATTTTTCTATTAAGTTGGTGAGAGCCATGTCACAGTACTCTTGCCTCAGCCCAGATAACTGCAAGTTGATTATAGCCATTTGGGTGGGAAGCTGAACCTCTAAGTTCTCTTCAAACCTGAAGATTATCTGATTTCATTCCAGTCAGTTCTGGCAGCCTCTGGTGCTAAAGTGAAGCAGTTAAGACCCCATGGACATGATAACTCCAGACAGGTTTTCTCCTGGAAAAAACGTATGCAGTTCAGCTCTAGCAGAGATGGGACTCCCAGTGTGGGAAGGAGGGGTCTTAGTGTTGAGGGGTTTCTCTCATCCTCTCCATTCCTTCCTGGCCCCACGGCTCTCCTTGTAGTCCAGAAGCAGCTGTCTGATTGAGTGTTCAGCTTTCAGACCCTTCTTCAACTTTTTCTATTTAAATAAAAATTTAAAACTAGGTTGTTAGTTCATTCAGCGAACATTTGAATCTCCAGTACCTCCATTAAAAAAAGAAATAAAAATTAAAAAAAAGAAAATTATAAAGTAATATATATCAAGTAAAGATATCATGTTATTATAAAGTAACTTTCCGTTCTACATTCTGTGAAATTATTTTTGTCCTTTCCTCCATGTTTATAGTTTACAACCAACAACGTTCTCTTCCTTATTATCAAGTCTAAACTTTTCATTTTCCAGGATCTTTCTAGCAGCTGACTATGACCATCATCGCCCTAGTTTTTGACTTCCCAGTATGGAACTATCTGCACCAGCTGGGAAAACCTATTTCTCACCCTTGGCAAGCCTTACTTTCCTTCACTTGGGAGCCTTCATCCAGGCCATTTGCTTTGCTTTAAGGTTTAAGAGTTGCTTGCTTTAAGTGTTGACAGATTTAGCAAATAAAAATGCAGGATACCAATTAAATTTGAATTTCAGAGAAACAACAAATAATTTTTAATGTATGTCCCATGAAATACTTGGGCACAGGCATCCTGAGTTTTATTTGGCAACCCTCCTTCCCCTGTTCTCTTAATTTATCCACATGTGTCTCTTCCATTAGAACTCAAATCAAAGCTCATCTCTGCTCCTTGGCATGATGACTTAATAAAAAGAATATAGCCTTTGTAGTCAGTCACACCTGGATTCAAGCCCTGGCCCTCGGCTTACGTGTTGTGTGACCTTGTTTAAATCTCTTCATTTCTCTGAATCTGTACATTATTTTTCACAGCTCTTGTTAGGGTTAAAGTAAATAATGTTTGGTTTGTTTGCTTAGGGCTTACAAATTTATTAAAACCTCTCCTATCCAAAAGCTAATGTCTGCTTTGCCTGCCCTCTCTGCTTAGATACTCAACTTGTGTTTCCTTCAGTGTATTGTTGCTTAGGTTTTCAGCCTGGGTCAGGGTCCTGGGGAGGGGTCTTCTTTTTCTCATCAGCCAGGAGATGATCTATCGGAATCATTCCTTGTAACACCTAAGGCAGGGATCTACCCACAGGGAACCTCAGGGTAGGGGTAGACTGATGGGTTTCCATGTGCCTTTTTTTCCTGGGTGACTCGGAAGGAGCTCAAGATCAAGTCCTTTAGGTGCTCAAGAGGGAGTCTTCCAGCCCAGGTTTTCTTGCCACTGCTATGCTAGCTCTGCACGGGTTTTCTGAGTGGGCTGATGGTACAGAAGGGTGTGGTAAGAGGTGGAGAATGGGGGGGTAGCCAGAGTAATTGTTATTATTAGTGCTTTTCTTGGTGACTCAGATTGATTGTAAATACTTTGATTCATAAGAGAGAATTGTAGTGATGGAATACAGGTAGAAAGGCAAAGGCCTTCAGTGGATTTTATTTATAACTTCTGGTCCCCAGCCAGAGGACATAACTTCTTTTGCCCAGTTGGGCTCTTCTGTAGCCCTTAATGGCAGGTGGGAGGTAGAATCTGATGCCCCTGTTTCCTCTTGCCTGAAGCTTGCTCGCGGCCATCCCTATTGTAATACTTACTACTTCCTCTCACTCTAGCTGCTGGGGATATGGGTAAGCAGCCAGGTTATCTAGATCTCCCAGCTCTGATTTTTATCACAAGCCCAGGATGAAGGGAAAAAATCCTACACCTGACCAAACTCAGTAATAGAAGGTGGTTCCCCTCCCTGCCTCCTCTTCTCTGGTCCCCTGGAGCTTATTTCACTGGAAGAGAACGCAGGTTGATGTATTTTTAAATGGCTTTGATTTTATCACCTTGCTTAATGATTTGGCACGTTATTTATTAGATGGGGAGCTTCCCAGAGGGGCCTTGCCCATTAACGTATAAATAATGTGGCAAATAGTTCAATAGAGCCGTAAAAAAAGTGATTTAGAAATAAATTGACCTCTGTTTGTTACATGTAAACGAAGGCCCAGAGTCATAATGCATTTCTTGCCCTGAAGCTGGGATGGTGGGGTTGGGGTGGGAAGGGATGAGTAAGAGGCTAGTGCAGGCACTGGGGAGATTTTTTGGTCCCAACTCTTTTTTTCTCTGCCACGGTTGAGGGTGTGGCAGACGTGATGTGGGCTGCATCCGGTGTGTGTGTGTGTGTGTGTGTGTGTGTGTGTAGCGGGGTGAATAGATACCCATGGTCTGGGGCAGCAATCCAATTGGTGCGGATTGGGGAGGGGTGGTTTGAAGTGGAGATTTCTTTCTGGACACAAATCCCTGTCTATGATTTCATCATTACTAAGTTGACATTTAACCCAGGGAGGTGGAAAGAGAAGTAGATAGCTGGGAAGCAGGGGCTGTCTTGGTGCACTCCAGTCACCATGGGGAGCACCTTGGGTGGGGATGCTGTCTGGTTTCTCTCTCCCTAGTACAGTGTGTAGCACACAGCAGGCAGTCACTAGATGTTTATTAAGCACATATCCACATACCTACCATGATTAATGGAGGGAAAGAACGGTACAGATAATTTCTGAACTAGTGGTGGATAAATAAGGAGTAGAATAGTTAACATTCAGCAAGAACTTAGTATTCACTAGGCATCTTATTAATCAACTTACCTGTGTAACCTAGTGAAATCTTTTTTATGTTTAAATTGTAAAATATGCCACATATTCATTAGAGTGTATAAAGAATATATGTGCGTTTTAATGAATAATGTTGCATGTAGAAACACCCATGTAACCAACCACCACTCATAAAAAGAAAGAGCTTGGCCAGCAGCCCAGGAGCCCCTGTGTCACTTCCCTTTCCCAAAAGTAACTATTCTGTATTTTTTAATAATAATTTTCTGGCTTTTCATAATGGTTTTAGTACCAATGTGCACATCTGTAAATAATAGAGTTTTGCTCTTTTTTAAATTTTATATAAATATATTCAAATTGTGAGTCTCTTTTGTCTTACATTAAATTTTTTTTGTTTTGGGGTTTTTTTGGGGGGGCAGGTAATTAGATTTATTTATTTATCTATTTATCTATTTATAGAGATACTGGGGATTGAAGCCAGGACCTCATGCATGCTAGGCATGAACTTTACCACTGTCTTATGTTTTTTACTGAACATTTTATTAGTGAGAGTTATTCATGTTGTTGCTTTTAGCTGTAGTTTATTAATTTTCATTGCTGTACTTATTTCATTATGTGTGAATTTATGATATTTTATCTGTTCTACCACTGATGGACATCTGCATCCTTTCCAGTTTTTATCAGTTGAAAATAGTGCTGCTCTGAACATATTTGAACATGTAGCCTAGTGCTCATGTGCCCACGTTTTATAGCGGAATTTCTGGGTTACAGGGTATATGAACATTCATGTTTACTCAGTCATACCAAATTGTTTCTCAAAGTACTTGTACCAATTTTCGCTCTAACTAGAGTATCTGAGAGTTCCTATTGTTCTACCATCCTTGCCAACTCTTGGTAGTTTCAGAATTTTCCAGTTTAATCTTTATAATATCATATGAAGTTGGAGTTATTATTTTGCCATTTTATAGATAACTAAACTGAGGTTCAAGGTATTTAAGCAGCTTGCTCAGAGTTGTATAACTGGCAAATGGCAGAGCCAGTATTTGAATTTAAACCTGACCCCATCCCTGAGCTTGAAATCTCAATAGTTACACTTTGTCTTGATGATGAATACTTTGAGATTTTGGATAAATTATATGGCAAAACTCTTCTGCACATTTAACTTTTTTAAACCAATTAGAATTTTCTTCTTATATATTACAATATATAAAATGGACCATCCTTCTTTATGCTTGCTACCAACTTGTGCAGTGGGAAAGGTGGCTTGTTTGCTATGTGGAGTTGGGGGAGACATTTAAGGTTAAATATTTAACCTTAAATATCTGTCAGAGAGTATCTAACATGGAGTTGATTGTAGGATGTCCAGAAGAAGCTTCTGTAGGTGATCCAGACCATCCCCCTCTATAGGCAAGTGAAAGGTCTGTAAACAACTCTAGGTCGAGAGACTCCGCCCAGGAGCCAGAAAGTCCTTTTTTTCTTGCTTCTTTAATTTCTGCTGCTGTTTTAACTCTTCCCTTCTAGTTCATTCTTCCAAAGACAACCCGTAATATATGATCAAAGGCCCCTTTCTGGTTTCAGGGTATCTTGCTGGCTGGGCAGAGTTTCCAATAGAGTAAGGGCTTTGGGGTGTCTTTCATCCCAAGGGCTCAAAGCCTCCCACGGACATTAACCCATTAATCATCAAGCTGCTCTGTGAAGTTGAGAACTAGTCAGTGGGAGCCTCCCCCGCTTCCCAGGTAGAGAAACTGAGTCCATGACTTGTCCAGAACTGCCCAGGGAGTCAGAGTGGAGCCAGAAAGGAACCTAAGTGTCCAAGGAGACCATCTCCTCTACTGCCAGTGATTCAGGGCTCCAGGTTTCTGCATATTCAGCACAAAAAAGAACTCACTAGAGGATGGTGAAAGTTGAGGCCAATGTTTCAGAGTATCAGGCTCCTTTTTCGATTGCTGAGAAAGACAGCCTTGCTCAAGGAGATGTGTGTGCAATCTTTAAGACCAGGGCCAGGGTCATTCTTTTTTTTAATTGAAGTATAGTTGATTTATAATATCATATTAATTTCAGGTATACAGCATAGTTATTCAATATTTTTATAGATTATACTATATGTAAAGTTATTACAAAATAATGGCTATATTTCCCTATGCTGTACCATATACCCTTGTTGCTTATCTATTTTATGCATAGTAGTTTGTACCTTTTAATCCCATACCCCTGTCTTGCCCCTCCCCTCTTCCCTCTTCCCACTGGTAACCACTAGTTTGTTTTCTATATTTGTGAGTCTGTTTCTGTTTTGTTATATACATTTGTTTGTTTTATTTTTTTAGATTCCACATGTAAATGATAACCTACAGTATTTGTCTTTCTCTGTCTAATTTACTTCTGTGAGCATGATACTCTCTGGGTCCATCCATGTTGTTGCAAATGGCAGAATTTCATTCTTTTTTATAGCTGAGTAATATTCCATTGTATGTATATTACCATATCTTCTTTATCCACTCATCTGTTGATGAATGGGTTGCTTCCATAGCTTGGCTATTATAAATAATGCTGCTGTAAACATTGGAGGACAATGTATCTTGTCAAATTAGTGTTTTTGTTTTTTTTTGGATATTTAGTCAGCAGTGGAACTGCTGGGTCATATGACAGTTCTATTTTTAGTTTTTTGAGGAACCTCCATACTGTTTTCCACAGTGACTGCACCAGTTTACATTCCTATCAGTAGTATTCCCTTTTCTCTACATTTTGCCAACATTTGTAATTTGGAGACTCTTTGATGATAGCCATTCTGACAGATGTGTGAGGTGATATCTCATTATGGTTCTGATTTGCATTTCTCTAATGATTAGTGATGTTGAGCATCTTTGCATGTGTCTGTTAGCTATCTGTATGTCTTCTTCTGAAAAATGTCTATTCAGGTCCTCTGCCCATTTTTTAATTGGGTTTTTTGTTTTTTTGATATTGAGTTGTATGAGCTATTTATATATTATGGATGTTAACTCCTTACTGGTAATATCCTTTGCAAAAATTTTCTCCCATTCAGTAGGTTGTCTTTTCATTTTGTTGATGGTTTCCTTTGCTGTACAAAAGCTTTTAAGTTTAAGTCCTATTTGTTTATTTTTGCTTTTATTTCTTTTGCCTTAGGAGACAGATCCAAAAAATATTGCTGTGATTTATGTCAAAGAATGTTCTGCCTATTTTCTCTTCTAGGAGTTTTATGATTTCTTGTCTTACATTTAGGCCTTTAATCCATTTCAAGTTTATTTTTGTATATGGTGTGAGGAAATGTTCTAATCTCATTCTTTTACATGTATCTGTCCAGTTTTCTCAGCACTGTATTGAAGGGACTATCTTTACTCCGCTGTCTATTCTTGCCTTGTTTGTCATAGGTTAATTGACCATAGGTGCATGGGTTAATTTCTGGGCTCAGTTCTGTTCCATTGATCTCTGTGTCTGTTTTTGTGCCAGTGCCATGCTGTTTTGATTACTGTAGATTTAAAGTATAGTCTGAAGTCAAGGAGCACGATATCTCCAGCTTTGTTTTTTTCCCTCAAGATTTCTTTGACAATTCGGGGTCTTTTGTGGTTCCATATACATTTTAGAATTATTTGTTCTAGTTCTGTGAAAGATGTCATGGGTGTTTTGATAGAGATTGTATTAAATCTGTAGATTGCTTTGGATAGTATGAACATTTTAAGAATATTAATTCTTCCAATCCAGGAACACAGATATCTTTCCATTTCTTTGTGTCATCTTCAATTTCTTTCACCAGTGTTTTATAGTTTCCAGCATATAAGTCTTTCAACTCCTTGGTTAATTTTATTCTTAGGTATTTTTTCTTTTTGAATGAAATTTTAAATGGGATTGTCTTCTTGCTTTCTCTTTCTGATAGTTCATTATTAGTGTATAGAAAAGCAACAGGTTTCTGTACACTGATCTTGTATCCTGCAACTGTACTGAATTCATTTATTAGTTTTAATAGTTTTTTGTAGAGACTTTAGGATTTTCTATATATCGTATCATGTCTTTTGCAAACAGGGACAGTTTTATTTCTTCAGGATCATTCATTTTTGCATCTTCAGCTGTGCTTGGTACATAGAAACCTCTTAATAACTGTTTGCTGAGTGAATGTGTGAACAAATGAATGACCGGATGCCTGAATCTGTATTACTGATCTGGGCCTCCTCCCCACTCCCAGTTTTCCCTTCTAACACAAACATCTTTGGGAAAAGGCACAAACATGAGGAATTGAACTTTTAGTCAAACTTCTCTGGATGAGATGTGAACCTAGGTGGAGCATTGTGAAGAGGCGCCTTAGGTTGATAGTCTGGGAATGGAAAAGGGAATGCGGGGAGGAGTTCCTGTGACTCACTCTTACTTTGCCCAAGATCTACGAAGAAAACTAAATTTTAAGCTTATTACAGGAATTCTGTGAGTTCCTGGTGCTCACCTTCCAGAGTATGCATCTGGGACAGGCATCTCTACCAGTTATAGCCTTCATTCCTTCCCCTGCAGACAGCAGAGCTCTGGACCATGTGACCAGTACGAATGTGAATTTCATTTTCTCCAGGTACCCATCATTTTGATGAAATTCTCAGTGGGCTACTGTTTAGAGGAAGCGGTGAACACTTGTCATTTTAAAATGCTCTCAGTGTGCTCAGAGATCGCAAAATCAAAGACTCTTTCAGGGCTGGAGGAAATCCCTGAGGTCATGGCTTACACATCCCTGTGCTGCAGTGGAAGATGCCTAACTCAGTTTGGGGGTGAATTGGAGGAGAGTTATCTTGTTTAGAACGTTTGCATGTATGAGACTCCTTATGTCTAGTTCTACATATGACCCCATGTGTATATGCAAATCGCTTTAACTGTGGTATATAAGAATCTCTCCGAGGGGCTGTGTTGGGGTGGGGAGGTCCACATTTGTGCAGGCTACTTTGCTTCCTTTGCCAGTGTCTTTTCCTTTAGGCCTAGTATAGCTTTTCTCTCTCTTCAGACTCTCCTTCCCCTCACCCCTCACTTGATGCCAGTTGGAAATGCCTGAGGAATCTTGAGGTTAGGGTTGGGGGCATTCACTCCCAACCCTTCTCCAGGCCTGTCTTTATCTCAGCCACCCATCTGATCCTATCACCATCCTTAGGCGGGCTCCCTGCCGCCTGCGTTTATCTCCCTGTTTTATGATGTCACTTAATTAGCTCATACACAGTGTTTTTATGGGACAAACACGGCCTTGTTTGCCTTATAACTGAACTTCACGGCTCTGTGGGGACAGGTCAGGAAGTCTCAGCCCCGTGGTGTTTGGAGTTCAGGAATAACTGGGTCTTTAGGAACCTAGGAATTTGGGGGAATGGTCTGAATTGGAGATCTGTCTTCCATAAACCAAAAAAGAGTCACTTCTTCTTCTCTAGTTGCCCCTCCCACAGCATATGAATAACCCTATTGGGGACTGTAAAGCCCGTGCCAACCATCAGGGTCTGTCCTGAATCTGTGTTGTGCGTGTGGCTGTCATACTACATACATGGGTCCACAGATAGAATGGCCACTTATAGGGTAGTTGGAAGCCTCCTGAACAGCCACTCTAGGGGAATGAGATACTGATAGTAGGACAGACACTAAGATAGAGCTGGTGAGCTTGAGGTCCCAAGTGAGAAAAATGGAGAGGATCTCATTCCTTTGACAGAGGAACTTGCGGGCCTAGTGGGACAATTGGGGGTGTTGAACCAAACAGGAACAGGGTTTATCCAGATGCAATGCTAACTAGGGAATTGGGGATTACTGTTTATGCTGGTCTGTAGGAATGCAACGTATTTTGTGTGTGTGTGTGTGTGTGTGTGTGTGTGTGTGTGTGTTGTTTTGTTAGTTGGTTAGGTCAAGGAAGGTCTGGGAAGATATAAAAATAAACTATCCAGAATCATTCTGGAAAGATACATTCTGTCTGATTTTCCTACATCCCTAATGAAGGAGACCTGCTCTCGGCTGCCATGTGTGACAATCTTTTGTCCAAGCAGCTTTCCGTCTCCTCTTGCCCACAGAGTCACCAGGGGACCTACACTTGCACGTCTTAGAAATGTTCATAAGTGATCTCTTGATAAACACATAATTCTTTTCTCAGCTTTAGACAACACATTTCCCTGGCTTCGTGTTGATGAGTAACCAAGTATGTGTATGTGAAATCTGCATGGAGGGATGGGAAGCGGAAGCCAGTGTCAGTGTGGAGCTGGGAAGAATGTTAGTAGAGTAGTGATTGGAGGAGGAGCCACTAAACTGTAACTATAATAACTAAGAAGTAACGTAATCCTAATCTCAGACCCAGAGACTTCTTTGAATACGTTAATATGTTTTAAATTTAAAACTGGATATTCTAAATATCACCCCCACTTCTGGAATAGTCTGGATCTAGTTCTGCCTCGAGGCCAAAGATTAGACCAAATGATTCCCAAACTCACAGAGAAAGGATTCAATCATTCTGGGGCCCCTGTTTTGTTAGGATGTCTTCAGGAAATTTCCCCTAAATCTTCCTGCTGCTGCTTGCAACACCTTATGAGACTGGTGATGCTTACAGTTCATCTTCAATGTCCCCTCCTCCCTGCGAGCTTGTGACAGCACATCTCACCTAAAAAACCATTAGGCTCTGAAAGTGTTGGGACTGGCCCCGGCACGCCTTTGCCCTTCTGCGCTGTCCTTTCTCCGGATGACTTCAGAGAAGGTGAGGGTGGTGTTCAATGGATGCTCCAACCTTCCCCTCCTCTTCGCTCTGAATCGCCAATATATTTTCTCTGACAGTTTGCACAGATAGTTAAGATACCATGTAATTACTGTTGCATTTGAAAGCCAAACATAATTTATCTCTGACAAGCTCAGTCATCTTTGGGATGGCTTGGTATATGTGTATTTGTGTGTGTGTGTGTGCATGTGTGTGTGTATATTGGTTATGTGTTTTTGTGGGAGCATAGTAGGTATTAGGCTCTATGCCTTTCTCCCACTCAACTACCTTCCTTTACTGAATCAAGAAACTGGAGTACACGGAGCCCTGGAGGGAGAGACAAGGGTCCCTGTTCTCAGGAGACTCAGTATGTTGATACTCAGGCTAACAACAAGCACACAGACATAATGAGATAAGGGCAGAGGTCTGGGTAGTGACACAGGATGGAGAGACACTACTGGAAGCAAAATGGGTCTTATTGACAGAGGACTTCTTTCAGGAGGGGTTACGGGAGAGTATTTGGAAGAGGTGGATTGGGACAAAAGGGGGAGCAAAGGAGGGAGTCTTTGATGAAAGAAAAGAATGACTTTTAAGGTAGAAGGAGAGACATTTGCAGGAAAGGAAGCAGTTTTGCCCAGCTGAAAGGAAGTGTCTGAGTGAAGGAGTCGTAGGGAAGTGGGGGGTGGGGAGAGGGGTGTTCCAATGGGCAGAGGGATCAGAGTGCTGGTGGTGTTTCATCAAACTGCTGCTGGGAGGCATTTAGGCAGTGCCTTTGAAGCACTAGATCCATGGTGGGGAGGGAGATTTGCCCTGCAGTGAGAAATTGGGCTTGAAAAGAGCGAAGAGGGCAATGAAGAGATGAGGGCAGCTACTAGGAGAAGGCATGAAAGCCTGGGGAAACAACTATCAGGGCTTCTGAGCTTGTGCCAGGGGAGGGGGAAGGGTGACCAGTTCTTTTCCACTTCCCTTCTCATTCCAGTAGGAGAGTTTAAGGTTGGATGAGAAAAAGGATTATATAATTTTCCAAAGCAAAATGCACCATTGCATTATCTCTGTGCCCTAAAATAGGTTTGGCCCGTGAGGAGGGTGCGCGGCTCTAAGGCAGAAAGATGTGCAGGGATCGGGCTCATCTTCAGCCCCTGAGGTGGAAAGGGAGTGGGGGTAGTTGGTGTTCTTTAAGTTTTGCTCTCGGCGTCTCTGGCTCAGGCTTCTGTCAGTACAGACCTGCATCCCGGCCCCGCCCCAACTGTTGATTATACCCCTTGGGATGCATCATTGCTAGGAAAGCAGATGTGCCAGATGTGACATGTTTGAAAGAAAAAAATCCTTTACCTCTGAGCCTTGGGGAGAGCTGCTAATCACCATCTTGCTGCTGCTCGTGGGGAGGGCAGGGCTGAGGTAGGGTTTGTGCCAGCTTCGTACCCTCTAGCCCCTCTGCAGGAGGCTCTCCAAGAACCAAAGGGAACAGATGAGGAAGGAGAGACAGGAGAGAAGGAAGAGAAACTGCAGCCCATATCTAATGGAAGAGATTTGGGTTGCACAGTAGTGGGTGGGCTGCCAGTTAGGCCATCTTTCTGGGTTGGGGCAACTTATGTGTGTGTGTGAGTGTGTGTGTGTGTGTGTGTGTGTGTGTGTGTGTGTATGAGTATGGGTTTCTAGGAATTCAACCCAATGGCATCACTTCAGTTTATCTACCAGATTCTTCTGTAGGACCCCCGTGACTTCCTCCTGCTTCATGCCCTGCTACTGCCCACTAGTTATTCCTGGTTTTATTTTCTTCCTGTCCTGGGAAACTGAGCTCAGAACTTGCAGTGTGTTTTGTCCTTTGCCTGAGGGGAGCCTCCTGAGTCTTGCTGACAGATGTCTCAGTCTGGGAAGCCCCAGCATGCTTTGCTTGGGCCTCTCTGCCAAGACAGCGGCTGAGGTACCCAAATGTCAGGGCCCCGGTGCTTCAGCTGCTTCCCCAGCCATTTCGCGATGCTGATGGGACAGAGGCACGCTTCCTTTGGTAAGACTAGGATGGGTTAGGAGAAGAAATCCAAGAAAGACTCTTGGGTCTACTAGAAAGTTCTAGGTCTGAGGTCGAGGTAAAGTCACACAATACTGCCTAGTGCCTGGGGAATGGAGGTAATGGTGCTATGGGATCTACAATCCTTAGGAGTGGAGTTGATTCCAGAAAAACTTCTGCTCACATTCTTAGGAAGTGATTCTTGAGTACATCTTTGTTTAAGTGTTAACATTTCCTGTTTTCTAAACCAGATTCTAACTCTTCTAATCTGACCTCAAAGAAAGTGGACATCTGACCACAACATCTAGGCCTAGGCTCACCCCAGGACCTTTATGCATATAAGTTCTGTTGTCTCTACCAACTAAAAAAATCCACTGACTAAACCAAATCTCAAAGTAGAGTAGCTCTATCCCTAATCCCGTCCTTAATCCTGATCCTGAAATGAGCCCTAACTGGAATTCCAATTCTAACTCTACTTCTCAACCCCCACCTTTCACTGCATTGCATAGAATGGTTTGAGGGGAGGAGGGGCTGGGGAAGAGAGGGCAAGATGAGGAATGCCTCTGGGGAAAAGGAGGAGGAGGAGATCCAGCCAGAGAGACCTGGAGGAGCCAGTGTGGTATCTGGGAGCCCCGGGCATGATCCTGGCACTTGCCAAGCCGTGAGTCAGGACATCATTCTCCACAGCATTTTGTTGGGGGTGTGTCTGGGCTGGCAGCTGGTAAACAGGCCTGCTTAGAATGAGGTGCTTCCCCTCTGCCCCTCTCCCTAATTTGGGGGAAAAGGGAGAAAGCTTCTATCCTGAGGGGTCCTTCTTTCTTTCCTTTTAGATGTCACAAGACTCAAGCTAGGCAAGACTTGGCACTTTGTCATTGGTTGCAAGGAAATCATGGAGAGATAATTCACTGAGAATGCAGAGTCTTAAGGCTTCTAGATGTGAGAGGCGACCTAGTCCAGCCCCCTGAGTGTCATCCCCCTCAGGGACGCTGAGTTGCTCCACTCTGCCCTGTGCCCTCTCATGACAGGGTCCACGGGCTACCCCACCGCCCTCCCACTGTTGTCATTGCCAGAATCCAGATAGGCATCCACTGTGGCTGGATAGAGATCTTTATGGGGGTAAACCCCTGCCTGTGGATGAAATAACAGCTGGAAACACCTGGAACTTTTCCCCAAACCTGGTACCTCTCCCCACCTAACTTCAGTCACGATGAGTCAGTTTTCCATCTACAAAATGGGACCAGTCCTGACCCTTACTCTCAGAGAAGGGAGAGAAGGAGCAGGACACTAATGATTGTTTTCTGATGTTGAGGGATGGTTAGGGTTATTATTGTTTATTCCTTGGGGAAGCCAGACAACCATCAGCCTGACTCTAAACACATGTCGTTCAACACAGTCACTATCCTTAGGGCTCGTGGAAGCTCTGCTCCTTCCTCCTCTATCCTTAGCCCACATCTGCCAATCCTACTGTAACTACTATAGATAGGACTTGCGGGCAAGGAGGGTGCCTGGTCTCCTGATATAGTCCCTCTTGGCCTCATTTTCATGTCCTGGAGCAGAATTTACATTCCCTCCCATCCTAGATTTAGCTCCTGTCTCAGTCTCCTCCACAGTTTAGAGGCTAAAAGTCCTCCAAAACCAACTAGGAAGGGACAGTGGCAGGACCTAACCCAGATGTACGAAAAATCTCTAAATCTCCATCCTTTGAATGACACGCAATTCTCACTTCAGCTCAGCCTGTCAAACTCCCAGGTGTTACCCGTTTGGAAAAGACCAGTGTTCCAGCTTGCTGAGGATTTCAAAAATGCAGTTAGATTTAGAAAAATGTCAGAATGTATAAGTCAAAAGAGAGTTGGGGCCAGAGTTCCTGCCAGCTGCCTCCTTTTTCTTTCTCATAATGCTGAAATATTGTAGTAATAACAATAACTAACATTTAAATGGCATTTTAAAGTTCCAAAGTGTTTTCATTTATAGCCATGCAATAACCTTGTGTGCTTGGAATTCTTACCCTCATTTTACAGACAAAGAGACTGAGGTACAGAGTACTTCATGTGATTTCCTCAAGGTTACAAAACTAGTAAGCGATGGAGTTGGTATTTGATTAAAGTCTAGTGACCATGGCAAGGGGGCTAAAAGGGTACCCAACAGTGAAAGAGTTAGGGATCCCTTTCTGAAGAATTTCCAGGGTGGGGAATACAAAGTCTAATGAAGTCCCAGAAGTGTTCCAAACTCAAGGGGTCAGGATAAGATGGTCTTGGTGTGGGACCCAAAAGAAATGAGGTCTGAAAAATTACATCTAACTGCAAGGATGAGAAAATATTAAGAAAACTGGGAAAGAAATGCCATCATCTGTGAGCTGGATAATATTTTGTTGGTGAAAATTTGGATTTCCTAAGCAGTCTGATTTAGAAGGAAATTCCAGAGGCTACCCTGTCCAGGTCCCCACCTATAGGCCATACTGTCCATGTGTGCTTAGATGCCCGGTTCTTAAAGAGAGCAGGGGAACCCCTTGTGATGTTCCATCCACCTGTTACTAATATCATCTTAGGCCTAATCCAAATTCCTTTTGCTACTGTCCCAACTAGTTCTGTGTTAGTGGGAACGGGGTAGGCGCTAACTATATCTCTATCTATAGGGGCTTGGAAAGCTGTCTAGAAGCTTCCAGTATAATATCCATTCATGAGTTTATAAAGAGAATTCATCAGAATTCATACTTTTCAGGCTTCTTCAGCCTAAATAACACCAACTGCCTTGGTCTTTCTTCTCCCATCCAGCTTTTGATTCATACTGCTTGTTCCCGGTCTCTCTGGGTGGTCAAGGCTCCCAGAGCTTGAAGAGCTGTTCTTTCCTTCTACTCTGATTCAGGCTGTCCTTGCCTTTTTACTTCATCTGTTGTAAAAGCTTCCTAACAGGACTCCTGTCCTTCAATTCTCTCCCTTGTAATCATCCTAAACTCTGTCGCAAGATTTGTCTTCCTAAAACAGGGCCCTCATCACTCCCCTTTCTGTTCAGAAGCTTTGCTGGTTCCTGTGGCTACCTTGTTGAGTGCTTACCGTGTCAGACCCTACACTAAGGGCTCTCTAGGCATCATCTAATTCAGTCACCACCCCATCCCTGTGTGGTAGGGCCCTTTGTCTTCTCTGTTCAAAGATGAGGAAACAGAGGTACAGAGTAGTTACAGAACTTGTCCAAGGTCTCATGACTGGAAAGAGGCAGAGCTGAGATTTGAACCCTGGGCCCCTTGCGACCCAGAGCCCAAGCTCTCCCGATACTCTGTATATTTTAAAATATATATATCATGTCTCCTGATGGCATGACCTGTGATACCTGTCATATCAAACGCCATGCAAAGCAGCCTATTTAGCAGTCTTCAACAAATGCTTGTTGATGGTTATGGTGATGTGGAAAAAAGCAGTTCTATGGTGCACGTGATCAGGAGGAAGGGAGAGTTTTAAGTGTGATTCTCCAGTTTGCCTAGGAGAACATGGACTTTGTGACCCATGTGGACTTTGCTGACTCCTTTTCAAGAGCCCCAGTTGTGTGCAGAGCTCTCCATTCAGTGGAGGAATCCTCTGGGGCCTGGGCTTGATTTCTGTCCTTGGGAAGCTCCCAGGCTCATGGAGGTGACTCCACTCAGATCTAAGACACAGGTGTTTTTACTGAATTTGCATGACTGTTGCAGGTCCAGACACCACCCAGCAAGAGTTTGGAGGCTCTAGTTTGCTTGTGATGGTAGAAGGTCGAAGGAGATGGTGACCGGGAGACCACAATACTCTTTGGCATCTCTAGCTGTCCTTCAAGTTGTGTCACCTGGTTGTGACACAGGGAATTTGGCTGGGCTGTGTGGGTTGCCTCCACTGTGTGGTCTCTGGTGAACCACTCAAGGTGAGGGGTGCCAGTGATGATTTACCCCAGAGGCTGAGGAGATGAGAAGAAACTCCTCAAAGCCACGGGGCAACAGAACTGAAACTATAACCACAGTCTCAAATGAACCCACCTGAATGTCTTGGCCTTCCAAGGTGGGGGCGGAGAGGTGGCACCATTTCTATGTCAGAATGATTCCAATCACCACCCCCACCGCACCTCTTGCCCCTGCTGCCTGCAATTTGTTTAAGTGCCCTGCCCTGAAGCAAAAGCTGAGATCTCAGTTTTTGGGGAAAGTGAGGTGCAGCTTCGCCTGACAAATGGGTGGGTCCCTACCCCCACTACCCCCGCCCAGTTTAAGAGCCCAGGGTGGCTCCCTTCTAACACCCTCCCTCTCTTTATGGCCCTGCCGCAATCTTTGATGTCTTCTTCTCGTGAAGGGGTGGTGAGGAAGAAAGAAGCCAACCTTAGCCAAAGAGGCTCTGCCCATGGAGGTTCTCAGGCAGGGGAAGGGGTTCAAGGGAGGAGGGCAGGGATTTAGCATAAGGAGTAGTTGGTTGGACTTATGCTGAGCATCCTTCCAGATCCGTATCTCTCTGGGAGATGTTGACATTATATTCTGTTTCTTTCACAGTGTTAGACAGAACACAGCATGGGCTTTGGAGTGAGCCAAACCTGGGTTCAAATCCTAGATCCTCAACATCCTAGCTTTTGGACCTTGGGCAGGTTATTTAACCCTTTGAGCTTTGGTTTCCAAATCTGAATTGAGTAATAGAATCTTTACTTCATAGGATGTGGTGAGAACAGCATAAAATGTGTACATAAAGTGCCCAGTAGAGTGTCTTACAGTCAAACTTGTTCCTTTGATTAAAAGAGAAGTTCCTTGAGAGCTGGGATCTCATTGTCTTGCTCCCCTCCCCCTCCACATCCCTCCACCTCCTCCAGCACCACAGGCCTCTGCCTCTTCTCTGCTTGGATCGGGAAGCCTTTTTCCTCAGGCATCTCCCCTCCTTTCCTCACAATTGCACAAATCCCAGGGTCTGTGCCAATCTTCTTTTCTGTCCTCTGCAGGCCCTCATCTCCAAATCCCCTTACGCTGGAGAATCCTGTAAACCACCTCCTTCTCCACACTTGGCAACTTTTCCTCCTCTCTGCCATGTTCCCTCTCTCCTCCATTAAACTTAATTTATTTGCTTTGCTCCTATTCTTATCCATCTATAATTTTTATTTTATAACCACTCCATAATGGTCTGGGGCCATTCCTACTGAATCATCAACTGGTCTTACTTTAGGATTTAATTTGGTTTTGTTAAAATTACTAAAATTCTCCCTGGGCAGGTGTAGACCTGGCCAGGGCAAAGCTCTCTAGGCTGTTGACTGTGAGGCCCCTCCCCACTGGTAGATTTCCAGATTCTTCCATTTTTCATTCAGCCATAGGGCGGGTGAATGTTCCTCGTGTAGCAGAGTGTGTGTGTGTGTGTGTGTGTGTGTGTGTGTGTGTGTGTGTGTGTGTCTCCATGTAGCTTGAAGTATGGATGTTTCTTTTAGCTATGAGAACATAGGTTAACACTGCCTAGGGAAAGGGCTGTAATGTACTTGAAGTGGCTAAAGAAGCTGTCTACAAGTGGCCACTATACCTGCACTTGGGAATACAGACACATTCTATCAGGGGTCATTTTTCTTTTTCCTTTTTTTTTTTTTTGAAGTATAATCAATTTACAATTTGTGTTAATTTCTGGTGTACAGCATAGTGATTCATGTATATATATATATTCCTTTTCTTCTTTTTTCTTTTTTTAAAAAATATTTTTATTGAAATATAGTCAGTTTACAATGTTGTGTCAATTTCTGGTGTATAGCACTTCAGTCATACAGGAACATACATATATTTGTTTTCATATCCTTTTTAACCATAAGTTACTACAAGATGTTGAATATAGTTCCCTGCCCTTTCTTCTTTTTCATTATAGGCCATTACAGGGTATTGAATATAGTTCCCTGTGCTATACAGTAGGACATTGTTGTTTATCTATTTTATATATAGTGGTTAGTATCTGCAAATCCTGAACTCCCAATTTATCCCTCCCTATCCCCTTTACTGCCTGGTAACCATAAATTTGTTTTCTATGTCTGTGAGTCTGTCTTTATCAGAGGTCATTTTTGGTGTGAAATCAACAGCAATAGGTTTTAGCTGCTTATACCTTTACTTTGCCTTCAGGGAAATGGGGTAAGAAAAGGTTGGGAAAAATAGAATTTCCATTTAGATTTTCCAATGTATTACTTATTCCCTTGCATAAAGATATCTCCATTAGATGCAGAAATTTTAGCAATGGGGTTATTGGACCCAGAAGCAGTAGAAGAGGAAATAGGATTCAGAGAAAATGAAAATAACAAAATTAGAAAGAAACCTCCTGAGTTGGATGTCTCATATTTACCCTGGTGGTTGATCACTGACTATCCCCCAAGGCCACCAATACACGCAGATCCCTTTGAGAAGTAGAACTCAGGCTGAACTTCCCTCTAAGTTCCACGGATGTTTTTGTTTTGTTCCCCTGTCTGAAGAGAGACATTGTCAGTTAATCAGAGCATGTATCTCCCTCTGCCTGCCCCCTCCATAGTCCTGGGATGCAAGTGGCTATTTCCTCACCTCTGTCTGTATATCTACATCCCAAATATTTCCTAAGGAATTGAGAAAGAACTCTATGGTGGGAAAAGTGAACAGTACACATCTTTCCTGGAGAACCCATCAAGCTAGATCAGGGAGCTGTTGGGCAGAGTCTGTTTTGGTGCCTCAACTTCCACTCCCTTCCTGCAGTTTTGCTTGGCTGGAATCAACTGACATTGAGTCTGCCTGTTTGTTTTAAGAGAAATGGGAATAGAGCTGGGGTGAAAAAGAGTTAGCCTCCTACTGGGGATAATGCAGTGGCTCAAGTTCTCCTTTAAGGATCTAAGTTTTTGTTTTTGTTTTAATTTTGGGGGAGAGTTAATTAGGTTTATTTATTTATTTTTAATGGAGGTACTGGGGATTGAACCCTGGACCTCATTCATGCTAAGCACACACTCTACCAATTGAACTATACTTTCCCCAGCTAAGGATCTAATTTTTAATCTAGAGGATTGAATGAGGCCATCTGAGGCAGCCTAATACTGGGGGTTTGAAAATTGACATTTTCTCACCATCCTTCCTTTCCTTTAAAAAATACTGTAACTGGGAAGAATGTGATTATCCTAAAACGTTTTATTTTTTAATTAAGGAGGGTTCATTATGCTACCCGTCTCATCTCGTCCCAGAGGAGGGAAACCCTGTGTTCAGCAAGTTTGCTAGGAAATAATTATAGGTTCAGATCTTCCCCAGGCCTCGAAATTCAATTAAATTTTTTTTAAGTTGCTTGCAGTCACATGGTATGTATATGTGGATGCACGCGTGAGCGTGCGTGTGTGTGCGCGTGCGTGCGTGCATGCACACGCACATGCATGCCCCAGTTTTCCTCGTAACTACTCTGGGAATGGGTTCTCAAATGTGAGGTTCCTAAAAGACAACCATGCCCACACTCCCAAGCCCAATTTCTTTGGCTGTATCTATGTGAGCTGATATTAACATGATGAGAAATGCTGTGTGAAAGGAACCTTACCTTGTTTTTTGTTGGTTGGTTTGTTTTTGGCTAGGACTGCCCTGATTGTCTACCAGTCCCCAATTCCTGGGATATGTCTCTGGCTTGTACTGAATCAGGTCCGTGTAAATAAGTGGCTCTCAACCCTCACTGTGGATCAGAATCCACAGTGAACTTTTAAACAGTAAAGCTGCCTGCTCCCCGATGTATTTACTCAGGTGGTGTGGAGTGGGGTATTTTTTAAAAGCTGCTCAGGTGCTGACGTGCTGCCAGGGATGAAAACCACTGGAGAGATGACAGCTGTGTCTGGGTGGCGTGGATGATGTGGGGATTTGGTGATTTGTCCAGACACCAAACAGGGTCGTGGGGCCCAAATTTGATTGCCTGCACTGCCCAGCTCACTGTGTGGTTATTTTGAACAGTGTCAGCATAGGGGCAGAGTGGTTACCTGTCCCTTGTATCCAAACTCTGAGTTATATTTGAACGTGGGTGGAAACAGGAACCCACAGTTTCAGGAACCCATCACCTCTTTCCTCATCCCAAGAGAGGGGGCAGTGCTATGGTAGGACTGTCCCTGTTTATGTAACAAAGATTATTAGGGAAGATCGTGTATAGATGACACACTTTGTATGAACATTCCAGAAGATAGGGAGGTATGTGTGGGTTCATTGAGGCCACGAATGACCTTTCCCCCAGTTTAAAGAATATAGCTAAAAATCTCCAGGCCTTAGGGCACAAGCCCTCCTGGCAGCCAGGAATATGGAAAGAGGGAAGGCAGGGCTAAGTGAGGTCAGAGTCTCACCAGATAATAAGCCAAAAGAGACACGTCTAATAGAACCAATAAATGAATTAATAAAATAAATAACATAAATATGCCTATGAATCCCCATATATATTATCAGCATATAAACATATATAGGTTTCTGTATATTAGCGACTTACATAATGTGCGTGTGTGTGTGTGTGTGTGTGTGTGTAGATTTAAATACAGTGATATTTATGTAACTACACCAGCCTGTAGAACATGGGGGTAATTATGCAGATAGCTCAGGAAAGTGTTTTGAAAACTGTAGCCATTTGAAAATTTCACTGATAGCCTGATGCTTCCATTTAGATTTGTAAATGATGTATATATTTTTTATTTTGTATATGGATGTTCATATATATTATAGATAGATACAAATATGTATTTGCTTTTTTTTCAGAGAAGAGGTGCTGAATCTGTGTAGGTAGCTAAAGCGGTCAATTCAGACTCAAATAATCTGCTCTGTGGCTTAGATAATCTGCATTTACTAGTTAATGTGAATCCAGTTCTAAAATCTTCAATTATTTGGCGCTACATAGATATGACCCCTAAAAATCTGAACCAGTTAAATGCACTTCATTTTGCCTTTGAGAATGCAGGTGTGTGGTGAATGGTTAGTAAGATCTATTGCGTCCACTTAAAAAGAAGTTTTATTGAGATATAATTCACCTATTTACAATTATTCATCCAAGTAAAGTGATCAATTCAATCCAAATTTGCTATATTCAGAGATATGTGCAACCATCATCAGTCACTGTTAGAACATCTTCATCATCTCAAAAAGAAGCCCCATACAGTCTAGCTATCACCCATCCAGCCCCTGCTCCCATCCCTCTCAACCCTAAGCATCCGTGAATCTTTCTGTCTCTATGGATTTGCCTGTTCTAAACATTTCAAATAAATAGGATCATACATGTGGGTCTTTTGTGATTGGCTTCTTTCACCTAGCGTGTTTTCAAGGTTCACCCAGATTACAGCACGGATAATATTTCATTTCCTTTTATTGCTAAATAATATTCCATTATGTGGATATACCACATTTTGCTTATCTAATCATCTGTTGATGATATTGTGTCCACTTTGAATTATCCGCCCTCTTGAAGGGAGGCAGAGTGGAAAACTATCCAAGAAATGGCTAAGAGAAAGGATATTTCAGTTCGGCTTTGTGATGAAGTCAGAATCTTCTCTCTCACCCTTTGTCCTTCTCTCTCACACATAGGCACACGGGCAGGTGCAAGCATACATACATATTCACATTCACTCTTTTGTCAAACTGACCCTGTGTTCTTTCTGGGCTAGACTGACAGCAGCTGGATGGTTCATGGAGGGGAGGAAGCAAACCTAGGCAGTCTCCAGTGACAAGAATAGACCAGCACACATCATCCACATATGTGGAAACACACTTTTGTCCCAAAAGAGCTTGACTAAGAAATTGTTTACAAACCACTACAGGACCCTTAACTGATCTCTGTGACATTTCTGTTCATCTCCCAGTTTGGTTCTGTATCTGAACTGTGTCTCTCCAAACTGCCTCCAAGATTGGGGCTCAGAGTCACAGAGTGTACAATGACGGTGGGAGGGAAGCCATCCACTGTCATCTTCTTGTCCCCTGTGCATAGTCCAGGCTGAGCTGACTACAGAGTCCAATGGTGGTGATTTTTTATGAAAAAGAATATAGATGAGTTTTATTAAGATTCCCCTCTCTCTACATAAGCAAAACAAAATGACAACCTACAGAATGGGAGAAAATATTTGCAAATGATACGACTGACAAGTTTAATTTCCAGGATATATAAACAGCTCATACAACTTAGTAACAAACAAACAAAAAAAACCAATCCATCCAAAAATGGGCAGAAGATCCAAACAAGCAATTCTCCAATGAAGACATACAAATTGCCAATAAGCACATGAAAAAATGCTCAGTATCACTAATTATCAGAAAAATGCAAACCAGAACTACAATGAGGTATCACTTCACACCAGTCAGAATGGCCATCATTCAAAAGTCCACAAACAGTAAGTGCTGGAGTGGCTGTGAAGAAAAGGGAACCCTCCTACACTGCTGGTGGGAATGTAGTTCGGTGCAACCATTATGAAAAATAGTATGGAGACTCCTCAAAAAACTAAAAATAGATTTCTCATATGATCTAGCATTCTCACTCCTGGACATATATCTAGAGGGAACTCTAATTTGAAAAGATACAGGCACTGTAATGTTCATAGCAGCACTATATACAATAGCCAAGACATGGAAGCAACCTAAATGAATATCAACAGATGACTAGATAAATAAGTTGTGGTATATTTATGCAATGGAATACTATTCAGCCATAAAAAATAAAATAATGCCATTTACAGCAACATGGATGGACCTAGAGATCATCATTCTAAGTGAAGTAAGCTAGAAAGAGAAGGGAAAATGCCATATGATATCACTCATATGTGGAATCTTAAAAAAGAAAAAAAGAGGACACTAATGAACTTATCTACAAAACAGAAACAGACTCGCAGACATAGTAAACAATCTTATGGTTACTGGAGGAAAGGGGTTGGGAAGGGATAAATCTGGGAGTTTGAGATTTGCAAATGTTAACTGCTATATATAAAAATAGACTTAAAAAACAAATTTCTTCTGTATAGCACAGGGAACTATATTCAATATCTTGTAATAACCTTTAGTGAAAAAGAGTATGAAACCAAATATATGTATGTATGTGCATGACTGGGACATTGTGCTGCACACCAGAAATTGACACAACATTGTAAACTGACTATATTTCAAAAAAAAAAAAATACTCTCCCTTCCAAAAAAAGATTCCCCTCTCTCTGGGTTTGCTTAGCAACAGCTTAGCTTTAAATAGGCAACTCATTCTTCTAACTGCTTCTGTTATCTTGTTGGCAAAACCAAAGTGAAGCATATGAGAAGATAACCTGGCCATTGAAAAAGAGCACCTTATTTAAACCCAAGATTGGCTACTCATGGATGAAATAGAATAAAAGGAGCTTTTCTGAATTGTTCGGTCTCAAACATCCCACTTTATTAAATACATCCAACATGAAACCAACTTTTGTTGTTTCACTTGAATCCAAATCTCCACTTTGGTACAGGTATGTCGGAGGAGGGAGTAGAACTGCTCTGTTAGGTTCATGGATGCTGTTCTGTTTCATCTGCTCCACTGGTGATGCCATTAATCACAGTGTGGATGTACCAGCTTTCCAGTTTTCACTTGGGATTTATGCGGCTACATACTACATAGGTTTGTGCTAGCAAAATAAAGTGTGCCAAGAAGGACTGGACCAGATACCCATCTACTCATTCAGCAAAGATTTATTGAGCCCCTACTATGTGCCAGGCACTGTGTGAGGTTCTGGGGTAGTGGGAACAGGATCCTGTCTACAAAGTACTCACGGTATATACTTGTAGAAGAAATGGACATATTAACAGATAGGTATAATACAGTGTGTAAAGTGTTGTGAAAGAAGGAATGCACAAGTGTTTTGAAAGCACCTAACCCATCTCTTTGGGGTGGGGGCGAGGTGGTGGGGCTGAACTCTCCAGGAAGAGCAGATGAGGAGAGCCAGAACTTTATTTCATTTACCTTTGTACCTCCTAGTCCTAACAATGAGACCATGCTTGTTGAATAGATTGATCAAGGATTTATGAAGTCTCTTGAAATGCAGTGGCGAAAGCACTGTAAGAGGAGTCAGGAGGTCTGGGTTCTGGTCCAGGCTCCACGATTGCAGTTTGTGACTTGGCCTCATCACTACTTGTCAAGATGAAATTAGGGTAAGACCTTGGACTACTGCCAGACCTCCACTTCCCCTGTTAAATAAAATATATTGTTCCTTCTTCCAGTATGTGTATAATACATAAGAAATAAAAAATTTTCTTTCTATAGTCCATTCATAGGATAGTCATCAGCTCTCTATAACCCTGTCCTTCCCCAATTTTCTGTGAATCTTTTAAAAAGTATCTTAAAGTTATTTGGGAAAGTATAACTCCAGAGTGTTTTTCGCAAAAGCTAGGGCAGGTTGACTAGTACTGAGGAGGTTGGAACCTGGAGAAAGTGAAATAATACTAAAGAATCCATTTAGCTTACTTTGGCCAGTGCTGACAAACAGTTTAAACCACCCTATGCTTAGAGCAGTGGGGCAGCAGGCAGAGCCCAGGGACTGCGTTGTGTAGGAAGGGACTGTGTTCTTTGTGGGAAGACATATCTGCTTGAGTCCAGCAGAGAGAGAGAGACTGGCGGCCCAAATGTCCTGACCTATTTGGAACAGGAGGCCTCACAATCCTGCCGATCGCCTTACCTCTTCCTTTCCCTTATTTTAGGCTGAAGTGAGGAAATAAAACCGAAATGTTCTGTTCTAATCCAACAACTCACCGTTAAAGATGAAGAGCCTAACCTTTCTCATAGAATTCATCACTCTTTGCCTCTGGAACTCTTAAGCTCTTGCTTACCTCAGTTTTCTCCTCTGCAAAATGGGTTACTGCCCTACTTACTATTTTTTTTTAATGAGGGGAGGTAATTTTAGGTTTATTTATCTTTTTTTTTTTTTTTTTTAAAACAGAGGTACTGGGAATTGAATCCAGGACCTTGTGCATGCTAGGCAGGCACTCTACCACTGAGCTATACCCTTCCCCCTCCTGCCCTACTTACTATTCGATATACTTTACTTATATGTCACTTTTCGTAATTTGTAACTTTCACGTGATTAATATCTGTCCTCCTAAATTGACAGAGATATTCAGGAAGACAGGAATTGTGTTTGTTTTCCTCTTCATTTAACTCCTAGCATCTAGGACAGTGCTTCCACATACTAGTCACTCAATAAATACTTTTGAATAAATGGATGAATAGTATTGCCAGGATCAAGTAAGATGAAATATTTGAAATACCTTTGAAAAATTGTAAAGGTGAAATGTGTGTAAAGCATTGTTTCTAGTTAACTAGATTGTAAATTCCTTGAGTTTAGGAACCAAATATTATACTCTTTATTTCCCATTCAACACGGCAGAGCACTTTCCACATAGTAGGTAAATAATTACACCCAGCACTATAGTATTTAAAAGAAAGTTATATATGTATGTTCATGTATGACTGAAGCATTATGCTGTACACCAGAAATTGATAGCTTTGTAAACTGACTATACTTCAATAAAAATATATATACAAAAACAAAAAAGAAAATGATAATACTTGCAATAAACAAACCAAAAGTGCATTTAAGAAAAAAAATTCCATTTGCAATAGCATCAGAAATAATAAAATACTTAAGAATAAATGTAATAAAAGAAGTAAAAAACATACTCTGAAAATCACAAAACATTGTTGAAACCAAATTAAAGAAAACCTAAGTAAATGTAAAAACATCCCATGTTCATGGCAAAACTTCCCAAACTGATCTACAGATTCAGCGCAATACCTATATCAGAAACCCATTTGGCTTCTTTGCAGATAATCCCAGAATTCATACAGAAACTCAAGGGACCTAAAATAGCCAAAATAATCTTGAAAAAAGAATAATAAGCTAGGAAGACTTACATTTACTGATTTTAAAACTTACTACAATGCTATAGTAATCAAGAGAGCATGGTACTGGCATAAAGATAAATATACAGATCAATGGAATAGAACAAGAGTCCAGGAATAAACCCTCACATTTACAGTCAATTGATTTTTGACATGAGTGCCAAGACAATTCAATGGAGGACAAATAATCTTTTCAAGTGGTGCCAGGACAACTGGACAGCCACATGCAAATAATTAAATTGGACCCCTACTTCACACTGTATATGAGAATTAACTCAAAATGGATCAAAGACCTAAATGTAAGAGCTAAAAATTTAAAACTCTTAGAAGAAAACATAGTTGTAAATCTTCATGACTTTGAATTAGGTGATGGTTTCTTAAATAAAGGCATGATAAGAAAAAGAGATAAGTTGGACTTTATCAAAATTAAAAACTTTTTGCTTCACAGGACATCATCAAGAAAGTGAAAAAACAATCCACAGAATGGGAGAAAATATTTGCAAATCACATATCTGATAAGAGACTTCTATCTAGAATATATAAATAATTCTTATAACTCAATAATAAAAGACAAATAGCCCAATTAAAAATGGGCAAAATATCTGAATAGACATTTCTCCAAAGAAGATATACATGCCAGTAAGCACGTGAAAATATGCTCAGTATCATTAGCTATCAAGGAAGTGCAAATCAAAACCACTAGGAAGGCTACAATAATAAAAACAAGATAAATAATAAGTGTTGGTGAAGACTGGAAAAATTTTAACCCTCATTTATTGCTGGTGGGACAGAAAATGATACATCGACTTTGGGAAGTAGTCTGACAGTTTCTCAAAATGTTAAACCTAGAATTATCATGTGACCCAGCAGTTCCACTCCTAAGTATATGTGCAAGAGAAATGAAAACATATATTCACACAAAAATTGTATATGAATGTTCACAGCAATATTATTCATAATGGCTGACAACTGGAAACAATCCAAACGTCCATCAACTGGGTAAATAAAATGTAGAATATTCACATAATGAAATATTATTTGGCAATAAAAAAGGAATGAAGTACTGATACATGCCACAGCATGGATGAATCTTGAAAACATTATGCTAACAGAAGGAAGCCAGCCACAAAAGACCACATATCACATGATTCCATTTATATTAAGTGTTCAAAGTACGTGAATCTATGAAGTGAGAGAGTAGATTAGTGATTGCCTAGAGCTAGGAGTGTTGGGGTGGGGAACAGGAACTAATAGATAAAGGATTTTCTTTTGGGGTGATGAAAATATTCTAAAATTGGTTGTGCTGATGGTTGCCCAACCTGGTGAATATATTAAGAACATTGAATTGTGCACTTTAAATAGGTGAATTATATAGTAGGTGAATTATATCTCAATAAAGCTTTTATTGAAAAAAAGAAAATTATAATACAGTGTCTCCCCTTTGGGAACGTACAAGCTAATCAGAAAAAAAATTTTTTTTTGGTTTTCCATCTTAAAAATCCTGGCTACTCCAGTTTGAAAGTTGATTAATTTATTTTCTATTGGCTACTGTAGCTTAGAGCTTTGGAATTTAGGGTAAAGTTACAGGAAAGACATTAGAGGCGGTAAAAGGGCAGAGGACAAGGGCAAAAGGGAACCCAAGGAGCTAAGTGTTTGAGGAAAAGGTCTTTCTTAGCCAATAGAATAGGTAAGAACAGTGTCATCAAGAGTCCAAACATGAATATCTTGGATAGAGAGTTCTAGTTTTGGTTGTGGTGTTTGGAACTGAGTTGTCTCAGCCACTTTCTTCAGGTCCGAAAGACACTAAAGACATGAGCCATTGACTTCCTGTCCTTTTAGAGTCTCCCACATCTCTCTGAAGATCTGGATGATTGGTGGGTGTGGAAAGAACTTGTATCCATCTGGAGAGTGGAAAGGTGAGGAAGAGCTGGGGAATGACTCAAGGAGATTGGAGTCTAGGAATAAAATGCTATGAAAACCTCCCTAAGTATGTCATGGGAAGGACATCTTGATGACTAAATTGACTCCTACTGTGCTGCAATTTTGATTCTAGTCCTGGTTTCCTTCCTTTTTCCAGAATCCAAATTTCAGTGATGTGAATACCTTCGTACACATTTGCTCTAAACAGCCCCGCTGAACAGAGCCTGTCTTGACAGAGAGAAAGGGTACGGGGAGGTGTGAGAGGCAGAGAGATCTGGTGTGGGAGGAAAACAAAGAGTAGGCTCTGGTCTTTAGGAAAGTCTAATGAGGAAAACGATGCTCAGCTCTTGGACTTAAGAAACAAAGAATCCACAAATAGGAAAACTTTCCATATTTGAAAAAAATAAGCTTTCTGGATGAGAAAATGTTGAGCTAGATATTAAAGTAAGTTCAGAGTGTGAATTGGGGAAGCATTCCCTCCATTGACGCTGGGCCCCAACCACAGGAATAACCCCAACCCAGAGCTGGTTAGCTGTGACCCTTTGGCTGCATATTCTGGGTGATCTGATGTGACTAGTTGAAGTCTAGTTAAGGGCTGACTTGGGGGGCAAGGTAGGGGACACTTATGAAGTAGCGTTTTGGTTTAGGTCTTGACTGGAGAATTCAGTGCATTTGCAGTTGCCTTTCAGGGGAGCTGAAAAGGAGAGTTGGGAGCTCTTTCTGTTGTGTAGGTTACCTCCACCAAAACAGACGTGTGTTCTGCTCTCTGGCCAGCCCTGTTCTCTGCTCGTCTTATCCCAACTTGCCTAATTGATACCTTGGCCAATGGTGTCATTAACAATGCTTGAATAATAGCCTGACCGGCTGATTTCAAAATGGGAGAGGTGATTAATATGTCGGAAATCCTGCTGCGGGGAGCAGGGAAGGGGATGTCCTGAGGAATAAAAAATGAGGGAGGGGTCCTTCTGTGCCCCCCATTTCCACCCACTGTTTTCCACCTAAGGGAAGAACTTGGGGACAGAGTCAGATTTCCACCTCCTTTTTGGTTTGCTGATCCCTCTCCATTTCCCCTCCCCTGCCTCCCCCAACCGCACACGTTCTGACACCTACAAGCTCGTTACATGATGATGACCTATATTTTTATCTTTTTTATGAGCATCAAACACACATTGTCTTGCAAGCACTTGTGTTTTTTTCCCTATTGACGTGTGAGTGTCTTTGATGGTAATTTATTGTAGGGTTGAACAGCCAGGTCTTAATTGTACCCTAAAATTGCTTACCATTTTGATGCCTCCAAACCATCCCAAAATGTACCCTTTTCCTCCAGAAGGGTGTGGGGCAACCTCCTTTTAACTGTCTTCTGTGGTAGAATGTGGAGCTTAGAGAGAACATGAGGAAGAGAGATTCCCCTCTTGGGTTTCAGGGACGCCTTGGCCACCAACTTCTAATTGCAGTTGGGCTGTATGTAAGGTTTGTTCTACTCAGCAAAGCTGAACTTGGGTTTTGATTTGTGGCTCAGGTCAACATGGCTTCACTGGTTGCTTAGAAGGGTCAATGAGCAATTTCTACTCTGACTGTCAGATCCTTCAGGAAATTTCCATAGTGGCCACTTTCATCTGTGAATTCAAATGGAATTAGAAGTGAGAATGCTGCACCTTAACCTAGGGAGTCTGGGCTGTGAGAGGCAGCTAACCGAAAGCATAGCAGTCCTTCTGAAGTCATTCTGTAATAACCTCTAACTTCCACATCTGACCACTCCCTCATCTGGCTTAGGCAAAATTCAGCATCCCCTAAGGGGGAACAGAGGATAAGGAGGAAAATCCTAAGAATACAAATTTAGGCCAAGCAGAACTTCATTCTTAAGTATAATTTGAATTTGGACCCAACAGTCTTCTCTGCCCTGGCGTCACTTTGTCCCTCAGTACAATAAAGAGCACCATACACTAGGACACTCAGATTCATTACAGGAGGATGAGTCAATGACCAGAACAACAAGGAATGTAACCCACGTCTCATGGAAGTGTAAGGGAAAAATGGAGACTGAAGTTCCTACCTCTCTTTCTGGAGAGGCCAGCAGTGAGATCCAATGTTGACCCAGGTACTGTGCTGGAAACTGGTTTACCTGTGGACTGAGTCCTTGTTGGCTCTTGTTACAGACTCTCCATTGCCGCTGAATTCATTTGTTCTCTGTCTCCCACACATGACATTCACCACATGGCTTGCTGGTACTTGCCTCCAAACATTTATACAGGCCAGTTTCCTCCTTCTCCAATCTTAGGTACCATTTCTGTGTCCTCCTTGTTCAACCCTGTTCCTTTCCTCTCTGTCTACCTGGTCCTAAAAGTCTCTTCCACCATAAATCTGCCTCA
Organism: Camelus bactrianus; assembly: GCF_048773025.1. Lineage (NCBI taxonomy): Eukaryota > Metazoa > Chordata > Mammalia > Artiodactyla > Camelidae > Camelus > Camelus bactrianus. Next base: position 13,652,039 of record NC_133550.1, on the reverse strand, counting down.
ATTGGCCTTACCTCCTAGGACTCCATTATTTTATAACTCTTCAATATTATATTATTTACACTTCTCTCTCTCTCCTATTGTCTGCCTGTGTCCATGAAGGGACTTTTTGTGGCCATCTGAATAAGCCTCCTGATGGAAAGCAAAACTATTACCACCAGCTTCTTAGGTAGATAAAAATCCCTTTTCTGTTAAAGACCTTCCTAAGAAGGAGACTATACATGTTTCCTTGGCCTCCAACTTTTATGTCCAGTGGAGTCATATAAATGCAGATGAACTTGGTAAAGACGTGCCTCCATGGTGGAGTCCAGGTGAAAGGTCATTTTCCTTATGATAACTTGAAGATTGTTCTCAAACTTCAGAAATTGAGTCAGTTATCTAGAAATTGCAAAGAAATACAGGACATCTGTCACAATTACCTGGTCCTTGATTACGTATAGAATAAAATCCAAATTCTGTGGCTTGGTCTTCAGAGCCCTCCATAGTGACACTGCGTATATTTACCTCTGCATCCCTTCACATAACCTAGGCTACAACCTCCATGGGTCTGCTTGAGGTTCTTGAACTTGTTCTACCCTCTTCTGCTTCCAGACCTTTGTACATACTGTTCTTTCTGTCTGGAATGCCTTTCCTTTCCTCATCAACCTATCAAGGTCCTTTCCTTCTTTTAAGTCCAACTTAAAATCTCCAGGAATACTTCCTAGATCTCTCTAGTGACAATTATTTCTGTCTCTCCTGTAACTAGGGTGTCACATTATTGAGCCTCTATAATAACATTGTTTTGTGCTAGAATCATTGATATTGGTCTCTTTAACTAGATTGTAAGCTTTTGGAAGGTAGAGATTGTGTATTTTTGAACTTTATATCTCTTCCTATGCTTAGCATAATGCTTTGGACAGTAGATGCTCAAGAAATACCAACTAATTGGAAAACAGGTGTTGTTTTTATGTTTATTTTGCTCTTACAGCTCTTCTCTAACCATGTCACCATTTTGTACTGTCCAAAGCAGTCTTTGGGTGTTCTCCACCTCTGCCTACTGTAAGAGCAGAGCATCTAAATTAATGTAAGTGCAGGTGGAACTGACAAGTTTGAGAAGACCCCCAAAGCAGATCCAGCTTTGGAAAGTTTCCGGACTGATTTGAGATTAGCTTTCCTGCGTGGGCAAAGGGCATTTGAAGAGATGTCCATGCCAAGCCATTCAGAGAGAAACCAGGATCAAGGGAGAACCATCTGAATATTAGAAGAAACTGATTTCTGAGAAAGGGATCAGTTCAAGGATTTTGTATGTCAGCAAAAAGGGCAGTGTGCTTGCTTAGAGGTATTCATTTCACTCTTGGCACCAAGCTTGTTTCTTTATGTTACAATAATGTCGCTGACAGCACTTTTCCTGTCAGGTGCCAGAGGAAGGGCTGACAGCTGTGCTCCCATTTGCTTGTTGGTAGAAGGTGAAGAGTGGGATTTTTTTTTTTTGACTGCTTATGTTCCATATGCTTAAGAAAAGACAGATCTACATCTCCCAGGTCTCTTACCAATCCCTCCCATCAACTGTTCACTCCCCCACCATCTCAGGTTTCCTGACTTCCAACAAGGTCTTTGCATTCTAAGATGAACTGTTAGACTGTTTCCCGCCTCTCTCATTGCTGATGGTCCACATGGGTAATTTCTTCAGTTCTAGTCCTCAGGTGCTCAATTTTGTAGCTTCTTTCTTGCCAAACTCTGGTTTATTATCTCCTCTTCCTCCTCCAGAAAGTCTTCTCAGACTATCTTCCAGAAATGTCCTTAACCTTTCCTCATCCTCCCCAGCATGGGTGGCTATACCTCAGCCCAGATCTTTTAGTGATGTTCCTGTTCCTCTGCATCTTGTTTTCCATCATACAGGGAACCTCAACATATGGATATTACTTTTCCTTTTAACTCTGTATGTACCCCCATGGCCTCCAATTCTTCCAGTCAGAGAAGTCATTGACTGGCTTTCTCTTGCTTGGAAAATCAACCAACATTAACAGGTGACAATAAAGAGAGATACAGAAGCTATTGACTTTCTTGATCCCTTCCTTCCTCCCTCAGTCCTTCCTTTCCATCGTTCCTTCCTTCCACAAATGCTGGCTGAGCATCTGCTATGTACCAGACACTACTCTAAGTTACCATGCTTCTCTCTGTATATAGCTTATACTCAGTGCTCTTTCTGAGTGATTGTTTAGATATTGGTTTGATATGGGAAATTACTTAATTGAATGTTCCCAATGTCGAAAGTGTGGAGGTCTCTAAAACAGAACAGAGTGAGGATTTCTCTTCTTTGTTAGCCACTCTCCCCATTCTTGGTATTGCTATTCAGCATTGGTCCCTCTCTCAGAACTTGATACAGAAAGTTGTTTTGTGCCTTATCCTGTGATGAGTTAGTCTGTCTCAACCATAATTTTAGCATTTACTGAAGAACTCTAAGAATGAGAGTGGGGAGACTAGGTATTCCTAAAAAACAGAAACCATGGTCCTTGCATTCAAGGAACTTAAAATACAACAAATGAGGCAGCAAATATTTCTCTCTCTGTCATAGAAAGACACACACGTGCTGGTTTATGCAATTAAACATTGTTGAAAAACTAAAAGGTTAGGTGAAATGAAGCAAAGAAGTTATCTCAGTCCAAAGAAAGACTCTTTGGAGGAAAGGGTTTTGAGCATCTGGGTTTTGAGGGGAGACTGTGGGAAATAGAGGCCATGAAGGCAACATTCTAGGGGATAGGAGACAACATTCAATCACAGGCTTAGATGTGGGAATGAGTAGGGGTGTGGGAGCTGGTGAATGGGTTATCTTGGCTGAAGCACAAGGTCTAAGTAGGAAAAATAAAAAGAAATTGGTTCAGTGAGAGATTAGGGTGGAACTGGCGAAGGCCCTAGATGACCAATCTAGGATAATGTGTCTTCCTTGAGCTGGAGGCAGGGAAATAAATGAAATAACTTCAGGAAAATTGAAATTTTTGTTCTTTCTCCTAGCCTTTGAGAAAAAGGGATCAAGGTTTTTGGAACTCTGACTACTTTCTGAGTGAGGCTCTGCTAACATAGGGGGAAGAACAAGACCAGTTATAATATAAATCTAAGGTCTAGTTTTTTCAAAATATTGCTTAAATTTCAGCTGGATTATTTATTCACATGGATTCTGTACTTCATTTTGTTTGGTTCTCTTCTGGAATCATAGAATGACCCTACAGAAATTAACTTACCTAGTCACATGCTTCTTGCATCCTTCAGTCTACCCATATTTCCTGTATAACCCATATTTCCTGTATTCCATGGTAAAGCAAAGAAACCTTCACACCTAGTATCTGTCCACTGATCTGTACCTTTCTGGATTGACCCTGCTTGAGGAGAAGAAATATTCACTGAGAAACTGCCTTTGGATTTTGCCAGCCTGTTAGAGGGAGGTCTTCTAAATCTGAGTCATGCTAATTACCACAGGGAAAGAGAGTCTCATCTCTAGAATCGCAGATTTTTATGGTATTTCCACCTTGAACCTCTGCTGTAATTTCCTCTGAAGCAGAAGGAAGGGATGGCCACTTTCCATATGACGTTTAAATATGGATGAGAGGGAAAAGATACTGTAATGTGCCCACCTCTTCCCTTTGGTACATTTAAGTTTAAAAGACAAAATACCAAGAAAGGAATTTAATTTTATAGAGAAAGAAAGAAAAGAATTACCAAACAAAAAAGAACTTCCCAACAAAGTGGATTATTGAAATGATCAAAGGAAATTGTATAGTCCCCTTATCTGAAGAGCTAGAAGAATTGGATCAATTACCAACCGTCTGCATGATCTTGGAGGTGATGGAGTGGATGAGGAGACCTCCAAAGTTCTGTCTTCAGGCCAAAGACTCAGTGATTTCAGAACAGGACATAAAGAGACGAAGCCAGAGTGACTTGAATCCATCCTTTCACACCTCTCTTCCCTATGGCCGCATGCACTTCTTGTTCCTCAAAAATATATTTTGCCTTTCTACGTCAGAGATGGAAGACTTTGAGGAAGTGAAAATGAAGTTTATTCAACCTAGATGTGCAAGTGGAATTTTGTGACCAATTCTGATATGATTTTCATATCAGTGGAATAGTCAAGGTGAATTTTTGTATTGACATTGGGTCGATTCTTTATTTTATGGATTACCTGCTTGGTGGATTTTTGCAAACTCCATGCTTCCACTGCCTTGGGTTTAGCAGAAACAACGTGTCAGAAAGAGCACTAAGGTTAGACACAGGTGGTATTTTTGCATGTGTGTGTATGGGTGACTTTGTGTAGATAAAGTAATGTGAATTTATTTCACTTTTTTGGGGGTAACGCTAATTACATTTTGAGCTAAATATTTATTTGGGAATCTGTTTACTGGTGGTCTCTACCAATAGACAGTAAGCTACATACAAGGCTTGTATCTATTTTGTACACCATTGTACACTCAACACTTAGCATAGGACTTGGCATATGATAGGCGGTCAGCAAATGAAGGAATTATGGGTCCCTCTGGTCTCATCTGCTGACTTGGATAATGATAAATGCCTGCTTTCCAGGGGCTGGGAGGATTCTATACTTTGGCAGGTGGAGGAATCAGAGATGAGCCACAGAGACTGATCGGATGTCCCCAGCTGAAGCTGGCAGCCCTGGGGTAGATCCCTTATTGACATCCTCTGCCCATCACTGGCTGCATCTTATCATAAGACCTATGGCATAGGCTAGGGAGTGATCCAGGGCAGGGGATGGGAAGAGGTAAGGCCTGGCTATCAGAGTAGACATCTTATTCCAGCTTCAGTTGTTCCAGATGTGGCAGGATTCCCAGCCCACTGACCTGCAGGGCACAGTGTGGGGTTGGTGGCATGAGTCAGAGCATAATGTGAGGCTGGTTATTTGGGAGTTTCACTCTGTGAGAAGCCGGTTCCCCATGCCTCAGTTCTCTGATGGCATCTCCAGGACACAGCCTAGGAACAATCAGTTGAAGAAGACAGACTGAGCACCTACACTCTTTTGAATCCCCTAGGATGTTGGCGGGAGAAGAATTTAAATGGATTTTAATGGGCAGAAGACAATTAATAGACCAGCAAAGTATCATAGAGTATTTCAATTGAAAGAAAGTTTGAGAGATCATCTTATCCATACTTCTGCATTAATTCCAGATAAATAAAAATCTCTTCCCTTGAAGATTTTCTGACCTATAATGTGGAGGCCATCCTGGGGCAGTCGAAGCTCAGGATAAATTCTCCAAGCTCCCATTTCCTTGTTCTCCTGGTGGGACTGAGTGGACGCACCAGAGAGATCTTGACATCTACTTCCCATAATGCTCTGCTTCTTCATACAGCGCTCAGTGGTGGGAAGTGGCTGCAGGTGCGGAGAGGCCCTCATTCTTGGGTCTTATTGCAGAGGGGACCTATGAATCTTGTAAATGTGATGACATCGGCAATGACAGACTCTTCAGCCGCCTGCTAGTCTGTAATTGAAGCCAGGAATTCAGCACACGCTCTGACACACCCAGCCTTCACTGTGGGTTCCCAGAAGCGGGTTCTTGCATAGCTACTAGACTGGGAGGACCCTCACTTAACCAACCCTCCCTGACAAGCTCCAAGGCCTCAGAGCTGAATCCTAAATTCCCAAACCAAGCAATAATTTTATCCCTCCTTCTGTTTCCATTCCCAGTTGTGCCTAAACTGTTCCTGCAAGTTATTCCCCAGTTTATTGCTAAACTCCCCAGTAAGTGAGATCCAAGATTCATGGTAGTATTATGGGACCATCTTTCATTTTGATTTGACTGAAATCTTTTTGTCACAATCAGAGCCTAAAATTGATCAAACCAGAAAGCATCTACACTGCTTTGAAGCCCCAGGCAAATAGGTTGGGGATTTCTCCTTCTGTTCTCCACCTCTCTCCATAATGAGACGCTTTGTTTCCGTGAGTGAATCGGCACTGATCCAGACTTCCAGACTCTGTGACAGGACATTTCAGCCCTCCCTCTGCCTCCAGGCAGGACTGAATTTAACTCATCCCAGACTAAGGGTGTCTCCTCTAGACCTTGTTTCAAGATTTCCTGAATCTTCGGCATCTTTTAGTTGAATTTTGCCCCTGACGTTTAATCTTAATTTCCTCTTGCAATTGCAGCCCATTATCTCTCATTGTGAAAAAGGAGATCTGTGTCCTTCATAACTTTTCAGCTAAAAGTGTCTCAGGTCTCTTACAATGCTTCTCAAATGTTAGTTTGGTCTCATATCTCTCTTCCTTATTCCAGAAAAGGAAAGTTAGTATTATTTGAAATTTGCCTCATTATCTAAACATTGCTGACCTCAGCTAGTATTCCACCTTTTTGTCACTACTGTTATTGTGCCCCTCCCCCGACATATCTCATCCTTTCTTTGGACTGAGGTTTCAAATATAGTTTTCTCTACCTGGGATGCCTTTTCCTCTCTCATCAGTCCTGAGCTTCCATTACTTCCAGACCCTGTTCCTTTCTCTCTCCCTCTCAAATGCATTTCCTAACTCTACATTCCCTTGCATTCCCAATCCTTCCAATTCCCCTGGCAGTAATGTAAAGAACTTCATTTAGCCGGCCTCAAGATCTGCCCTCACCTCTCTATCTTCAAATATGAAGTCCAGATGAGAAAAGCCCTGAGTAGCATACAGGAAACCAGCAGTATAGTGTAGAGCGATGTGTAATAGCGTGGAAGTCAAGAACCCCAGGGTTCTATTGGTGAGTCTGTAACCTTGGGCAATTCATAACCTTTCTGGCCTTTCAGTTAATTATTTGGACAAGAAAGTATTGCATTCAGCCATCTCTAAGAATGCTTTAAACTTGAAATGTTATGAATTTGTGGTTTTCTATCTTTCTTGGTCTTCTCCAAAATTATGGACAGAACTCCATGAGCAAGGAAATCACAGAATAGAAGAAGAATGAATTGAAAGACATAATTGGAACTCACAGAGGAAGAACCATAAGAAGACCAGGGAGAAAATGGCCAGTTACAAGCCAAGAAGAGAGTCCTCAGAAGAAGCCAAGCCTGCCGATACCTTGATCTTAGATTTGTAACCTCCAGAGCTGAGAAATAAATTTCTGCTGAAGCCAACAAAACAAAACAAAACAAAACAAAACAAAACCCTGATTGATAGGAGGGAAAAAGTCATTTTAATGTGTAGGTGGTGCTGGTAATAATGATTAGAAATTTGAAGTGAGAATTGGGGAGGGCAATTGCACCTCCTTATCCTCTTGCAATTTTACAAAAATTGTTGTGATCTGTTTTAGAAGGTAGAGAAGTGGCTATGGCCTAACCCTTACATCCTTTGCACAGTGACCCTGTATCCCAGAAATATGCTTGTTCTATGGTGGGAAGGTGGGCCTACCCTCACTAGAGTCACTAAGAAAGATACTACATTAAATATTTACTCATTTCTTCCTTAGAAACTCTGAAGATCTATGTGAGTAAAAAAGACTATTTCCATCTGGAACTAAGAAAAAAGTCTTCATTTTCTAAATGGAACTCAAGTTTCTTCTATGATGTATTGGTTGTTAAGTTTAATAACAATCTCTGTAAAATAAAAGGCTATAAAACCCAGTAATTTATAAGGTTATGTGGCTATGTGTGTGTGTGTGTGTGTGTGTGTGTGTGTGTGTGTGTGTGTGTGTGTGCATGCATATGAGCAGTTCATGTGATTTCCACTGTGGACTAGAAGAGGCTTAGAGAAATGTCATGCTAACCATGTCACTTATCCTAAGCAGGGACATACCACATTATTTTAAATAACTGGGCCACTTAAATTTTTTTAAAAAGGGGAACCCTAAAGAGCTGGAGGAGAGAGGGGAGAAAGATGAATATTTATTAAATACCTATTCTATATTAGGTATTGTGAAAGACTCTTTATAAACCACATTTGCCTAAATATAAGGTGAATTTTTATCTTCCCAAAATAATTTCTCCAAAAAGGAGTTGGTTTATATTTGAATCCTTACAAAGTCTCATGTTGTAGAATATATTGTCAATTACTTGATTTTGGAAAAATAGGTTCTTTTTTGGGAAGACACATTAGCCAGCAAAACAACAAACAAACAAAACCCTCCAAAAGAAAAAACAGAATCAAGCTAGTTTGAATTGCTTATGAGACTATGTGATGGACTCTATTAAAACAAAACAATACAAAAATCACTTCAGTTTCTGAGAACATGACAGGCTAGGTTATTTGAATCAACTTTCCTGCTGAAAACAACTAAAAATGCTGGATAAAATATTTAAAACATCTTAAAAGCATCAAAGAGCTGACAACATAGTAAGGAAATATCAGGCCAAATGTAATGGAAAGTGAACATTCAAAGTGGTAAGTGGAACAAAGAGGCCACTTTTGACCAGAAGGTATTTGCTGATCAAGGCAAACTTGAACTCTGGTTTTGATGGCTGGTCTCAGAGGTTAAACCTCAGAGTTGGCTAAAGTGAAGAGTCTAATAGGAGACACCTCCCACATTAAACTGAAAGATTACATCTTTGGGGTAAGAGTGAAATAGAAGTAAACCTAACCCTTCTTCTACCTCCTGAAGGACTGCAAGAAAGTGTCCTTGTGCTGAGCAGACTAGGGAGAAAAATTTTAAGCCAACCTGATTTGCAGCCAAATTTACATTACCTGGGTAATCAAGGAAAACCTCAAACATTGGTTTTAGTTTAAAATGATGCCAGACAAGTATTTCCCCAGGCACCTGGCAAAGGTAAATGCAAATCCTCCCTCAGTGAAGTCACCTGAATCCTAAACTTCAAAAATCCCTGCAAGTAATTATTCAAGGGCAATGAATAAGCAAGCATACAAGAAGGGAAGGCACCATGAATGAGAATCAGCAAAAACAACAGACAGCAGAAACAGATTCACAACAAATTCAGACATTGAAACTGTCAGGAATATATTAAAACAAACTTTAAAATAGTTGCAGGGAAAATATGAAAAGTGACCTAGTGGACTTGAAATGCAACCAAGTAGAATAAATCCAATGGCAGGTTGGATCCAGTTGAAGAGAGAATTGGTAAACTAGAAGATAAGTCAGAAGAAATCCAGAATGCAGCAGAGAGGAAAAAAATATGAAAATATGGAAGAGGGTTGAGAGATACGGAAGACAGAGTGAGAAAACCTGCCACACATTAGTTAAAGTTTCAAAACAAAAGGAGAGAAAAACAGGGCAGAGGCAATATTTGAAGAGATAATTACAGAATTTTCTAAAACTGATTCAAGTCACTAAGCAGCCCAATGAATTCTAAGCAAGACAACTAAAGAAATCCACATCTAACAAGTGTCAGTGAAACTGCAGAATATGAAAAATGAAGAGAAAAAGAAAATAAGAAGCCAAGTAAGAGACCTGCTTCTGGCCACGAAGAAGTAACTGATATGGAACTTGTCCTCCCACTGTAAACAACTAGAAAATATATATGAAAAGCTATTTTCAAATGTTGAGAAAAGAGGCAATGCAGGACTGTGATCCCTGAGAGAGGGAAACAAACAAGGTGAATCCTATAATCACCCTGGATTCCAACCTGGAGGCAATTTTTAAAAAACATCAGCAGCAGAGAAAGTGTGCATCAAGCAGAGAATGGTTGTCATTCAAAGTTGAGGAGATAGAAATTGGAGTTCAGGGAACCTGAGGCAGCTAGAACTGGTGGGTCAGAATACTTTAGAGGAAGGAGCTATGCAGAGAAAGAGCTCCAGAAGTCTTCATACAATCTGCTGGAATTTTTGGATGAACACTAGTTTGTGCATGGGTAGGGTGAAACTCCATGATGCTGAGCAAAGAACAACAGCTGGTAAATGTTAGTTGAACAATTCCTAGAACTTACACAGGGCTGGGAAATATTCAAATTCCATCCACCCAGAGTAGAGACATCACTGAACATCTGGAGTAATCAGTAGAAATTCCAGAAGGGTGATGCCTTAGTATTGAGGCTAAACTAGCCCAGACTCATCCCTAACAAAGCTTAAAAACAAGCCTCAAAAAGATAGTTTGTCTTCAAATAACTTAATGTATCAAAACAAACTTAAGCAGTTTTTAAAGGAGGAAGCAAAATACAAACACTCAGCAATGTAACATTCACAATATTAAAGTCCAATAAAAAATTACTAGACACACAAGAAGGCAGTGTATTTTGGTCCATAAACAGAAGGAAAATTAGACAATAGAAACAGACCTAAAAATGATAAACATAGTGGAATTAGTAGACAATGACCTTAAAACAGTGATTATAAATATGTACAAGGATTTAAAGGAAGACATGAACATAGAGAAGACAAAAGTAGAAGATATAGTTAAAATGGAATTTCTCTAGCCTGAAATACGATATCTGAAATGAGAAATTTATTGGATGAGCTTAACAGCAGATAAGACACTGCAGAGGAAAAGACCAGTGAGCTTGAAAACAGAGAACTATACAAACCAAAGCACAGAGAGAAAAATACTGAAAAACAAAAAGAAAAAGTCTCAATGACCTGTGGGGCAATATCAAGAGTTTAACATCCATGTAATGGAACAGAAAAAGAAATTGGAGATATAATGGCCAATTTCCCCCCAATCTGCAACAAACAAACAAACAAACAACAACTATAAACCTGTCTATTCAAGAGGCTCAGTGAACTTCAAGCTGGCTAAACATAAAGACAACTACACCAAGGCACATCATAATCAGATTGCTGAAAATTTAAAGGTGGCCAGAGAAAAAACAGATATTCAACATAAGGGAACAAAGATAAGAACTTTAGAGATGTTCCAGAAACAGTGTAAGCCAGGAGACATTGGAAGAGCATTTTGAAAATGTTGGGGGAAAAGTATATGACAATATAGAATTCTACATCCAGTGAAAATGTTTTACAAAATGAGGGTGTAATAAAGACTTCCCCCCAAGACAAATAGAAGCTAAGTGAATTCTGAGTGTTAAAGAAAGTTTTTCAGGCTGAAGGAGAATGATACTGGATGCAAAGTTGGACCTACAAGAGTTCCAGAAATGGTAAATGTATGGGTAAATATTAAAAGACTTTTTCTTCTTTAAAAATTTTCTTTAAAAAAATAACTGGATGTTTAAAGCAACAATAATAACAATGTACCATGGACTTATAACATACATAGAAATAAAATATAGGACAACAATAGCACGAAGGAAATTTAAGTAAACTGCTATGAAATTCTTATACGTGAAATGGTATGATATTATTTGAATACAGACTTTGATAAAGATGCATATTATAAATCTTTGAGCAACCAATAAAATGAAAAAGTATAGCTATTAAGCCAATAATGAAGATAAAAATGGAATCCCAAAACTTAAATTAATTCAAATGAAGAAAGAGGAAACAAAGAACAGATGGGAAAAATAGGCTTAATATTAATTATATTGATAATTATATTAAACATAAATGGTCTAAATATTATTGTCAGAATATGAAAAACATGACCAAACAATATACTGTCTACAGGAAATACATTTAAAATATAGAGACACAGATAGATCAAAAGTAAAAGGGTGGGGAAACAGTTGGCATATAAATGATAAAAAAGCTGGAGGTACTATATTAATCTCAGACAAAGTAGACTTCAGTACATAGAACAGCATCAGAGACAGAGAAGGATATTTCATAATGATAAATGGTTCAAGTCATCAAAAGGAAATCATAATAAATAAGTAGTTGGAAAATTACAAAGCATCAAATACATGAAGCAAAAACTACCATAACTGTAAGGAAAAATAGACAACTCCACAATTAAATTACAGATTTTAACTCTTGTCTCTCAGGAATTGATAGAACAAGTGGCCAGAATATTAGTAAAGTTATGGCAGGCTTGAATAATGTTACTATCCAATTTGATCTAGTTGTCCTTTATACATTATAACCCCTACTGACTGAAAAATATTTATTATTTTCAAGTACACATGGAACATTCACCAAGAAAGACCATTTATTGGGCCATAAAAGAAGACTTACTAAATTTAAAAGGATTGAAATTATACAAAGTATACTCTAATCACAAAAGAATTAGATTAAAAGCCTAACAAAAAGCCAGTGCATCTGGAAAACCCCCATATTTGAGAAAATTAATTATATTTCTAAATAGTCTGTGACACAAAGAGAAATCACAAAGTAAAACAGAAAATACTTTGACTGTAAGAAAATGAAAACACAATATATTAAAATTTGTGGGATGTAGCTAAAGCAGTGCCTAAATGGAAATTTATAACTTTAAATGCTTATATTAGAAAAGAAGAAAGGTCTCAAATCAATGGTCTAAGATTCAGTTTTGAGGAGCCTTAAAGGAAGAGCAAAATAAGTCTTAAGCAGGATTAAACAGTAAAGATTAGAATGAAAATCAATAATATAGAAAACGGACAAACAATAGAGAAAATAAATGATACTAAAAGTGGATTCCTCAAATAAATTAATAAAATTGATAAACCTCTAGCTAGACTGATTAAGAAAAACAAAAAGAAGACACAGATTACAAATGTCAGGAATAAGACAAGAGATATAACTACAGATTCAACAGACTTTAAAAGGCTAATAAGGGAAAATTATGAACAATTTTATATCAATAAATTTGACAGTTTAGATTAAATGGACAAATTCCTGAAAGATACAACTTTCTAAAACTGACACATGAATAGAAAATATGAATAACTCTAATTCTATTAAAGAGACAGAATTTGAAATTAAAAGCTTTCCCCTAAAGAAAACACCAAGTCCAGATGGCTTCACTGGTGAATTCCATCAAACACTGAATGAAGAAGTAACACCAGTTTATAAATTTCAGAAAATAAAGGAGGAGGAAACATTTTCTAGCTCATTTAATGGGGCCAGGATTACCCTGACATCAGAATCATACAAAGACATTATAAGAAAAGTAATCTACAGACCAATACTCATTAACATAAATACAAAAATTCTTAACAACATATTAATGAATTGAATCCAGCAAAGTTTAACATTTGAAAATCAATGTATTTCATCATATAAGCAAAAACATAGAAAACCCGTGTGATCATCTCAGTAGATTTATAATAAGTATTTGACAGAATTCAACACTAATCACTCTCAACAAACTTGAAATAGGAGGGAATTTTCTCAATATGATAAAGAGTATTTATGGAAAACTTACAGCTAACATCATATTTAATGGTGAACACGTTCCCTTTAATATCAGGAAAAAGGCAAGTATGTCAATTTTTACCAGTTCTGTTCAATATTATATTGGAGATCCTAGCCTGTGCACTAAGGCAAGTAAAAGAAATAAAAAGCATACACACCAGAAAGATAAAAGTAAAACTGTCTTTTGTTTGCAGACAACATGATTGTGTACACAGAAAATCCTAAAGAATCTAGAAAAGAAGCTATTAGAACTAGCATATATATGTTGCAGGATATAAGGTCAATATATGAAAAAAATCAATTGTATTTCTATGTATTAGCTATGAAAAACTAGAAAATGAAAGTTTAAAAAATATTATCTGTAATAGCATCCAAAAACTCCTTATTAACTGCCTAAGGATTAGTTTAACAAAATATGTGCAGGACCTGAACACTACAAAACATTACTGAAGAAATTAAAGAAGACCTAAATAAATGGAGAGATATAACATGTTCATGAATTGGAAGATACAAAAAATTTTTAAATGTTATTCTCCCCAATTTGACTATTAAAGAGACTGAATTTAGAAAATTCATTGCAATTTCAATCAAAAGCCCACCAGACTTTGTTTGTAGAAATCTACAAAAAAGCTGATTCTAAAATTCATATGGAAATGCAAAGGACCAAAATAACCAAAAACAACTTTGAAAAAGAGTAGTTGGAGAACTTAACTGAATTTAAGATTTATTGTAAAGCTGTGGTAATCAAAAGAGTGTGGTATTGATACAAGGAAAAACGATGGAATAGAGTAGAAAGCTCAGAAATAGATTCACACATTTGGTCAATTGATTTTTGATAAAAGTGCCAAGGTAATATAGGAAAGGATACTCTTCTAGCCGGTTGTGCTGGAACAACTGGATATCCATTGAGAAGAAAAGAACATTCAACTCTTATCTCACATCACACACAGAAATTAATCTGAGATGGAACCAAGACATTTCTAGGAGAAACCATAAGAGAAAATCTTCACAGCATTGGGGCAGGTAAACATTTCTTAAGACAGGTTACAAAAAGCATGATCCACAAAATTTTTAAACGGTGGATTTGATTTTGAAATTTAAAACCTGAAAAAAAAACCATCTGCTATTTATTTGAAAGATACTATTAAGCAAATGAAAAGATGATACACTTACCATGAGAAAATACTCACAAATACATATATCTGCCAATTCATTTGTCAAGACAAAGAAGTCTTAAAACTCAATAAGACAAACAATTTAATTTAAAAATGGGCAAAAGATCTGAACAGAGATTTCACAAAAGAAGATACACAAATGGTCAATAAGTACATGTAAAGTTGCTCAATGTCTTTAGTCATCATGGAAATGCAAATTAGAACCACAATAAGTTACCACTACACACTCACTTCAATGGCTCAAAATAAAAAGTCAAAAATACCACATGTTGATGAAGATGTGGAGCAAATGCAACTCTCATCCGCTGCTGGTGGGAATGGAAAATGGTACAACTACTTTGGAAAATAGTTTAGCAATTTCTGTAGCTAAACACATGCTTACCAGAAAATCCTGCCATTGCATTCCTAGGTATTTACCCAAGATAAATAAACATGTATGTTCCCTCAAGGACGTATATACAAATACTCATAGCAGCTGAAAACTGGAAACAATTCAAATGTCCATCAACTGGTGAATGGATATACAAGTTGTGGTATGTACACAATGAGATACTTCTCAGCAACAAAAAGGCAAGAACTACCAATAATGCAACTTCAGAATAGTGGGGAGCATATATTTGTATTTGAGTTTCCTCACATTATTCTACTAGCATTATTATGGTTTTCTTATTTATTTGCAGGAGTCTTTTGCACAGTCTAGATATTTGCTACTCAAGATGTGGCTCATGACCAGCAGTCTTGGCATCACCTGGAGCCTGTAAGAAATGCAGAATGTCAGCCCCGCGCCAGACCTATGGAATTAGGATCCATAGTTCTACAAGATCCTCAGGTGTTTATTCTTTTATGGTTCAAAATGTGCCTCCCTTGACCCATTATTTCAGGAGTTGGTAAGTATTATATTCAGCTACAATCGTATCCTTTTTGACTTAAAAGATTTTCATCATATCCTACTCTACAAATTTTATCTTTGTACATAAAGATCACTATTGTCATAAGTCAGCCCCTCGTCTGTTCCCTGGGCTATCTTAACTTCATTATGTCTTAGGGAGAAGAATCTAGGAGTGGGCTCTTTTCTTATGTGGGGCCACACTGTTGTTTTGTACAAAATCACATCTGAACACTGCTCTGTAAGCATTCTAGTATTCTGTGGTCCCAGTGCCAAAGAGCAGAGCCCTGCCCTCTGATGACAGAGATATAAAAGTAATGAGGTCAGTCCCTGCTTTGTGGGGCCTCCCAGTCTAGGGTCTCATTTGAGAAGCTATCTCTCCCTTCCTGTCTGTCTCTGTCTGTCTGTCTGTCTGTCTCTCTCTCTCTCTCTCTCTCTCACACACACACAGAGCAATAAAAGACTTAAGAACATTTAATAAGGTAATGTTTCAAAAGTGGCAAAGCAGCATAATGAAACTACATTTGTAACTGCTGAGCAGTCACAGAGCAATAGAGTTGTCACTGCTGGGTTGAGTTAACAAGGGAAGTCTTCCAGCAAATAGGAAGTTTTATGTGGAGTTTAAACAAACCAAAGTTTAAGTCATTACTGTTCAGTTTATTAGCTATATAATCTTGGGCAAAATGCCTCATCTTTCCAAATACCAGTTAACTCCTTTGTAAAATGTAGATAATAATAATACCTGCCTTAAAGGTTTTTAAAATACGTTAGCTGAGATGTTATATGCAAAACGTTTAGCACAGTGCCTGGCACATAATAAGTATTCAAGAAGTCTTAGCTATTATTATTTTTGTAAGGCTAGACATTTGAGGTATCGGAGAAGAGGAGAACATTTGGACATGTGGGCCAAAGGTTTTGCCTAAGTATGTCACATATGAAAGAGAAGAAGCAGGGAACCTGAACCGGAGAAGAGATCCCATGAGATTCCGTTTAGAAAGCCATTACATGGAGGGCGGGGAGTGGGGGAGGGGTGAGGCAGCACTCGGGTGCGTTAAGGCCAAACTGAGGAGCTTTGATTTGATATGATGAACAACAGTGGCTACTGCATAACAAGGGGACTCTATTAAAATAGCTTTTACGGATTGTTGATTTCTTACCAGTAACTGGTGAATTTAAAGAAGGGATGTGAGGAGGGTATAGCTCAGTGGTTAAGAGTGCATGCTTAGCATGAACGAGGTCCTGGGTTCAATCCCCAGTACCTCCATCAAATAAATAAACAAACAAACCTAATTACCTCTCCCACTAAAAAAATTAAATGAAGAAGGGAAAGACTAGACATGTGAAAGTATAAAAGATAAAAGATGGGGGGGGGAGGGTGGGAAGGGATAGACTGGGATTTTAAAATTGTAGAATAGATAGACGAGATTATACTGTATAGCACAGGGAAATATACACAAAATCTTACGGTAGCTCACAGAGAAAAAAATGTGACAATGAGTGTGTATATGTCCATGTATGACTGAAAAATTGTGCTGAACACTGGAATTTGACACAACATTGTAAAATGATTATAAATCAATAAAAATGTTATTAAAAAAAAGAAGATGGTTAGGGGTCTGTTGAGATAATCCAGACATAACCAGTTTGGTTCTAGACCAGGTTTAGGACTATGCAACAAATGGTAAGGAAGTTATGCCAGATTCAGCCTTCTGTCCTGAACAAGGGCCCTAGTGTAGCTTGTGGGCATGCACAGACCGGCCTCGCCTCACCCCTATGCTATACATCTTTTGTCCCCCACCGTGGGGCTTCCCTGTTGCCATCGATGCTTAAGAAACTTGTGCACAACACATAAACATACAAGACCCAGAAGTGCAGGGCAGTTAACACCCCAAGAGACAAAAATTGAATAATGGGAGCTTTTCCCTTCTTTCCCCTAGACAGACTATTTGGGGATGCAGGTGCTTCACATGGCCCATCTGAAGACATCTTCCCCATGTGAAGCCACAGCTTTTCAAGAAGCTATGGCCAGCTGTAACACAATCCTTTTGATTTGCTCCTTTTTCCTGCTTTGCCTTCCTAATCCTTCACTTTTGCTTCCCCGGGGTTGTATTCCTCAATAAAATATTATCCCATAAACCTCCGCTTCAGACTCTGATTTCTAGAGCCAAGAAATCAGAAGAGAGAAGAGTGGGATCTGAGAGATAAGGTGGAATAATGTGCAGGGCTTGATAATGTCTTGACTGAATAAGGTAAAGATTAAAGGGAATTTAAAAATTAGCTCCAAGTTTCCACAAACTAGAGCCCTGGGGATGGAGTACTCTTCATAGCAGTGAGGAAATGGGGAAAGAAGAATCAACTCTACTGCTTCTTAACATGTGGGAGCTTAAGGTGTCTTTATCATAAAAAGATGGTTCAAAAGTCTCTGGTCTCCTGGGTCAGAGTCCTCTCCCTGTGTCCTCTGATCATTATTTGACATGCCTGCCTTTGCAACGGGGACAAGCTGGGTTTGGCTCTCAATCCATCTTATGGAATAAAGTAACAGAATAAAATAATAGAAAGGAATGCAGCCAGGATGACAGATTTATGAAATCATCTACCCTAACTTCAGTTTAATGTAGCTTAACAACTTAAAAAACCTAATGAATAGACATATGAGGACCATCTCAAAAAAGGAAAAAAAGAGAGCAGACTGAAGCAGCAAAGCTGTTTGTCTACACTGGGCTCTACTGGGTCCAAGGAAACACCCTCCCCCAAACACACAAGCAAGTTGTGAGGCAGGAGGTTTCTCCTGAAAGGCATTCAAATATCTTTTTTCCCAGCCCATTAATCAACAAGTGTTAGCCCCAGTTTTGAGTGTACCCCATATGAAGTTCTCTGCAGGTGGATACTAAAGAAACAGTAGGCATCAGACATCATCTGAGGACGTGCAATATGGTGGGAGGTACAGGCCACATGGGCATGAAATAAACCAGGATACCGATGGACCAAGCCAGTCTGGCACAGACTGATGGACAGCTGCTATCCACTCCAGTGTAGCTCAAATGTAACGTGCTCAAAAGCAGAACTCATCTACTTCCTCTAAACCTGGTCTTTATTTTGTAGACCCTACTTCAGTTGGGGGCATCCAGTTGCCTATGCCAGATATCTGGTCATCTTTCTTGACTCCTTCCCCTCCTTTCCTCTCCCTCTCCACCTTTATTTAAATTACCAAACACTCTCCTTTTAACTCTTAACTACTTTTCAACTCTACCTCAGGGAGACAGTCTGTACTGATGTAAGTCCAGGCCAACAGTCTCCCAGTTTAGAGATCCCCATGGTGAGGAGTCCTTTCAGACTCACATTCCTTGTCTAGGTGAGTGACATACAACGACTTTCGAACCTAACAAAACTTGGAGCCGGTCTGCACCCTTGCATCTACGGGAAAGTAACACAGGCTCTTGAAGACGGCTGCGTATGTCAAACCAAATGGCAGATAGAAAAGGTGGTTGAGGGACCCAGGGGCCCTACATGATGTCAACACAGCCACATTTTATTGGACATTGTTAAGTTTTCCAAGACTTGGTGCTGCATGTGCTGGTCTCGGGAGAGTCGGCTGCCAGGGCCTTGGGGAGCCAAAAACTGGATAGATGAGCCTGACATTCAAATAAAGTAGTTTGGCACCTAAATTACCTGGATAATTGCCTCCTTGTAGTCCAGGGCCGCCTGACCCCCATACTTCTGGAGCCACAGGAAATCTGAGAGTCATAAGTGTCTGGGGAAAACTGAATGGGGCATCTGAGAGGGTGACTGCCTGCATAGGAAATGAAAACAGACTGTTCAAAGTGGCACATGAGTCACGTGCTCATTGGGGTGGGCAAAAAACCAACCTGGATGGGAGTGAGTCGGGGGCTCTGACCGTTTTCTCACTCTGCCTGCTTTTTGAACTTGGCTTGATTCATTCCCAGGTAACTCTGTTTAATATACAGTAGCCTTGCCGATAATTAAATCTCCATCCTCCAGGAAGCAGTCCCTACCTCTCCTCACCCAATATCCGTTTCTTGTTTATTCCATGGTTACATAGCACCAGGGGACTCAGTCTGTACTGCATTTATTTGCACTTACTTATATGTTGCTTTGTAAGTGTTTCTGAGCCATTTTTCTACATGTGTGCCGTGTTCCCTTAAGTGGATTTATGTTCTTTCAGAAAGTCTCTTCAGTAGCCATTTTCCCTTTTCCTTTTATTTGCATTTTACAACCTTGTTCATTTGATATTGTCTCATAAAAATCTCCATGTAACTTCTTAATACCTTTACCCACACATTGCCCTAATTTTGCTATTTGACTACAAGTATGGCAATCAATGCTACCTGTGCAGTCAGGATACAGTACATGTGCTGTGGGGTTTTTGCGTTATGAATGATCCGCTTTAAGAAAACATGTCTAGGAGATCTTTGCATCTAAAAACCTGGATTCCTTGTGCATCCTCTGTGTCATTGCCGTCGTGCACAGTAAGCTGAGCCCCTTCCTGTTGCCACAAAACATTGTGGACTTTGCCCTACTCTGCTTGGAAAACCCTGTGCCCTTCTGTGCTGGGCAAGTGAAGAAGAACTCATGCTTCAAAACCCAGCTCCCCTCCCATCCCACCTGCTCCCAGAACACATTTTACAAACCTTTACCAATCCCCATATCCATTTTATAATGGTTGTCTCTTTTCACATTGGTCTTCACCAAAATGCATACCTCAAGACCACAGCTTGCTCATCTTTACAACCACACCATCAAACACTGAATCCTCCACACATAAAATATTAGAGATACTCATAAAATGTTAGAGAACAAATACTTAGTGGATAACTTCTTGCATAGAGTGTTGACAGTTCTCTGCTCTAAGTCCCCATCCATCTAAGGAGCCTGCTTGGATTAATTGTCCCAGCTTCATTCTTCACATGCTTCCTTTCCCTCGAGTATCAGTGTCCAACTGGTCTCTAGTCTTTTTTTTTTTTGCCATCATCCCAACTCCCCCATTAACTGGCAGAGCCAGAATGGGTCCAGGGTGGTTTCAGTAAATCAGTTATTCATTTATAAGATATTTATTCCAATATTTATCTCACATTGCCGAGGACACATCAGTTAATAAAATATTCAAAATCCTTGCCCTCATGATGCTTATCTCTTAATGATTTAGTCTGAAGCCTGGACTGTGAGACAGATTGAGACTAGAAGTGAGCTATTTGCCTAAGTTGTGTGATAAATTCAGTTCAAAGTCAAATGGCTTTGTTTTTCCACTTGAATTTGGTAATTGATTTCTATCAGCATGTGGCTGTCATCATACTTCCTGGCAACAAACACTAACATACACAACCACACACTTGTCCCTAGCACCCACGCCATGCTAGGTAGACACTGGCACCTGTATACATACACTGCACTTCAGAAGTAGTACGATGTGTACACTCACTAATCGTGCCTTCACCCATACAGCAAGCCTCCCAAGATGCAGATTACACCTCCTTCCCCTCCGCTAATACACACCCATTCAGACACATTTTCTAATGTGTGCACCTGCAGAGCCACAAAACACACCTGCAGACCTCAGCTTTCCCTCCACGCTCCTTCCTTCTTTCCTGAGCAAGGAGTGGGATATGGAAACATGCTCCATTTTCTCAGGACCAGAAGCTCTTTGAAAACTATCATGTATGTGTATCAGACCAGTTTTCAAAATGAGCTGGGCAAACCCTGGGTGAAAGTAGCTTCTTTTAATTGCCAGTCCCCTTGCCTCATTCTCCTGGACAAAGCAGGACCCAGGAGCTAATTTGAGGCTGGAAACCATTTGAAGTGGCGCATCACGCTACGGGAAAACATGAGGGATCGCTATGGAGAAGGACATGAAAAGAGAGGAGCAGATTAGGGAAATGATGGCCATTCTGCAAGGTGCAGAGGTTCTGTTTCAGATATTCTCTGCCATTCTCAGTGCCCTTTACACAATTGCTCGGAATCTTACATTGCTAGATATCAATATGTCCACTCTGCCGTCTCCAAGTAGAATCCTAACCAGTGATAGGATGCTACACAACTCATCTGAAGGGAACTAATACTCAAAGACCATCCTCAGAAGGCCAGGCCTTTTTTATTTTATTTGATATTTGATTTTATTAAAATCTTAAAACAATCCAAATGGTAGACAGTACTTACCCCCATCCTGTGAATCAGGAAGCCAGGGTTCAAAGATACTAAGCAACAGTGGCATTGGGATTTGAACTCATGCCTGATTGACCTACGATCTTTCTTATGATCTGTCTTCTCATGTGCCAGGACTGACGTGAAGTCAGGGAAGTTTGAGCTTTTAGGGTTTTCTGGATTTTTTCCACCAGTGTAGGGGTGTGGTTTTAGCCTGTGTTCATGACACAGAGACAATGACCTGTAATAAAAGGGATCTGCATATATTGGCAGCTGGTAAAGACTTTCACAGAGATTGTCTACGACAACATATGCCTTTGTATGTAGTAGCTTATGATTTCTAGTTTTTTCCATATACTGAGCCCCTTTGACATTCACACAAAGGCCTCTGAAGGATGCAGTCCATACTTATTTTATATTTAAGAAAAGTGAAGGGGAGCAAAAAAAAAAAAGCATAAATATTTACTTCTCTCTCTCTCTCTCTCACACACACACACACACAACTTACTAGGAGCCTCTCACGGGGCTGCACATTTTCTCACATTCCATCTCTGTGAAATATTATTTTACCCATTTTACAGGTGAGGAAATATTTGAGTTCTATGATGAAACACTGCATTTAGCACTATTTTCCAACAAGCTCAACTAACTGGCATCGAAGTCATCTGATGGCTGAGTATAAGAAAGCTGCCCTGAAGACTGTCACCGAAGAGGGGAGTTGTTGCACTCAGGAAATGTTTCCTCTGTCTAACTCAGTCCCTGCTTCTGTAATTTCATTCTATTTCCTTGTGGGTTTTATTTCCTCAGAAAGGATGAGGAACAGCTGCTGGTGGTCCTGCGAATAATAACTCTTCGGAGATTGGAAACCTGTTATGCAGTTGAGGACGGTTATCTCTTGGTCCCCTTGGTTTCATGTTAGAGTGGACTTAACTCTGTGTTCCTCAGCAGAGGCTCAGAGCCATATATAAGCAAGACCACTCTTTTTAATTCTCTGGACCCTGAAGACGTATTTCATGGGTCAAAATAGTCTTGCAAGAAACTACTGGCCTGCCCACCAGTGGCAGGTGTGGGTCTGAATTGGCCAGGAGGACTGAAGACTGGTGACTTAATTTCCATCACATCTCCTGGCTTTCACCATCTAGCCTTCCTCTCCAGACTTAGGGCCCTTTCCTTGCTTCTCTCCACAGATTTAGGTCCACTCTGTTCCTACCGGCTTTTCCTGCTGCTTCTTGCAAAACACACACAGAGACACACACATGGTGTCTTGTATATATCGATTCATGTTAATCCTTTACTCCTTACCTTGATTTTCCCTGTGCAGTTTCTTCACATCTTTCCAGCACTTACCTTTGTAGCTCAACAAAATGCCTCCTGGTCTGTCCTTGTCTCTGTTTGCCTTGGTCCCTGTGTCATGAGTGCTGTCCCACCTCCCCAGTGGGACCGGACTCCGCCTGTAGGAAGGGTATATCCTCCTGCCTCTGGAGTTTCCCTCTGTTCCCTGAACCGGAGGTGGTCATCTCAGAAGTCAGTGACCTACACGTCATCTGATGATCCTCTAAGTCAGTGAATTATTTCTTGAATTCCTGTTTAGGATCTTGTGCTAATCCTGGATATGAATCTAACATTTGTCAAGAACAAATTTTTCTTGCTTCTGACGAGCTTAGGATGACAGTGGAAGTGTGAGAGGAAAAAAATATGATTCTGGGGATGAACACAATTTCTTGGGCCAATTAACTGAGACAGTTCACATGTTTATTATGTTTAAACTATTGGGTGATTAATTTAGGGAGTTTTATAGACAGTTTAATACTCTACTAGAATAAGGCATAAGCCAGTTTATGTAAAAGAAGAAACAACCCTGAAATATACCTACCTCTAATGATGAATATGATGAACGATGGGGACATTAAAGAAATTTCCATAAATTATATAGTTCAGAATGTGGTTACAAACAGTCAACTCTTAAACATTGGCATGTCAATTATCTTTAGGAAATTTAAAAACCTAACTTGACTGTTCCTTGCCTGTCAACATGCACCTTGGCTGCCCTACCCCAGCCATTCCCAAACTGGCATCGCAAACCCTTTCCAATGAACGCTTACATAAATCATAATTGCTATGGTATAACTCCTTGGGCAAAACCAAATTTAAAAAGTTTTCATTGTCCACTTCATTTTTATTAGCACAATTGATCAAGGGTTGCCTGAGATTAAACCAAGACTATTTATTGAGCGCCTGGGAGAGGAATGGCAGGGGTGGCAAGGTGAGGTCAGTTCAAGGCCACCAAAGAACTAAATCATGTTACTTGAAGTGGATATGGCTCTCTGGGTCAGCCCCAGACCTTCCCAGTATATAGCATGAAAGGGCCTTTCTGTTCCACACCTTTTCCTCTGAAAGCTGGTTCAGTCTTTCTGACCTTGCCTTGCCTGTTCTCTGCTTTGACATCTCAGCCTTTTCGGGACTGCTGCCCATACCTACTCATACAGAATAAAGCTCTCTCTCCTCCCTTCTTTGTTCCTCTCTTTTAGTTACTTGATGCATATGTATAATGCTAAAAATGCCTTCTGGTGTTGTCAGCTGTCATGTAATTGGTGATTTTAGTGGGGGGGGGGATGTGCTTTGATTCAGGTAGCCCAACGTAGATATACCATCAGCTTGCTCTTCTGTTTGCCTTTGCCTCCATTACTTTGTCTTTCTGTAACTTTCATGTATTCCACAAATATCTATTCAGTACTTACTGTGTGCCAAGAATTATATTTGTGGTTCAATAGTGATATGATGTTGCTGTTTCTCTCTGATTACCAGATATTTTTAAAAGCCCAATGAAGGAAACTATACTGGAAAAACATCCATAAGAGGAAGTTGATTTTTTCCCTTTATCCCTGGAGGCTTTGTTATTTGGGGGGAAGGCGGTGGTGAGAGGGCCAGTAATGCTGGTCAGAGGCTTCTTCCTCATCTTGGCTCTTGCCCTGGATAGTGGGGATAGGGCTGGGGTTGCCTACATTCATAGTCCCCCTCATACCTTCTCACCCTTTTTCTTGTGCCAGTCCCTCCCACCCCCACCAACCAAGAGGGAGTCTGTCACTCTAATTAAGCAGTCTGTAATCAACGAAGTCCCATTAAGAAATAATGAGGCCAGTAATGCAGTGGGTGCTATTGACGGGGGATTAGTGAAACTCATGTGGTTTCCTACAACTCCTCCACTTTCTGAGGAAGTGGTGAGGGTGGAGAAACTGTTGACTCAGCATTCTTAGCGTTAATCCCTGTGCTCTCCCCAATACTCTTGAATTCAACTCCGTGTGAAGTTGGATGTGTTAGATGGGGTATGGATCTGCCGTGTATGTGAGAGCATTGCTGGCAGGACCATATCACAGTCATCTCTGTATTCCCGGTGCTTGCACAGTGTAAGTGCTGGGAGAGGGTGGGCTGGAGGCACAAACTGAGCATAGGACCCAAGTGTCCCGCCTTCTTGCTCAACACTTTCCACGCAAGTTTGAAAACACGAACTGCTGGCCGGAAACCACAGCTGCAGGGTGAATCTGGGGCCAGGGGTCATGTCCATCATCTCCTTCCCTTCCCCAAACTAGAGTTCCCTTTCCTTTTGTTTCTTCTTCTGAGGATAATATAATCTTGGCAAGAGTTGATCATTTCCCACTTATTATGTGTTCATCTTTGCCATTCTCTCTGTTATCATTTTGGAATCATTTGCAGCAAGTCGTTTGTCTTGGCCCAGCTTGTTCCTATTACCCTGCATCCTTAGGCTTGTCTATCCCCTCACTCTAATATTTGGTGAGAGCTGGAATGAAACAAACCCTTCCTAATATCCACTCCTCCTAGAGAAACCCTTCTTGCTGGGTCAGACCCCTCAGAGAACACCTTCCCAGGCTGCATCACAAATCGCCTCCCTTGGCTACCAGTGGCTTAGTTTGCTACCAGAAGTGTGGACAATTGAGACAACAGAGAGCCCTTCCTAAAAGACAAAGGGCCTTGGAAACCTTTAGTTTAAAGGGTGTGGAGCTTAATCTCTGAGCATTTAAGAGGGGTAGATACCCCTCCCAGCCCTCATCCTCCTTGCTCCATAATGTCAGTGTTTGTACATTTGAGATACGTACTGGAAAGTATCTAACAACCTGTTCCCCTTCATCTGGCAGCTTACTGGTTCCATGACATGTCCCACAGCGGGGCAGGTTGATTGAAGAGTAGAAAGCCTTTGCTATTCAGGATATGGGAGTGGGGGAAATGGAGCCAGAAAATGTTTCATGAGACAGTGAGAGAAGAAAGGGAGAAACACCCAAAGTACAGCTGACCTGCTTAAAAGCAGGGCATATTTAAAGACCGCAAAGACTGAGGCTTTTTGTAACGTGAGTGGTGAGTATTAAAGCCAAAAGACCCCTTCTTTCAAATAGGGATATTCCTAAACCTACCAAGCAAGGGAGAATCCACAACATCTGTTGTGGTAGGAAGTTCTTCTGGAGTCTAACCTTAATCCCTCCCTTGGTCTGTTATTTTGCCTATATCAATGTGTTGCTTTGTAATTGTTTTTAAGTTGCTTTTACTGTGTACGTTTTGCCTTCATAGGTAAACTCCTCCTGGGCAGGACCTGACTCCAGAAGAATTTTTCAATCCCCACCAGCGCCGCCCCCTCAGGTGCCCATGTCAAGGGCTAGAGCAGAAGGTCAGGCACAGTGATTAACCAGCCACAGTTGAAAGCCCAGAAGATACAACGATCAACATCCTGCATCCTGCATCTGAGGACTTTGCTCCAGACTAAGGTGTAATCCAACCATTTCCTTTTCATAAGACAAGTATTGTCTGAAGGGATCTGTGTGTAATTTTGAAGGGAAGGGCAAACGGAGCTGCAGAACTCAGTTACCACTTTGCCTTGGATCTGAGCCTGTGAAAGGGGAAAAGAAGTGAACTCGTCCCTGAGATGGCTGAACAATCACAGGGAAAGAGCTTTAAGATTCATAGTAGAAAAAGGCTGATTGGAACCTTCCTTAGAGCAACTCCACTATTCTGGTTTTACCCTATTCCCACTCCTTGTCATTCCCACCTGTAATTCTGACTTGGCAGGAACCCCACACTGAATGTTCTCAAAGTACTTTGTAGACTTTAATTAGTTCTGTGGGAAGTAAGGCAAAACTCAGCCTTCATTCTGCCAACAGAGTTGATGGTTGGGGGAGTGGGGGGAGGGGGAGGGGGAGGGGGAAGGAAGGTAAGGAGAAGATGGACAACCAGAGCAGCCATGCCACTTACTGAAGGCCACGTGGTACAGGAGGAACTGGGGTTAAAATCCCTGAATCCCAAATCTTGGTAAAAAATCTCTTAGCCTTCCAGGTTCCTAAACAGGTAATGGGCTAATCCTACTAACCTATTTGCTGGGGTGTTGTTGATGAATGCTTGTAAACCCCATCCTAGATGATAGGTTTGGAAGATTGTTAAGGAAAGCATGTCATTAAGTCCATACTCACCCACTCCTCGGCAGATAGCCCTGGAGGGAGGTGGGTGTTAGCCAGAACTGGAGGGCCACCACTTCCATGGGGTGACGGAGATTCAACAACAGGAGAATTTTCCAGCAGGGAGGAAAATCAAAGGCACGTGTTGGGGGTGGTGGTGGGGGATGAGGAGGGCCTAAAATGAGTGACACGCAGTCAGATGGTTCAGAAAAGATCATCAAGAAATGATTGAATCCCACTCAGGTCACTGTGGATGGTGGCTTTCCTGAAACTCAGGATGTAAGTTTGGTAGTGGTTTCCTCTTCTCCCTTTCTAAAAGCAGAACACCTCTCCGAGGGCTACCGCAGGGGACTTGGGGGTCTGCAAATTAAGGGACATGTTTTGAGTCTGGGATTGCTCTGTGCTTCTCTAAGAGAAGTAGTTAAGGATTTGAGCTCTTAAGTCAGAGACCTAGGTTTGAATTTTTCTTTGTCACTTCCATCTGTTTAAACTTGAATTAGTTACTTAACTTCTCTAAGCCTTGATTTCCTTATCTGTAGAATGGGCCCAATAATAGTACTTAACTCAAAGGTTTGTTAAGAGGGCTAAATGCAACAGTTCAGGTAATGCCTTAGCACAAAGCCCAGCCTGTAATAAGCACTTGGTTCGCTTTAACTATCATCATCGCCTCACTCTTTCCTCTGGATGGGTCATCTACTTTGGAATTTATCCATGGTCCTTTCTTTGATCAATTCCTGATGGTCTCTGTGGCCTCTTGGCTGACTTCTCCCACCCTTAATCAATGAGAAGTCAGGGAACACTGATACTGACTTCTTTTTCATGTCATTTATGACAATGTGGAATTAGGAAGGTTAACCTGCTGCTGTAAAAAAGATTACATAGATTAACACAGCTCTACACACCAGATATATTCTCATAAATGCTATTAAGTGGCTATTTTTATGTTGAGTAATTTTTAGATGACTTTCTTTACGATTCTGAAGTAATATTCTCCTAGAAACAAGAATCACTGTTAAGGAAAGAGGAGCTAATATTTGAATGTGAGACACCGTCCATATCCAAGTCTAACTGAATCCTCCCAGTCACCCAATAAAGAGGTCCTTATTATTCCCATTTTATGGCTTAAACAACTGAAACTCAGAGAGGTTAAATAATTCATTCAAAGTCAGTCTTCTAGGGATGATGGAGCCTAAATGTGAATGTCATTCTGGTTCTGTTTTCTACTACAGCACACTCAAAGGATCCACACTCATGTTTCTCTTCAGATCATGTAAATCTTTCACCTTTTACATCACACGGTAAGTATTATTCTGCTTTTGTCAGTAGTCAAATCTGTCTACATTTAAACTTCTCACACAAATTCTAGAAGAACTTGATTGATCAATTCACATGATCTTGAATATTAATTTCTTTTTTAAAAATTTACCCTTATGATTCAAATATATGTGTATATATATTATACAACTTTAAGAAATTACCCACATTTCCTTCCACTAGTATGGTCTGTCAAAAGATGACTGTTGCCAGATTATAATGAGAACACACTATATGATTCCATTTATATAAAACTCTAGAAAATGCAAGCTGTTTTCTAGTGACAGACGTCAGATCAGTGGTTGCTTAGATAGGGCTGAGGCTGGAGGGGGAGATGGCAAAGGGGCAAGAAGAAACTTCTGGAGGGGAGATATGTGTTTATTATCTTCACTGTGATGCTGGTTTTACAAATGTATACTTATGTCAAACTTTATGAAATTTTAAAAAGCATATTAATAATCTATATACAGAAGTAATGCTTTTTTAAATGTAAAAATGGAGTGCAATTTCCCTACATCTTATTGTATATAAAACATATTGCCTTCTACACAACAGAGCAGAGCTGCTCCACATGACTGTGAGCTGCCCCTGGGCAAAGGCTGTGTCTTTCTGGTCCTCAATACCTAGCATCTAGTGCAGTGCCTGGGACATAAGTTCTTAGTAAACAGTGAATGGAAGTAAGTGTTTCTTAGGGAACTTACACTAAACCCATAAAATTCAAATGTTTAAGCCGCTTGCTAAACATCTATCAGATTGCCTCAAGTGGAAGAGCTACATCAAGAAGCTTGTGCAGACAGCAAAGGAAACCGTAAATAAAATGAACAGATACTCTACGGAATGGGAGAAAATATTTGCAAACGATGTGACTGACAAGGGATTAATTTCCAAAATATATAAGCAGCTCATACAGCTCAATATTTAAAAAACCCAAACAAACCAATAAAAAAATGGGCAGAAGATCTAAATGGACGTTTCTCCAAAGAAGACATATGGATGGCCAACAGGCACATGAAAAGATGCTCAACATCAAGAATTATTTGAGAAATGCAAATCAAAACTACAATGAGGTATCACCTCACACTGGTGAGAATGACCATCATCAAAAAGTCTACAAATAATAAAAGCCGGAGAGGGTGTGGAGAAAAGGGAACCCTCCTACACTGTTGATAGGAATGTAAATATTGGTGCAGCCGTTATGGAGAACAGTATGGAGTTTCCTTAAAAAAACAAAAATAGAATTACCGTATGATACAGCAATCCCATTCCTGTGCATATATCTGGACAAAACTCTAATTTGAAAAGATATGTGCACCCCAATGTTCATAGCAGCACTATTTATAACAGCCAACACATGGAAACAACATAAATGCCCATTGATAGATGAATGGGTAAAGAAAATGTGGTGTGCGTATATGTGTGTATATATATATATCTATATATATATATAGATATATATATATACACAATAGAATACTACTCAGCCATAGAAAGGAATGAAATAATGCCATTTGAAGCAACATAGAGATTATCATACTAAGTGAAGTAAGTCAAACAGAGAAAGACAAATATCATATGATACTACTTATACGTGGAATCTAAAAAATGACACAAATGAACTTATTTACAAAACATAAAGAGACTCACAGACATAGAATACAAACTTATGGTTACCAGGGGGGAAGGGTAGGGAGGGATAAATTGGGAATTTAGGATTGGCAGATACAAACTACTACGTACAGAATAAACAACAAGTTCCTTCTATACAGCACAGGGAACTATATTCAATGGCTTGTAGTAAGCTGTAATGAAAATATACATATATACGTGAATCACTATGCTGTATACCAGAAACTAATACAACATTGTAAATCAACTATACCTCAATTTAAAAAATGTTAACAAAAAAAAGAAACTTGTGCAGAAGTCAGTTCTCAGTGGTTCCAATTTTATATTTAACCATAAAAATGTGAAGAAATGTCACTGATTTACTAACTGAAGTTGCTCTGGTGTTGACCAACTTTGTGAATAGCCATATTTACTTGGAAGAAAGAAGTTCTAAGAGAACTGAGGACTGGTAAGAAGAACATCTATGAAAACAGCAAGTGTTTAAGCAGCAGACTGTAGCTGTCGGCTTAGTATTTTGATCTTGTTAATATATACAGATGGGAGGGTACATGTAACAGTGTATTCTCACATCTCACGCCTCCTATTCACCTCAGCAGATAAGCTTCTCTCCTACCTCCCCCCTTAAAACCATCTAACGCAAACTAACTCTCCCTTTGGAGGAAAACCCTATTCCAAATTTTGTGTTTCTCATTCTTTGCATTTCATTATGTTTTACTACATATAGGTCCTTTAACAATGTATTATTGTGATTTAAATGTGTTTGAACTTTCATAAAAATTCTATCATAATGTTTGAATTCTTTGGTAACTTGCTTTTTACTCTCAATATTATATTTATGACATTCATTCCATGGCATCATATATCTTTAGTTCATTTTATCTGCTGCATTATAGTTAAATAAATGAATATTTCACAATTTATTTAGCCATTCTCCTGTCAATAATAATTGGGTTGTTTTCAGGCCTTTGTTTTTACAAGAAATGCTGTTGTAAACTTTGTTTTATATGTCTCCAGGAATGCATGTGCAGAATTTTTTCTAGGCTATATATTTAAAAAGAGAACTGCTGGCCACAGGTAACATCATATTCAATGGTGAAAAACTGAAAGCTTTCTCTCTAGGATAACGAAGAAGGCAAGGATGCCCACTATCACTATTTCTACTCAACATAGTACTGGAAGTCCTAGGCAGAGCAATTAGACAAGAAAAAGAAATAAAAGGCATCCAAGTAGGAAAGGAAGAAGTAAACCTATCTCTGTTCATAGATGACATGATCTTGTATATAGAAAACTCTAAAGATTCCACACACGAAGAAACCTGTTAGAACAAATAAACAAATTCAGCAAAGTTGCAGGATATGAAATCAACCCACAAAAATCAGTTACATCTCTATACACTAACAATGAACAATCCAAAAAGGAAATTAAGAAAATAATCTCATTTACAATAGCATCAAAAATAGTAAATTGCTTAGGAATAAATGTATTATATATATTTAACTTTTCTGTATATTATGATGTTCTGACATCTTAAAAAACTTTCTGGCTGGGGAGAGACTAACCTTCCCAGGCTAGCCAAATTTTGCAGATAGCAGAGAGCCCAGCTGAAAGCTTGCCTTTGATATGCAAACCAACCATTTCCAGGTCATACTTCCTCTGTCTAGCCAGTGCAGCCCAGGAGGTGATATTCCTCTGCCTTAATCATCCCAGGGCCAAGAAACAGGCAATCGGAGACCATATCTATAACCCAAAGTCCACCAAAGTTACTCAAACTAACCAACCCCACAACTCAACAACAACAAAAATCCAATTAGAAAATGCACAAAGGGTTTTAATAGACATTTCTTCAAAGAAGATTTACATATGCCCAAAAAGTATATGGAAAGATGCTAAACATCATAATCATTATGGAAATGCAAGTCAAAACCACAGTGAACTATCACCTGACAGAAAAACAAAACAAAAACAAAAACAAACCCAGAAAATAACGAATGTTGGTGAGGATGTGGAGGAATTGGAGCCATAATGCCCTGTTGGTGAGAATGTTCAGCCACTTTGGAAAACAATATGGAAGTTGCTCAAAAAATTAAAAATAGAACTATTAAGATCCAGCAATCCCACTTCTGGGTGTTTGTCCAGAAGAGTTGAAAATAAGATCTCAGAGAGATATTTGCACACCCATCTTCATTGCATAACAGCCAAGATATAGAAACAATCTAAATGTTCATCAATAGATGAATGGATAAATAAAATGTAGAATATATGTATAATGGAGTATTATTCAGCCTTAAAAAAAAGAAGATGAGGGGAGGGTATAACTCGGTGGTAGAGTGCCTGCTTAGCATGCATGAGGTCCTGGGTTCAATCCCCAGTCCCTCCATTTAAAAATAAATAAATAAATGAATAAGTAAATAAATAAATAAATAAAACTAATCATCCCCCAAAATGAGGTGGGGGAGAAGGAAATCTCCTATGCTACAAAATGGATGAAATCTAAGGATATTATTTTAAGTGAAATAATTCAGTAACAAAAGACAAAAACTGCATGATTCCACTTGTATGAGATATCTAAAATAGTCGAAGTCTTAGAACAGAAAGTAGAATGGTGGTTGCCAGGGCCTGGGAGAAGAGGGAAAAGGGGAATCAATAGAGTAGAGTTTCAGTTTTGCAGGATGAAGAAGTTTCAGAGACCTGTTACACAATAGTGTACATGGAGCTATCACTACTGTATTGCACACTTAAGGTTAAGATAGTAAATTTTATGCTGTATGTTTCTGACCACACACAAAGAATGAATAGAATTGCTGGCTGATGCAGTATGCATATCTTCAACTTTGGACGATAAAGCTAAATTGTTTCCAAACTGGTTGTGTCGATTACACTGTCACTAGCAGTATTAAGGATTTATATCCTCTATATCCTCACCAACATTTAGTATTGCCATGCTTTTTAAAATTTGCCAATCTGTAGATAATATTAATTTGCATTTTATTGATTACTGTAGAGTTTGAGCATCTTTTCACATGTTTATTGACTATTTGGATTTCTACTTAAGTGAACGATCTAGTCATGTCTTTTGCCCATTTTTCTATTGTCTTGTTTGTCTTTTTCTTAATGATTTTTATCTTTATATATTATGTGTACAAATCCCTTATAAGTCATTGAGCAGCCGATATCTCCCAGTTTGTGGTTCGTCTTGTCACTTTTTAAATGGAGGATTTTAAAGAAAATTAGTTTTTAAAAGTAGCCAAATTTATCCGTCTCTTCCATTATGATTTACTCTATTTATATCTTGTTTTAAGAAATCTTTCTTTACCGTTAGGTCATAAAGACATTCTATGTTCTCTCCTAAAAAAGTGAAGTTGTGGTGGAATTGATTTTTGAAAAGATGTGAGAACTTGGAATGGGAAATCATCAAAAGAGGCATTTTTTTCTTTACATAGAAGGCAGATGCCAAAGGTGGTCTATCTATACCGAGTTTGAGCTGAAGTCGCTGCGAAGACAGTTGGTCTAACTGTGGGAAGGGTTTCCTGTCCATGAGGTTTTGCAAGGTTTCATTGACGTATCAAAGCAATTGAGTCTATTTCATTTTGTTTGGTGGTTGCTTGGGGGTTGTCAAACACTAGAGAGATTATAATTCAACTGGAGAGGAGAGGGGAAGAGTCAAGGGACAGACAGAGGGATTCTCCAGTTCTCAGTGAGCCTAAATGTATCAATAACAGGCTGAAGGCACAAACTGGACATAAGTGTGTGCCACTCTGTCCAGCTCTCTCTGTCTCTGCTGCCATACTCACCTTGTATCCTTCACCTGGAACTTTCTATCCAGTGAAAATAAAATAATCTCAAGAGAATAAGGTCAAAACCACAGTGGAGAAGATAAAGGTAAAGCTTTGAGACTTAGAAAAAAATAGCTTTGAGTGGAGGAAGGAGGAAACCTCTGGAGCTATTTGGATCCCTGCAGAGGACTTTTTATTTTTTTTGGTCTCATGATTGGATCAGCTGGGAAGTCCTTCTCTCTACTTAACCCAAGGTGGCTGCCCTAATGAGGAGGATGTTTCAGAAGGAACAGTGGACAAGGTTTAGGGAAGAAGAGACAGAAAGACTGCCGTCTAGAGCAGAGCAGAAAGAGTGGAGTGAGAAGGAAAGCTCAGAGGGGTAGAATGACAGAGGGTGACAGGGGATGAATGACACTCCTGGCTCCTCCAAAGGGGCATCGCTATCAATCTTCAGTTTTTCATCCTAGGCAGGTGAAGAGGAGCAAGAGAGGAAGGACAATGCAATGTAAATTATTGCACAGCCCTTGGCTTTCAGGGTACAGACAGTAAAAGAGATTTATGGAGTGGAACTTCGAGCATAAGTTTCTAGAAAATGCTCACACCACCTCCAGGCACACTTATCCACTACATTTGTGCACTCATGCATGCACCCTCATGTACATACACTGACACTCACACCTTAAAAACAGCATGTCTGCAATAGTGTGCAACATAATTTCACTGCACTTTTCAGACACAACCCTATCCATTCTTATGTTTCTACATAGGCTCCAGACTAGATCCAACCACTGATGTGGGTTTTGCTCAGGTTGACATGGTTTGGGAGGGGCACCTGTAAAAATGATGAGGAGTTGCAGAAGATCTGCACTAAGGATTTCAGATTGAATATGGTAAATGATTGTTCATGAGGAAGGGCATGGCGAAAGCAGTCTTCATGGAGGTTACTTTGTTAACTATATAGAAGAGGAAGGTAAATTTTGATTCAGTAGAAATGGAGATGGAGAAGGAGACCATGCCATTGAACAGGTGCAAAAGATGACTCTCAGAAACTTCAGGTGAAAAATTAGGATTGTAACTACAAAGACCAGACAGATTGAACCTGGGGTAATGCGTCTCTGTCTCCTGTCTCCTTCTTTCTATTTCTAATTTCCCGGGAGTCGATGTGCAGCCAGGAACAGGGGAAAAGGGATCTTTGATCTCATGCCCTTGCCTGTGCTAATGAGGAAGCCTGCCGCCCTGTCTGGGTTTCTCAGGGGCTCACTCAGAGGACTACAAACAAGGGCTTCTGAGCCAAACCTACGGCGAAGTCCTGACTGGTATGAATCAGCCTCTTAGATAAACTAAAAGAGACAAAAAGGAGGGGAGACTTGGGCTGCTAAGAGGGCATCTCAGCCATCCTCCCCTTCTCACCCGCCTCCTCGGCAGCCCCACCATGGTTGGCTCTTCCACCACCCTACACGGATCATGACCGCTCTTTCCTAAAAGGCCTTCTTTCTTCACTTGATTTCAATGTAAATGGCTGGGAAGGAACTCTGGGCATTTAACTTTACTCCCTTGTGCTTCGGTGGTAACACCTAGGACATGCATGCAGAAGTCTTTAGTATATTTAAAAGCAATGTTGAGTCATCTTAGAGCCTCGTCATAACAATAATTTGAGCTTTGTTTGTATTTATTTGCCATTTATTGGTTAAACCCTATGCAATTGCTGATATATTTGACAATTTTTGACACACAAAAACAATAATCTCTTAGGTTTCAACTGAATATTAAGAACCTACTGTGTGTTTAATCTATGAGGCACTTTGGTGTGATGGTTAAAAACCAGAGCCAAGCTGTTTTTCTTACCCCAAATCAGCTCCATCATCTGGTCTTACGTAAGTTACTTAACTTTTCTGTGTCTCCATTTCTTCATCCTAAGAATGAAGATAATAATAATACTTACTTCAAAGGGTTGTTGTGAGAATTACAACGATCTGTCACATATAAAGCCCTTAGAACAGTGCCTAACTCAAACCAGGCTCTATATAAATATCGACCATTTTTGCATGCTAGTCCCTGTTATCTCATTTAATTTTATTATTAAATATTTCCAGCATACAAAAAGGCATATATTATAAGAAAATGAACACTTATGTGCCAACCTTCCAGCTTAGAAATAAATTACAAATACAATGGAAGCCCTATGGGGTACCCTCCCCTATCGCATTAGTGTGGCTTTTTCTCAGCGGTAGCCTCCATCCTGAATTTGACGCTTATCACTACCATGAAAGGTTTTTAACACCTTTACTACATATGTCTCTAACATAAGCTATATACAGTATTGTTTTATATGTTTCTTAATTTTTATAAGTGGTGTCATACCATACTTATCCTTTGATTAGCTTTTGTTGTTCAGTATTGTTTTTGATATTTATCTGTGTGGCTGCGTGAAGCTCTGGTTTATTCATTTTAACTGCCGTATAGCATTTCAATGTAAAGAATTGCCACAACTTATTTAAGCATTCTCCTTTAGGAGAACATTGAGGATGCTCCCAGATCTTTGCTATTACAAACTCATTATTTAATTTAGTCAACTAATTGTTATTGAGAAAATGGCAAGTGTGGCTAAGTGGCATAAGGGTGGGGAAGAGTGGTCCATGGTTACTTTAGAGGGTTAGTCAAGGATTTTATTCTGTGATGGGAAACCCCCGGGAGGATGTTAAAAGGGGGAGTGGTTTATTTTTTAAAAGATCCTTATGGCTACTACCGTAATACCCAGGAGGTAAAAATAGAAGCAAGAAGACTGGTTAGCAGTTTATTGCTACAGTCTAAATGAGAGGTGGCTGTGACCTAGACCATGGCAGTAGCAGATTCTGTTTTGAAGGTAGACTTAACAAGACTTTCCAATGGATTTGGTGAGGATTATATAAAAGAGAAGTCAAGGATAACTTCAAGTTCTTTGCCTGAGCAAATGGATGAATGATAGTGCTATTTCCTTAAATGGGGAATGTTGCAGGAGGGGGTTTGGTGGGGGGGATTTAATACTTGGTTTTGAAGATGTTAATTTTGGGATGCTTATTAGACACCCAAGTGGAAATTCTGAATTGCAAGTTGGATATATGAGTGTGGTGTTTAGGTGACAGGTAGAAGCTAGAGATGTAAAGTAAAAGTCATTAGCATAATAATGTTTCTTGCCTAAATTCCCAAATATTTTCCTCTAAAGGTGCTGCATTTTTGCTTTTCACATTTAGATCTTTAATACAGTTGGAATTAATTTTTTCACACAGTGAGGGAAAAGATTTTAATTATCCACCATAAGGGTGGCCCATTTTCCCCAGCAGCATTTATTACATAGCCCAGTCTTTTCTCCACTGGTTTGAAATGTCATATACCAGAGTTTAAAAGCGCAGGTCTATTTCTGGGTTCTCTATTCTTTTAAATTGGTCAATCTGACCATCCCTGTGCCAATGCCACGCTATCTTCATCATCATCTGATTTAGTCAAGGCTTAGTGCAAGAACAGAAACAACCCTCGGTATTCCAAGCAGAAAGGAATTTACTACATAGAATTAAAGAAATTTGATGATTACAAAATTGTTAGAAGGGCTGAAAGAACAGGAGTCAGGAGGTGCCACTAAACTTGTTGGTTGAAGAATCTACCACCGTGATTGTGATCAAGAGTCCAGGAAGCTGCTGCTCCCACCGTCAGAGCTGCCAGCCCTGCCTTTATATACCCCAAAGCTTCTGAGAACAAGGCTGTAGTTGCTATTGACAACTCTTTTAGTCAATCATCCTTTCCATGTTTTTTGTTCTCAGTCTGCACCTAACTGGTTGGGGTTCCTGGTGGAGAGGCCCAAACCTTTATTCCTGGAGGAGCTAGCCTTTAGTGGTCCTACCTGCATTGGGGTGCGCTCATCTTCCATTAGCTCCACCCTGGGTCTTAAGCACACTTTCTCCTGCTCTCATTGCAAGGCAATCATTCTGTTTCACCCCAGCTGCTCCAGGAGCCCCTTTGCCTGTTGGTTCAGTGGCATGAAGAATACAAAATGGCCAAGAGGCCATAAATATCTCCTAGAAATGAATACCTCTAACTCAGCAGAATCCAAAGTTAGAGGAATGAGAGGCAAGAAAAATGTCCAAGTAGGTCATTTTGTGTAACAGTGAGAGAAATCAGCCCTATGTACACTCCTTAGTACCTAGATCTATATACATGTTCTGGCTGAGGGAGAGGTATTTACAAATATGACTTACCCAGTTAGTTTTATAAGGTAGCCTCCCAAACTCACAAAGTGTTGTCACCCAGCTGGCTCTGTAATAGAGTCTTCATAGGTCATTCTACCATTCCATAAAGCCTGTGGATGGTGGAATACATGCTAAAGCATACTGTTGAATTCTGTGAGCCTTAACTGGCTCCCTCAGGTACAGTGTCATTTGGCTCATTATTGGTCTGTGCTGCTGGCAGATTATCCTTAGGAGGCATAGAGTTGCCAGATCTAACCTGGTAAAAGAAAACTGTTGTGTTGTATAATTTCCAACCTTGTCCTCATAGCTACTGTGTTAACGAGCCCTCTTGACAAGCCCTGAGTGGCTGGATAAAGAGGCTTGACATTTACAGACCCAGGTCATCTTACCCACTTGATTATTGAGACCCGTCAGTGCCCTTTGGTGAATGAGCATTTACCCATTTGTAGTTTTGATGACTATCCCAATTATATCTTTATTTTCTAAATTTACTTTTACAATCATCATTTCCTTCCATCTGCTTCAATTGTGGGGAGATTCTATGACTTTTTTGTGTGTGTATAATTTCTTGAGTTGGACTTAGCTTTTTGTTTTTCTTTCTTCTTTTCTAATGTGTTAAGGTTATAAAGCCCTCTCTAGTGCTATGTTAGCTATATCTCACATATTTCTATTGTGTATTTACTTTATTCCATTTAAATATTATCTAATTTCCATTATTACTTATGCTTTAAATTCTTTTCTTAAAATTCCAACAGTATGGGAATTTAATCTTTTCATTATTGCTATCTACATTAACTGCTTGTGTTCAGAGAAATGTGGTCTGTAGAACGTTGATTCTCTTTATTTGTTAAGATTTGTTTTGTTGCCCAGGGTATAGTCAATTGTTGAAATATTCTGTATGTTCTTAAAATAAATGTGTATTCTCTAGTTGTTACTTGAAGGGTTCTATGTATATTCATTAGAGAATGCTTGTTAATTGTGTTATTCAAATCTCTTATGTCTTTACTAATTCTTATCTACCAATATACCAATTAACATAGAGCTGTAATTTTTTAAATCTCCAACTATTATGGTGAATTTATCAATTTTGTCTTATGCTTTGTTTTATGTATTTTAAGTGATCACGTAAAAGTAAATAATTGCTATATCTTCCTGGTGGACTGTTACTCTTATAATTACAGAGTGATTACATTTTTTAAATCTTAAAGTATAATTTTTTATTGTGGTAAAATATACATACCATAAAATTTACCATTTTAACCATTTTTAAGTGTACAGTTCAGTGGCATTACGTACATTCACATTGTTGTGCAATCATCACCATTATTCATCTCCAGAACTTTTTTATCATTCCAAACTGAAACTTTGTGCCATTAACCAATAACTTCCCATTATCCTCTCCCCACAGTCAATGGTAACCACTATTCTATGTATCTTAAAGTTTATTCTGTCCAATAGTAACGTAGCAATACCATCTTATTTAGTATTTTTTTCTATTTTTTAACTTTCAAGCATTCTATGTTATTATGACATATAACAGCACATAAATAAATTTTAAAATCCAATCTGACAATCTCAATCTGTTAATCGATGATTTAGTCCATTTATATTTAATGAGTTTACTGATAATTTTTGTTTTATAGCTATCATATTACTTTGTGCTTGTATTTTTCATGTCTCTCTTCCTGCATTTTATTAAATTGATGAAAGTTTTTTTAAAAATTCATTTTCTTCTTTACTAATTTGAAAGTTGTATATTCTATTTCTATTCTTTTCATGATTACTCTAAAATTTAAAAAATAATCTTACTGGCTTAATTGATATCCCTACTATGTTCCCAAATAATGCAAGAACCTTGGAATACTTCAACTCTGAGCATATATCTTTCATTTTATATGTTATCGTTGTCCAGTATTATAATATCACTTTTTTTATATCCCCAAATTAGTCACTATTACTATTGTTTGCCTTGTTTAGATATACCTAGATGTTTTCCAGTTTCTTTATTCATCATAACTATTCTCACAATTCTTATTTTTATCTCACTTCTTCCTTCTGGGTTGGAATTTTCTTTAGGAAATTTCCTAAAGAAAATGTCTTTAGTGGAAGGTCTATTTGTGTTAAGGAACCTGTTATGTTTGTCTGGAAATGTACCTATTTCATCCTTACTCTTGAATGATAGCATAGCTGAGTAAAGAATTCTTGATGAAAAAATTTTAAAAACTTAGAGCTTTGAATACATTATTCATTGTCATTTATTTTCTATATTTGCTTTCAGAAAGTCTGCTGAGAATATCATGATTGTTACTTTGACGATAATGTGTTTTTCCCTCTGCTTTTTAAGCTTTTCTCACTGAACTTGGAATTGTACAAGTCACAGCAACGTATATGAGTATGGATTTAATCTAATTGACCCTGCTGAAGACTTGTGCAATCTGAATCTGAGGATTCATGACTTCTATTAATTCTGGGAAATTTGGAGCCGCAATTTCTTTGAATGTTGCCTTCTCCAATTCTCTTTATTCTCTCCTCCAGAGCTAATTCTCCAACTCATCTTTTAGTCTCTAATATTTTTTAACTCTTTACCTCTTTGTATTATCTTCTGGACAGGTTCCTCAGATATCTCCTCTAGCTCTCTTTACTTATCCCTAGGTTTCTCTTTATTCATCCATTTAGTTTCTTTTTAAACTTAAAAAATTTGAAGTTTAATACACATACATAGAAGAGACACACAAAAAATATATTCTTGAATTAATTATGGTAGTTACAGTTACAAATCAAGAAATAGAATGTTGTCAGACCCCAGATGCCCTACATCTGCCACTTTCCAATCGCAGCTGTCTACCTCTCCACTAGTGGTAACCACAATCCTGACTTTCATGGTAATCCCTTTCTTGCATTAAAAAAAAAAAAAAAAAAAAAAGAAAGTTCTACCACCTAAGTATGCATTGCTCAACAATATAGGTTAGTTTTTATTTGTTTTTAAACTTTATAACATAAATGCTGTACATAAATTTTTGTGTCCTGGTCTTTGGACCAATATTACATATTAAATATCCACCTATATTATTTTTTTTATCTGTAGCTCATTCATTTGTGTGTGTTTGTGTATAATATGGCACTGCCTAATAAACCAAATATTTAACCTTTCTACTGCTATGAACATTTTGTTGTTTCCAGTTTGATGCTGTTATGAGCAATGCTGCTATGAACATTATGGTTCCTGTATACTGGCATATACAGACATGCATTTTTCAAGTTGTTTACTTAGAATTGTTAAGTCCTAAAGTATGCATACCTTCAATCTTATCAGATAACACCAAACTGTTCTTCAAAATGTACGAAATTATACTCCTATTAGAAGTATATGAGCATCCCCTTTGCTCAGCAATCTCACTAATACTTGGTATTATAAGAATAATTTTTATTTGATCTAATCTGATAGTTATACAGTAGTATCTCACTGCGGCTTTAATTTATAACTAATAATTTCACTAGTTACTAGTTAAATGATACACTGCTATCCATTTGGTTTTTATTTTTAGTGACCCTCTCAGATATGGTCTAGTGGTGTGGAACGTCCATTCATTCCCTTCTATTTACCTTTTCATATAAGAGGATCTAGAAAGCAAAACGAATAAACACCTACCTACATTTTCCAGTTTCTGGATACAAGTTTGATTCCACCAAAAAGATGTATTCGTGAGAGATTTAGAAGGTGGAAGCAAGGTAGGGGGCTACTTTTAGTGCTGCATTTATCTTTGTCAGTGTGAAAGGCAGGTGTGAGAAAGACAATGAATTGACTCTGACTTCCACTTCTCTAGCACATTCAATGATTTAAGCACCTAGTTCTCTGATTCCCTCCTGTTTAAAATACCTAGAGAGATTTCTTTTCAATCCTGAATCCTGACTAATACAAACATTATTGTAATTCACATAATCTGAGACATTAAGAAAGCCATTGTTGCAATTAAACTAAGACAAATACTTTCTTAACACTTAGAAATTTCTCTTCTGAATGTCTTTTAAATTCCATGCATTTCCACATAATAGCATCTTCTGTGACATCAAGAGCATTCATGTATGGCATGTCACAAGTGTGCTCCACACTGCCTCCAGGACTTGTTCAAAGTCACTGTCATTTCTTCTGCAAATTTTGATGCATATGAGCAAGCAACTACATCAAAAGGGTTGCCTAGCCCACAGTAACTATAGGAAATATCTTGATTTCAAAGATGCTAAAATGTGAACAAAGCCCACCTTAGAACTGATAAAATACGGTATATTTTTCATATCTAAAAATTCTACTTTGTTCTTTTTCAAATTTGTCTGGTCTTTTTTGATAGTATTTATTTTTAGTATTTATTTTTTCTTATTTCAAATATTATTCCTTCGTATCTTTAATCATATAAACATACTTCTTTTATTATCTGGATCTGATGATGTATTATCTTAAGTTCTTAGGAGCCCAAATCTGCTATTTGATGTGTCTGCTGACATTTGTTCTTTCTGATGGTTTCTTTGTTCCTTTGTAATTTTGATGTATGAGTTTATCTTAAACAAGACTTTATCTTAAGCAAGCAACTTCAAGCTGAAGGTTGAGGATCTCTCCCTTCAGAGAAGTTTTATTTGTTTGTTTTTTGCCAGGCAATCAAGTTTTATTTGTTTGCTTTTTGCCTGGGATCACTTTTAATATTAATTTCTCAGCTAAAGAATTCCTACAGCATACACATGTAAGAATTTAAACCCCAAACTGGCATCAAGGGGGTAAAAAAATCTCATAGGAGAATGTGTTTTTATACATTGGAATTCTTTCCCAGTCTAGAGCCCAGACCAAGATATAAACTTCCTTGTCCTCTCCTTTTACCAGGGATCAGATATTTTTCCTATTTTTCCTTTTTATTTGGTCCAAATTTTGATTCCTATCCCTATATGACCATTAAAACCTAAAAAAAAAAAAAAAAGCGGGCATTGACTGGAGAAATGGAATACAAATTACCAACTCTAAATTGGAAGAAATAAACAAGCCCAACTAAATCTAAAGTTTGTATGCCTGTATTCATAATATTTAAAAATTAATTCTGATTAGTACTTAACCTTAAAACAGAAACAAAACAAAACAAAAAATCCTCCCCAAACCCCCAATCCCTTTGGTTACCAAGATCTGCAACCACTCCTAAACACGCTGGAGGGAAGCTCCAGGATCAACTTTCATGTGTACTGTTCAAGTTTTCAGTTCTCTTCTTAGTTTTGGTCCCTTGGGAGATTT
Source organism: Camelus bactrianus (assembly GCF_048773025.1). NCBI lineage: Eukaryota > Metazoa > Chordata > Mammalia > Artiodactyla > Camelidae > Camelus > Camelus bactrianus. The sequence continues at coordinate 13,609,050 of NC_133550.1, read as the reverse complement.
TTCTTTCTTTTTAGCGAGCTCAGCTTTGCATTTTATCCAGCATTTTTAAGTGTTTCATGGTCAACCATTCTTATTTGCTTTAATGCTGGAAACAAAAGTCCATCTTGTTATGTTCTACGAAATTTCCATGTAACAAATGAGAAAATTAGGTCTCAAGGAAATTAAATCACTTCCCGAAGCTTACACAGATAAGTGGTAGAACAGTTAGACAGCCTTGCTGTTTTCAATCTCCTGATACTACAGTGGTCATTCGTATATTTCCAGCTAATCGAGTGATTACATTCTTATCTATTATAACAGAGGATCTGAGTTAATTTGTTTTTTATAAAAATGCCGCAATGAAACTTTAATGAATTTCTGAATATTCTATTTTAAAAAAATAAACTTCTGGGCTTGGAAGCCACTTTAAAAGGATATCTTGTCCATCCCCTTGCCTCCAGTCAGAACCACCCTCCAACCATTCCTCACAGTCTTTGCTAAATGATAATTTCCTTGGGATCTAAGGTGCTATAGAAGAGAAACTATAAGTTCTTTTAGTCAGACTCTTAGACTTAGTGAGTCCCCCTGGCAGAGTTTTTCTGCCTTGTCTGAACTCATTCTTTCCTTCTGCACCTTCGGCCGTTCCTGTTCACAGGGGTGGGACAAGAGAGCCTTCCTTGTCCCCTTTCAATGGCATTTTTGCCCTCTCCCCATTACCGAGTAACCAGAAGCCTCTGTGGAATCACTCAGATCCTTTAAGCTTTCCCTCCTTTCTTCCTCTTTGGTCATGAATTTTTTTCCTTGGCTGTAACTTCTGGTGAGTTATCTCCCATTAATGATGCTGACACACAGTACCCAGATAAAGTGCTATATAAATGCTAAGTAATCACAGCCAAGCTTTGTGATACAGGTTATCTCAGACTGTTGCATTACGGGATGCCCCCAGTTGACATTCAGGATGAAGTTTACTTTCAGACTTTTCAGCTGCAGACTTTTTCTCTTTCTTTCTTTCATTCTTCCTTCCTTCCTTCCTTTCTTCCCTTCTTCCTTCCTTCCTTTCTTCCCTTCTTCCTTCCTTCCTTCCTTTCTCTTTCTTTCTTTCTTTCTTTCTTTCTTTCTTTCTTTCTTTCTTTCTTTCTTTCTTTCTTTCTCTCTCTCTTTCTTTCTCTCTCTCTTTCTTTCTCTCTCTCTTTCTTTCTCTCTCTCTTTCTTTCTTTCTCTCTCTCTTTCTTTCTCTCTCTCCCTCTTTCTCTCTCTCCCTCTTTCTTTCTCTCTCCCTCTTTCTTTCTCTCCCTCTTTCTTTCTCTCCCTCTTTCTTTCTCTCTCTCTTTCTCTCTCTCTTTCTCTCTTTCTCTCTCTCTCTCTCTCTCTCTCTCTCTCTCTCTCTCTCTCTTTCTCTCTTTCTCTCTTTCTCTCTTTCTCTCTTTCTTTCTTTCTTTCTTTCTTTCTTTCTTTCTTTCTTTCTTTCTTTCTTTCTTTCTTTCTTTCTTTCTTTCTTTCTTTCTTTCTTTCTTTCTTTCTTTCTTTCTTTCTTTCTTTCTTTCTTTCTTTCTTTCTTTCTTTCTTTCCTTTTTGCAACAAAATATTACGACAAGTGCCAGTGCTCTACTAAGAGCCTTCAAAAGAGAGCATGGCATTATTTGAAGGTCTGTCTGTTCAACATGCATACGTATGTGGAACATTATGGTATACTAATAGGTTTTCAGAACACTTTAGAATGCTTCTGCTTGGCAACCAGAGCAAATCCTCTGTATTGGGCATAGGGGTGAGGGTGGAGAGAGGCCAAGAGAGAAGAGGACCTAAGCACTAATTCTGGAGGAAATGAGTACACATCCCTAACACAGACGAACACTGGGTGTGCTTAAATATTAAAAAAAAATTCTTTTGACTACCCAATGCCAAATGGCCAATGAAACTGATCTTTTTCACTGACTTGACTAAAGTATTACATTGTGTAACTATAGTATAATCTCCAACATTTGTGTAGAACAAATGGCTATAGACCTGTTCATTTTCAGATTCATCGTCTGTATGACACCAACTCAGCTCTTGAAAGGTGAAATTTCAGTCATTAACCTTCTCAGTCCTCACAATATCAAATTTTTTTTGGAATTTTGTTATTTGAAACCAGAACCGAAAAATATTGGGGCATTTTGTTGACAGCTATGGTTATCTTCTAATTTTCTTTTCCAACAAATTTCTGGGCACCTGGACAACATTGTGATATATATGCTAAGATTATAGCTAGAAGGAAACTTAGATTTTATAAACAACTGTTACATTTAATGGATGAACAAACAGAGTCAGACAGAAAGTCACTTACCAAAGGATACTCTATTAGGTGATGAATGTGGTTCAATAATCCATATCTTTTGATTACTGCAGGATTCAGTGCACTTTCCTCTACAGTATACATGCTGTTGGGGGTTAGATAGTGGACTGATTTTTTGTAGTTCTTTAAAAAAAAAAAAGGCATATGGTGCTTGAAGTAATTAGTTAGCTAGTATTCTTTCTCATAGACAAAAGATAGATAAGATGGGTTAAACACCATTTAAAGTCTACTATTCTCTTAATTTTTTCTATAGTATGTGAAATGGGTAGCAGTTATGTCTTTATCCAGATCTGAAATGGTGTATCTTTGTATATGTACATTTCTAACATATATATGAATGTTACTCAACGTGTGTGTGTGTGTGTGTGTGTGTGTGTGTGTGTGTGTGTGTGTGTAGGGGGTTAGTATTATGCTTTCCTCTATGAGATGTGTGTTTCTCAGACCCTATCATCAGTCTACCTACTAATTTAAAGCACTAGTCTATTTGTTGATGCATCTTTTGCATGCTTTTCTAGAGTGTTCCAGAAGAAACAATCAGAACATATAAAGACATGTAGCTGCAGCCTTAAACACACACATGGAGGCATACAGACAGTCACATACTCCCACACATTCCTTGGCCCCTCCCTGGGCACTCCTGCTACAGCTGGCAGATCGTATTGCTACTTTAGGCTGGAACTGAAGCAGCCTGCTCTTTGTTTGATCTGTGTAGCTGGCCACAGATCACCCTCATTTGCTTGGAGTTTACTTCTTTCTAAAAGGTAGCCAGAGCAAAAGCTCATTCCCTTGTCAGCATTATTGTCACAAACACCTTCACCCAGAAATGCACATTTGGTTCGTCTTATAATGCCAGCTTTATAATTCAACAGCTTCCCAGCCTCTTCTCCCATGACTCCCTGATGCAGAATTTCTGCTCAGCCAGACTCCTGCACTCCCTATTCCATCATGTATCTTGTCCTCTCCAGTCTCTAAACTGCATAAACCATTGCCCAACTTGGGACACAAGTCTCTTTCCACTACTGCCCTCAGCCCCAGTTCAGCTATCCTCCCCAACTCTGTGTGATCTCCCCTCCTTGGGGGTTACTCCCATGTCTGATTCCTCCAGTCTCTTTGCAGCTCCCGCTCCTCCTCCTCCCCCTGCACTGATGTCCCTCACCTCTCCTGCTTCTCAGTCTTCTCATCTTCTCTTTGGATACTGAGGCCATGTCCCATCTCCCTGCACAGATGGGACAAGCCTCCCTGTGTGCAGGGAATGTCCTCATCTCTTGTTTTCTGGTGTCCCCTCCCCCAGTGCAGGCAGTGCCTTGTTTCTGGTAAGGTGTTGATTGACAGACCAGCTAGGGTATAAGCTCAGCCTTAATACCGCTCTGTTCTCTTTTCTTAATTAATTTGATGTGTTTGGCATCAGTTCTGCTGCTTGAGGAGTATTTTCTAGGAGGAGAGGAGTGTTGGAGGCCTTTCTCTTGTTCTTTTGCTTCCCAAATAGACTAGTATTTCAACCTGACAGCTCCCAGCCGGTCCTCTGGCGATGGAGCATTGAGTGTTTATTTTCCTGATGTTTTTATTCCAAAGTCTTCACCAGGGTCATGTTGTTGAAGTCTGCCAAATGACAGCAGCCTCTGACCCTGCTACTGAATCTGACTGCTACTGAATCTGACACATTTGACAGGTAAAGCTGTTGTCAGAAAATTATAGAATCCAAAGGCAAAAAAGAAGGAAAAAAAAAAAAAGTCTTAGAAGGTCATCTTGGACATATCCCTGTCTTAGTCTAGTACTCAGCCATTTCTGCTCAGGTAAAGTAGAAACGATCTAGTATTCAAAGTGCTACACAAGGGAAATGGCTGTCACACTCTTCTATTCCCATTCCATTACCTGACAACCCTCACCATCAGAATAATATGTTCCATTAAATGGACCCACAACCTCTTCTTTTGAATGTAAACCCCTTTCTACTTCAATTGTTCCCAGAAAGAGCATGATGGTGAATATAACCTACTATACACTTGAAAAAGTGAATTAGAAGATTGGACACAATCCAGAGAAAGTGGGCCAAGTGGTCATCCATGATGGATAATTCAGTCTTTAACCCAATCTACCATTCTTTCCAAAGACCAGGGTATAATTTCCAGATGGATTTAGCTGTTATCTGTGGACATCTAAAATCCCTCCTAGCTCACGATGGTAAGCAAGTTTCCAAGTTTAGATTAGTCTCACCCATAAATTTTAATGCTTTTTGTCTACCCACATCCCACTCAACAGCCCTTCCCTAGGAGCAGACTCAGAGAATGCTGATGCAGTCAATAGCACACACAGTTAATAAGGATCTATGTAATGCCAAGAAACTGTAAGCAGGAGGAAAATGTCATCTGGTTAATCCATTCACTTACCACCATATAGCTAGATATTTGGAAATAACCCAATGGAGGATTAAAGTTTTCCTTTATCAGCACATAGACAGCCCTAAAATCTTGTAGTTGAGCAGTATCCATGGACAAATTTAACTGCATCATTAACACTTCTCCGCACTTGGCATGCTGTAGCTGGACAGGCTTTCTCCCCACCTGGTGACCCCAAGGCTGGCGTGTGTCACTTGGCATTGGTTATAAAAAGAGATGCCAGTGTCTACAAAATACCAGAGAGTCTGGCAGGCACTCTAACTATAAGACAGCTGCTGTGATTTCTGTAGAAGTGAATGCAAAACAGAACTGTGGGAAGGAGACTGCCCAGTTCCTAGTGTTAGAGAAGTCAAAAAATAAGAACTCATTCCTGAGAGTAAGTCTAGTCTATAATCTAGGGAAGATGGAGGAGGAGGGGATTTGAGTGAACCAATTCAAAGCAATGTATCCTTATTACCATTGGAAAAATGCTTTCATACCAGCCACTTCTGCAAGGGACCATTTGGGGCCCTTTCTACACAACCTAGTGAATGAATGATGATTCTTTACTTAGATCTGGATATATATCAAACCAATAATTCAGAAAATCTGCTTAAAATTCTGAATTGTCTAGATCTATACTCTCTTGTCTATATGTCAAATTAAGTAACTAATTGCCAGAGTTCTGCTCCATTTTGTGCTATGCTATGTAGTTTCCATGACAGCAGCCCTAGTCTAGCTAATCTCCTACAACCCAAAATCACTGAACATTGTTCAAACCAATCCCCTACCCTCTCCATCTCTTGAACCATTAGTTGGACTGAAACAGCAACTAAGGCTAGGGAGAGAAATTGAAACCCAAGGTTAATAAGTAAGCCAAAAATCACCCCCTCTTTCCCTCTACAGGGGAAAGGCATCTAGGCTGAAGCAATCCTGAATCAGGGAGAGGAGATTTCACATTAAATCAAACTCAGGGTCTTGAAGATACATTGGACTAGACATTTTAACTACAGATTTGAAATTGTGTATATGACTTGAAGTTGTTATTGGACTGCTACCTAAGAAGAGGCAGAAGAGTCTTGGAGTCTCCTAGAGTTTTAATCCAAGGGATGAGAAAGATTACTAACATCCACTGACATTTACAAGGGCTGATGGAAGACAAAAATCAAGTTGCACTTTGTCTATAAATAGTGTGTTAGTCAAGGATGGACTGGGTGGCAATAATTAACTCCAAAATGTACTGTGGATCAAACACAATAGAATGTTATTTCTCTCTCAGGTAAAGTCCTAGGCAAGTGATTCTTGGGGGGGGGGTGCCAGCTCTCATCTACATGTGATTCAGGGATCTGGGTCTTCCCATATGACTCTGCATTACTCTCTAGGGCCTCAAAGTCAGCATAAAACAGAGAAAGAGGACAGAAAGCATGGGGGGGGGGGAGAGGGGACATCTTGTTAAAAGCTTTTGCCAGGAAATGGCATATACATTGCATTGACTAGAACTTAGTCACATGGCCACATCAAACTGCAAAGGAAGCTGGGGAATGTAGTCCAGCTGGAAGAGCACCAGATTTGGGGGAAACAGTTACTATAGAAACCAACCTGGGAAATCATGAAGAACTAATGGTTCAACTACTATAGAGAGCATATTTGTGAGAATATGTTTTTCTTCAAAAGGAAGATCATCATTCCCCAAAGATACTTTTCTCCAGATGCTGTGTGTTTATGAATGGGGTGGAGAAAAGATGGACTGGGGGAGAAAAGGAGAGGACTCCTGTAAAAGAACAGAGGTGACCACAATCAGGTGGCCATAAGGATGGACTAGCCCTGTAGCTTGCCTACTGAGACCTTCCACTTGCAAGAGACTAGTTTCTTCTACATGGAACTTCTGGCCTCTTGTGTAATGAAGATGGGCCTGAAACCGATAGGTCTTGGGAAGCCTGGAAGTGGACACAACCCTAAAAAACCTTTGTGTGACTGAAAAGAATCCCATGCTACTGGACAGAGACCAGAAAATCCAGTGAAAGCAGAATTGCCTGGTCTTTCAACACTAACAAAAACCATATTTTAATTAGATTAGTTCCAAAATGGAATTTAATTTTTTGAAGTACTTCATTCCGGTAGGATTAGAAGACGCATCTGGCAGCGAAGAGGTCGTCACAAGAAGAGTTCGAATATTTACAAACCAAAAACCAAAAAACACCCATCTCTCTCTCTCTGAGTCTCACTCACGGTGAGAGCAAACAGCTTCACAGAACCGGTCACTAAAGGCGTTTCCGGCAACTTGATCCCCTCTGTTACCTATATTTCTGGCTCTAGCTCGCTATTAAAAATAAAAGGGGATCTCTTTTCTCCGTCAGATGTCCCGTTCTGCAGCGACACTCTGCACTTAAATTCTGTATGTGTGAAGTGAGCCTTTTCCTGTTCCCCTAGATCCACTGGCGTTTTACGTTAAGCACCCTCCCCTGCCCGGTTTCTTGAGATGAGCTGGAACTCACGCTGGAAAAATACACTGGAGGAGCGAGGAGGTCTGTCAAATCCCAAAGCAAAGAGCAGCCAAGGCTTCCTAAGTAAAATGAAAAGGACTTGGGGATGAAAGAATGTGTTAATGTAGACACTTAGGGGTTGAAATTACTCTGTCCTTCCAATGCTATCATGAAGCTGGACTTCGCCGTGTGCAACTCTGGGGTTTCAAAGCTGTGAATTGCCGTCCTTGGGGGCTTCGGGGGTCCGTAATCCGTCAGTTCACTCCCGCGGCTCCTTCTTGCCCGGCCACGAGAAAGCCAGATCCGAAGGCTTCGAAGATCTGGGGGCCCGGGTGCAGCGCCCCGCGGGGGCGGGAGACCCTGGCCGCCCGCAGCAGCCGAAGCCCCGACTCTGCCTGGAGAGGGGGCACACTTCTGGAAAAATGACTTTTGAGAGTGAGCGGTCCTGGAAGAGCGACTGCGGGAAAGTTACTCGGTCCCTTAAAGTGGAGACGTTGTAGGGGAACCCGGCTTCTGGGAAGGGCGGGGAGGAGCTGGGCGGATGGCCGGTCCTAGTGCGGCGCCAACACATGCAAGTGTTCCGCTAGGAAAGTTTGAAAGTATGATTCTTCCCGTTCGAGGGATTTTTTCCCCTTTTAAAACTATTCCTTTCAAAAAAACAAAGACGTGGACGGGCAGGCGCCACCCGGTCTGGGAACTGCAGTTCTGACTCCTGCAGATTTCGTTTGGTTCAGATTGAGAAAACAAGAGACCTTGGGTCCCAGGCTGGGACGTGGGGACATCTGTCTGGAACTGCGCAAATCACCCGGGGTTTCTTCGGAGAGGGGCGCCCTCTCCCACCTGCCCAAAGCCTCGGAAGGTTCCGTGGAGGCAGCGGCGGGATCGCTGGACCCCAGATCACCGTGGGGGCGGGACAGAGAAAAAGCCCAGGGCCCCATAGCTCGCACCCCTCGAAGTCGCGGCCGCGAAAGCGCGGGCCAACGCACGCGGCTGCGGGGTTGGGGCGGGGAGAGGGGAGAGGGAGTCCCCGGCTCAGCTTCGGCCATTCCCTCCACTTGATTTCGGCTGGAAGAGGTCATCAGTTCTCGATGGCAGATGACGAAACTGCTGGGGAATTAGATAGGAAAACGGTATTTCCGAGCAATCTGAATGATCCTGGGAGAGAAGAAAATGAACTAATACGACTGAAGTCTAAAGAAAGATCTGGAGCGTGATTATGGCCCCACTGGCTTTTCCCCTGAGGATCCCCACCACCACCACCACCACCACCTCTACCACCACCACCGCCACTAGCCTGTACCTCCGAGCTAGCTCTGTCCCAGAGGGCAGGAAAAGGTGGTCTTTTCAGCCTTGAGATGGAGGATTCTCCACACAGCTTTAGATTCTTGAAACTGAAGCTACCTTGAAACCAAGACAGACTTTGAACTTATTACAGGTAAGTTTCCTGTTCAAACAGCATGGACCTCATTCTCCAGGTCACAGGAGGGTCACAGCTGCAAGGTTCTCCGTGGGAGAACTATGCAAGAAAACACTATCCCAGCGAAATCATGAAAACATTGGCACAACTCTTCCTCTCACCTTTTGATTATTTGTATTTGTGTAATTCAGGAAGAGGAGAATTCTGGTTGCTTGTAGAGACTCATCATTGCTGGAGAGGAAAAAGAAAAAAGGAAACATCTAACAGAGACCGTTGCAGTGTGCTGGGAGATGGTGGAACGGGTCCTCTGCACATTTTTCCTGGTTTAAAAGGACAGAGCCTGCCTTTCTGGGGCATCAGTTCCCATAAGGATATTGCTTCTGCTTCTGCGATAAAAGGCATAGAGCTAGATAAAGTTATCAAAACGCACACACATGTATATGTACATGGAGAAAGAGAGAGAACATGGGTTTTCTTTTTATGTCGATGGAAAACATATTTCTTGGCGCTCCAGTTTTTTCCAGAATGACAGAAGCTGGGTAGGACCAGTTTCCTGTATATAATCCTTAGGCTGAATATACATGCACTTGCAAAGTGAATTGAGGGCTTCAGCCCTCTTGACTTGAACTGGCAAACTCAGACCCATATTCCAAGCTGGGCAGAGCATCTGAGAGATCCCTCCTGGGTTCAGAGCCCTGAGAGGCCAGCTTGGAGATGAGAGGGGTGTCTCTGAACCTCACAAGAGGCACTCCTCTGTTTGGACCCGGAGGGCAAGAACCCCAAGACTAAGTGAGCAATCACCTTGATGGGGGAGGGGATGAGATTGAACTTTCTTCTTCCTGGGACAAATACATTTGGGAAACTTTTTTTCAAGGGTGAGGCTAAGGTTTAAAAGGTAGAGAGCCCACTTTTCTTACTGGCAATGTTTGGAAAGAGAAATTCACCATTGTTCATAAGCCTGTGCCTACTATTCAAAGTATTCTAAGAAAAAACTTAATACTGGAAATTTGTAAACCTACAGTGCACCAGGTTTAGAAGTACAACTGAAACATTTCCAACTGCATGGGGATATGGTCATCATTGGTTTCTACATAAAACACAATCATGCCATGTCTTATGTATTATATGAGCACATGGCAATAAACACATAGCCACCCAGAAATTGATACTGAGATCACTAACATCTGAATAATTTGCTTTCCTCCTTTACCCTTATGACAATTGAAATGTACCCAACTTAGCAGAAGTCTGTTCTCATTGTTCTCTGCCTCTGGCCTCCAGTCCTTCCATCCACCCACTTCTCCCAACTTTTTTTGAGGTGGGGTAGTAGGGAACCAGGGATTCTCTCAACTTGATTGGAGAAATCTTTGTAAGTGTATGGTTTTAAAAAACCACTTCCTAATCACAAGACTGGGCATAAGGGAAAAAAATAGTTTTTTTTTCTTTTCCCTTTTGGGAGGTATATCCTTTCCACGGGGGCAGGCAGACAGTCAGAGAGAAAAAAGGGAAAGCTGATTCTTGGTCTTGACAGAGGTGGCTGTCAACAGCAACAAAAATCCGGACTCAGGAGGTGTCCCTGTAGATCAGCAAGGAGCCCCTGGAGGCGCAGGGTCTAACTTCGAAAACCTCCAGATCGGTTCGCACCAGCACGCCCCTGAATGCCCAGGCCCCCGCGTCAGCCCGCATCTCCCCGCGCGCCCAGAGCTCTCCGGGATCTCATTGGAGTCTGCTCTGCCCCACAAATAAAAGTGCCCACCTGTGTGCTCAGCTATCAGTGCCCGCAGAGTACACGCAAGTGCATCAGTCAGGATGGAGGGTGTCCTTGTGCCTGGCTGGCCGGCTCTGCTCCAGCTCCGCGGGGAGTGGAGCGGGCGCTCCGAGGCGCGGGCTCTCGTCCCGCTGTCCTCCCGGGGCGGCCATTTATTGTCCGCTGTGGAAGCGGCTTTCGCCAAGCTTGAGCTTGGTCGGTGTCAGTGAAATCAGATACTAAATAATCACTACGCGTAAATACAAAACAAAACAACAACAACAATAACACCAAATCAGCCTACTAAAATGAACGAAAGAACTCTAGAAGACTTGGGAGCAATCCTGAAAGTAAAGAGAAAGGAATTAGATGTTGGCGCCGCGTTCCCAGGCAGAGCCAGGCGGCGGTCACCGCTCCGGCTGAGGGAACTCGCCACCCAGGCTCCAGAAGTGACCCGAATCTCCTAACATCTGCAGAAAAAAAAAATTACGCTGAAAAATAGTGCCAAAGCCGGGATTCTGCCAAGTTTGGAAAGATGGCAATTTGGTTTCTGGCAGGCGCATAATTCTGCTGATGGCTGGGGGGAAATGGGTCAGAGCATTATATGCTGCAAAGATGTTCCTGGGTATCCTCAGACATGGTGTCTTTATTCTCTCTCAAAAGTATTTTTAACAAAAAATTTAATAGAAAGCATTTTTGCCTTACATATGCCTGAACACCATCTCTGTTTAATAGCTAACTGCATCTGAGATAACACTGGTGGAGTTGAATTAACAAACATGTTTGTCTGTGTCCACATGTCTTTACCTGCTAAACCATAGGTGTACCAACCCCCGCGCCCCACTCCCCATACATATCTCAGCATGGGCATAAAGACAATTAAAGGCTTACATTTTTTTAATTTAAACATGATTGTGTTTAATATTTAAGGGAAATATTTTTAATTTTTTTTTTACAAAGACCACCCAATTATATGGAGATGAGTATCTGAGGGCACATATCTTATGTTAATATTTATCTAAAGTTCCCTTAACACCTAACAAGGCATATATTATATACTTATTTGTCTAGAAATAATAAGTCTATAATAGATGAGAGAGAGATAAATCTGTATTACTTCTTTGGAGAGAAATTCATTAATAAGCCAAGCACTGAAAAGAGAGTCACAAGTGCTTTAAATCACAAATGCAGAGTCTAGCAGAAAGGGATTTTCTTAAGACAGGGTTTCCTAAATGCCTTAGGAATAGCATCTCTGCAAAATTTGATGAACTTTTCTCCCATCCATTTGCTTATAGTGGCTCAGCCAAAGGAGAGAAGGTCACCACTGCATGTAGCTGGAGTTAGAGGATTCACGGGTCTCCCCCAAGCTCACCTCCTGTGTTTCCTTTCCTTTCACCCCCTGCCCCATCAGCCTGTCCCCACCAGCACCCCTGCCAAGACCAACCTGTAAAGTTCTCCATGCTATATACAAGCTCACGCACATTATCGCAATCCATGTTCCCCAGAATGTGTACTATCCAGTAGTGGCCAAAACCCAGGACTCAACGATCATGCTCCCCAGAAATGCTGAAGGCCATTAAGTGCAAGAAGCCTATGGTGGTATCTGTACCTTGAAAGATATTTCTTCTTATCTAAGTTAAATTTTCTCTGACTCTGCAAGTGAGTGTGGTAATCTTTGGAGAGAAAATGGATGATCCCATCCTCCTTTCTAGTCCTTTAGATTTCATCAACTTTGCTTCGTGTACAGGGCAACACCACAACTAAAAGAAAAAACAATGTTTCTAAATACTCCCTAAAGAAGGAAAAGTTTGGGTGAGAGAGAGGAGGCTGTGAGAGAGGGAAAATCTAACAGTCCCTTCCCTAAGGATATCATAGGGATAGTTTCCCGCCAGCCACTAAAACCTCACCAAATTATATCTTTTGGGGGAGGTGCAATTGATTGCCATCAGCAGGAATCTTGTCCCAAGTACCCAGACGCTCTAGCTCCCTCCTGCCTTTTTGCTCCATAGATTCCCCAAGCAAGATGGGCTATTTTAGCAAAGAGGGGTTCCTTCCCCTTCAGCTGAGTCTTGGGTTTTCAGTTCCCTCTTTTTTTGGAGACAGCAAATTAAAAGTTAAATTAAACTTTCTTTCCTTTGGCAAGGCATATTCTGAAGGTCCTTTAATTTCTTGTGTCCAGCTCAATTATTTGCAAATTAGAGTGATTAGAATGTACCTTCTGCTGTGAATTCTGAGGATGTTTGGTCACGGGGAGAAATAGGCTGTAATCCATTTAGGGTAGAATTTTACCCCTTCCTCGTGATAAAATATTCATACATCCTCCACCATCTGCCTCTTAGGACCCAGTAAACTCCAGGTCCCAGCAGCATAGTGGCATTGAGGGCAGTCTTTAACCCAGCTAGAGATAAAATGTTGAGCTCTTCAGCTATGACTTTAATATTTAGTCATTTTGGGGACAGGTTAAACTGTCCATTTTGATCTGGAAGAATGTTGTGTTGTGGTCCACAATCCTTTTGGAGAAAAAAATGTTATTTTCCATTATCTTGTTTTAAAGTAACTGGAAATCTTAGAGTTACACACAGAAAGAGAGAGGAAAGAAGGAAGGAGGGAAGGAAAGAAGAAGGAGGAGGAGGAGGAGGAGGGAGAGAGAGATTGGTCTGTCTCTTTTCTAGGATCCCCAAATTTAGACTTTAAATTATGGAGGAAATGATCAAAAGTGATAAATACCTTTTCCAAGCATTCAGTTTGTTGGCTTTCTGACCAAAAGGGCCAGTTGTTAGATCTCTGTAAGGAAGCCAAATCCAGCCCCCAGCAAACATTCCTCCACCTCTTCCCCAACCCCCATCAGCTGCCTTGTCTAACTTGAAAATGAACTTGGACTTCCCTCTCAGGCCCTAAAACCAGGAGAGATTTTATTTGTCTGTTTTTGAAGGGCTTTCTAAAAGGAAGAAAGGTGGGGAGGGCGGGGCAGAGAGCCTCTCCCACTGCAGAGGATGGGCTGGGGGTAGGGGTTCTGGGGAGGCGAGGAGAGGGAGATACTTTGTTAATTTCTTAACTCTGGGTTTATTCCCTGAACTTCTTCTGTCAAGGTGGGGGGTGGGGGCAAGCGACAGTCTGAGATGCTGCCAATAAAGAAAAGGGATTAGAAAAGGGATGGGGATGGGGCTGGGGAAGGAGAGGATGAGGTGAGTTGGGAAGGGTCTCTGTGAAAAGCTCAGGAGGGCTGAGAGGGCAGGGCTGGGAAACAGTGGAAGAAAGAGGGCTGAGGTGGGGACCCTGGAGACCACTGGAGGAGGTTTGCTGAGACTTCCCCATGGGCTACCTGATCTCCCTGCCCAAATCAAGTGCACCACAGGCATGGTCTGTGATTGGGGGCAGGCTGGAGGAGAATCCAGGAAAAAACTGGTGACAGCAGCCTAAACCCGGACCCTCATGTGGAATCCCTGCAGAACCAGAGAGGAAAATTTAGTGTGACTCCCCAAACCCAAAGCCAGCACCACAATCCTAAACTGACAGCAGAATGGAGTAGATTTCCCTGATGTCAAAGAGAGGGGTGTGAATAGAGCCTACAGGGAGGCAAGTTTGGGGTTGAGAGTGGAAAACTCCGCAACTAGGAGCAAAGGGATGCCTCAGCCCATCCCGGTACCATCTTCCCTCAAGCTGGGGACCCAAGGAGGAAGGCAATAAAGGCGGAATATGCCAGAATGGCAGCTGCTGTCCAGGAGGTAAGTTCCAGACTGGGAGGCAAGGAATGGGTGGCCCTCCTCTGAGTCCAGGCTGTGGGGGTGGAGAGATGAAAGCAGAGCAGGTTCCAGAGGGACCCGGGAGCCTGGGAGGGGCATCTGTGTCTGCGTGCTCCTTGGGCCACCCGGACCTTTCAGAACTCAGGGAGGTAGCAGAAAAGAGGCCAGGAGCGGACTGGGCAGGGCCAGGGAGCCCTGGATCAGGCCACTTTTCTTTCATTCCCCACCAATATCACCCCTTGCAACCCACCAGGAATTTCCTCTGAGTGTGTGGAGGGCACTCCCAGTTCAGTCACTATCCCAGGGGGCCCTCCCATAGGCCCCCCAACATCCCCAACCTTTCCTGTTAAGTGGTCTCTCCACCCCCAAACATCCCTCTTTCCTAGACAGCTCAAACCCTGGTTCCTCTGTCCTCCACAAATCTCTTCCATCCTGCCTGCTTCCCTGATCCTGGACAGGAAAGGGCCCCCCAAACTATGCCCGCCCACCAAGGCCCCAAGTCTGGGCGAGAATCCAGACCCCATGGTGGTGAGGCTCTTTGTTCTCCTGCAGCCTCAACCCACCCCCTCCTTTTTTTAAACTGGAATCTCTCCCATAAAAAAAGGGGGCAGGAGCTTGGGAGCTTTAAGCTCCCCCCCCCCCGCCCTGGGGAATATGAAGGAAACAGAGGAAGAAAGGAAATCAACTTTTGCTTAATTTCCAGAGAAGGTGATCTGAGCACTGAATTAGGGGCACACCAACCTCATTTCTCTCATCCTTCGCCCTTGCCTGGTATTCAAGTTACACCCAGCCGTCAAGTGTGTGCAGCCAGCTTGCACACTCTTGCTGCAAATGTCGCTAACTTACCCCTCCAACATGGTCTGTAACACAGCCGGCCAGGAATTCCACCCCTCAACTTTAGAAAGACACAGACATCTGCCTCTTCATCTTCCTGAGATTTTCCTGGGAAATGTCTATGTAGAGAGCAGGATGAGCATATAAATTGTGTATCCCAAGAAATAAACAGACCAGCAGAGATCTTTATTTCCATAGAGAGGATTTCTGGTGAGGGCTGGATATCTTCATGAATACATTTGGGCTGTGTCTACAGGGGCATGTGCTGGAACAGTGCATTGGAGCCTGCCCACGGTCCCAAACCCACAGGCCAGGCGCCCAAGCACGTACATTGCACGCGTGCGCGCGCACACACACACACATACACACACACACACGGACTTCCAGTGAGAAGGCACATTGAATATCTCCTTTATATGTTGGAGCCTTTGAAAAGAAGAATTTCAGAGTTGAACTTATCTGGGAACTCAGTCCGTAGAAGAAGCCAGAGTGGCTCCCGCGGCCTCGCCATCACAAATCTTCCTTTGAAAAAAGAACGGAGAACGGAGGAGCCAGGGGCTGCTCGACAGAGCTGGAGGGGCCGTTTTCCATTTTTCTTTGGTGTGACCAAATGCTCCATCCTTTCCTCCACACCAGCATCACAGATGGAGACCGATGGGTCCCATTCCTATTCGTTTCTCTTGATTTCCTCCAAACTAGGTTTGTAGTCCAGCTCCATCGCCCCATCCGCGAAGCCCTGGTGGGGCGAGGTGTGGACGAGTGGTGGGGAGGGAGCTTGGAAGCCGATGGTTTCAGCGCCCCGGCTTTCTGGGGCGGGATAGCCTCATCTCCTCGGAGATGTAATTACTATGTTTCTAGTGGTGCATATTCTCCTGGAGTGTTTAATTTGGTTTTATTTGTGTCTCAGCAAGATTCACATTTTTTTTTTTCGGGGGAGGAGAGGGAAGCGACCCCAGGCTTAAACTTAATTAACCAACAGGGCTCTACTTGGAGCCTCCCGCCCGCAGGCTGTCGCCGGGCCGCCTCCTTCACCGCTCCGGGCGCGCCCCAGTCTTAGAGCCGGCAGTTTCAGGAGGGAAAGGTCTCAGCAAAGAGTTGGGAATCCTTCAGAGCATGCGGACGCTTCTCCAGCACTTTCAACGCCCTGAGCCCTGAACTTTCCCCTCCAACCTTCTCACTCTCTCAAGTCTGTGGGGGGACTACATCATCTTGGGCTGGTCTTCTTGGCGAAGGGAACTTTTCCCTCTCTCTCCTTTCGTCACTAAATTTCGGCCGCATAGCGCCCCTAATAAATGGAATTGTGAAATTGCTGGGTTAATTAAATCTATATCTCATTACAAGAGGAATGGTTAATGCCCTTATATAAACCTGGGAAAGGACATACTATTAATTGTATTTATTGCTGGGCTACCTGCATCCAGAGCCTTCGCGCTGTTCTGCCCCCTTCTCCCAAAGGCTAGGGGAGGTGTCTTTGGGTTCTGGCCCGCAAAGACGCGTCTAGCGTTGGTCTAGACCATTCCTGGCCAGGGAGGGAGCCCCAGGAATGGGGTGGCCATTTCAGGCTCTTTGTTTCCCCGGGTGGTCCCACACAGCCTGGTCCCCCGTCGCCCCCAGATTCTCCACGCGGACCGAGACCCCGCACTTCACAGAAGGGGAAGCCTGGGCTTCTGCAACACCCCTGCACCTGCGGCTGGAAAAAAAAAAAAAAAACCCAGACCTCTCCACCCACCTACCCCCACCAGCCAGGCCGCAGGCAGACGCGGGGGGCCAAGGTCACACGACCCAGTCTAGACTAGCCAGGCCATGTTTGCTTTCCTCCTTTTACCTTGACCTTGGGACTCCAGAGACAGAGAAGCCAGTTTCCCAGCTAAGAGCAGCCTCCCAGAAAAACCCAGCTTCCCCTTGGCTCATCCCTCCTCCCTCCACCATCATCTCTCTCAAAATACACTCAAGCTAGCCTGCTTACGTTTCCAACCTTCCTGATTGGAAGAAATTATTTTTCCTCCTACTGCCAGCCCAGCCCGAGACCTGCTTTCTAAAAATCTGAGGTGACCCTTCCGAATGAAGATCACACTGATAAGGATTATGTTTCTTATCCTAACTCACCCATGCCAGGTTGCTCCCCATAGTCACTTCCCCCTGCAGGGAGAAGGGAGGGGGCCCGTGGGCCATATCTCAGTACAGACCTGGCCATTTGCTCTGGAGCTGGAAGGATCCAGTGGGTCCAGCTTAGCCAAGGGCTATTGCCTGGCCACAGTCCATGCACTGTCTGGACAGGAGCACCCAGCATTTAAAATCTGTGGCAGAGACACGAGAGAGGGAGATGCTGCAGCCCCTCTCCCCTCTTTTCTCTCTCTCTTTATTACCTCTTTTCCTCAGGGAGGCCCTGTGCTGAAAGGGAACTTGGCTCAATTCCACTGAGATGCTCCCTGGAAAGGGGTGCCTCTATTGAGGCACCAAACTGAGCACAGCAAGTCCGTTGGGAGACTGGGAGGAGAGAAGAGGTTTTTTTGTTTTTGTTTTTGTTTTTGTTTTTAGAAAACCAGTAAGTTGGTGTCAATTTTTTCTTTGAATTTTGGGCAATTTCAAAGCATCAAAACACTTCACATTAAAAAGGAATGGACCCAAGAATGCCACGGGAGCTAAAGTTGGGGTTATCCAGCTGGCAACTGCGCTGATTCCGACTCTGCCTGGCCCTTCAGCCTTTGGCCTGCAGGCTCGGCCCAGGCGGCGGGAGATCTGAGGCGGATCCTCGGCCCAGGCGGCGGGAGATCTGAGGCGGATCCTCGGTGCTGGGACCGGGCCTCCGGAGTCTCCCAGAGTAGCGCCTGGGAAATACCCCTCCAAAGAGACAGTGCTGCCGACATTACCTCATCTCACGTTTCCTTTTGTACGGGGATCTGAGAGCGCGTGCTCTTGTTCACATGCAGGGCTTTTTAGCTTTCCTAGACTGAATCCCCTTTTCTTTGAAAAATCTCACTCCTAGGCTTTTAATTTCCATTGTACATTTGCAATATCAGTCTATTCTATTGCCTCTGTCTCTCTCCTTTATTCTTTCTCAATTTTTCATTGAGAGCATCCCGCACTCCTTGTGACAATCGATGTGTGTGTTTGGGGGCTATTACATGCTTCCAGCCCTCTCTGCTCTGCTGGAGGAAGACCTGCGGGCCAGGAGCCTAGAGAGGGTCCCTCGCAGACAACTGGGGCTTTGGAGAAAGTGGCTGAAAGTCGGAAATGGAAACACAATCCCGGCATCAAAGTCTTGCTGTTCAGTGTCGGGTTCTTTCCAGCCGGAGCTCCAGGGGAGCCAGCCAAGGCAAGAGCCAGAGCTCCCCATACCTTGCCCGCGCGCTTCCGCCTGCTTTCCAGTTTGTTTGTTTGTTTATTAATTTATTCATTTATTTATTTAGGAAAAAATACAGTGTTTCTCCCACCCTTAGTTCCAAGCCCCAATCCAGTCACATCGATCTTTTTGGGTAGGGATCTGTCTCTCCCATAAGCCTCCTAAGCCTAGAGAGAGGCGCCCAGAAGTAGTCCTGATCTCTTCAGACCCCTTTGCGTCGGCCAAATTCAGCCTCCCCCTCCTCATACTCCCTCCCCAAGGCCTGCCAGGGGGCGTTGCCCTGTCCCTTTAAATCTCCCAGCTCCCTCCTCTTTGCCCCTCCTGAGAGCCAATCGACAGAGACCTCTTCTCTTTCGTCCCGCCCCACCTCCAGGGGTGGGAACCCCAGGAGACTCGGCCAAGACATCACGTGCACCGGCAGCGTCACGTGGACGCGGGAGGGTTGCGGAGGGGCGGCGGGCAGGAGCCGGAGATTTCTTAATGAAGTGTCCCCGCATGCGTAGAGGGAATGCAGGGAGGGCGGTGGAAGCACCAGCAGGAGGAGGGGAGGGGTGGAGGGGGAAGGGAGGAGGGATGGGGGAGGGGAAAAGGGAGCGAGGTGTCTCCCTAGCTCGCAGCCTCTGGCAAGTGGAGTTTTTAAAAAGCTCAAGCAGATCATGTCATGACGACTTCGCTGCTCCTGCATCCGCGCTGGCCGGAGAGCCTTATGTACGTCTATGAGGACAGCGCGGCGGAGAGCGGCAGCGGCGGCGGCGGCGGCGGTGGAGGCGGCGGTGCGGGAGGATCGGGGGGCGGCTGCAGCGGAGCGAGCCCCGGCAAAGCCCCGAGCATGGACGGGCTGGGCAGCAGCTGCCCGGCCAGTCACTGCCGAGATCTGCTTCCGCACCCCGTGCTGGGCCGCCCGCCGGCCCCCCTGGGCGCCCCTCAAGGTGCCGTCTACACGGACATCCCGGCCCCGGAGGCGGCCCGCCAGTGCGCCCCGCCGCCGGCGCCCCCCACCTCGTCCAGCGCCACCCTGGGCTACGGCTACCCGTTCGGTGGCAGCTACTACGGCTGCCGCCTGTCGCACAACGTGAACCTGCAGCAAAAGCCTTGCGCCTACCACCCAGGCGATAAGTACCCGGAGCCGTCGGGCTCCCTGCCCGGTGACGACCTGTCCTCCAGAGCCAAGGAGTTCGCCTTCTATCCCAGCTTCGCCAGCTCCTACCAGGCGATGCCCAGCTACCTGGACGTGTCGGTAGTGCCTGGGATCAGCGGGCATCCGGAGCCGCGTCACGACGCGCTCATCCCCGTCGAAGGCTACCAGCACTGGGCTCTCTCCAACGGCTGGGACAGTCAGGTGTACTGCTCCAAGGAGCAGTCGCAGTCCGCCCATCTCTGGAAGTCTCCCTTTCCAGGTAAGGAAGGGGCCCGAGCGCCGCCGCCGCCGCCGCCGCCGCCGCCCGGGACCCCTCCCCGCCCCGCCTGCCCCGGGGCTCCGCGCCCCAGCCACCCCCGCCGTCTGGCCCCGGCGTGCCGGCTCTGCTGGGCTGCCGATGGAGCCGGCCAGGCAAGCTGTGCTGAGGAATGCGTCGGGGAAGAAATCTGCTCCGACACGTTCCCCGGAGCTGCCCGGCCGAGAGTGAAGCAATCACAGGCGCCCGAGCGCCGGGCCGCCGGCTCCGCTCCAGTCGGGAGCTCGCCTCCTCCTCCCCCAGCGGGCTCTAGTCTCAAGCGCGGCTCTTGGCCCCCTAAAGCCCGCTTCCGGCCACGAATGGGGGTGGGGTGAGCCTTGGGTGCCTTGGAATCCCAAACCAACAGGACAAAACGCTCAACCCACCAAATAATTGGGGGAAAAAGTAAGAACCCCCAAACATTTTCTTTGCCTGAATTTCCAAGATCATTCAGGCACTGGACAGTTTGTTTGTTTGTTTTTTTTAATTTAAAATAGGAGTCTAATTTGCTGGTACTTACAGAAATGTAGGATGTTTTTTGTTTTCTTTTATTGATTATTTTAAGAATTCGGCCACAATTTTCCTGATTGTTCAAGAAGCAGGAGAGCTAAAATCTCTGGAGAGGTGTGGAGAGAAGGGAGTTCACATCCTTCTCCTGGGATATAATACTCTTTGCCTCTCTGATATACTGAGCTCAAACCCTGTGAGTGTTCACATTGCCAACTCCCCCAAATGTGGAGGAGTAAGAGAGTTACCCATGCCTTAGACACAGAAAGAGGGGAGTGAGAATGAGAGGTGGGGGAAAGGAAGACCTGTTCTGGAGGGATCTGAGGTCCAGGCCTGGGCTGGGGACCCCTCCTCTTGTATGGGGTGGGGGGTTGAAATTCACTGATATTCTGCTCCTTTTCCAATTGAGGCTATCTCTGAACAGGAGGGGATCCTGCAACCCCTCCCCCTCCCCAGGGGGAAAAGACCAGTTCCAGGTTTCTCAAAACCACACCAGGAGCTTTGGATTCAGTGGTGTGCAGAGAGATCAGGATTCAGGGTCTAGCAAATCCAGAGCTTGAATCTGCTCTAGCTATAAGCAGAGCTTAGTGTGAGAGGACAGACTGCCTCCATTCTGATATGTATAGGGGTCCTGGGGGCCTAGGATAGCCATGTATGTCTCTACGTACTGATCAAAGGGCCCGCCAGCTCTACATATGGACAGGGATATTTTCATTGGGAGGTATAAACCTAAAGACCCCTAAGGTGGGCCTGAAATTCCTCTGCATCCGGGATTGGAGCAAGGGCAGATGGTTTTAAAAAAAAGTCACTGAATAATGTTAGAAAGCATAGAAAATAACATCCTTGTCAATATTATAAGATTGCTTAATGTAACACAAGAGAATACCAGGGTGGGACCCATACTAGATATCCCCATTTCTGGCTGCCAGAAGACTTAAAGTGATAGAATTTTAGTACACGTTATTGTGCATTACTCAGTAATGACTAATATTTTGACATTATATGATTTGTTATTAACTACCTAATATGAAACGCATAATAGTACTTTTCTAGAAGATAAGCAACTCATGTGTAGACATACAATAATGTGTTGTGGAGATATGACGCTTTAATTCCCCATCTCACCAGACGGGAAGCTTCTTGGAAGATGGGGAACTCCTGGAGCATTGGTAGCCATGCTAAAGGGCTGAAGGGCAGAGGAGCTGATGCCCACCAGGCCCACCTTGGGTGGAGGCATGGGTCTAGAGCAATGGGCAATGGGTTTAGTGTGAAGAGGTGAAGAGAGAGCTGCTCTGGCATCCTGTGTATGCATGTAGGGCAAGGTGGAGATGAAGGATTGGAGAGAAGCTCAGAAATATCTTTGAGCAAAATAAACATCTTAAAGATTCCCAGAAAGAAAGAACCTGCAAAAAATAAACACTTTTTGGTCACAGCCTCCTAGAGAAAAATATCTTTGAAAAAAATACAGCCAAACAGACGTAATACACTTGCAAAATATAGCATGAAAGTGGATATAAAACACAGTGTGCCTCAGGAGCAGTGTGCTCACACACTCGTGTGGAAATAGAATCGGGCTGGTGTATCTCAGTGAGTGCAGAGGTCCAGGCAAAAGGCAGATGAAAAAGAAATTATCTTCAGGCACCCTCCATCTTCCTACCCACACAGAGATCTTTTAGAAGTAGTGAGATTTCCAGATAACTCTGTCTATGCAATTGTGGTTTGTTCGGCAGCATCTAGGCATAAACACTGCTGTCTCTCTTCAGCGCCTCTGGCTCTGAGAAACCTCATCTATGGCAGTCTGGGCTGGTGTGGGAGATGAAGGCAATTGTTCAGAAAGATCCAGATAATTAGGGCCAAGATGAGTTGTGGCTTCTTCCTTTGCCCAATTATACAGACCCTTGCTTCACTGCTCTTTTTTGTTTTTCTCCCTATAGTGAGGGTAGACAATTTTATTTTTTTATTTTGACAGAGAAAGGCAGAAATTCCAAGAGAGAATCAGAGACAAGAGGTGGGCTGGGTGGAGACAGGGAGAGACAGACACAGATAGGATTGGGGGAGAGAGTAACAGAGAGAAAGAAAGGGGCTCCTTGGGCCACACTGGAAGTTCCTACTGGCAAGCCTTTGGAGTTTGGTTGGGAAGAATGGCTAGGATTTCTAGCCGAACAGGCTCCCCTTCAGAGCCCAGAGCCCTATTGTGGGAGTGGGTGGTCAAGAGCGAGTGGGCAGTAGGAACTCATATACAGGACCCCAAGAAAGAGCTATGGCTGAGTATTGATCTGATTTTTTTATTTTCTCCTCAAAAGTGTCTATAAGGTTCCCAGGTATGAAATGGTGTGTGTATGTGTGTGTGTGCGCGCACGCACACTCCGAAGGGAGATTAGGGAAAGGCTGATTGTAAAATTATAGCCAAGTGCCCTACTTACTTTAGGCAGCATAGATACAACTCAAGGTCTGAGCTTCCAGATGTCTCCACATCTGTAGATTCCACTTCCTTTCCAGACAAGACAGCAGGCAATGAAAGGGGGCTTCTTTGAAAGGCAAGAGTGAATGTATCTCCCCAGGAGGCCAAAACAACCAGCAGTTTGGTCTGATCCACAAAAAAACTTGGCCAAATCAACACTTGGCATCCTGTAGAGAAAAATAGCCTGTTTAGACTGGTTACCTATTATTTTAGACTGATTTCTTGGAGTT
This sequence comes from Camelus bactrianus, assembly GCF_048773025.1. Taxonomy (NCBI): domain Eukaryota; kingdom Metazoa; phylum Chordata; class Mammalia; order Artiodactyla; family Camelidae; genus Camelus; species Camelus bactrianus. The sequence continues at coordinate 13,586,166 of NC_133550.1, read as the reverse complement.
TGTTGATTGAACCTCATTGGAAATTTATAGTTGGGGAGACCCAAAATTAGGTAGATAATTGTGAGCATTTCCAGAAAATGAAATAGGGATAATTATTTGGTTAATTAAGGAACCAAACCTCATTTTTATTCCATTTGCTCTCCAGGGAAAATGAGGTATTTTAAAGCTAAATAGTACCACATGACCTATTTCCATTTTAGAACTTACTGTGTCATTATGTTGAGTCAAAAAAATCTAGATTTAAAATCTGGCTCTGACACTTCAATTATTTTACCTACTCTGAGCCTCAGGTTCCTTATCTTGCAAAATGAATTTAATAAAATAAACCTGAAAAAAATGTTCTGAGGATTAAAAAAAAAAAAAAAACCTCTTGGTACCATTACTCACCCTCTGTTTTGCTCTTCTTCCAGAATGATCTATTTCTCAAATCATAGTTACATCTGTGAAAGTAAAACACACTTGAGAACTGAGAGACTGAAAAATTTGTCTGGTACAAAAAAATCCTTCTTAACCTAAAGGACATTCTCTGTTAAAGTGAAGTTATTTTGTTTTTCAGATTAAAAAAAAAAAACTTGGCCTCTTCCTACATAGGCAGAGAGAAGTGACAAGTCCAAAAATTTCCCGAGAAATTGTTCATGTTGTCACGAAGACAGCCACACCAGGCCATTGAAGCCGCTTCTGTCTCCTATATTCTTTCCGTGCCCTTCACTCCCCCCTGCATCCTGTGTAGACAAGGCTCCCTGGGAGAGAGCAGACCCAATGGGAAAGGAAGTAGGGAAGGTGTTTCATGAAGGTGGGGTGAGTACGAGCATTTCAGGAAGAGCTTTGTGTCCTCATTCTGGACTATCTACACTTCCAAAGGGCAGTAAGAATGAAGGAGAAACCCCAAATATTCAGTCCTCCTCATGTAACAATTACATTAAAAAAATTGAGGGTGAACTAGATAATCTCCCTAGTTCCTCACTTCCCCTTGGAAGTGTGGCTATGGCTTTTTTTTTTTTTTCCTGTGCCCTTTTATTGACAGAGGTGAGGGTGGAGTGGAAGGAGGGATATAAGTGACCCACATTGCCTTTAGCTCCTGTGGAATTCTTAGCACATAAAGAAATCGAACTAGTAGTGGGATGACAAGGAATTTAGAGTTCAGGATTAGGATTCCTGCATGGGATGGAGACAGTTTCTTTCAGTCTTGGAGGAATGAAGAAGATAGCGAATTGGAGCAGAATTTGTTGTTTTGGTGAGTGGACATTTGTGGGGGCAAAGAGGGGCATTGATTTCTTTTTATAGAAGACTTATGTGAACAGTAACCCAAGAAGGGCTCTCCTGTGGGCACACCCTGGGGTGTGGATTCTTGACTTCTAAGGACCTGATTCCCTGCATCTCAGTGCCAGGACTTCCCACCTTGGATGTTGTGGCTCACAACATTGGACCTCTCATGACAATGGACCTCTCGGGCAGTCTGGCTTCACCTGGAAGCTTTTCTTCTTCTATCTATTGGTGCAGGCCTCAGATTTCTAGTGCGGAGCCAGTGACCAAAATTATGAAGCCATTATGTGCCTGCTGAAGCTGTTTCCCTGCCCACCATGCCATGCCTTGCCCTCCCTCAAACACGCAAAAGAACACCTTCCTCTGATAATCGGGCAGAGTATAAACTGACTGATGCTCAAATGATCTAAGTGCAGGAAGGAAGGGTTTGCCTGAATACCTGCAATCCCGCAGGCTGGCAGACTGGGAAGGGATTCAGAGGGACCCCTTGAAGGGTACAAGGGTTCTAATTAGGAGAACTGTGCAGAGCCATAATGGAGGCTGAGGCAAAAGGAAAAATCAATAATACTGGCCCTGTATTTATTGACAATTTTGATATTTTGTTCATCATGGATTTTTTGCATTCATTTATATGTGTTTTAAACATTGCATTAAAATATTACTTATCTTGGTTATTAAGGTTTGGGCACCCCCTACTTTAAAGTTTGCTCCAGAGGCAATACCCCAGAGGTCTCACCTTGGTTGTGGCCTTGCTAATAACAGAGGTGCAAAGGATTTGAGGACAGTTCTCCCACCCTCTGAGTCCCCACAGGAACCTTGTGCCTGGCCCACCACGTAGCTTCAAGGCCCCTCGCCAGGTCCTGGGTCCAGCCCGTGACTCACTTTCTGCTGCCCCCGCCTTCTCTCTCCCCCCAGACGTGGTTCCCTTACAGCCTGAGGTGAGCAGCTACCGGCGCGGGCGCAAGAAACGCGTGCCCTACACCAAGGTGCAGCTGAAGGAGCTTGAGAAGGAGTACGCGGCCAGCAAGTTCATCACCAAAGAGAAGCGCCGGCGCATCTCAGCCACCACAAACCTCTCGGAGCGCCAGGTCACCATCTGGTTCCAGAACCGGCGGGTCAAAGAGAAGAAGGTGGTCAGCAAATCGAAAGCGCCTCATCTGCACTCTACCTGACCACCCACCCGGCCACCCGCCCCATGTATTTATGTCGCTGATTTGTATCATATCTGAACCCACCGAAGGTCGCTTCTCGGGTGCAGACAAATATTTAAAGTTAACCAGAAAGAGGAAAGGCACCGCCGAGGCCGAGGCCGGAGGCAGAGAATATCAGAGGGTGCGCTCTGCCGCCCTCTACTCCCCACCCCATCCTCAGCCTCCACCCCTATGCAGTTGGGACCTACCGGGCCTTTGCTTTGGAGGTGGGTCTAGGTGGGCTGTGGGAGGAAGGCAGCCAGCCTCCACCCACTCTGGCTGTCACTCCTCGCCTGGCCAGAAAGCTGAGTGGCAGTGAAGAGCCAGATCATTCCAGCCAAAGCAGAGCTGGGGAACCCCAAATGACCCCATTCTTGCCACATCCTTTGCCCAGGCAGGTAGACGACCCTCCTGAGTGTGTGATGCGGGTGCAGGACCTGGTGAGCTCCTACCTTCCTCCCAGTCCGTCCTCCTGCTCCCTGTCCCTCCGGCAGGCACTCCTTAGTTAGGCAAGATTTCCCAGTTAAGATTTTCTGCATATTTTAAAAGTTACATTAATATTAATGGTAAGTATTAGGGATCTGGCATTGTGATTGGAATACAGACAGCACTTAGGTTTTCTTTCTTTCCTATCTGTTTCAACAAAAGCTGGAATTGGCCAAGGAGCCACCTACCCCCTCCCCAACCAAGAAACTGAGTTTCTCTGGAGGCTCCTTTGCCCCCTCGGCGGCCTCATCTGTTCTGTTTGGCCTCTTTTCTGCTTCTCAGTCAACATGCAGACATCCAGGGAAGACAGAAACTCCCTCCACGCTGCTAAATATGTCTTCTCTCTTTCTCTTTCTCTCTCTCTGTGGTCAGGCTGAGGATCAGGCCAGGCACAGAAGCAGAACTTTTTGCTAAGGAAAAGAAAAACTGCTCTTCTAAGGGGATGGAGAGTAGGTCCCCCAGCAGAGTCCCTCTCCAGTTACTTCTTCATGCCCACTGAAGCACTAGCTGAGAAAGCCTCACACTTTCACTTTTATTCATTGTCCGGAGGAAAGCGGTTTTAGTCCAGGAGGCCAAAATAACTGGCTCCCAATTAGCCAGCTAATGTAGATGCTGCATAACATTTCCCTCCTCAAAGGCCAACTTGGTGCTGGGGGGTCGGGGGCTCACTTCTCCTTTCCCACTGGCACATTACAAAACAGTGTTCTTTTGAAATGTTCATCAAAAATAGGCTTTTAAAAAAAATGTCGTGTATCTGTATATAGTATTGTGATGTCTGAATGACAATGTACTGAATGCAAAAAGGAAAAAAAACCCACAAACCTGTTTTTAAAATAAAATCTTTTTTTTTTTTTGCCTTGACTTTATCACTCAGATTCCTTCTGAAACTCCCTCTATCCACTGGCTCCTCAGGGCTCTGTTGCCCAGACTGAGCCAGGATGGGCAGGGGAAAGGGTATAGATATCACCCCCAGCCAGGTAGATCCCAAACTCATATTTTGCTCCACTTGAGTTTCTTAAGTGAGTTATTCAGGTTGTTGTTACTATCTAGACAGGAGAAAACTCTTTCCTATCCTGATGCCCGAAATAGATGAGTGTATCTTGGGGAGAGAAGAATGTAATCAGCAACTGGAAAGGCCTGGGAGCAGGTGAGTGAGGTCACTTCGGTTAATAGTTGGGGCTCAGATCCAGACCTGGATTCTGAGAAAGTGACATCCTAGCTGGGAGCTGGATGCTCTGGCAGAGGCAGCGGTGGCGGGGCGGTGGCGGCAGTGGGGTGCTAACTTTAGGCTTTTGGGGCCCTACTGCCCCAGAGCATCCCACATCCCTCCAGACAGTTCAGAGCTGGAACTCAGAAGGGGCCTCCACAGCCTGCCCTGCTGCCCTGCCACCTCAGCCTTCCCAAGCTGCCCTCTTTCCTTCCCCACCAACCTCTGTAAGAAGTCAGGGCCACTGGGGCCCCATGGACTCCCACTTCATGCAGCCAGCCTCACTTTTATTCTGCAGCATCCCTGGGAGCCCCAGTCTTCCAGGCAACCAGGAGCTGTGTAGACTCTGCCACTAATTTGTTTTCCCTGTCACATCCATCTGAGCCTATCTCCCTATCTGGCAGAGTTAATGAGATCGTTAAGTTGTCAGGTTAAGAGACTTTTAAAAAGCAATATAGCCTAAAACAATGTTATCTCAGATTAAATCTTTACTGCAGCAATTTTTATTTATATATAATATTTTCCCTCTCCTGAGACACAGAAAAACTGGAGGCACTGGGTTGGAAATCAGAGTTCTCTGATTTCCCTTTGCCAGATGGCTGAAGTTCTTGAAATTTTATTTAAATAAATATTTCCGGAGGTGAAACACACCCATGCGTGCGCACGTGCACACACGCACACACACACACACTCACTCCAAGTCTGAAAGACAAAGAGCCCGAAGAACTCGCCCTCTGCAGAGGCTCTACCGCTGATGTGACTGCCAGCCCTGTTCCACTCCATTTCAACTCTGGGTTAACTGCCAAAGAATCAAATGCTGAGCAAAATGGATTTAGGAGGTAATAGGTGAATCTCCCAGGAATAAAGTTCATTCTTAATTCTGTCTTCCCTTTCTCTCCCCACTCACCACCCTAACCTCTTTCCAGAACTTCTGTCTCCTCTGAGGTGGACAGAATTGAAGATTAAATGTGTGTGTTTGGTCAGAAAAAGAAACCGAGTAGACAAGAGGCCCGGGGCTCCCTTGATATGGACCCCTACCTGCCTTGACTTGCGGGTACATTGGGTAGTCCCATAACACAGCTGTAGGCATAGTGGAAGATGGAGACTCTGTGGGGAAAGAGAATTCTAGAGTTCTCTGAGGCATCCTTCCACTTTTGCATACAAACCCACACGAAGTCAAATAAACAAGTCTTCCCACACGGAGGGACCCGCCCTCAGGGGGTGATGGAAGAAAGAAGAAAGCTTGCATAGGCTCTTTGGGGTTGCACCGGGACGCTGGTGGCCGGGATAAGCACTGCAGTCCCTCTGAGTCCCTGTGAGCCCCAGTGTGCCAGGGGGTTAACACACCTCTCGTGCACCAGATTAAATACACCTGGAGGGATTTTGGAGGATTATCATGCCTGGATCATTCTGGAGATGCCTCTCCCATAAGAGTAAGTAAGCATGAGAATGGAAACTTCTGTGTGAGGCATGGATTGTGTGAATGTGTGTTCTGGGAAGATGAATTTGGGAAAAAGTAGGATTCCTTCTCTGATCGTGTTGGTCCCTTGCCTTTCCTTCCTTCAAGAGTTGACGTTCTCACTGGGGAACTCTGTGAGACATTCCTGCGATGGGGTGTGCTGTGTGAGTGTAGAGACTCTGACCAGTGGAGAATTTTCTCAGCCTTTACCGCCTGTGTGCATGCATTTGTAGCAATGTTGTCAACCAGCACTCATCTCAGCGTGTACAGTGTGTTTTTTTCTTTATTCAAATCTATAAAAAGCCTTTCTTCCCAAAGCCAGTCTCCTAGTGTCTGTGTGAGAGTGAGGATGCTATAAATATGAGGATGCAAGTGGATAGAAAAGGTCTGAAGGGCTATGAGCCCAGAGGCATCCCGGGAAATGGACAGCCCTTCTCCTCTGGGACTGAGGCTCCTGTCATCTTTCTCATAATCCAGTGGCATTCCGCACTCCTCGTGGGCCTCCCCCATGACAGGGCTGGGGGACCTGGGTGAGCTGGGGCCTCACAGGACTCTCCGTCTGGAGGTCACTCTACCAGGCAGCTAGGGAGGGCTCAGTTAGATCTTTTCCTGAGCTTGGGGGAAAAAAACCCCTTCCCCAACCCACATCTTAGTCCTCAGACCTAGGGCCAGCAGAACGGGCCTGTCAGCCAGTAGTCAGTCCCACAGCCTGGAACCCACCTGAGGGAGCAAGGCCAGCGGTTCTTGGGAGATCCCTCCACGACTGTCTCCAGACCATCTGCTCCTGAGGCTGATCCACAGGCGGCTGGGTCAGCAGGCCAATGTGGGTATAAGGTGGGGGACATTCCATCTCTCAGAGGACTGGAGCTGGGGACCCTGCAGCAGCTCCCTCTGTTCAGAAGAGAACTCCCCACCCTAGGACTCATCTGGGTCTGACTTGGATGATGTCGGGAGCCCACTCCACAAAACCTCCAAGTGCCAGTGCCGGTTCAGGCAGATGTGTTTCCAGGCCAGCGCTGGTGGAGTATTGAGGGGCTCTGGGGAGCCAGGGGCTTCTGGGAGGAGGAGGGGGCCAGAGCCTTTCTGCAACCAACCAGGCTCTTCCTCTTTTAGCCTTGACCGTGACTAGGTCTTTCTGACCTTGACATCACAGGGAGCACAAGGAAGGGGGGAGGGTGGAAAAGGCCTTGATCTTCCGGTGGCCAGAGAAGGGGAGGGCCCCTCGCCCCCTTGACGCGCCATCCCCCTTCCCGCCAGAGCCCGCCGCCTCTGTTTACACACAGAGGTGTCGTCTCCAGTCTAGACAGGGGCGCTAATAACGCCCATAAAAGGCGGCCTCTCCAGAGATGCTCTGCAACTTGGCTCCCGTGCGCCTACCGCTGGCCGATGCCTCCGCCTCTTCCGCCCCGCCCTCCTCAGATACCTCCGCTGGGCCTGCAGGCCGCCTTGGGGAGGGGGAAACCTGGAGGGTTTCTAGAGGCTGAGAATCCCCACCCTGAACACTTCTGAACCTCCAGAGGTAAGTGGATCCCTGCTTCCCCAGCCCAGCCAGCCTCGGGGTTAGCGGTACATCCTCCCAACCCCACCAGGCTACCCGGTGGGTTGCCCCTACACCAATTTGCCTGTTCCTCCTCCCTTCCTCAACTGGAGGCTTGGATTTGAGAAGCAGTTTGTAGCCGGACAGAGTAGACCCCAAAGCAGATCTCAGCCCCTCCCCAGAGCTAGGTCTGGCCAGAGGCCATGGTCACAGGGAGCGGCTGGCTGCAGGGCTGAGGGCAGACTGGGTCGACCTCACCCCATACCGAGCTTTGAGGTCCACGGAGACCCGGCCCCAGGCTCCCTACCCGTTGTTCTTGCTGGCGGCTGTAGGTGTGGCGTTTGATGAGAGGGTGCCTTTTTTTTTTTTTTTTTTAAACTTGGTCCCCACACCTTTCCTGACAGTAATTCACTAGGCGGAGGAGATCCTCTGCTGGCGGAGGGGGAAAATGTCAGAGCCCTGCAACTATTTAACTATTAGCGCGCCGAAAGGAGGGTGAAAATGGGGGAAGATGACTCATTTAGGGATGCTCAGGTGAGGGATGGAGGGATGGTCTTCCAGATATTCCTGCCTGGAACCCCACCCCCACCCCTTCCCCATTTTCTGAGTAGCAATCGGTCTGAGATCTTGCGGTGGGAGGGCGTCCCCGAGGAGCCACAGAAAGCTCGGTGGAGGTAAGGACGCTGCTGACCCCAGGTCGCTTGTGTTAGCATGATAGCCTGACTGGGCCCCCTCACCTAAGTTACCTCTCACCACCGCCCCCCACCTAGTCTGCAGAGCCCTGGAAGGCAGCACCTGGGGAAGGGGCCTCCTAATCTTCTCCTTAAGTCCTGGGCACCTAAAGGAGCCCTCGGAGCCAGATGACCCCTAGATGAGCTGGTGAAACGACAAAAGAGGAGACTCAGCCCCCTACCTCCACCCATCTGCCTTGTCTGAACCCTACAGATTCTGCCCCAAGCCTGAGATGCCCCAAAGGGGCGACACAGAGAGAACTGAGGGGTCAGGCCAGGGCCCAGACCTTCCCCATCCCTCGTTTTTCTCTCCCTTCTCCCTGACCGACCAGCCCAGCTGCTGCTCACCTCCCTTCAGGGACCCAGTCTTTGCCTCATTTGCATATGCCGCAGAACCGCTTTGCGCAAACTAGCCAGTGACCTTGAACTGGGCCACTGTGGCCTCTCGACTGACGGGAAGAAGGTAGCACCGCGCGGAATAATTCCGACCTCGGGTGGGCGGGGAAGCCCCAATTACGGCCGCTCACAGCCGCTCGGCGGTGGCCTAAGCCTCCGGCAGCCGCTTTGCCCCCGCGACCAGAGCCGGCGTAGATTTCGTAGTAACTCCTCTCGCCTGGCTCGGCGGTGGCGGGTACTCAATGCCCCGCGCGGGGGCCGTGAAGATGCCGGAGAGACGGAGGCTTAGAAAGAGAAGGTGCGGGAGAGGCGGCGCGGCAACCAGCTGGTGGATGCGAGGAAGCGCGAGGGCTGCCGCGGGTCTTCAAAGAAAACCTTGGACCACGTCCTGGCCTTCAGTTTTAATTAACCCCTGAGTTAATGAGCTTGGTATGGTTGAGCCAGGCCAGCTGCGGCAGGAACCTGTGGTCCAGTGGCCAGCAGGCAGTCACTTCTTCTAACCGTACGATTTGATGAATGTATGGAAGAGTGGGCGCACAGTTCGCTCCTCGAGTCCAGAGCCTGGGTCTGGCCATTACCGTTTTTGCATGTGGGCTGCGAAAAGCCGGTGGATTAAACCCTCTGGAAGCGGCTGCCCAGCACCTTGGGCTGCAAGTCCTTCCTATTCTCCTCACCCAGTCCCAGTCGGCTCCTGGCAAACAGCTTTCGCGGAGGCTGGGTTTAGATCTAAGGCTTCGCACCAGAGCCTCCCGTCGGCCCCGGGGACCCAGGCTGGGAGCGGAGCTCTGAGGCCAGTTAGTCCAAGCCGGTTAATGAAGGGGCGCCTGAGCTGCGTGTGCGGCGGGCCGCCTTAAAGGCGAACAGAACCGCAGTGGTGCATGAGGAGGCTGGGCGTCTAGACTGCCTGGGTCCTCGCCGGGTCCTGAAAACTCCTAGGTTCATTGTGAGCCTCGAGGAGCAGGACACTAGGAGTGTAAATTTTGCTGGTGGTCTTCTATAGCTCTCCCTGAGAGGAATCAGGTTCGGCGGCACGGAAGCCAGAGGAGTTTGTGCGTGTACCAGTGCTCAGAGTCTGAAACATGAGAAAAATGGTCTTTTTTGATGGGGCCAAATTGGGCTGGGAGAAACTGCATGTCTGGAAGAAGGAAGCCTTCACTCCATCCTCATTTCCCCGGCCTAAGCATCTGCCGCCCTGTGGCCGCAGCTCTGCGTGCTCAGCGGCCTGGAGGGGAGGGCAGCGAGCAGAGCTCCGGGCCTAAGATGTGAGCTAGGGAGGGATGGGGAGAGGCTAAGACCATCCTCCTGAGGTTCCTCTTGTAGGAGGTTGGAGCCATTTGGGAGAGAAAAAAAGAATGGGGAGAAGCCTCTACCCCATAAGGACTAGTGATTGCCCGGCAAAGCTCAGTTCGGCATCCCCCACACCAACAATAGCGGCTCAGCGCGATGCATGGAGGCCTGGAGGCCTGGAGATCTCGCCGCCGGCGCAGTGTTCTGATTGAAAACAGCAACGATATTAAAGTCACACTCTGTTTATAACCAAAAATAACCCTCAAATAAGTTTTTGAAAAATTAAAATTTCAGTAACGCTCGTTAATACATCTTGAAAGGGGGGCATAAATAAGACGTTGGAAATGCCATGACGTGGATTTTGCAGCGGAGGGATGATCCTCTGTGCAGTCGCTCAGTCCCTTAATCAATTAGACACAAAAAGGCTAATTCAGGCGGTCTCCTGCTCGCTCCTCGGCGCCCCAGCTATCATGGTTCTGACTGGAGATGACTGAGTGGGGCTGGCATCCCATCGCTTGGCCTCGGTTCCGGCAAGTGGTCCCGGCGCGGATCGGGCTTCTGGGCGCGGGTGGGCAGTCTGGCAGGCCAGGGCAGGGAAGGGGAAGCGGGGCGAGGGGCGAGCGGCGAGCTGTGAGCTATGCCCAGCAGGGAGACGCCCGCGCGGGCACATCTCTTTAGAAGTGAGTAGCTTTGGTTTGGGATATGAAATCGCCGGGGGGAGCTGTGGAATTCAAAGAATCTGCGTTTCAATCTGCCGTGTCCTGTAAAAGAGAGAAAAAGAGAGAGATGAGAATCTTCTGCTTCAGTCTGCTTTTGTAGCTTCCACTTACTCTCAGATATTATACTTTTCACTTACATGGGTTTCGTGCTCCCATCTTCTCTTGGATTCTGTCATCTCTAATTTTCTCTAAATCTTCCGGTGTTTTCTCATAATTAGGCTTTTGCTGAACTATTTATCTCACCTGGTATTACTTAAAGCCATACTTTGCATAGGAGCCTGAAATAGTCACATAAAAATCTGAGTATTTTGTCTACTAGACCCCAATAGAATACACCTAGTTTTGAAGGTTTTTGTTTCTTTTTTCACTTTAATCCACTTGGCTGTGTCTGTGGACTTGGTTGAGAATGGATTGTGGTTTCCAGATGTCGGTTAATTTCACCAATGGCCAGCATTGTGTTTTCAGCCTTTTGTGGAAGGAGCTGCTGAGCTTAGCACCATAAACATAATTTTAAAGTCTCAACAGGATAATTCTCCAGAGTTCTTTCCCTCATTCCCAGAACACCTACTGGAATGGTTGGTGTTATCTGATGGTCCCAGTGGCAAGCTGGGCTGGTTGTGGGATGTGGGTGTCTCCTCTGCAGTGGGAATCAGAAGTCTCTTGGGCCAGCCAAGCCCTGCTGGGAGCCCAGAGCCTCTTCCTGCAAAGACTCCAAAAGACACACACACACACACACACACACACACACTCACACACACACACACACACAATCCTCTCTAACCCACAGAGGTCATAGGGAAGAGTAGTTCAAGCCCCAAATTTTCAAGAGCAGGCAGGCAAGTTCTTGTTCAGCTGAGCACTTCCTTTTTCTGCTTCTGCCTCCCTTCTGCATCCCTCCTCTAATAGGGAGTGAAGGTGTGAGGCGGGTGGCTCCCCACTGGTGAGTGGGGAGGACCTGGCATTAACACTTCTCCCTGGGCCCTTCCAGGAGGAGAGGACACCAGGTGTCTCCCCAAATTCCTGAGGAGAAAGAGCCGAGGAAGAGGAGTACAGAAGTAGGGCTGAGAGAGACAGCGGCAGGGAAACCTGTCTTTACTCACACCTCACCTCTACTGTAAATAAACCCCTAGCCAAAGGGCTCATCCGTCTCCTTAAACAGCCAGTAAACTTTATATGACACAATATCTAATAGTAATTTATTGGGGAGATACTGTAAATTCCAACGGTTTTAGTTAATAAAGGAGCTAATTAAAGAGGGACGGGCTGTGCTTGGCCAGCTGTTGGTGAGAAGATAATACACTGGGGTGGGGGTGAGTGCAGGATGCAGAAGTGTGTATGTGCGGGTGTTTTTGGTGAGGCTGGTTTTCCTCTTTGCCCCGTGTCGGGCGATTACCTCGCTCTCTGCGTTAGGTTTTATATGATTTTTTAAAAACCAGAAGCCAGCGAATAAATCTTCCCCAGCAGTTTGTTCCCTCCGCTGCCCCCCCCCCCCGCCAAGATTGGGGAAGGGGGAAGTTGGAGTTGGTGCGGGGTGGGGGGATTCGCTGTCCCCACCCATCCCCCTGGCAGCAGCGCCCACGTGAGCTGGACGGCCAATGGGTGGCCGGTGCAGGTTTAACTATGTTTAATGTCAGATAGCAATAAAGTAGAAGCTGCCGGTTGGGCCCCGCGGAAATGGGCGAGCATAATCTCCTGAATCCCGGGTTTGTGGGGCCGCTGGTGAACATCCACACGGGAGACACCTTCTACTTCCCCAATTTCCGAGCGTCCGGTGCGCAGCTGCCCGGGCTGCCTTCGCTGTCCTACCCGCGCCGCGACAACGTGTGCTCGCTGCCCTGGCCGTCGGCGGAGCCGTGCAATGGCTACCCGCAGCCCTATCTCAGCAGCCCGGTGTCGCTCAACCCGCCCTTCGGCCGCACGTGCGAGCTGGCGCGCGTGGAGGACAGCAAGGGTTACTACCGAGAGCCGTGCGCCGAGGGCGGCGGCGGGGGCCTGAAGCGTGAGGAGCGCGGGCGCGATCCCGGCCCAGGAGTCGGGCCCGGAGCAGCGCTGCTACCGCTGGAGCCGTCGGGGCCGCCTGCGCTCGGTTTCAAGTACGACTACACGGCGGGCGGTGGCGGTGGCGACGGTGGCGCGGGACCCCCGCACGACCCGCCCTCGTGCCAGTCGCTGGAATCTGACTCCAGTTCGTCCCTGCTCAACGAGGGCAACAAGGGCTCCGGCACAGGCGACCCCGGCAGCTTGGTATCGCCTTTAAACCCCGGCGGCGGGCTCGCAGCCAGCGGTAAGAACCCCGGCCCACTCGTGAGGCTACTCTGGACGGGATGTCTGACCAGGGCGGGCAGTGTAGGACTGAGCTAGGGCCGCCTGGGGCGACAGATTGTGGTGAGGAAGCAACTCTTTAAAAAAAAAAAAAAAAAAAGGAGTGGTGGGGGAGCCCTATAAACATGTAAATATCCCTATAAAGGAACTAGAGAGATTCCCTTTTTCATGGCCTGCAACTGGAGGGGGCAGGGAGCTCTGGAGAAAGGGGATTCTGACAGGGGGATGGGGACCGAGAGCCTGGTCCTTGCTCTCTCGGGGTCTCTCTCTCCACCTTCCCACAGGCCCCCATTACCTGTTATTTCTTTTCTTTTCTTTTCTTTTCTTTTCTTTTCTTTTCTTTTCTTTTCTTTTCTTTCTTTCTTTTCTTTCTTTCTTTTCTTTCTTTCTTTCCTTTCTTTCTTTCTTTCTTTCTTTCTTTCTTTCTTTCTTTCTTTCTTTCTTTCTTTCTTTCTTTCTTTCTTTCTTTCTTTCTTTCTTTCTTTCTCTCTTTCTTTCAAGAGAGGTCTGTGGATATGGTTTAATCTTGCCACTCACTTATGTCTGTTCTAACAGATCAGGGACCCCATCCTGGAGGATATGAGAGGAAGGGGCCAGGAGATCCTGGAGAAGAAGAAGTTTGGGGATAAGTGAGAGGATAGGAACATAGAAGGGGCAGGGGTGCTGCAATGAGAGGTAGGTTTGGGGAGACAAGGAGAAAGAGTGAAAGGGAAAAAGGAGCATGATAAAGGTGATTAAAGGTGAAGGAGTTGGTGGGGATGTGGGTCTTCCTGAGAGAGGAGACAGGAGAGGACCGACCTGAGGTTGGGCATTAGGCCAAGGTGAAAGGGGCTGGGGAAGGACCGAGGGCACTGGGCTTGTCACCTCTTGGTCCTCTGGCCAACCCTGCTGCCGGTTCTCCACCCAGGGGCGCCCTGGTACCCGATCCACAGCCGCTCACGGAAGAAGCGCAAGCCCTATTCGAAGTTGCAGCTGGCGGAGCTGGAGGGCGAGTTTCTGGTGAACGAGTTCATCACACGGCAGCGCCGGAGGGAACTCTCAGACCGCTTGAATCTTAGTGACCAGCAGGTCAAGATCTGGTTTCAGAACCGCAGAATGAAAAAGAAAAGACTTCTCTTGAGAGAGCAAGCTCTCTCCTTCTTTTAGGGGGCAAGACACAGCGCCAGCCCCAGACTGAGCCTGGCAGAGAGCAAGAGGGGGCACTGCCTGGGACACAGTCCCCGCTTAGAACGCCAGACGTCTCTGGCAGGTCCTCTCTGGACGTTCTCTTGTCTGTTTTGTTCGCGGTTCCCTCCCACACACCCCCAGCAGGCCCTGCCAGATCCCAGAGAGAAGGGAAGAACTCAGCCAGGGAGAGAGTAAGCTCACTGCTGCAGGCAGGAGGTAGGGGCAGGGAAGGCTGAGGCACTGGGGAGGGTCTAGTTTGATGTGGGACTGGGGCATTGGGCTGAGGATCTGGAGGAAAGTTGACCCAGGCACCTCCTCCCACCACTTTCCTTCCATGGTCTTAAGTCTATCTGCCTGCAGGGGTAGGCGAGGGTAGGGACAGTGGAACCAAGGCTCCCAAAACTTGCAGTTGTTGGGGTGAGAGGAAGGAGTGAGAATAGAGGATCAGTAGAGAGAGCGGAAGGGGTCTAGGTAGATCTAGGAGGGCAGGAGGAAGTGGAAGAACCTAGGAGGAAGTGTGGTTTGGGAGAATGGAATGGTCCACAATGCCCAAGTCCTCTAGCGTCTGGGTCCTCCAGGCCCGGACCAGAGCAGGCAGATGCATAGATACTTGTCAGACTCGGCTGTGGGCAAGGCGATCATCACCCTTATATCCACTCTAGGGCAGGCTACTCCAATGGTCTCCCAGTCCTCAGCCCTCCCCCCAGCGCCAGCCTCCTGCCCACCCATTAGCTCACAGGGGTTCTGCCATCCACTCTTCCTGCGCCAAGGTGGCTGCTGGCCGGAAACTGCAAGAGGGAAATTGAGAGCTGAGTAGACGCAGCCTCAGGTTCAGTAGCCACTCCAAGGACCCCCACCTGGCCCTCTGGGAAGCCCAAGAGGCTATGAAAGGAGGTTCAAAGCGCAGCATTGATTGCCCAGGAGAGTTTCAGGCAGCGGGGCAGATTCTCTCTTCCCTGCTGGCGTTCACGGTCACGGCCGGCCTGAGGCTGGACTGGCATAATTTATGAGGCAGGAGGAGAATCCGCCCCTAAAGGGGCTACCGACTGCGGAGGCCCCCTGCTCAGCCAGGATTTCCCAGGCTGGTGACAATGAAGGAGGGGGGCGCCTCAGCCCTCCCCAACTCCTTTCTCTCTTTTACCCATCCCCATTCCACTCACCCCCCCAACGTGGCCCTTTGTCTCAGGATCCGCTGCCTCCGCCCCCAGGCTGGGGAGCCGCTGAGTACAAGGATCACAGCAGAGAGAAGGGCACATCCCCAAAACCCACTGGAGGCCAGAGAGTGGCTTCTCCAGCCCAGAGCCTTTTATTCATAGCCCCCTTCAGGCCCCAGCCCCAGCCCAGTAGATACCAGGCTGGCTTCCAAAAGAGAAGCAGTGAAGGAGCCAGCCTGCCTTCTTGCAATCCTTTTTATCCCTCTTGATGGGTGTCCCGCGACCTCCCATCTGCTGACCCACCCTTGCCAGGAGCACGAGGGTGAAAAGCAGGGGGCTGATGGGAGTTAAACCCAGTTCGGACATTGTGAAACTGGCCTACAAGCTTGGAGTTCTTCCCACCAGGGTGTAAGTCCCTTATACCCCCTGGAAAGGCGATCCACAGGAGCCCCTCACTCTCCCACCAGCTTCAAGTCTCTGTACAAGATTGTGCAAACATACAGGCACAGTTGCCCAGCACACCACTGGGCCCTCACCACTCTCCTGACTGTGCTTGCAAGCAGGCAGCTTCATATCCCCAAATGCAGCCCTGCAGAGTGGCCGTACAATCACATGCCCCCATCCCCCACTGGGCACTTGCCACACTTTCCCACCCACATAAATTTGTTTCACCCAAGTACAAGTTTGCAGAAATCACCACCATCCCAGCTGTCTGCACATTCCCCTGTGGGCTGGCCCTGGGTATGAGGCACTCCTCTCTGCCTGGTCACCCATGGACCCCTTCATACAGCTCCTCCTGTGCTCTCTTGGACTCTGAGGTGCTGGATTTGAGCTCTACCACTCTAGCCTCTCACAGCTTAATAGAGAGACCAGAACACTCCAAAAGGGATGGGGGGACAAATATATGCAATATTCTCTTCCTGTCGCTTTAAACTTGACTTCCGTGAACTTCTCTGTCAATTTGTGTCCTGTTCTCTGTGTCTGCTGCTAGTACCTTGTGTAATCCCCGTGGCTAGATGCCCTCCCCTTCCTCCCTTCCCAGCTCTCAGTAGTGTGCCCTCCTATTCAAACATCTGTCTTTAGCACGTTTTCCCTTCATATAGTCCTTGTACAGAGTTGTTTCATCATATTAATATTAATAATAATAATTAAAACATGACTGTATGATGATGTGATTTTTTTGACAGAAAAAGTTTAATCTGGATCCCTCCACATGGTTTCCCCTGCCCAGAAAGAATGGGATCCCCAACTTCCTAGCTGTTCCCCACTTTATTTTCCCCAGCTCAGGTGAATAATAAAAAATTAATAAACATGTAATAATAAAGGAAGTGCAGTTGCAGGGGCAACAAAAATATATGAGCAACCAAGATCTGTTGATGAGCTGTCATCTCCAGTCCCAAGCAATTACTAGCAGAGAGAAAACTGGGGGACAGTAGATTGGTGGGGGAGGAGAGGGATATCTGAGGAGTCGTAGGGCTGTAAAAATTATGTGGACAGCCCAGAAGAGGCTTAAACTACCTTTGGGACCACGAAAAGGAAGTCCAAGCTGCAGGATCTCCAAGAAGCAAAGCCATGGTAGGGGCAAGAGCAGACTGGACCTGGGGTGGTGAGAGCACCATGGGGTATGGGGCAGGGGTTGGTGGTTCTACATTTCACCCTCATGGTCCTAACCCTGTGGCTTCACTCTTGAGAGCACATTTGGTGCACTTCAGGATGATTGGAGAGGGTACTAAAGAACCCTTGAAGCTGGTGAAATAGGCTCCACCTCTGTCAGTCAGTGACGCCCTCCAGGCCATGCCAGAAAGAGGCCCAGGTCCAGGCCGGAGTCTAGTCCCCACTGAGCCCATGAGCCCTCTGCATCTCCATTTCAACCCTTCCTTGTGGATGGGACACCCTCCCTCTTTCTCCACCCATGTGCCTCTGGTCCCTGAGTTTCCTTCTCACAGCCTGGCTCCAATGATGGAGTCTCCTCCAAATTCCCCCTCCACCCCCCTGGGCCTGCTCGGAATAGCAGGAGCCCCCACAGAGCCCAGCCTCCCAGCCACACCTCTTGCCCTGAAATCTTTCTTTCTCTTTCTCCCCTCCTTTCTTTACTACTGCAACCAGAAAAAGTGGCAAATTTAGAACAAATCCCATCATCCCTTTGCCCCTAACCCCCAGCTGAGTGTACAGCTGAGGGGTTCAGGCAAAAATGAAATCTCAAGTTTTGGGGGTACTCATATAAAAGGTCCACAGAGTGTTGGGGAGGCTGGGGGGCTAGATAGCTTCTGGTAGCAGTGAGCAGGGAGAGGGACTGGGTGGCTGCTCCTGAGTCTGAGTAAAGGTGGGAGGGGGGAGTCTGAATCTCAGTGAATCCAGGCAAGAGACTACCCTCTTCTTAAGGAGCATCTACACAGGAAGATTTAACAGTAAAGACATTGCTGGCTAAATTGGAAAGAGGGACTTTAAGAAGATCAGGAATAACTGGCCTTTAATTTATTCCCTTGATTTATTCCCAGAGACACTGCAGATCTGGGAGAGAAGGTTCCTTGTTCAGTGTTGTCTACACAGGCCCTGAGACCCAATAACTGGGGAAGCTGTCAGAAGGGAAAACACTATAGCCTCCTCCCAACGGCTGAATAACAAGTCCTTGGGTCTCCTAGCCAAAGAGAAGGTCGTGGTTGGAGCCACAACTCAAATACCAAGGGTGCGGCTGAGCTCTGGATATAGGCAAAGATTGCATCTATTTTGCAATTGTCTGATTTAAGCCCTCAACCACAATTTACTCCACTGATTTAAGACAAAGCACCCTGTGTCTTTAACTGGGTCTTGAGGGACAAGAAAAGAGGGTAGTTATTTGGAATATTCAGGTCGAAAATAATTTTGCTGCTGTGTATTTGTAAGCTAATACCATGCAAGTGGGTTATGTATATAGTCCTGAATATCCATCCAGCTCTACGCCACTCTGACCTGCATAGACACAGCTAGTGTATTTAAAGCTACTATCAAGCGGGCAGAAGATGGGCCCAGCAGCCAGGGTTTCGTGGATGCTAATGAAGCCTGAAACCTGGCTCGAGATCGATGGCTCAGACTCAGAGCCTAGCAGGGACAGCCGGACCCGATGTTTGAACAAAGCAAACCCCCGGGACCTTGGGTTCCGGACCAGCTGGAGCTCCCGCCCATCCTCCCCGCCATTACCAGGAAAATAGCGGGTTTGTGGCCCCCAACCCATGCGGGAAACGCACCCTGGAGCCCCCCAACCCTCTGCGCGGCGGGCACATGGAGGCGCCGAAGTTTCCTCGGTGTAATTCAGCTGGAGGTGGGCTGCAGGCCCCGGATCCCGCTGCCGCGTATAAGCTGAGCGTTAAGCCCGAGAGGCCGCCCTTCTGTGTCTGCCTCCGTCTAGACGGAGCTGCCGGTTTTCCGTGGAAAAGAGTGCCTCCCGGGCCCGTCACCACCGGGCGCTCCGCACCACGGCAGCGCGGCGCCGAGCTCGCGATCGCCGCTCAGGGGAGGCCCCGAGACAAAGGCCCGCCAGACGCCGGTGGCTGACGCGGGCGCCTGGCCGCTCGCTTCCCGACCCGCGCCCGGAGCGCTCAGTGACCCGACCCGGTGGGCAAGGCTCCGGGGCCTCGGTCCAGTTCCCTGCCCGCCCGGCCCGGCCCGGCCCCAGTCCCGGTGCGCCTAGTGTCCCGGGGAGAGGAAACCCGGCTAGCCTCCCAGCCCCGGCCCCGCCGCCCCGCGTAGCTGCCCGCCTAACAGCGCCGGCAGCTCTGGTCGCCGCCCGAGGGCAGCCGGCCCCCGCGAAGGACGGGATGACCCCTGCTGGCCGCAGCCGCGGAGATTGCCGAGCCCGGACCCGCCCAGCCGCTGGGCCCTGAGCCCAGGGGGGACGCCCCGTTCTTCGAGGGTGACCTCGAAGAACAGCCCGAGTCCGAGGCGCTGCCGGGCCTGCGGGAATCAGGCCTTTCTCCTAAATGCCCTCCCTCTGTTGGGCACGCGGCGTCCCCACAGCGGCGGCCGGGCCCCCTGCCGGGCTCCTCTCCACCTCCGCCGGTGGCTCTGTTTCAGGCTCCCAAAGCCTGTGCCGCCCGAAGGAGCCTGGCACAGGAGCCAAGGAACTAGGTTTGGCCGAGACCAAACGTAGCGGACCTTTAGCCAGAAACCCAGTCGGTTGTCTAAGGGTGATTTCTCCTCTCTGAGCTGGAGCCACTTCCTTCACACTCTGAGATAAGCCTGCAGTTTGTCAATTTCCCTGACCCAGAGTAGAGAAGATCCTTTAAGGACAGGTTTGTGCGGGTGGAACTCACCGGCAGTTCTTGCTAGGATAACTCCCTGTGAAAGATGCATAGTTAACATTCAGAGCATGGAAAAGATATTCCACAAAAAGCACACTTGGCCACACTGCAGACATAACCAATATATTGAAACGGTCTAAAATGCACAGCGATCTCTATTACATGTACATTCTGGGCATGGAAAATATATTTCTCTAGAAAATATACATACAGAGGCACTTTATTGTATGGGAATGCAACCTCTGGGGAGAAGACTGCATATAGCATATATACCCATCACATGTAAAAATTCATTTACATATATAAATAGTACACTTGCTACTACACAGGGAAGGTACAGTCCTGCATCTATGTAGCTACATGGGTGTGTACACTCCAAAGGGCATATAAAATCAATACATGGAAAATGAACCCAGATATCAATATATTCACATTAAAAACTTCATGGAAAATACATCATATTATTATATAGACACAAAGTACATATCAACCCAATGTGTGAAAAATATATTCTGTAAATTATGTTTACATACATAATGTATGTGTACCAAATACATTGAAGTGCATACTTTGGGTTCACATATTATTGTATTTATAATACACATTTCTCTGGCGATCTTAAAAACAGTAGCAGGAGGAAGCTCAGGCATTGGCAATGACATTCTCCATCAGCTAAACCTCTTTTCTGTCCTTCTGTATTTCTATTATTTCTATCTCTTCAAAACCCCTTCTATGTCTACATGTATTATTTATACCAGCAGTCTCCTATCTCTATTTTCCTGTTGCATGTCTGAAGTCTGGATCTATATTTAGAGTCCTAAGTCCTATTTGCAGCAGGGTCGGACTGCATAATCACGCCTTATGGAATTAGCATTGTATAATTACATTACCCCTTCTGTCTCAGGATGTGTTCTTCTAGACCTAATATAAATATATTATAGAGTTACTCTGGGCTGTCAGTTAGGAAAGGGAGAATCACAGCAATCTGGTGAGGTGTGTAACAGACAGGTTCCGGGTGTGTGCTGGGCATGAAAGAACTCCTTGAAAGCTAAGGTTTGTTTAAATTTTTAAAAATTACTTATAAAACTCAAGTCTAGGGAGCAGCATGAAGCAAAGGCTGAATCTTGTTTTCTATGCTCTTCTCAAATCCCAGAGCAGCCCCACTCTGTCCCAGCCAACCAAGAAGAGGATTCTGGCCTGCCCAGCTCCTCAACTCCAGTTCATCCTGAACCTTGGCCGGGTCTACACAAGCAACCGGGAAAGGTTATCCCATAACCCAAGTTTTTTTTCAACAAAACCCACTCCTAAAGCTTTTTCAAAAGGTAGTAATAACTTAAAGCATTTTCTGACACATTTTCTGACAAAACAGAGCTAACTCTGTTTTGGCTATCTAAAAATTAGTCCCACTTGGGTCTTTCTTTAGCAGCTAAGAATCCAGAACTACCTGGCACATGTGTATGGAAAAATTCTTTGAGAGACAATGCACTCACAGCTGACAGAGATATTGTTTATGAGTTGATGGGTTCCGTGTAGATGCGGCCATATTTTACTGTCCAAAGGAATCAATTAATTAGTGCCTCATCAGTCTCCCTGCCGGCCGCTGCTTGGCTGAGCATGAACGGCTGAGATAGATGTGCGTGGCCAGCTCACTGGTCTTGTTAACAAGCCTCGTCATAAAGATGGAGATGATAAGGACAGCAAAGAAGCCCCGGTGGCCTCGAGGAGGGGGGCTTCGAGGTCCCAGCCCAACAGTCCATGGGGCAGTGGCAAATTGGAGCAGCAGTAAATCGGAGCCAGCCGGAGCGAGCCCAGTGCTGCTCCACCTCCAGCACCCAAGCATCCAAGCATCTGATGGGGTTTAGCTAGTGTTCTCCCCTTCTGGGGTTGTCATGCTGTGACTTGAATAATTCCCTCTCTCCTCCCCTTTCCTGAGTTTTTCCTTTTCCTCATCAAGCCCTACATTTTAAAAAGAAGAGTTTTAAAATAAACATACGTAAGCCTCTATTGGTGAATGCCTCTCTTGCCCTCCAGCCGTGTTTGTTCGTGAACATGCAGCCTTCTCCTTTCCCCGCATTTCTCTGCACGGTTCCTTTTCATCTCCGTCTGGTGCTCTCTTCCCTCCTTTGGCTCTCTCTCTGGCTTCATGGTTGCTTTTTCTACCAGGTTGGTATTGGCTCAGCCCAGTGAGCTTGTAAAAATAATAATACAAATACCCTCTGGTTATCTCTCAGCAGAGTAAACACTGCCAGATAAGCCCAATGGAAAACAAAAAACAAACAACGACAATAACAAAACACCCCCAAAAACCCTTGGATGTAATTGCTGGTTTGAGTTGCAGCACTTAATTTTGTTTATTCTCACCAATGTGCATACTTAACAGAAAGACATTGATATTAAAAGGCAGGGGGGAATTAATTTTACTTTTATAGTCATCTATTAAGAGCAGAAGATGATCTGAGTCTCCTTTAAAGGGACCAAAATAGGGGGGAGGGAGAGAGAAAGAAAGGGAGGGGGAGGGGAGAAATATGACTGAAGGCGAACAAAGATCTTTGCCTGAAGAAACAATGTAACACTAGACAGTACCATAAAGTCTGGGAATGTAAGAACACAGGACTCGCTCAGCTTCCCCCATTTGGAATCCTGTCCCTTGCACTTCCTGCTGAAATCCCAACTCTGACTATACAGCAATTTTTAGGGAAGAATTCATGCAATTATCTGGATAATTGCAGGGGGAGAGAGAAAGCATTTCCCTTTGATTGTCTGATCCTCTCTGGTGTCTGTGCAGAGGAGGAGGAGAAGAGGGGCATAGGGGAGAAAAGGAGGTGGTAGGGTCTCCCAGTATCACCCTATCCTTTGCAAGATGGCTACTCCTAAACCAAGGAGGTCCTAGGCAGGAGCCTACAGATTCTGGAACATACTCAAGGAGGGACAGAGGTTCAGTTTCATTTTCTAGGATATTTGCTTGGCTTTACTTTGCATAGATCTGCCTTATCCAGTATTGTAATTATCACAAGTAAGCAAATAATAGATAATTATAGGGGTGTCCATAATATCATTTATTTTATAGCCACACAAAATATGATTAGAGTCAATGTCGGAGGCTTTGTTGGAGCCTGGGAGGCAGCAAGAGGCAAGGTAAAGAGGCCCAGATAATCTATCCCCTTTCCTACTTTTATGTGTGTAGGAATCTCTAGAAATCCCCAATTCTCTAAATTCCCTCCCCAGATGTCTTAAGTGAAATCTCTAGGATTTTAGGGGCTGAGAGCTCAGGGAAGGGCAAACAATTTGCCTTAAATCTCCCCCTCAATCTCTAGAACAGTGGTCTCTGCTTCCCTCATGCCACCCACAAATAAGGGCTTCAGCCTCAGTTCAAGACCACTAGTGTCACAGAGACTTGGCAGGTGAAGCCAGTGAGAGGAAGACAGGGTCTTAACAAAGCCAAGTTCACTGCCATCCTTAAGTGGGCACTGGGCCCAGAGTAAGCCCCCTTTGATCCTCAATTGGCCTTCTTTCCTGGACCCTCTTCCCCAGACATACCTGGATGGGGCAGAAGCCAGGCTAGGGCTGTGGAGATAGTTGGGGTGAGGATGGGAGAGTATTGAAAATATATTTTCTTGCTTCTGGGATTCAAAAGATCAGAAGACTGTGGGAGAGAGAGAGAAAGAGATTTCAATAGAGTGCCTGCCGCTGGGCAAGAGAGAATCCAGGGAAACCATGAAACCAGCAGGCAAGAATCAAAGGAATGAGTGAAAGGAAAGGGGGAGGAAGAAGAACGGCAGGGGAAAAAAGAAGGAAGGAAATTTAAAAAAAGAAAGTGCAGGAAAAGGGAAGAAAAGGACAGAAGGGAAAAGGAGGAAATGAAAAAAAAGAAAGAAGAGAACAGTTTGACAGAGAAAGAAAGGAAGCAGAGAAGCAGAGGCCAGGGTCGCCATGGCTCTGCCTGGCTGCCTATAGCGGTCTGGGTGGGCGGGGGGTGCCATGACAAAGTGAAGGTCAAGTTAGCATCGTACCTTATAAGGAAGGCGTCGGTCCTCCATTTCGGCCTCTCTTTCTGCCAGGACGCGGCCATGGCATTTCTGGTCTTGTAAACCCTGGACTCTTTGGGGCCTTAAAAAAAAATAAAGAACCCCCCCTCCTTCCTTTATTGGGGGTGAGCTTGGTCGGCTGGGGGAGCAGTGGACAGAAAAGTCAGCTAATGAAGACTCAGGGAAACTTTTCTCTCCTTTTCTCTCTCTCTGGCTCTGCTCCCGCCAGCTGGGGCCCCCTCCCTCCCCCTCCCTCCCTCCCACTCTCCCTCCTTTCCCCACCCCAACGCCTCTTTTTCTCTCGGTATCTCTGTCTTTGGTATCTCTCGCCACTGTCTGTAACTCTGGGCTCTGTCTCTCCACTACCCCCTCTCAAATACAGCAGCCTTCTAAATCCGTTTCATTCCACCACCAAGCGGAGCAGGACGTAAGAACTGGAGAGAAAATTAGCCGTCACAAAGAAAAGTTCATTTACAGCTTAGATGTCTGACAATTAAGATTTCCTACGAAAACCAGGCGTACACTCGGTAAGGAGGAGGGGAAGTCAGGCAGCACGAGTAGGGGAGGGCTGATGAGGTAGGAGACTTGGATTTATTTATTTCTCAAATACAAAGGTAGAAAGAAAGGGGGAGAAGCGGGAAAGACAGAGAGAAGCGTCTGAACCCGGCGACTAGCAAAGAAGGAGGCTGCAGCCCGGGGATCAGGAGACAAGCGCCCCGCGCTAGGATCCGGTACCGCGGCTGGGATCTCCGAGCCTTGAGACGGCTCAGCCTAGGCCTTGGGTGCGGAGAAACAAGTTTATTAGATATTTGTTGGTCTGAGAGGTGGGGGAAAGGCAGGAATGGAAGGAGGCAGGGAGAGACAGACTGAGTAAGGCGGCGCCGCAGCCGGCCCGCCAGAGGGAAGAGGAGTTCCGGAGCGGCGGCGGCGGCCCGGCCTGCGGGCTGCGGGCTGCGGGCAGCGGGCGGACTCAGCCAGCCGAAGGCGGCGGGAGAAAGGAGCCTGAAGTGGAACCCTTGATCCTTTCCCTCCAGGGTACCAGGGTAGCACTAGGAGAGAGAAGGGGTTGGGGGAGCAGGGAATATGAATGTGGCATGGGGGTGTCTAAAAAGAGCTCATCTCTTCCAAGACCTCACAGCTTGTTTTCTGCCTGCTTTGCTTCCACGGAGCCCTTTTTAGGCCTAATCACCGCTTTTTAAGTGTGAATTCTAATGGGAAGGGAAGGATGCTCAGAAAGCACTGATGGGGGCTTCTAGTTAAATCTGATGCTCTACAAACTGCTAATGGGTTGTCACCTCCACCCTTCTCAACTGGATCAGTCCCCTCCCACTTGACCTACCTGGTTGAAGGTGCCTAAGGGCTCTCTGGGACCTGAAGTGGGGCCTGGGGCCCTGGTAGGAGCAGCCAGGAGCAGTGGGGGTGGTCAGGGAGCTCTCAGGCCTCCGTGCCTGGAGCCCTCCCACCCTGTGTGCTGATAATGAAAAACAAAGGGGGAGGATTTGATTATTTCTGCTGGTGTTAAATGATCCTGGCTTTCAAAAATAGCCTCTGACCCTGAGATCTAAGGTGATAAGTGTCTCTCCCACAGACACTTAATCTGGGCAGACGTCCTACTGCCTGGGCTCCAGGGGCTGAGGTGGTGGCCAGGGTGAGGACATTTGCTGCCAGGAAGCCCCAGAGAGGGAGCGGCAGGCCCTCTCTGGCATTCTTTGGAGTTCTGTGGAGAGTATTTTTAAAGGTCAGAATGGACTAGGGAAGCCCTTTCTGATGTCCCCCGCTCAATCCTAGGAAGGGGAGCCCCAGGAAGGGAGGGAGTTTACTAGCTGGGACATTTCCCCCTAGTGTGGAAAAGATACAGATAGTCAGATTTCACCCTGCAAAAATGTGTTTTGTGTCTGTGACAGAAAATTGGTAGCCACTTGGGAGATTTAGGGACTTGCAGGGAGTGGAGCAGGGCCAGATGCTGTGGCGAAGACAGGCTGAGGTTTGATTTAGGGTGAGTGGAGGAATCTGAGAGGGCAAAACTAGAAAGGTATGACCCAAACCCATTTCCTCAGAGAAGCCAAACACACACACAATGGATCCAATATTGGAAAACACCAGATGATCTGCTTCGAAGGGAGATAAACAGGCCAAGCGGATGCAGGTTAATAAAACCCGCAAGAGCCCAGACAGGAACACTTAAAATGCCCCAGAAACAAAGCCTACCATGACAAATTCTCACCCCACATACAAATACATGCACCAGAATGTTCCCAGGCACAGAGAGACCTTCCCCATCTTGGGACCCCACCCTCAGACACTCAGGTGTACCTGCCCAGCTCTAAGAGCAGGCACAAATCTGTACCTCCTTCTAAACCTACCCACAGAAACCCCTGGGGGCCAGGGGGCAAGCACTCAGCAGCACACACTCCCCACAGAGCCAGGCCCGTGTCTCCTGAGCCTCAATAATGCACGATCCATACCCGGAGATAAACGTCTAGACAATAGACGTCTGTTTATGACAACGAGGCTCTCCAAGTTTGGGGCCAGGCGATAAATCTCTGGCGAATCTTCCTGTAACTCAACTTCTGGCTGTAGTGACGGGAGAACCACGGAGACCGCAGAGAGGAGAGCAGCAAAATGGGAGAGACTTTTAAATCAGGAGCTGAAGGCGACTTCCCCACTGGGGCAAGGGACTGCAGGCGGCCACACTCGCCCCACACGGCAGGTCCACACTGTGGAAGCTTTTGCAACACTGGCGAGTCAGGCTTTCTGGATCCTCGAAATCAGGGAGAAATGTGCAGGCAGATGGCAGGGCCTGGAGGCTGGGATGGACCCACAAACCATTCTTGCTGCAGGCAAATGGTCTTTTTTGTGAGTGACCAGAATCCTCTTGCCCTGTGTCACCTGAATTTTTTCACTCCATGCCTGCCTCTCTCTCTCTCTCTCTCTCTCTCTGTCTCTCTGTCTCTCTCTTCTTTTCCTTTTTGGATTGATGGGCTGTTCCCTTTTGCATTTTCAACCCAGGCGTCTGATTACAAGTAAAGAGCCACTGAAGTTGATCTCATAAAAATGCCGCGAGCTTACTTTGATCTGGGAGGACTGGGTCCGAGCCTAAGTAGGCGCTAAAGCCAGGGAATGGCGGCTCTGGCCAACCCGGCCTCCACTGGGCGGCGAGGTTGGAGATCCGGGTGGCCCAGCAGGGCAGTCCTGCCCAGAAAAGGCATTTTTCTGTGCTGCTGCAACTGGGTTTGGAAATCAAGGTTCAATGGTAGCGGCTCCATTTCCAGACTGCTTTTAAGACATTTCCTTCATTTTAGAGCATTTGGTGAGGGGGCCAGTGAAACTGGCTCATAAAATGAGACTTTTATGGGGAGAAATGGGGTCGCATTGCTAGCCTCCTGGGACAATCCCTCCTCGGAGGAAGGAGGGTGTGGTTGCAGGGGGCGGAGGGGTTGTCCTTCTCCCTCCCCTTCTCCTGTCCAGGGGCCCGAGGAGCCTTGGAGCAGTGTCCCCTTAGGTGGTCTGACTTGGGGCCATAGGCTTAGGGCAGTGGCTAGGGCTGAGAAAAGACAGGGCGAGAAATGGCAGTCCCATTCCCTTCTAATTCCCTGGCTGGGGGTGGGAGGTGTCCTGGGATGCAGGACAAACCATTGGCCTGAAAATCCCCAAGCACATTAAAGGAATTATTAAATATAGTGGTATATTGCTCCAAGGGAAAGAGATTTGTGTAAAAATGTACAATCCTTACCAGCCTAACCTGGGAACCGCTGAGGGAGTCCATGCTCTGTTTGCTTATCTTTTTTATTGACTCCACACGGGACTGAACTTACAGACCAGAGCTCTAAGGGTCCCCTTTCTCCAGCCTGGATTTTCCTCCCAGTTCATAGTCTGTGGGGTGGATCCTTTTCCCCACCACAATCCGCTCTCTCCAGAGCAGCAGCAGGAGATGGACAAGCTGCCCGGGACCCCAGTACTGGGTGGGGGGTGTTGTGCTGGGGTCAGGAGATGCTGCCCCCTTCTGAAGCCGCCTCTGGTGTCTGTGTGTGGATGGGAAGGGTGCTGGAGACTGTCAGGGCCCTGGCCAGAGTACCGGGGCAGCTACCCAGACCGCAGCTGCCTACTAGCCGGCAGTCAGGCAGCTGACTGAGGCCATCCAGAGCCGGTGGGGCTGGCAGTATGGCCCTGCCAAGGAGGGTTTTAGGTAAAAGCTGGAACTTCAGTAGATGGAGGGCTGACAGGTGATAGGCACCCATGAGATAAGAAGGAAAAATGGCCTCTGCTCCATGGAATGGGGCTTGCCGAGGCTCTTGGGAACCGGTTTGTGAACCACTTTGGGGTCTCATGTCAGGGGAAGCTGTGATGTCCAGGGGTGCAGGCTGAGGCAGGCAGCTCAGTCTTTGCCTCAAAGTGACCTGGACACCAGGCTGCTCGCCCACACCCCCACACTGTGGGCATTTTTGCCCATCAATGCCTGACTGACCTCAAAAGCAAGCTCCAGTTGCTGGGATATTTTTTTAAGTTATTGAAAAAATTAAAAGTCAGACCAAAACTAGAAAGAAAGAAAGAAAGAAATTTGAACTCTGTGCTTTACTTTTAGAGGGAAGAATATTCATGTTCAGAAGCTTTTATTGGGAGACCCTCAAGTTTCCTGAACATTGACTCCTTGGACATTCTTTCTTGCCTTTCTTTTTTGTTTCGAGGAAATAGAGCCGCCAGCAGCTCCTTGCAGCCGCCTGGCTCACTTTTATGGTGGCCCTGGAATAAACTTTGGTGGTCAAATTCAAGTGCTCAGGCCCACAGCTGTCTCCTTGCAGGAAGCGCACCCCCTCCCCACTGTCGGTCCTGGCGGTGCAGAATTTGCCTTGGGCCCCATGAAGCCCCTGATCCCAGGGTGGAGGAGGAAGCAGGGCCCTGGGGGGAAGTGGTGAAAGCCAGAGCTGAGACTCTGAGTCCTCATCCTTACCTCTGCAAGGGATAGGGGTACCTCTTACCTCCCTCTTGTCGGTTCCTAGCACTGTTTGGGGAGCATTTTGCCTCCAATAAACTCAAGTTTAATGAGAAGAGCATGAACCCCATAAAAGCCATAGTCCATAGTTCCCCATCATTATAATTAAAAACGCTGGCCCCAGCTTACCCTATAAAAAGGGGTAGAGGAAAGAGGAAAAGCAACAGATTTTTTTTTTTTTTTTTGCAGCCCACTCTTTAGCAAAGCCCCAGTCTAGTTCCTCTTTGCCCTTAGTTAAAGTCTGGCCAGAACTAAAGGAGGGCTTGAGGAAGCATTGCCCAGCAACGAATGGGTGGAGGGGTGCTGGAGGCCTATCCCTGGGTATTCCAGAGCCACCCAAGAAGGGAACCCCTGGCCAAGGCGGCTCCACCCCAGGTTTTGCTCTAAAGCAAATCTGAGGAGGGGGGAGGATTGAGAAAGAATGATTGGGGGGCTTTGTACATGGGGACAAGATACCATTTTTTGTGTATTCCCCATCTGGTGTTGGGGCCTTAGTATTTCAACAAGTTCAGCAAGGAAAATTAAAGACAAATAATATTTTTAAAGTGGACACAAATTTTAACCAAGAGTTAGGGGTGAAAAGAGGGTTTGAGCCATTTCTGGCTTTTCCTATGAGCGAAAGGAGCTGAGTCTTTGGGGGTTTCAGCTCTTCCCCGCTGCGGACCCGAACAGAACAGATTGTGCCGTCACAGCTCCTCCTTGGATGCAAAATTGCTTTTTGCTCATGGGCAGTTGCTCTGGTACCCAGTCCAGAACCTTTCAATAAAGTGATTTTCAGCTGCCCAGTTGTGTCCTGTGGTGCCCAGAGGGATGGGAGGCCAGAGAGGGCAGAATCACTGAGTCCATCCTTGGGTCACAGCCATCCAGGAAGCTGGCAGATGTGGAGGAGGGAAAGGCAGGGCTGAGAAACAGGAAAGAGGCACCAAGGCCTGGCTGCAGCCCTGGGGAGCGGGGGAGTGGGGCTGGGGGTTTCCACTAAGGAGTGGCCCCTGGTGCTGCACTGCCAGCCCAGGGTCCTCAGCTCCCTTCCACTGCCCTGCTGGTCTATCCCAGAAACCTGTACCCAGCCCCACTGTCCACCTCAGAGCCCCTAAATCACTCAAGTATATGAGCCCCAAACCCAGTCCCTCCACCGTATCTTTCCTAAACCCCGACACTAGGCTTCTTTGCAACGCACAAGCTGAGGCTGAACCCCCAACCCAAAGGGCCCCAGAAAGAGAAGATACAGGGCTCTCATTCCAACCTTGTTCTCCGGGGTTTGAGATTTAAAAATCCACAGTGGATGTAGCTTTCTGCACATTGATTGACAATAAAGGCAGGCATGAAATATTCACCCAGGGCCACTCTCTCATGCTAAATATTTAACACAACATTAGAGAAGGTTTTTCCCAGACTTCGCCAGGCACCGGCTGGGCGGCTGGCTCACTGCTTACCACTGTTTATGACTAATCTGAGTCCCCAGCCGCCGGCAGCACAGCAAACCAGACAAAGTTGGGACACTGGCTTACTGCTGGGCCGCCTCACCTTTGGGAAACTTCAGATACTCTTCCTGGGAGTCTCTCCAAAGGGGAAAGGGAGTCTTGATACCCAGCCCTGGCCGGGAAAAGAATCGACTTCTTCAAACTCTTGTAAACAGGCGCTGGCCCTCTTCGGGTAGATGGGGTAAGAGTCCCTGAGAGTTGGGGAAAAGGATTCACATCTGTGGCGGAATCAAGCAGTGGGGAAAGAGGTCCTCATCCCCACTCCAGTCTTGGGCTGATCACGGGGAGGAGGCAAGTCCCCCCCCCCCATACGTGAGAACCCTCCTCCTTCTCCCAACCCTAGGGAGAAAAAAAAAGAGCAGCAGCTAGAAAAAAATACAATTACCCCCTCCCAGCCGCCGCCCCCGCCCATCCCACCGCCCACCCCACCCCAACCCTCTCTCTCCTCCTTTGCTCACTCTGTGGAATGGAGAGGAGGGGAGTGTCGAGAGAAAAACGAATACAAATCTGCAATTGATTTTCATAATGTTTCTGCGGTGTTTGCAAACCAATCGCCTGAACGTCCCCATCTTACCTAAGAGAGAACCCCTCCTACGTCTGCGAAGTGCTCCGAACTGATATATGACAATATCTACTTTGGATCACGTGCTCGGGGAGAGAGACTAAGACGGATAACGCGTCATCTCGCCTTCCCAAATTTTCCCCCCTCGCTAGACCAGGTCCAAAACCTCCATCTGGAGCCGGCAGGAGAAGAGAACGATGTTTAACTCGGTCAACCTGGGCAACTTCTGCTCGCCGTCGCGCAAGGAGAGGGGCGCTGATTTCGGCGAGCGAGGGAGCTGCGCCTCCAACCTCTATCTGCCCAGTTGCACTTACTACGTGCCCGAGTTCTCCACGGTCTCCTCCTTCCTCCCCCAGGCCCCCTCTCGTCAGATCTCCTATCCCTACCCGACCCAAGTGCCCCCGGTCCGGGAGGTCTCCTACGGCCTGGAGCCCTCCGGCAAGTGGCACCACCGGAACAGCTACTCCTCCTGCTATGCGGCGGCCGACGAGCTTATGCATCGGGAGTGCCTGCCTCCTTCCACCGTAACCGAGATCCTCATGAAAAACGAAGGGTCCTACGGCGGCCACCACCACCCCAGCGCCCCGCACGCAGCCCCCGCCGGCTTCTACTCCTCAGTCAACAAGAACAGCGTCCTGCCTCAAGCCTTCGACCGTTTCTTCGACAACGCCTACTGCGGTGGCGGCGACGCGCCTGCCGAGCCCCCCTGCCCAGGCAAGGGTGAGGCCAAGGGGGAGCCCGAGGCGCCCCCGGCCTCGGGGCTGGCGTCCCGGGCTGAGGCGGGGGCCGAGGCCGAGGCCGAGGAGGAAAACACGAATCCCAGCTCGTCCGGTTCAGCCCACTCGGTGGCCAAGGAGCCGGCCAAGGGAGCCGCCCCCAGTAGGTAGCAGCGGCCGGGAAACATGCGGACAGGAGGGAGGGAGCCAGAGAGGGAGGGCGAGAGTAGGGGGGAGGCGAGGGGAGCGGGGACGGCCTCGTGTTTTGGGTCAGTCCGATTTTATGTGGAGTTTTATAAGCATTCAAAGGATTTTATTATAACCTACAAAGCCCTCTCTCCCAACGACTCGACTTTTTACGATGGAGAAGGGGTGGGGAGGGAGGGAAAAGGGCTCTTTGGAAAAGCCGGGTGAACCCCCTCCCCGTTATCTCCCTCGGTCTGTGAAATTTTTAAAAGCGCCACCATAGCGGGTGATATTAACTTTGATCGTGAACTTAGAGGAGCATTTAAGGAAGGATGGGGAGCCGGGCTGCCGGGGGGTGGGAGGGAGGGGAGGGGTGGAGGGGGAGAAAGGGGAGGGCAAGGGAAAGACCGGGAGAAACTCAGAGAGGGGGAGTGGTGGGGGAGAGAGGCAATGGAGCAGAACCTGAGATCGAGGAGGCCAACCAGCACTGCTCTGCTTCTTTTAAAAACTATTTTTGAAATGTTCAAACTCTGTGTTCGCGGGTCCTTGAGCAGAACCCGGAGTAACCCGGGGTCAGCGGCGACAGGGGAGTGGGGGCGAGGCGGCTCAGGGGTCCACTATGCTCCAGGCCTGGGTCTCAGCGCTCCTCTGCGGCCCTCGGCCTCCGCGCCCGCCTAGCCCGGCCGCGGGGAAGGCGCGGCCCGCCGGGCGTCCCGGGGCGTCAGGGTCCCCGGAAGCGGCTCTCGGGTGTCTTTGGTGCCTGCTCGCTCGCTTCCTCCCCGCCTGCCCACGACTCTCGCCGGATCTCACTTCTTCGCGCCTGTTCTCCGCGGTTCCCCCAGATTTCTGGGTGAGGGGGGTGCTGGGTTTTCAGAGCCACAAGGAGGGCAGCGTAGGAAGGGGCAGGGGAGCGCGGCTGAGCAGGCGGGGGGAGCGCACCGGGGCGCACTTGGCCCCGGCTAGCTTCCTCGTCCCCCAGGCTCCGTCAGCTCCGGCCCTCGCCGGAGGGGAGGGGCACGGGTCCCGCGGTGGCCAGGGACGGAGGACGAGCTAGCCCCGGCAGGGGGTCGAGGCTCGGCCCGCCGCTGCGTCCGCGGGAGGAGAGCCGGCCGGCCTGGCGGGAGGGCTGCCCGGCGGTGGGGCAGGGAGAGGGGCCGCCGAGCGCTCAGCGGGCTGGGGTCGCTCGGGTCTCACGTGTCTCTCTCCCCCTCTCCTCGCACTTGCCCCCTCCCCTCCCCTCCAGACGCCCCCCGCACCCGCAAGAAGCGCTGCCCTTATTCGAAATTCCAGATCCGGGAACTGGAGCGAGAGTTTTTCTTCAACGTGTATATCAACAAAGAGAAGCGGCTGCAGCTGTCCCGGATGCTGAACCTGACGGACCGACAAGTGAAAATTTGGTTTCAGAACAGAAGGATGAAAGAAAAAAAACTAAGCAGAGACCGGCTGCAGTATTTCTCGGGAAATCCTCTGCTGTAACCGCAGACCGGGCCCTTTTGGGGGAGGGGGAAGAGGGGGAAATTATTTTATTTTATTTTTATTTTTTATTTTCTAACTCGCCTTCTTCCCGCGGGTGGAAAACTGGACTGTGGCCAGGGCTGGCCCCACTGCCGTTGCCCGCACTTCTTTCCGGAACCTCCTTCACCTTGGTCTGACTCAATGAGGGACAGGGACCGGGCCTGAAAAGGGGGGTGAAGGAAAGTGACCCACGGCGAGTGGACACCGTTGGCGCCGAGGCCAAGACTCTATTTAAAAGAAAACACACCTCGCGACAATGTCTTGCTGCTCCGATTGGGTGGGGGAGGGGCGAGAGTAGTGGGCGCCTGAGCCAAGCAATCCTTGAACTAAAAGCCTTCCCTTGCCCAAGTGAGAAGATCTAGGACACCGTGTCTGCGAGGGGAGACTTCCCGGGCTCCCCGCCCCCACCCCACCTCGCCCCACTGCTAGGGGGCAGCTAAATGTGATCCCGCCTTGCTGTGAAATTTCTGTACCTTCGACCTGGTGTTAGGTGTGCAAAGTCCGTGTCCTACCTCCGTCTGCGCCCAGGCCCCGCCCGAGCCTAGTCGTTCTCCCCTTGAACGTGTAGAGCCCTCCTTTGAAATTTCTTAACTGGTGCATTGAGGTTTCCTAACCTTTTTCCAAGCCGTGCCCCACTCCATGAATTTATAGCTATAGTCTATGCAGTTGTTACCTCCTTTTTTTTTTAAGGAAAAAAAAAGATTGGGGTGGAAGAGGCACTAAGGAGATGGTATTGGGTGCCTCCCCCATGCTGGGGTCTGAATTTTTGTAAATAAATTTCACACGCGTTTCTTTCTACCCTAAGGGGATGTGGGGAGGACTCGCCTGGAATGAGATGCGAATCACCCATCTCCATGTGCGTGAGTGCGTGTGTAGTACGTGTGCAATCCCCACCCTGCTCCCGTCCCAGAGGGATTGCTGTGAATTTTTTTTCTGGTGGCAAATAAAGATATTTCATCCTGTTCAATATTATGATTTTATTTGACCCTTTTATTAGCCCCTCTCCTCTTAAAACCCTCAATGCTCCTGAGGCAGAGGAGGAGGCAGGAGGGCAGAGCCCAGCCGATGAAGAGGGCATGTGAAGGTGAGGTAGGCCAGAGCTGGTGGGCCTGCACCCCCTCTCCCATGGCAGGGGCCAGTGTGGCAGTCCTTCCTCCTGCTCTCAAGCTGAGGCCATTCCACACTGCTCTCAAAGCTCTCCTTTCTCACATGCAGCTCGAGCTGTGTCCAAAAGCCCTGCAACGCTTTCCGTTTAAGCACACGTTTGTTGCGGAGTTAATTGTAACCATCATCGAATTTAAATTTATAGGAATTTTCTTGGCTCCATCGCCCTCCCGCCAGATGTCTCCGTCTGTCGCAGTTAAATGTGTAAGGTTGAGGGTAGGGCTTTTTTTTTTTTCTCTATGAGAAGACTGTATTGGAATTTTTATATAGAGTTTTGAGAGAGAGAAGGGAGAGGGGGAGAAACCAGGCCCCTCCCTTTCCTTACCACTCGGCCCCTGAGGGTGGGAAGGTGGGGCTGGGCCCCTTCCCCTCTAGCACAAATGGCCAGGCTCCTCCAGACACAACAAGACCCTAGGCTGGGGCCACCCTGATGTTTATACATTGGTCTCTTGGGGTAGAAAGCCCCAGAGATTTGTTTGGTAGGAGATTGGCTTGGGGTGGGGCAATGGGGGAGGAGGTGACCCTTGAGGACCGTCGCCACACCCGTCTGTGTCCGATGCATGTTTCTTCTGTGTAAAGATAACCACAGTCCTTTCAGCGCGTTCGTGAGGGCACTCTGAAGGTCTCTGTTCCAAATTCGTTATTTGGGGGCAGAGATTTAGAACCAATTCTCTCATCTTTCCCCTCTCTTTGGAACTCTTCTCTGTAATTCAAAGAAAATGTTTTTGTCAATACAATTCTGTTGAATGAAAGAAAAAGCACCATGACTCTGGGCTATTGCGTCTAGGTTCCGTCGTTTTTGTTGAGAGGGGTCACTGCATTTTTGGTGTCTGATTCTGTCACTTGTAAATGTGGGTCTTGAGACAAAATCTGCATACTGGGGTGTATATGCAGCCCCACAATTCCCTCGTGTGCCCACACACAAATATTTAAGTCGGATGCCTATGGGTGCACATGAAAAGAAATATTATTTGTACACTGTTGCCTGTAGTATGGAGTAAAATTGACCATATGCACATCTAGGGTTTGTGTCCTCTGACATGTGTAACCACTGGCAGTGTTTAGTGCGTGTCAGCAGGAATGCAACTGAGGATCCTGTGTGTCTGCATGTGTGTGCTTGTGCACGGGTACAAGAGGCTTCTCTAGGTATGATGTTTATCCACTCATCCAGTCATAAGAAGGAATATTAGCCTGCTGGACGTGTTTCCAAATAAGATGGGATGGAGATAACTATACAGAATGAATCTGTATATAAAGAATATAAAGAATCTGTTTATAAAGCAAAATATTAATCTTCAAATGGCCCCTGATTTTGGAGAAAAATATTTAAAAGCCAAAGCTACCACCTTCCCTGCAATGTGCAGCCCAGAAAAGATTCCCAGATCTAGAAGGGGTTTCTGAAGGAATAGGGGGTGGTGTCATAGTGAAAGAAAAACAAAAGCATCTATGGCCCAGGTCCAGGAACCTGCCAGTCCTTGGCGACCTTCTAAAAATTAGAAAAAAGAGGTCTCTGTCCCCCAAACAAACCCACCTTTGGGCCCCCGGGATGTCCAACCCCCACTTGCCAGGGGCACTCTGGGCCCAACCTCTTCGGGTAATCCCCTCCAGCCCTGGCGCTGCCAGGGAACAAAAGAGCCTCGTCTAGACGCCGCCATAAAGCGCCCCCCGCGCCTCTAAACCCAGTTTCATTTTGCCCTTAACGACCCAGTCTGGCCTGTGTTAGAAAACGCTTCCGCCCTAAATAGTAAACAAACCCGCAGTGGACAGTCTTGGCTCCCCCAACACACCCCAGACCCCCACTCCATTACCCCCTTGCCCACATTCCCCCCTTCTTCTCCTCCAGCCTTTCTTAGCTCCCAGCCCCCCATCCCCTCCACCCCCACCCCAAGTAAATAAACCCGAGGCCGAGTTCAAAGTTTCCCGGAGCTAAGGAGGAATGTTGGTTGTAAAAATCCAAGTTTATAGCGCACGTGGGAGTTTACAAGGGTATTAAGTGGTGTCGGCTGAAAGAGCACTCTGGGCCCCTCCCCCTCCCACTGTGGGCTTTGGGGGTGCAGGGGGACCCTGTGGGACTTGAAAGGAGAAGTTGGTTGGAGCCAGCCTTGGGTTTGGGGTTTCTTTGTCACTCAGACCCCCAGGTTGCTGGGAGATGGTGATGCAAGGGCGCCTTGGAAGGTTCCCAAAGCCCCACCAAGCTCCTCTAAGAGAAAGCCCACAGATTCTAGGTGTCTCAGATGGGGTGGATGGGGTGCCCTGCTTTGGGGAGGCAAGAAAGTTGCAGACTAGTTGTCTGAATGGTGAATGGAGTTGGGGATACATGCAGCCACTAAAGGAGGAAAAACTATCTGGGGCCAATTTCTCGAGTGGGTTGAAGGCAGAGAGGGTTTTTCTTACTACGGCAAAGAAGAACTTTGAACTTCAAGGAAGTCAAGGGCACCACCCCTTCCCTCTCCCCGCCCCTCTCCGGAATCTGTAGGGCAATTCGTTTCTGGGCCAATATTCCCTCAAGGGGGCAGCCCCTGGGGTTTCCTGGTGCCCCAGGGCTGGATAATGCTGTTTGCTGAACCCTCCCAGCTCAGAGCCCGCCAGAACTGTGTGCACGCGACTGCACTCTTTATTATTCATATAAACCTCTGGAAAAGGCAACGCCTGGGAAGTTTTTATAACTTTGTTTGGCATAAAAGTTTTACAAGATTCCTCCCCCCTTTTTAAAAAACTTTTTTAAAAAAAGTTTTGGTCTTGCCATGGAATGAAATCTCAGGACCTTTGGGAGGCTGGGGAGAGACCGGATCTGGGGCCCCGGTTTGGGGCGTGGGGTGTCTGGAGCTGCATCTCTGCCTAAGGCAAAACAAGGCTTAAAGGTTAGGATTAGTCCTTCCTGAGTCCCGCCTTGGACTCAGCTTTGGGGACTACTAGGAAAGTCCTGGCCACCCTGCTGTTGAGACACACCCTTACAGACCCCCAAAGTTTAAAGTGTCAGCAAGACCACATCTTCCCTGTTGCATCCTTTTGTTCTCCTGTAGACATAGTTTTCTCTCTCTCTCCCTTCTTCCCTCTCTCTTTCACACACGCGCGTGCGCACAGGCGCGCGCACCCCCCCCCCCCCGCATACACCCTCAGCCCACTGCATAAAGTGGAGACCCATAACCTTGACTCAGACCGCCAAGTTAGGAGAGTCTGCTGCACACACAGCCCTGCATCCCTGCCTGCTGCAAAGTCCACAAAGGGTTTGATGAAAGACAGAATTCAAAAGGACAAGAAATGCCTGCTCAGAGGTTGCAGTGGTTGTAGGATGAGGGAGAAGGAAGGCTGGCCGGCTGCAGTTCAGGAGCTCTCAGAACAAAGGTGACTGTGCGGGGACATGGCCTTGGGCTGCTAAGCCCGCAAGTGACCCTTCGGATCTGCCTTCAACCTGGAACTGACAGAACCCCACTTCTTCATTTCCCCTAATTCCAGCCTTGGGAAGGCAGGGGGGCTCAAACTGGGGCCGTTTTAATGTTCAGCTCTGGAAGTCAGGACAAAGATGGAGCAAATTTTCCAAAGACAGGCCCGGTGGATGAGGCTTGTTCAGGACGATGGACTTGAGGATACCTAAGCCCTGGAGTCGGGTGCTTCAGGGAGCCATCGGAGCCTGTCAGGATGTGCCCCACTGTCTGCTTTTCCTCCCCTCTAATGGCGACTGCTGAGGCCTGGCCGCCAGCCGCTGACAGCCCTACACTTCGCCTTGTGAGGAGCCGAGTTAGGGCTGAAAGCGGGAGAAGGTCAACTCCAAGCTTGAGCATCGGGGCTGGGGAGGGAGGCTATGGAGCCTGCTGCCCTTCCCCTCACTGAGCCCAGTGCAACCAAGAAAAACAAGAAAGGCTAGGGGTGAAAGTCAAGGGGAAGGAAAGCATTAAGGAGGAAAGAAAAGAGCAAAGAATAAATTGTATAATAAAGAAAGAAGGAAGGAAGGGAGACAATTCATTAAGAATCAGAAAAAGAGAAGGAAACAAATGAATTGCAGAGAAAAAGAGAAAGAAGCAAATAAAGAGACAGGAGGAAGACGAAAAAAGAAAGGAAGAAAAGAGAAAACAGATCTTCAAAAAGGAATGTAGCCGGTAAGGGAGGAGCGGTCTTTTCTCCGGAGGAGGTCGGCCGAACTACAGCCTTGACTCCGGTTGGAAACTCGACCTAATGGGCAACGTGGGAGCAAACCATAAAGCGGGGAGCAAAGCTCCCCCACTCAAGACATCCTCTCACCCGTCCTCCTCCCAAAGCTTCTCTTGGATGTGTTTGTGGTCTGGTTTCAATTCAGGAGGCAAAGTTAAATAACTGACTGGCTTCGGCAGGGCAAGAAAACAGTTGTGCTGGCTATCAGACCTCTGGATGCCGGGATCGAAGGGAGCACATTTTGGGGTAAAAGTGAATATTTCTGGCCCTGTACATATAATTAAGCGCAAATCAGACACGCGTCTAGGCGGTAACCTCCATAGCATCTGGGGGCAAATGTGTACAATGTCCAGATGTGAGAGTGACTCTGATGGCCCGGCTGCCGCCAGGGTGGCGGCAAGATCCGGAGTAGACCAGAGGCCCCTCCAAGCGTCCTCGGCCTTCCACTTTCTTCTTGTACCTGTTTGAAAATCTGTTTGGGGAGTTTCTGCGCATTCTGCCTTTTGCCTGGGATTTCTCTGCTCCCAGTCAAGCAGGGGGCAGGGCCCCGGTGTTAGGGAAGAAAAAAAGCAAATCCTTCCTTCAAGTTTTGAGAAGAGATTGATTTTTCTGGGCCTCCAAAACAAGAAGGAAAAACCTGCAGTTTTCACCACCGGTATAATTTGGTTTTCCATTTCACGTGAAGAGATTTCAGCAAACACGCTGCTATAATTATTTTATTTTATTATTTTACCCCAAAGCAACATGCTTCCTTTTCTCTTCTCATCTTTGGAATTTCCTAGATGACTTTCTTAACATCGTGGGGAAACTCCACTAATTTTTCTTGGAGAAATCAGGGTGTCTCTGGGGTGCCTTAGGGGCTAGGGCCTGGAAAACAGCCGAGGTTCCTTTCTGTTTGTTGAGCACGATGCTTTCCTTCTTCTGTTTTCATGTGGGGACCCCTAGCCCCTCAGTCCTCAGCCTCCCCTCTGGAACCCCGCTGACCATCTTAAAGTCTGTGAGGAGCACCCTCCACCTATCCCTTGCTCACAGCCCTACAGGCTGTGGCAGGAGGCCCAGTTCCCCATCCCTGCTGCTCTTCCAGGGTCTCTGTACTGGGAAGAAGAGTCCAAGGGGCCAGGGCTCTTGGAGTTGGGGCATTCATCAAAATATAGGTGCAGCCTGAGCCCTGCTCTGGCCTGACGCCCCTGGATTCTCACATCCTCAAGTTGAGGCAAGAAGAGGGAGCCCCTGGAGTCAGGCATAGACTCGGCACTCCCGGAAAGTTGGGGAAATGGCTTAACAGAGTGACTAGCCACACAGACTCCTCCTGGACCCCAAACCAGTTCCCTAGAGGTGCAGGCCTGAGGATTTTAGCCCTATGGGGCAGAGCCAGTGGGTGCCTGGCAGCGGAGGCGGCAGGCCTGACGGCCGTGGCAGCCTGAGTGCCTTTGAACGCCAGGCCCGGACAATAGGATGGAAGCAGCCTTTGCTTGTGGCCTCCGGAAAGACGGAGCCCAAGGGGGCAGGGCTGGGACCCACATCCCACTGTACTGTATCACACCGGACCCGCATGAATGCTCCCCTCTCCCCATCCTCACCCTCATGTCTTCCTTTCGCTTCCGCTGGGGCAGAATCCCAAGTCTGCAAAAACCCAACAAATTATTCAAGTCTGCGTCTTCGGGTTCTTGTTTAACAGCTCCGGGTTTGCGTTTATCCTGCGTAATTAGAGGCAAACATTTGTCCCACCGGGGGTCCCACTTAGGCTGATGAATTTGATTTCTTTTTTCATTAATAGGCCGTGTTTATCATACTTTTAATTATTTCAACTTTAAACGCTATTCGTTCTTGTGAGGAGATGGGAGTGGAGGCAGGAGGCTCCTTCCTCCTGGGGGGATTATTTCCATTAATAATGGCAAGGATTCTGAAAGCAACTCCAGTCCCTTCCAGGGCTGAGGTAAGGAGTGAGTCTGGGACGGGGGTCGGCTGGGAGGGGGAGACAGGTTGCCAGGCCGAGTGACTGCTTCTCTCCCGCTGGTTCCTCAGGTTAAGCTGTGGGGCTTGATGTTTTTGAGAGGCTATCTGGAGTTTGTCTCCTACACTTTGCCACCTCCCTCACCCCTTCCCGGGTTGGGCTGGGCTCAGACCCTTCACCTTCAGAGACTCTTCGAAACCTTCCACAGCCCCCAACCCCAGCCGATCCCAGCCTGGCCTGGGCAGAGGCTCAGGGATTGTTGTCCGGCCCCCAGCTACCAACACCAAGAGAAAGACCAGGGAAAGCTGAGGTGACCAAGCAGCACCTGGGTGTCGGGGAGAGGGCCCAGCAGACCCCAAAATGCAGGGCAAGGGCAGAGGACTGGGATGCCAAACTCCAGGGACAGGCACACTAGGCAGGAAAATAAAGGAGATGTGAAAGAGAGGGGAGGGAACCCCCCAAAGCCATATAATTCTCAATTGCTTTGGTCTTTAATTTCATCGCCCCATAAATGAGGAAATATCAGTTCCCATACTAAATTTTTATCCCCGGCTGATAAATATGATGGGGAATTTTCGTTGGGTCCTCGTAAAAGCGAACAGTTTCGATCAAACTGGTGGGGAAAGACTTATGCAGATAATACAAACAGAGTGGCCATAAAGTCTCCGAGTTTCTCGCGGGGTGGGCGGTGGGACAAATGGCTCCCTGGATTGACTGCCGCCCAGGCTGTCCCAAGTCTCGTCTGGGGCCTAAACAGCCTAACCTTGCCCGGCCCAACCCCCTGTGCCGAGCCCACGGCAACCCCTGCAAATGAAAACACAAAACCATTTCAAATCTCCCCAGGCTGGCCCTGCCAGCAAGTCACATATTACGCATTTTCTGCCAGTTTTCCCGGGGTTCAGGTACCCCTGCGCCTTCTCTCTCACCCTCTGGATGAGAGAATTCGGCAGATTTCTTTCTGAAGTCTCCTTCTAGCAGCCGCGGGCTTGGGCCTCCCTAGAAGCGATCCAGCCTCCTTACTCCACACCAGGGCGACCGGAGCTCGGGTCCTTTCCTGGCCAGGCTCCGGCCCTTCGGAAAGTCAAAACCCAAGGCTCGGTCCAGGGGAAAATGCGGGGCGACCGGAAAGACAAGTTATTCTCCAGATTCCGTTTCCTGAGGAAGGGGTGGAGAGTTTAGTTCGCTTTGGGAGAAAGGCGATGAAGAAACGGAAAGAACTATTTGAAACGTACCCTGTCCCTTAGTTCTCTCTTCCCTTTATTAAAAAAATAATAACCACGAAAATAGACTGGTCCCTCTTCTCCTCTCAAAAATGCCCCCAGCTCATTCGCTCTGTAAAGGACCTTGCTCCGGGTGGGATTTTGTTGCGTCTGTTGTCCTGGTTTCCCGGTTGATACGTGACTCCCCCAAACTGCCAGAGGACCCGAGGTTTCCCTCTTTCTCTCTGGGAGTATTCCCTGTTTTCGCGGGGGCAAGGTCAACTGGAAAGCGAGGGCCACAAGGGCCTGGAGCAAAGCAGCCGAACCGACTCCAAGGCCAAAGCCTTCCTGCCCCAGGGTTGATAACCCAGGAGCCGCCCATCCAGCCAGGCCCAGGCCGCAATCTCCGGTCGGGGAGCCGGTGCCTTTGATTGCCGTCTTCCTCCTCCCGAGACCCCTAAGTCCTCTCGGAACCTCCCTCTCCCAAGCAGCCCTGAAGTCATCTTGACCCCCTCCCTGGCCCGCCCCAGACACTGGAGATTCCCGGTCAGTCCACACAGGGAACTTGCAATTCAACCAGCTTCCATGACGGGCGGTCCCGAGCTGAGCTCCCAGCCCCAAGGGCCAAGCCCGACGAAGGAAGACGCAGGAGAACAGAAACTTTAGTTCTGTTTGGGATTCCTTAACTTTTTCTCTCCCTTTCCCTGCCCGCTGGAGCCCTCCCCCACTCCTCACCCCACTCCCATCCCAGGGGAAGAAGCGGGGGGCGGGGGCCAAAGCAAGGAAAAGGGGAGGTGAGGAGAGGGGAAGAAGTACCTGAATCGTGTCTTGACCTTTTAATTTGAATTTGACTGTTTTGAGCCCCGAGTTGCCTCGCTCTCTCACTCTCTCCCGCACTTCCCCCCTCTCCGCCCTCCTCTCCCCAGGAGTTACAGGCTAGTTCCCGGGTAAACAAACCCCATTCTCCCTAGAACCCCCCCCACCCCCCTTCACCCGCCTCTTGCCCCTGTCGCCCCGGGGGCCCTTCCTTTGTTCGTGGGGAAGGGCTCCGGCGCCCCTACCCCGAGGCGGCTGCTAGGTGGCGCTGTTACTCCACGCTGCGCGCTCCGCCTGCCGACAACTTGACCCCGCTGACGTCACGGCCGTCTGAATCATCAAGGCCATTTTCAAATCCCATTGGTCTAGCCGTCACATGGTGAGGACCGAATGCGCGGATAATTATGGAGCTGATATTTCTCCCCCTCCCCTTCTTTTCCCTCCTGCCCCTCCAACCGCCCCCCCTCCCGGATGGGGAAAAAAAAAGATGTCAGCTCCTCCGCTGTAGTATTGCTCCTTAAAAACCCCTCTCTCTGAAAATGACATGC
Source organism: Camelus bactrianus (assembly GCF_048773025.1). Classification (NCBI taxonomy): domain Eukaryota; kingdom Metazoa; phylum Chordata; class Mammalia; order Artiodactyla; family Camelidae; genus Camelus; species Camelus bactrianus. The sequence continues at coordinate 13,543,666 of NC_133550.1, read as the reverse complement.
CCTCGCAATGTAACTCCGAACTCGTACGCGGAGCCCTTGGCTGCGCCGGGCGGAGGAGAGCGCTATAGCCGGAGCGCAGGCATGTATATGCAATCTGGGAGTGACTTCAACTGCGGGGTGATGAGGGGCTGCGGGCTCGCGCCCTCGCTCTCTAAGAGGGACGAGGGCAGCAGCCCCAACCTCGCCCTCAACACCTACCCGTCCTACCTCTCGCAGCTGGACTCCTGGGGCGACCCCAAAGCCGCCTACCGCTTGGAACAACCTGTTGGCAGGCCACTGTCCTCCTGCTCCTACCCACCTAGTGTCAAGGAGGAGAATGTCTGCTGCATGTACAGCGCAGAGAAGCGGGCGAAAAGTGGCCCCGAGGCAGCTCTCTACTCCCACCCCCTGCAGGAGTCCTGCCTCGGGGAGCACGAGGTGCCCGTGCCCAGCTACTACCGCGCCAGCCCGAGCTATTCCGCGCTGGACAAGCCGCCTCACTGTGCCGGGGCCAACGATTTCGAAGCCCCTTTTGAGCAGCGGGCCAGTCTCAACCCGCGCGCCGAACATCTGGAGTCTCCCCAGCTCGGGAGCAAAGTGAGTTTCCCTGAGACCCCCAAGTCCGACAGCCAGACCCCCAGCCCCAATGAGATCAAGACCGAGCAGAGCCTGGCGGGCCCCAAAGGCAGCCCCTTGGAAAGCGAAAAGGATCGGGCCAAAACCGCCGACTCCAGCCCAGACACCTCGGATAACGAAGCGAAAGGTAAGGCCGCCTGGGCCGTGGCCCGGCTGGGACGTTCGGGCACTTGGTCTTCGTGGCTGTGGCCAGGGCGGGGGCAGGGAGAGGGTTGGGCCGAGGAGGCCCTAGATGGCCCTGGAAATGCGACCCCGGCTGCGACTAGTGTCTGCTGAGAGCCAGGCTGGTGGCGCGTCATTTGGCTAGGGAAGGTAGGAGGCGAAGTGGAGGTGCCGGGCCGACAGCGGCCGTGGGCGCCGAGACAGGGGTGGTGCGCAGCGCGGGCAGTCTGCAGGAGCCTTGTGCTGCCCAGGGAGGGTGACCGCTCCCGGGCGCGTGCTGGCTTTGGTTTGCTTGCTCTGCACTGGTGTCCTGGGAGGGGTGCGGGGGGCTGATGTCCCCCGGCTCAGGTCAGAAGCTTGCAAAACGCTTAAAATGGCGATCTTGGGCCAGGGACTAGGGAAGGCTTGGGAGAAGGGGGACTTCCTTTACTGCGTTTTCTCAGTTGAAAATTGTTTCCAGTGAAGCGCGATTTGTTGTTTGTGGATCTGATTTGGTCGTGTGGTTTGGGCTCCTGCGGTTTTGGGCTCGGCCGGGGGCCTCCGGCAGCCAGGCTGGGGCCGGAAGAGGTGGAGGTGAAGGGCTGCCCGCCACGTCCCTCCCTCCTCCAGACGCCTAGCTTGTGTATGGCGTTGGAACAGGGCATTTGGAATGTTCTAAGTTTTTTGTCTCCCCTTTAAATTTTTTTGTTTTCCTTTTTTTCTAATTACATTAAATTTTTTTTCCTGTTGGTTTCCAAAAGCAGCTTACAAATGAGTGGTTGGGAAATTTCTGTGTGCATGGTAAATGGTTTTCTCCTGAAAGGCAGTGTGGCTTTAGTTGGATTTCATTGTGATTTTGGTTGGCGAGGGAAAAACCTAGCCAGAGCTCAAGCTCAGGGTTCAAGATTCATTTCTGCTGCAGAAACTGGAGGCCTTCAGGATCTTTCTCTGCCACCTGGAGAAAATGTGGAGGAAACGGGAGCAGTGGAGGGAGGCTAAGGGGACTTAACTTGAAAAGTTGGAGAAAAAAAAAAAAGCATCAGTAAAGGCCCAACTGGCAGTGTGGGGGGTAAACCAGCTCCCCATGGCTCCACTGGCTACTGGAGGCTGTGTGTGAGGAGCTCTTTGGGTGCAGAGGCAGATGAAATAGTGAGAACTGAGCAGACTGGGGGCGGCCTGGGTCTTGTTGCGTTTTGTATATGGATGCGGTGCACACGCGTGCCTGGCGGCGACCTGGTGTCACACTCACACACACTAACATATGCCCACTCACACATGCACACACACTCTTTTGGCGGGCAAGGGCAGAGCCTCACCCTCTTGGGTCTCCTCTGCAAATCAAAGATGGCCTGGGCAAATACACCCATGGAGACCCTCCAAAAGATGGGCATGGGTGAGTTCACGAGGGTGGAGGGAGGGAGGCACACACCTCCATGAAGCTTTCACAGTGCCACGTGTGCAGCACAGAGGGTTTAATTTTATACCCTCTCTCCATACCCTGAGCTGGCTTGGGGTGCAAATGCAGGGTATGAAGAGCTGCATTCTAGCCCCACCAAATGCAAAGTCAAGTTTAACAAGCTCACCTCCTAACTCAAACTGCCCCCATGCCGGTAGGCTCCCCTTTCTCTCCTGCCCTCCCCATAACAATCCAAACCCTCCCACCTCAACTAATCCCTCTCAGTCTGTACTCTGACTGTGCCCTTCTTGCCTCCCCCACCCCATTTTGGTGTCTCCACCAGGCCAGAAGCAAGGCTTTGGGCCAGACTTCCCCATTTGTAATTTCTCCCCTTTCCCCTAGACCCAACAACCCCAATGAGAAAGTAAATGGCACAGAGTTAGAAGTGGAGAGCCTTTAAACAATTTGGCAGGAGGCTGCAGGTGCAGAGGCAGGAACAGAACTGAGGACATTAAGGAGTGTTTTCAACTACAGCCTCAAATTTGCATTTTTTTCTGGAGCCTCCTGGTTCCCCTAGGGCCCCCACCCCACTCTCCATCAAGACAAGGTCCAGGAACCAGGTGGTTTCATTTGGCATAGTAGGGGAGGCAGAGCACAGAGCCATCAGCAGAGTCCTTTACTCGGTGTCCCTCTCGGGTCTCTGGACCATGGATTCTTCCCTAGAAAAGATGGCCAAGGTCTCTGCTGCTAGAGGAGCAAGACTGGTCCATTGCAGCAATGTGAGCCAGAGGGAGAAGCTGTCAATAAGATAATGGGAAACATACACTGTACTTATAGAATCTCCTTATATAAATAGATCCATGTGAACATCTCTCTCTGTGTATGTACATACGTGTAGGAATGCATATTTCTGCAGAGATACACATGGACATGCACACAGGTGTAGCTACCTAGGCAAGGCAGGAGAGTTTCAGGAGGCTGCATGTCCTCAAGATCTCTCTCTCCCTTGACCTTAGGTCTCTGGCCAGGGCAGTTGTCTGAGGACCCCTCAGCATGCCCAGAGCTGTTGCCCCTGACCTCTGCTGCCTGCATAAGCTCCCTGCCTCAGCTACTCCTGGGAGCAATGGCCAGGAGCGGTAGAACTGGCAACGGGAGACCCAAGTTGGGCAGAGTGGCTCTGTGGCACTTCCAGGTGGGAGCCAGGGCTGAAGGTCTGGCGCAGAGACGGCTGCCATGGACTCTGGCCGCAGAGACCGGGGCGACATCCCTCCACTGAGTTGGAAGGGGTCAAAGCTCTCTGGGAATTGCTCTGGGCAGTGGGGGGTGGCCTCTGTCCCCCTGGCCTGAGGCCTGGAAAACACTTTTCCTTCTCTTTGGATTTTTCCAGAGTGAAAGGAACCAACAGGAGGGAGGGCCTGGTGAGGCTTAGAGCGCCCACCAGGGTCAGCAGGCTGAGGGAGAGCGGGAGTACTCAGAACCTGCTCGGTCAAGGTGGATTGGGGTGATTTAAATTCAATAGATGCCTTGGAGGCAACCATCTTCTGTCTTTCTCCCCTGTAAGTCTAGACCCCAAAGAAATTCTAAGAGCCCTGAGCCCAAGAGGACCCCACCAGCCAGGCCTGTGGGGTGAGAACGCTCCCCTGCACTCCCTCAGCCGCCCCCACAGCAAGCTGGCCACTGTGCGCTGTGAGGGTTTGCCTCTTCGAGGGATACTTATGTAAATAATGTTATTTTTAACAGAGGAGATAAAGGCAGAAAACACCACAGGAAATTGGCTGACAGCAAAGAGCGGAAGGAAGAAGAGGTGCCCCTATACTAAACACCAGACGCTGGAATTGGAGAAAGAATTTCTGTTCAATATGTATTTGACGCGAGAGCGCCGCCTGGAGATTAGCAAGACCATTAACCTTACAGACAGACAAGTCAAAATCTGGTTTCAAAATCGCAGAATGAAACTCAAGAAAATGAACCGAGAGAATCGGATCCGGGAACTGACCTCCAATTTTAATTTCACCTGAGCGCACGGAGCTCCCCTCCCCTTCCCCTCTCTGCCCCCCTCCTTCCTTTCCCCGCCCCTCCTCCCTTTGTGCCTGGTGGTATATTTTTTTTCCTCCCTGAGTATAAATGCAACACGCCTGCAAAAAAGGCAAAGACCTCAGACTCTCCTTCCAAGGGACCTATGGTTCGTGCTGCGAAGATGCATCCACCTACAGCATGAGAAATGGGGTGCTGGGGTGTAGGGTGTGGTGTGCCCGCATAGATGAGGGTGGGAGAGTGGCTGGTGTGTGTGTCAACCCCTCACTCACCCACGCACTCACACACAGCATCCTGTTCTCCAGGCAAAGTTAAGGTCGAATCCACCTGATTATAGGGGTAAAAAAAAGAGGGAAAAAATCAACCAGAGAAGGTCTGTAATCTCCCAGAGCACAGTCAGAATCGCTTCTTCCTTGCTGCATTTCCTCCTTAGAATAATAGACGTTTTGGAAAGTTCGGCTAGTGTTTGTGTTTGTCGTAGCGTCCAGCGCCTCCACCAAACCCTCTCCGTGTCTTTACCTCCCAGTCGCTCTGAGAATCTGCTTGAAGTCTCGTATTTGTACTGCTTTCTGCTTTTCTCCCATCCTCCCAGCACCCCCACATCCCCCATTCACTGCCATCTCAGAAATTCCATCCAGAGGAACAAAAAATTTTTTTAAATTAAAAATAGAACATAGTGAAGCAGACAGAATGCCCCTCCCCCAAATATCGCCCTGTCGCTGTCTGGGAGTTGTGTTATTTAAAGATATTCTGTATGTTGTATCTTTTGCATGTAGCTTCCTTAATGGAGAAAAAAAATCCTAATAAATTTCCAGAATCGTAATCCTCAAATGGGTGGTTTTTTGTTTTTAGTGTTTTTTAGCGACACCCTCCCCCCAAAGAGGCTGAGTGTGTGGATGTGTGTTTTGTGTTTGACTCATCTCCTAGAGCCTTTCTAGAACGTCTCTTGGCGGGTTTAATGTAAGTGAGAGACCATAACGTTGATTTAAATATTATCCAGGTGACCACAATAAGTCAAGGTCATAAAACAGTAATGTCAGGACGGTCTTGGTGCGCGCGAGAGGTGGATTTTATGATCTGCAAATATAATGTGGTGCTGCAGTAAAAGATGCATTTAAAGGTGACTGGAGGAGGGAAAGAGGCAGAGAGCAAACTGCAATCTTGAGGAGCAGACGGATCTGATTGCCTGGGGTGCTGGGCCAGGCGCACCCCACCGTTGCTGGGGGGAACCCCAAGAGCCCCCCACCTATCCAAGGAGAGGAATAAACTTAACCGCCGGAGGGGGACGAGGAGCTCAGCCATCCCCCCCACCCTCGACAGCAGCAGCAGAAGCGCGGGCAGCGACAGGAGGAGGAGGAGGCAGCGACAAGGTAAGAGAAGCGGTTTCTTGTTCTTCTCTTGGCGGCGGAGTGGGGACTAGCGGCGTCCCCAGGTGCCCGGCGTGCAGCGGGCAGAGCAGGGAGGAAGGTGTTTCGGGTATCCGGGCTTGCTGAGAGCCCAGGCTTGCCTTGTGGCGGCTCGCAGTGGCCATGAGCTCCCCCTCCCCGGCCCGTTGCTGTGGGGTTCGGTGGTTAAAGGGGTAAATTGGTGGTTTTTGGCTTCTTTCTCTACTCGGGCACTTAGGGTCGCCTCGAGGTCGACACATGGGTCTAGGTGTCTGGTCGTCTGCTGGCGGGGAGCAGAGTGAGGGTGGGCTTGGGAGGGTTGGAGCTTGAAGCTTAGGTTTTTCTGCTTTCTGCTGGTTTGGATGTGAGCCTTAGCCAGCCTCTCAGTCCCCACTCTCCCTGGCCATGGGGCTTTGCCAGGCAAGTGGCCTGATTGGAAGAGGCTCTGGAGTGGTTCGGCCACACATAGCTGAAGGGAAGCCAGAGTCCAGTTGAGAGAGGGACAGGCTCAGAGGGAATCCAGGAGGAGAGCACAGGAGAGCCAGAAGGGCAAGGCAGCGGACCCAACTCCAGAGTGGAAGGACACTCCAGCTTCCCCCCAGGGCCAGGGCCAGAGGCAGGGGAATAGCTCCACTGCGGTGCTGGGGGCGGGGCGGGGGTTTGGCGGCTGGAAGTCCCATTTCACCAGTCTCCCTGAGCGATTTGCTTAGACCAGAAGCTGATGAGGCAGTTAGATCCCCCTACCCATCCAGCCACCCAAAGTCTACTCTCTAGTCCTCAGGGAGATTGTGGGGGCGGAAAGGGGGACGGGGCTGAATTTCTTCCTTCCCCAACCCCCTTCCCTTCTCCTCCAGATAGATGCAAAGCTGAATCTCCCGCCCTGCTCGCTCAGCTGATCTGTGGCTTAGGTAGTTTCATGTTGTTGGGATTGAGTTTTGAACTCGGCAACAAGAAACTGCCTGAGTTACATCAGTCGGTTATCGTCGAGGGCCCCAACCCACCTATCCTGCTCCTTCCCTCCCCAGTGGGACTGCCCCCCAGCCCCCTCCTAGATAGGGCAAAGTGGGTACAGACTGAGGAGGGCGAGCTGTGAGTGGGGCGGCAGGACAAATCTGGAGAACCCCGCTTTATACTGTCCACTCCCCAGCCTGTCCCAATCCCTGTGATTGAGGGAGAGGAGTTTTTCCTGCAGCTATTGTTTCCTGGGCCCAGCTGATGGAGACAGACAAAGAAGGTCTAACCAATTCCAAGGAAATTCAGGAATTTGAGTAAGAGGTGGCCTGGAGGGCCAGCTCAGCTGGGTAGCAGGGTGGGGCAGGATGATCAGGAGAGGGAAGAGCACAGAAAGAGAAGGGAGGCCCTGGAAGGCTTAGCTTCTCCCACCTGCCACCTCCAAGGGAAAAAAATCTGCCTCCCGTTGGCTGGGGCTGGAGCTTCTCCTTAGAAAAGTGGGGTGCCTGGGGTCCCAAGAGTTGGGGAGCTCTGAGCACTAGCTCAGTCTTCCCCTTCCATAGCTCCATCCCCAGGAGAAGGGCATATTTAGGGTGTTAGTAGGTTAGAGGAAAGCCATCAAGTCCAAGTAGAACCCCCCCCCCCACCCTACTGGGAAGCATCAGGGCAAGAATCTGGCTCTGGTCTCTTTCTGGCTGTCTGCTACCCGTAGGCCTTGGTCTGTTGTGTCTGTGCCTGTCAGGCAGCTGCTTGTCTTTGCGCTGTGTCGAAGTGTCTGGGTGAACGGAGGCTGCCAGCACCCACCATTACCATATTGTTGGGGAGGTTGTTGGCTGATGCCAAGGGGAGGAGGGGAGGCTACTGGGCTAAGGGGGACTCTGAGCAATGTGCAACTTCGCAAAGATTCTTCCCCTCCTTTCTCCCTCTGGCTCCTCACTTCTGGCCCTGGTTGCTAGAGAGAAGGCTCTTCAAAGAGGCTTTTCTGCAGAGAAAAATGGGGAGGGTCAGGAAAAATGGGGAGATCCACCCCTGTTCTCAGGGAGACTGGGAAAGAGAAAGCCAAAAGGAGAAGGACAGGTTCTTGGTTCTCTTACTTTGGAATTATTATGATTATTAAAACATTGTAAACTTTCAGACAGGGGAACAAAATCCTGTCCCTCTAACAAAATATATACATGAAGTTCTGTATTCGTGCAGTTGTCTGCTGGGGGGATATATGTAACCTTGAATGAGTGTAGGTCTCTGTTTCTAGATCTCTGTCTCCTCCAGGCTCTCTCAGACCCCCTGCATATATTTTTGTGCATCCTCATATATTTTTTTTCTCTCTTGTACAAAGAGACCCCAAGGAGTCTAGGGAAGAGAATAGGAATAGAGCCTTCCTTCTCTCTAGCTGAAATTGTCAGTCTGTCTGTCTGTCCCCCAGCCCTCTGTAGGGGGAAAAAATCTTTTCCCTTGGAAGGAAGTGCTCAAATCTCCCTGTGGCTTCCAGGAAGATGGGGAGATTTTCAGAGGAAGGCCAGCTGGTGTGAGGCAGGCAGGGGCTTCCCTGGTTTGGCAGCTCCTAGCAGTCTCTGAGTTTTCAGGCTGTCAGAAGCCCGGGGCCAGCTGGAGTGAAGGGAGTCTTAGGCAGGGGTGGGGTGCTCTGGAGTGCCTGGCTTGGAGACAGCGTCCCTGATGGGCCGAAATTCACCAATGAACAACTTCTGAGCTTTGGGTCTCTCTGCCCCAATTTCCCTTTCAGAGCTGGTGGGCTTTTGAGGGGGGTGGCCACAGAGCCATGGGTCTGGGTGTCCCCCCTACATCCTGAGGAATGGGGTGTGTTCTCACAGGGCCAAGGTGAGGGCCAGTCTGGTGGCCAGAGTCCACCCTGGGGCCCTGGGGCCATGGATCATGGCTAAGGCGATGGTGATTATTTATTCGCTTCGCTGGAAGGGAGTCTTCAAAAGAAACAGCGTGAAGAGGAGGGAAAAAATTATCTCTCTCGTCTGCGGATATTAAGATGGATTTTTATTTCTTAAAGGACCCTCCCCGCCGAGAGCGCATAAGCGTAAACTTAATATATGCTCCGCAGCCCAACTCCAGAAATCGCAATAAAAGTTAAAACCTCCCCTACTGGTTTTTTTTAATTATGATATGGGAAAGAGGAGCAGGATTTATAGAGCTGAACTCTCGGCGTGTGAGTGTTTAAGACTTGCGGGAGAAGGAGGAAAAGGCAAGAGCTTGCCAAGGAGAGCCTTGGTCTCTGAGATCTCTCGTTGGCTGCGGGGGCTTGGGCTTAGCCGGCAGATCCTCTGTGGCCTCCTTGGGACCTCGGCTCCCCAGCACCCTCCACCAGGGCCCACCGCCTGGCCTCAGCTCGCTGGGAGATGCCGCCCTTCTCCGGAACAGGTGAAGGGCAGCGGGGCCGGCCGGGGACAGGGGGCGGCGGGTGGGAGCTTCAGGACAGTGGGCTTTGTGTGGGTCCCGTGCATGGGAGGTTTGCAGCCCGCCCGAAGTAGGACTGTGGCCCGAGGGTGGCCAGCGCGCTCCTTGGCCAGGAGGGGTGTCCGGCCGGGTGAGAGAGCACGGACAAGGTGGATTGTGTGTGGACTTTGGCCTCAGACTGAGCAGAGCGGGCTCCGGGCAGAGGCCAGCGGCGAGGCAAGCAACCGGATGTTGAGTCTGTAGGAAGGACCTTGAGGTCTGTTTGGTGTTTGGGCTGCCGAGGGGCGGCGACCCAGAGTGTGGAGCGCGCAGTGCGCGGGGCGCGGCGGCCAGCGTGGGCGAGGCGGCAGGCCCGGCACACCTCTGCAGCTGCAGGGCCGGGGCCGGGACGTCTGAACCGAGGCCGACCAATGGTCAGAGCATGAAAAATAAATGCAGTCGAGGGTCTTTCTTTTCCACATAAGAGGTCCTTTCTTTTTTCTCTCTTTCGGAGATACCTGGATTTGGTCCAGAACAGGTTGCCCGCGGGAGGGCCCGGCGAGCGGTAGCGCGCGAGGGAGGGAGAGAGGGAGGGAGGGCGAGGAAGAGGGAGGGAGGGAAGGAGGGCGGGCAGCCGCGGCTGCGGTGGCCAGGGCTTCCCTCCCCCGGCGGAGGCGGCTGCCCTGCATCTGTGGCCATGGGGAGCCGAGGAGCAGGTAACGAAGGCGCTTCCCGAGGCGGGATTGGACCAAGCCAGAGGGACCGAGTCTTCCGGGCCTCTGCCCAACGCCCTGGAAGGGAGAGAAGGTAGGGAAATCGGCGCCCGCCGGCCTGGCAGAGAGGCCTCGGGGAATGTTGAACCTGTATTTGATTTAAGGCTCACACTCATGTTGTGAGTCTGTCTGCCTCCGGAGACGCGATTTGCCTGTCTGTCTGTCTGTTCATCTGAGACAGCCCAAACCCTATGCTGTCCTTCCAAAGGTTGAAAAAATCGGGAAAATTCGTCGGAATGTGCACTTTCATTCATTGGATTCTCTGCAACTCAGCGGGGCTAGTTGCTGCGCCCCCCCAGTTGGAAGGGAACATCCCTCCTGCTTTCTGGATGCCGGATCCTCTGGTTCCCTCCGCCATGGGTTGAGTTTCCGGCTCTAGGTTCTCGGGTTGCCCTGAGGTTTGAGGCCAGACAGCTCCCAGTCTGGCAGGGAGGGCGGGGGAGAGACTAGCGGCTCGGGCCCCTTAATTGTACTTCGGACCCGTATTGTCTCTCCTTTCGCCACCTCGGCTTCCTCAGTCTGGGCTCCAAAGTCACTGCAAATTTCCTTGCGACACACACATCACACAAAGATCAGGTAACCAGGCGCCCAGGGCTTCGGGGACTCCAGGCAGAGGGCACCCCTGGCTCTAGGGGCTGCTCCCCCTCCAGCTACTCCCCAGGCTGGGAAACCAGACGGGGTTGGGGGAGCCGGAAATAGCCCCGTTTGCTGCGGGGCGGCAGGGCAGGGGGCCGGCGGGAATGCAGGCCGTGGCGTTGAGAGGGCCACGTTCACAGGCCCTAGAGGTTTCACTCCCGCTGGGCTTAGGGGCTGGACTCCTGGTGTGTAGGGATCCGGGATACCCACCTGGGGTGGGGGCAGGACGCGGGTCTCCTCGCGGCAGGCCAGGAGAATTCAGTTTCTGCTTCCAGCGCAGGCCTGAGCTAAGAGGAGTTGTGTGTGGGTGTGTTTTTCCCAACAAAGAGGGATCAGGAGAGAAAAGGGGGGAAAGTCGAGGGGAACCAAAGAGGGGGCGGGGAGGAGAGGGCAGCGGAGAGGTGAACTGAGCCCAGTTCAGGGGGAGAAGGAAAATGAAAGCAAATGGAGCACGCGAGGCCTCCTCCGCGCGGGCGGTGCTGACGAGCCTGGAGCGGGCGCCCTGCCTGTGGCGGGGCGGCAGGGATGGCCCGCTGGGGCACCGGGAAAAGCCTGTTTTAAATTTAAACCGAACTTGACGGTGTGGATTGAACCGGAGGGAATTTAAATCACTAAAAGGGAGGTGCAGGGCAAGGGGAGGGGATGACTCTAACCTGTCTGTCTTTCTGTCTGTCTGTCCTTCCCATGGTGGTACTAGCTTGCTCTCAGCTGCACAGGTCTGAAGTGATGCAGTAAGGGGGCCCCTCCCACTTGAGGGGCTCTCCTGGGCCCAGTGCAGTCTTTTGGGGTCAGAGGAGCGCTCTGAGCACCAGAGTGAATGCAGAACTGCTAACTAAAGCTGGGATTTCCCCATCCCAAACAGGGACCCCCAGTGGCCTCTGGTCCCTTGGGTTGCCCCATTGGTGCTGAGGCAAATTGAAGGGAGTGGTGGGGGTGAGAGGGAGTCTGGGTAACTGGTGGGAGATTCAGCAGGAGTAACAATCTGGGAAGACAAACCACTCCTTCTTGGTGTCCCCACATCCGTCACACCCCCACACCTACAGGCCTGGACTGGGGGGAGCTTGAAGGCCTGCCTTAGAGCCCTGACCTTCCACCCCACCTCCAAATGCAGAGAATGGGGATACAACCCACAGGCAGTTGTGGAACCGAGAGACCTCAGCCTGGTGAAGTCAGGGGCTGCCAGCCGCTTCCAGCCCCCCTCCTCCTGGCCGCCTCTCTCAGCAAGGCCTAGGCAAAATGGGGCATTGGTTGGGAGGGGGCTGTGGGCGAGGCCTGCTTCCTGATCCACAGCTGTGTCTGTGTCTGAGTGGGGAAGGTCTGAGTTCACGCTCTGAAAGGAAGGTGACAGTCTCCCCTCGGTTTCACAGGGAATTTGACGGCAGCGGAGAGCGTGGGCCTGGTGATCCCAGCTGCCCCACTGCTGCTGTCTCTGCTGGGTGGGCAGGCAGGGTGGGCAGGCCGCTCCAGTGCTGCAAAGAAGGCAGTGGCAAAAGGGGGTAGGAGAGAAAGGGGCATCTGTTTATAACCATTATGTCTGGTGGGGGCCTCCCCAATAGTAGAGGCCCATAGGAGAGGGGCTTTGGGGCGACTTTCTTCTAGGAAGACTGAGATTGGGGCAGATGGGCCCTGTTGCCTGGAGAAGATGCAAAGGAGGAGCGGGCGTGAAACCTTCTCCTTCCACATGTCTTCTTTGCTCCTTGATGAGAGCGTGGCTCGGCCCCCAGCCGCCTGGGCAGCTGCCTGGACCAAGATAGGGTTCCATATCCCAGAGGCCTGTTGTACCCACCCCAGCAGGTCGCCCGGGAGGGGCAAGAGAGGAGGCCTCTTCCTCCTTTGTGTCCGGACAGAAGTGGCCGCTGCGCCCGGAGCCGGTCCCGCCGCAAAGGCCCGGCCGGCCAGCGGGCTGCACAATGCCACGGCTGCTCCGCCAGCCCGCGCCCTGCCCTGTCCTGCCTGCCTGTCGCCGCCCTTCCTCCAGCTAGCTCTCCGCATGCCTTCCTTTCCCTGCTCTCCTCTCGCTTTTCATCTTGCCTCCATTCTTTTCTGGAATTCTCCCCTCTCGCTTTCTTTCATCCTCATCCTTCGTTTTCTTCTTTCCTTCCTTCTTTCCTTCCTTCCTTCCTCTCTATGGGCCTGGAGCCGTGCTTCAGTCGTGCTGTCTCAGGCTGTCTCAGGCTCAGTCTCTCTCAGCCTCTGTCCCTTGATATCCTCTTGGTCGCAGTCTGGCCCCGGGCCCTCTGAAGGCTACACATCTTTGCTCAGCGCTGCCAGCAGCCACCTAAGAGCCAGGCAGGGTCCCCGGCTCCGCCTGGGCTGGGGGAGGTGCTGACGGCGTTGGGGATTTGGAGGAAGCCTCCGCAGGGGGACAGGAACCTCCTGTCTTTTCCTTGAACTAGTGAGGGAGAATTTTTGATTGACAGCTAACCCAACTCCATCAAGGCCAAAGAGATATTCTGTCTCTTGCTGTAATTTGGATTTCCCAGACCAGTCCAATCCGGGGGAGGGGAAGACAGAGCCGCCGAGGGTGAAGAGGCTGAGGCCCTGGGTCGCCTCTTCCCAGCCGGGCACTTCTCACATCCCCCCCATGCGTCGAAATCCCAGCCCCGCTTGACCGAAAAGGAAAGAACCGGAGAAGGGGAGGAGCAGGGACTGGGGAGGGGGCCTGGCAGGCTGGGGTCAGTGCTTCGGGGCTGCAGATCTACCCTCCCCCCCCTCAACTTTCCTCCCTCCCCAAACACACAAACTACACTCTCTGGGACACCTCTCTCTCTAGCCCTTCTCTTCCCCAGAGGAATCAGGTCGACAGAGATGCAGGAAAAAAGCAGCCTCCACCCCCACTCCTGGCGTTTGGTCCCCTCCTAGGGACAGGAGTGGGAAAGAAGGGCAGGCGTCTCAGGTCTGGGAAGCCTTGTCCTTCCCTGCTGCCTCAGAGCCTGTGTCTTAGCCTCAGCTCCTGCCTGTCTCCCCTAGTGCAAACTGAACTCCTTCCTGCTGACCGTGGAATTGCACCCCTCCTTCAAACTCACTCTGCCATGCCTAGGGTGCATCTGTCTCTGGGGACATCACCTGCCCTTCTCCTCCACCCCCAGCCAACTTCCCTGCCCCCTCTCTTGCACACACACTGAGAATTTCCTGTTTGCCTAAAGCCCACCTTGACTAAACCACCATGAGACAGTCTGAGGGAAAGCAGAGGGCTGGGCAACGAACCCCCAATTTGAGGAGGAGGGTAGCAACCAACTTACTGGGGGGAGGACTCCAAGTTGTGTGATCTTCCCTACAATCACACTGCCCCTTCCAGAATTCCTGCTTCTGACTCCCAAGAAATTGCTTTCCCCCATTCCTCTGTAGCTTTTTTCTCGTTCCAAAAACAGCCTACAATTTTATTTAATGAAAGACACATTTATGAACAATCAAATGATCCTCATAAAATTTTTATTGAAGGACGTAAAAACAAGCTACTTGCCCACGACTGAGGTCGCTCTCTTGCCTTGCCCGCTCTCACCCTGGCTCTCTGCAGACAGAGCCCTGTAGTGACTTCTTTTTGGGGGGACGGGGGGCAGGATGTCTCAGAGATGCAGTTGAGGGCAAAGGAGGGTGAACAAGCAGCAGGGATGGGGTCACCCCACTGAAGTTGTGTAGACCTCTCCTCCACTTCTTCAGGCTGGCAAAGAAAGATAAATAGATACAGACAATAAATTTAAAATGAAGGCGTTTGCATATCTGTGCCAAAGCAAAGAGAGGACTTCTAGTAACAAAGGTGTACAGGTCCCGAGGTCCTACCCCTCCCACCCGTGGACCACCTTCCCCAATCTTTCCCTACCCTAGATTTGGGGGGCTGAATTGGCCAGTGGCAGAAGGACGCTCCCCTTTCCCTGCTTCCCTCCCTCCACCCCAGCTTCCGCAGTCCCCTCCCACTCTCCCTCCCTCGCTGCTGCTGCTCCTGAAAGAAATACATACGTACACACTATTTAAAAACGCATTTTTAAAAGCCACGTTCCGAACTGACAATCTCTGATCTCGGCTCGCGCAGAGACTGCGGGAGCGTAGGGGCCGACAGAGACGGATTACGTCAAGAAATAGTTCCTCCACCTACCTCGGCCGGCCTCTCAGCCCCTGCGGGTCTCCCGCGCCCAGCTCGGCCCCGGGGGTCCGGGAACCCTGGCTTCAGGGACTGGCATTTTCACCCCATTAAGAAATCCTCCTGGGGGTGGGGGCGGAGGCCATCTGCTTATGGGTGGACATGGGCCAGGGGGTTCTCTGCTGAGATGCGAGTTGTCCTGAGGGGGTGGCCAGGTCCTTGGGTCCAGAGTGACGGACCCCCAGGAAAACGCAGGTCGCGGGGATCAGCAGAAAGAAGGGGGTGGGAGAAGGGAAAAAAAAAAAAAAGCCAGGAAAAAAAGCCCCTGCGCATTGATCCGCGCCGTATTTTTGGGTAAATACGATCACGTGGGGGCCAGGGAGCCAATGAGCTGCGGGGAAAAGGCTGGAAAAATAATTACCTGCCTTGATTGTTCTGTGAGCAGATAAAAAGTACATATACAGTTCATACAATAATCTTATGTATGTAAAACCCTGTTACGATGTCGGCGACGGGGCCCATCAGTAACTATTACGTGGACTCGCTCATCTCTCACGACAATGAAGACCTCCTAGCGTCCAGGTTTCCGGCCACGGGGGCTCACCCCGCGGCCGCCAGACCCAGCGGTTTGGTGCCGGACTGTAGCGATTTTCCGTCCTGTAGCTTCGCGCCCAAGCCGGCCGTGTTCAGCACGTCGTGGGCGCCCGTGCCCTCGCAGTCGTCCGTGGTCTACCACCCGTACGGCCCCCAGCCCCACCTCGGCGCCGACGCGCGCTACATGCGGACTTGGCTCGAGCCGCTGTCCGGCGCCGTCTCCTTCCCCAGCTTCCCGGCCGGGGGCCGTCACTACGCCCTCAAGCCGGACGCCTACCCCGGGCGCCGCGCCGACTGCGGCCCGGGCGACGGCCGCAGCTACCCGGACTACATGTACGGCTCGCCCGGGGAGCTGCGCGACCGCGCCCCGCAGACCCTGCCCTCGCCCGAGGCGGACGCCCTCGCCGGCAGCAAGCACAAAGAGGAGAAGGCCGACCTGGACCCCAGTAAGTTGGGAGCAATTTTCCTTTACAACCCGCGCGGGAGGGGAGGGGAGGACGGGCGGGGGGGAGCCGGATTACAGCCCCTCGGAGCGGCGCAGGGAGCGCGGGAGAGGGGCGAGGGCGAGGGGGCGAGGACTCAATAAAAGCGAATTACCTTGGGGAGCTTTTAGGGGCAGGAAGGTCTGAGAAGGGGGCCTAGGGAGCCAGGTTGGTAGAGGGCTGAGGGGGATTCCTCTCTCAGGAGCTGGCTTTGATGAGAGCCCCCGCCCCCACGCCCCCAGTCCAGGCTTTTTGGCTCAGTCGCTTCTTTCGAAGAAATGCAGACAGGGCTAGGGGATGGGGTAGGGGCGAGGTTCATTTTATGGTTTGAGGTGGGATGGAGGAGAGATGAGGAGGACACTGGGGGCAGAGAGGAAATAACCCCAGGGAGAAAAGCTACCCCTAGCTCCTAGACAGCATGGGGGTCGTCATCCCACTAGAGATTCATAAAGCAGAAGGTCCATGGGCTTCTCCCCCAGGAGCACTTGGTGAGGGGTTTGGGGTCTTTCACAGCCTGGGAACTTGGAGAGATCAGGACTTTCAGAGTTGAGGGAGATAAGTGGGGTCCCAGTCTCCTTAAACTTGAGAGTCCTCTTCTGAGGGTCTGCATAAGAGAGGGTTAGGAATGGGGGTCAGAGGTGAGAAGTGGGGAGAGGCATCTCCCCAGATTAGAGAATTATACACATACACACACCCCAATCAAGGAAACAGGAGCCTTTCTGCAAAGAAAGGCAGGAGTAGGTGGGGGGACAGGTGAGAGCTGCAAGGCCAGAGAAAGAGGGAAGAAGGGGAAACAGCAGGGGAGGGGGTGCAGCCCCTGGGTGTGAGGAAGTGTCTGGGGGAGTCCCAGGAGGGGGCTGCAGGAAATCCTTTCCTCCAGCCCCATAAGGGGCCAGGGCCTAATTATACCCCTCTGAAGGCTTCCCTTCTTGCCCTCAGCTACTCCCATAAACCTGAAATTGGAGGCTTGGCTCCTGCAGAGCCTGTCCTGGGGCTGGCAGGAGAGGGGCACTGGAAGCCAAACAGGGGAGCTAAGATATAGGGGAGTCTGTCCCCAAGGCCAGCAGCTCCCTGGGGAGAAGAGAAAGGCTTTTGCCATCCCAGCATCACCCTGTGAATTCGCCTCAGCAGGGTTGAACTCCGAGAGAGGGAGAAGGGCGCTGGAGAGGGTAATGAGGGGCTTGGAGACTCTCAGGGTCAGGAAGCAGAACTGCTGAAATTTCAGGACTTGGTCGTGGGCTGGGAGGATGGGAGGGGGCAGGGGAGGAGGGAAGTGGGGAGGAGAGAGACCTCGCTATAAAAATAAAAAACAAGAGAGAGAAGCGTTTATGGGCCTATGAAACGGTTGGGAATTTGGACTTTTTATGAGGATATTCTCGAATTACTACTCTTGAAGCTGAGGACCAGACTGTAGAGGCTTTGATAGCTTCGATTTCCTATAGTTTTAGGTGCTGGAAACAGAGGAGGGGGGGAGATCGGAAGGGGGGAGGATGCAAAAGGAGTAAGGGGGGAATTCCTAAAGCAAAACGTGTCCAAATTCAGGTTCAATTATTGGGTTTGGGGAGCCTGGCTGAGCCTGGGGGTGGGGTGGCAAGGGTCCTGGGCTGGAAAGGGGCTCCACTGACCCCTGCCTGTGTTTGGCCCTCCAGGCAACCCCGTGGCCAACTGGATCCACGCCCGCTCCACGAGAAAGAAGCGCTGCCCCTACACCAAGTACCAGACGCTGGAACTGGAGAAGGAGTTTCTCTTCAATATGTATTTAACCAGGGACCGTCGGTACGAGGTGGCCCGGGTTCTCAATCTCACTGAGCGGCAGGTCAAAATCTGGTTTCAGAACCGGAGGATGAAGATGAAAAAGATGAATAAAGAAAAAACCGACAAGGAGCAATCCTAAACCCTGCCCCAGCCTGCTGCCTCGGCACAGCCAAGGGAAAAACAAAAAAAACCCCACAAAAATACCCCAACCCAAGCGGGAGACAGCACGAAAAAGAAAAGGAAAGAACAAGATAGAGAAAAGCCAATCAGCTTAAAAAGAAAAAAAAAAAAGGAAGGGGAAAAGGAAAACTCTTGCAATTTGGGAGGGTTCAGTGTTGAGAAATTGGTGTTTTAGAGTTAGTTCTACCCAGCGAGGAGGAGGAGGCGGGGAGAGAAACCGCTTTCTCTTCTCCCAGCGCAACTGAAATAAATGACAGACACAAATGTGATTTTTTTTCTCCTTTCTTCAGAGAAGCCAGTACTTGAATCGCTATATTTCTATTTTTTTTTTCCTGTATCGTATTTGGTCCAGGCCATCAGTCCTCAGGCCTGGGGTGCTCTGTGTGCAGATTTTGTACAGAAAAAAAAAAAAGACACACACACACACACACAAGAATGCTTCCCAGCCCAGGAGCTGAGGGGCGAGGGTCGGGGACCGTGCCGCAGGCTGGGTCCGGCGGCGGCGCAGGCCGGCGCCTCGAGCGTGTACATAGCAATGTTTCCTCTCATCCTTAGAGTCCGTCCTGTAACGTGCTTCTGTTTGTTATGGTAGAACAGCTCTGTGTTAATATATCGAAGTCACTTAAAAAACAAGAAACCCAACCGCATCCAGTTCTCATTATTTCTCCTCCCTGTGGCTCCCAGGCTGCTGTTGTGGAGGAGGCAAGTGTTCAGGTCCTTTGGGGGAGGCCGAGCCAGGGAAGGGGCTCCCTGTACTTCGGAAGGGCAAGTGCCCTCTGCTTCTCTCCAGACAGGGTGTGATGGAGCTGAGGGCTCCCAGAGTGCAGTGGAGGCTGCTGAGGCCCAGGTCCAGCTTATGCCTGCCTAGGCTGGCTGCCCGTGAGTCTCCTGGTAGCTCCATGGAGTCCCTGAGGGATGAGGGCACGGCAGGAATGGTTTTCCCTGGCTGTAATTAATTGTAGTAATTTATGAGTACATGAGATCAGAGGGAAGAGATAGGTGAAGTTGAAAGTTGGGTGCTGGGTGAGGGCCCAGGTTGGATTCTTGCTTGTCTGCATGGTGCTGGTGCTTCGAGGGATGGCTGGAGGGGAGGGTACTAGGGAGGGTGAACAGTGAGGAGGACCGAGCAGGCCTCAGGGAGTGGGACAGGCACTGGGGATTGCATTGAGACTAGAAGAAGTAGGATGCAGAGAGGGAGAGAGAAAGTAGAGAGGGCACCAAAAAAAGGAAGGAAGGAAGGCAGGAAAGAAGGAAGGGAGGGGGAAGGAAGGAAGGGAAGAGGAAGGAAGGGAGAAAGAATGGGAGGGAAGGGGAAGGGAAGAAGAAAGGAAGAAAAGAAAGAAGGAAGGGAGGGAAGGGGAAGGGAGGAAGGAAGGAAGGATAGGAGGGAGGGAGGAGAAAACCAATGCAATCAGAATTAGATTGTTTCTACTTCTCAATGTGTTCTCAGCTCCTCTCTCTTCCCCATCTCCTAGTTCTCTCTTTTCTAGTCAATCTCCATCTCTCTGTCTCTCTGGTGTTTAATTTGAATGTTGATCTAGGGGTGACAGGGTTAGGCTGAGTGGCAGTATTTCTGGGGGGATGGTGCAGATAGGACCCAAGGAAGCTGGTCAGGGATTAGCCAGGAGTGAAGTGTTCCCTGGTGGCTGTGGGACCCCTGGCGCAGGGATGTGGGGATATGTATGTAACCGCCCGATGGGGCTGGTCAGCTGCACAGCACCCCAGAGCGCCTTCCCCAGAACCGGCAGTTTTCATCTGCTAATCAGAAGCAGACTTAAGCTGCCGGGTATGCCTCAGCCCGGCGCCCCCTTTCTCGGAAATCCCCCAATCTGGAAACTATTAAATTCAGACTGCTTGAAATATAGCCCTTTAATATCTCAGGCTGCCCATTCTGGTGAGGGTGCAGGGTGTTGCTCTGAGTACTCAGGGAATGGCACAGTAAAAGAAAATAATTGGGGAGCCCAGTCCCTGTGCATCTCCCCCGATCGCATCACCTTACAGGATTGGTGAGGCACTTGCAGGGACCAGCCCCTTCCCCATCATTTGAATCTCCTACTCCCTCTTTCTATTAAATACTCCAATTCTGGGGGCTGGAGGAAGGTAGGAAGGGGTGAGCATTTTGTTTGGATAATATTTTGAGGGGGGACAATCAAAGGTCACAAACAGGGCTTGGTTTTCCCAGTCGCTGAAGCAGCCTCTCCTCTTTCCCGCTTAAGAGACCTCCCCAATTCCAGAAGCGATTGTTTTCTTGGTCCTTTTGAAAGATGCTTTGCCTGTAGTTTTCTCTCTTTTCTCGCCTCCTCACTCCTCCCCTTGGCCATGTTGCTGCTGTGGGAGCCTGGCCTCGGTTCCACACCGGGAGGAGGAAGGGACACCCGTCTCCCTCTGTCCCGTCCTGACCGCCGGGTCTCAGGCTTCTCTCCCAGCCCGAGCTCAGCGGCGTTTCCGGGCCTCCACCCCGCCCCTGCTCCAAGGCCCTGTCGCCTCCCCTCGTCCGTCCGTCAGCGCGGCCTGCTTCCTGCAGCCGCTGGAGCCGGCCTTACTCAGGGCAGGAAGGAGGGCCCTGACCAGAGCGTGGGATCCAGAGCAGGCCCACCCGGCCCAGACCACTGTTCAGTACCAGCTCAGACTACAGCCTGCAGGTCAGGATTGGATTCGATTTTTATTTTTTGCAATTTGTGAATTCAAACCACAACAACACAGCACACATCTGGGGAAAGAAACGAACGCTGGGGTTGGGGGGGAAAGGGGCTAGGAAACGCTCCCCTGCCCTAATCTTCCCCTCCCATCTCTCCTCTGCTCCTTTGTCAGAATCACAAAACCCTAAAGGATGTTCCACTTGGAAAGGCAGAGGATAGGTACATTTCCGCGGCCCCGAAATGCCACTTTTATGGCGCTGTTTGTCTCCCTGTGCTGGATTCTGAATGGGGCCGAACAAAACAGCAGCGCGGAGCTGGCTAGACGTCTGGGCTTAATTGTTTTATGGTTTAAATAAGGTGGACACTCTTTCCTTTGAAATCGGATTATAGGAATGTTTTGTCTATGGCCCACGGAGAACAGGACCTCACTGGCTGGGGGGGAGAGGTGGAGAGAGCGCGCGTGAGAGAGAGGGATGGGCTACAAACCAGGGGGCAAACAGCCGGGAGAAGTCAGAGTCCCACCCCAAAGTCCTGCAGGCGGCGGCGGAATAGGCAGTGCGGAGCCGGCAGCAGGGTAAGAGGAGCGAGGAGTTTAGGGTACGCCCCGCGGGCAGGCGGTCGCGGGAGCTTCGGGGCGTGCATCTGCGTGCGCGGAGGTGTTGCGAGGCCAGAAATGCGCCTGAATGCGGGGGAAATCGTGGCAGTTCCTTTGCAGTGTCTCTTAATAAGGGAAGGGAGGTGACAAAAAGAAAATAGTGTGAAATCTTTGACGAGGTTTATTTCGAGAATTTAGAAAACAAAAGAACATTGGTCCGGGGGAAAATCCCTTCTGGGGACCCCTCGCGCGCGCACCCATTTGGAAATTCCTTCTTCCCACTTCCCACCTTTGGGCCAAGCCTGGGGACCTGCTTGCTCTAGCTGTTGGCCTTTTCCCGGCCGGACTGCATTGGAGCAAGTGGACGCGAGGTGGCGCTGTTGCTCAACGTTAGAGGCGGCGGCGGTGCCCCCGGCCGGCCTGGCCGCGCTGACATTTGAGGCCCGACCCCGAGGAGCAGCGACGAGAAGGCCCCGCACCCCGGCCCAGCCCGGCCCCTCTGGCTCTGAGCAAATCAATCGTCTCACCTGCGAGGTGTAAATAAATCGCGAGTGGCGGCGGGAGATGGGCCCTCGCTCTGGCAGCAGACTCGGGAGGCTCAGGAGGGCGGGCGTCGAAAATAATCGTTTTGCGGAGGAGATAAGCATGAAGCAGGCAGCGCGTAATTAACACGAAAAGGCAGAATGACCCGGACAAACGAACATAAATCCGTGGTACCTAGGAGGGCGGTGCAGGCCTCGGGGCGAGGGACAGAGACGTCCCAGCAAGGATGGCTTCTTGCGGTTCCTTTATTTCCAGGCTCCGGGAGCGAAATCAACAAGAAACGTGTAAAAGAAAAAACAATCAAGTGAACGAAAGAAAGAGAAGGCGAGGGACACCACCCCCAAAGGGAAAACCAAGTCCAACCAGGGGTTTCGGGACTGAGGGGCTCTCAGAGCAGGCGGTGCTGGTGGCACACTCGGGACAGTCGCATTCCAAGACACAAAGGCCCAGAAGAATAGCTCTGTGGCAGGGTTTTCGCTGGACCATAAAATGTCGAGATACCCCCCACCCCCTAAAAGATAAGGCGCAGGCCCCAGAGTGGATCCCTCCTGCCCAGCCTCCTTTTTCCAGGAGGGGAAGGGAAAGCATTTATGACAGTCCCCAGTGACCTAGATGCTGGGAGCCCAGAGTCTGTCTCTCCTTCTGCTTAGTACCCGCAGAACAGGCTCAGAGAAGGCAGGGCTGGAGCCAAGTCGGGAGCATGCTCTGGTAGTGGAGGAGAACTGTGTCATGCCTTCCACTGTCCTGGACCCTGGGGAGGACTGCAGCCCTGGCACAGCCCTCCGCTGACCCTCCCCTCCTGCTGCTCCAGGGCCAGAGTACTGGGTGTCGCAGAGTCTGGTAGGTCCCTAACTCAGATTGAGGTGGGTTCTTCCCAAATTCAGGGGATCCTACAAGCCTTCTCTGGCTGGCAGCACCAGTGACTCTCCAGTGGGAATTTGGCTGAGAGTGGCTATTTCCCCAGCAATATTTAGTTAATAGAGAGAGGGAGGGTCTCATTCTCTCTACACCATCCTCCCAGCACTTTCATTTCTTCCTCCATCCCCAGAGCTGGGCTCTGGATAGGGAAGAAAAAGATCTGGTTTTCTAACTGCTTCCTTTCCGCGTCCAACCCTGAAACCCCAGGATGTGGAAAGAAAAGAGGTAGCACATTTTTGTTTTCATGATGCAAAGAGCTAAATGTGTGTGTATGTTTATCAGGTCTTGTTTTCATATGTGCATAGATGTGCACGTGTGTGCACAGTGTCTGTGAGGTGACAGGGGTACTTCCTGGCATGCACGATAGTTTAGTGAGCATGCATTTGATGTTTTGGGGGGTGAAAGGTAGCACATACAGTACGTGTGTATCCCGAGTGTGTCCCCGTGTTGCCTGTGTGTAACAACCTCACACACTGTGGAGGAGGAGAACCAGAAAAATCATTCTTATTCATCTTCTTCATTCATCTGCACACAGCACACATGGCCACAGCTCTCTGACTTTCTCCCTTTTCTCTCTGTGTTAAGTCCACATAACTGTAGACATTTATGGCCAGAGAAAGGTGCTGATGGAATAAGGTTCTTTTATCCATTAGAATTAACTTGAATTTACCCAGCCTTGGGGATGGGGTAAAAAAGCCCAGAGAAGTGTGGGTAAATATTTAAAGAGTGTCTGTTGACGGTTCCCATCCACATCCTGGCCTGGGCAGCCTGCCTGGGGAAGTGGGGGGTGCAGTGAAGCCAGTGGGACACTATAGTCCCCGAACTGGCATTTCCTATGGGGTTAGGGTATGTGGGGACAAGGAAGAGGCCTGCTCTATTCTCCCCCAACCCAGATGCAAGTAGTCTCCTGAGAAGAAAGCTCCTGGATCAGGCCAGCCAGAAGCCAGGGACCCACCAGCTGCCCTCTCCTTCTCTGTCTCCACAAGCAGCTTTGCTCTCAGAGCCTCCAGGCAAGCTCGTGACATGGCTTGGGCTTCCTGCCTCAGACAGGAGCTGGTGTCTGAAGGGGCAGTGCAGCCCTAACTGGGTATATGGGGTGCCCCCTGCCCTCTCCATTACCCACAGCAGGCAGGCAAGAGATTCTCAAGGATCTAGGAAAGAAAGGGTAGCTTTCAACCCTGGGGAGGGGCAAGAGACATAGAGGGCTCTGATGCGTGAAGTGTTTGGGGCATATCATGTGCTTGTTCCTCCTCAGAGTCCCCAGCCTTAAGGACCCCCTGGGGAGCCCACCTTTGGGGGTTAGGGGACCTGCTCTCTCTTGTTGGCCTTCAACCACCTCGGGGGTCTTATACCTGTTGAGGTAACCTGAGTTGACCTGTTGGCTCAGGTATCTCTCTTTCTCTAAGAGGAAGGAAACGAGAAGGGGGGAGAGGCACCTTCAAATCTGAATGCGCACCTTGGAAAAGCTGGCCCTAGCCATTAGCTGGGGTTGGCTCACCCCCCCCCCAACACACACATATACCACACCCCCATCCCTCCCCCTTCCTCCCCTCCCCTTGTTCCAGGTCCCCCCCAGCCCTGAACCCCTCAACCCCCACCCCCCCCCGCCCTCCATCCCTTCCTTCCTTCCTTCTCCCTCTCTCTCTCCCTCTCTCTCTCTCTCTCTCTCTCTCTCTCTCTCTCTCTCACTCTCTCGCCTGTCTTCATGTCGTGGATTGATGAACGCGAATCGCGTGTAAGCGCCGCCACCGCCGGGAGTCTGAGGAATTCGCCTGGGCTGTTAAAGGAAAGAGCTAAGTGCGAGAGCGCGAGCTCTACCTACCGACAGTGAAGAGAGCCGCCGCCACCGCCGCCGCCCGCTCGCCCGCCGCCGCCCGCGCCCAGCCCGGGAGCTGCGCCGCCCCGCCGGCCGCCGGCACCCAGGCGCCCCCCACCTGCCCAGCCCGGCCCGCCGCCCCGGGAAGCCGGCCGGCCTGGGGTTCGCTCCCGGGGGGAGGGCAGTTTCGGGGGTCCCGGGCGGGGGAGTCGGGAGCCAGAGGGGAGGGGGCGGCGGGTTTTCATGTGCCCAGCATGAGCTCCTACTTCGTCAACCCCCTGTTCTCCAAGTACAAAGGCGGCGAGTCCCTGGAGCCGGCCTATTACGACTGCCGCTTCCCGCAGAGCGTGGGCCGGAGCCATGCGCTGGTGTACGGGCCCGGCGGCTCGGCGCCCGGCTTCCAGCACGCCTCGCACCACGTCCAAGACTTCTTCCACCACGGCACCTCGGGCATCTCCAACTCGGGCTACCAGCAGAACCCGTGCTCGCTGAGCTGCCACGGAGACGCCTCCAAATTCTATGGCTACGAGGCGCTCCCCAGACAGTCCCTTTATGGGGCTCAGCAAGAGGCGAGCGTGGTGCAATATCCCGACTGTAAATCCTCCGCCAACACTAACAGTAGCGAAGGACAAGGCCACTTAAATCAAAACTCGTCTCCCAGCCTCATGTTTCCATGGATGAGACCCCACGGTGAGAAGCCTTTTCTCTTTCCCCCTTGGTCTCCCGCGCTCCGGGGTCTTCCCCCCCTCCCTTGCCTCCTTTTTGTCTGCCCTCGCTTTCCCTCCTGGCTTGGGGATCTCTCCAGCCCCACCCCCGGGCCTGAGTGGGTTTCTGGAGGTTGGGAGGTTGCGCTGGGGGTGGGGCACGGGGCTTGCCTGGGAGATTTGGGGGATTGGGGTGAAGGTGGGGGAAAGGTGGTGTCTGGGTGCAAAGGGTTAAAAAAATCGTTTCTCCACCTCTGTCAGTCAGCCTGTCTGTCTGTCTCTGTCTCTCTCTATCTCTCCCTCTCACTATCTCTAGTCAAAGTTGGGGAGGTGGCTGGGAAGGGCCCGAGGACTCTGAGGTTATCAGCCTTTGGAGAAAGCCAGTTTCTCCATAAGGCAGAGAGCCTCAGTCCAGGGCAGTGGCCAGGCTGTCTTGGGGCCAAAGGAGACCCCTGCTTCCTTCCCCTTGCTGGGCCAGAGGGTGGCGGGACCCCCAAGGACAGGTGCTCTGGCTCTCTGGGGTACCCACCGCCTCCTCTCAGAGAACTAGACTTAGGGCCACTACCCCAACTTTGCTTTACTTCCTTCAGTTGGAGAGAAGAGAGGAGAAAAAAGAGGCAGGAAAGGAGGGAGGCCATGCAGATTAGAGGGCTCTGAGGTCCAGAGAACCCTTGCCAAGCTGCCCGCAATCAAAGGCTTGTGGGGTCTTCCCCCTGAGACCCTCAGGGCAGCTCAGGTCATGAGCCCCTCCAAGGGTGGCCCCTCATAACCCAATTTCGAAGTAAAAGGGGAAGCAAGAAAGTGACAAGTTCCAGCGGGGATGGCCCGTGATTTATTTGCTGGTCTCCAGTTAGCAATCAGGCCAAGCACTGATACATTCTAGGAGATCAATTATTTTTCTTCCTGGCAAAGCATTAGGTAGAGAGGTCCGAGGAGGGGCAGTGAGCAGAGACCCTCTTCTTCACCCCCACCCTTTTGCCTTCCTTTTGGAAACAGACTCTGTCCCCAGCCCTGCTCACCCAATGCCCCTCTGCACTTGTAAACAAAGCTGCAAGAGCCAGTTTCCTGGGACTTCAGGCCTGGGGGGAGGTACTCTGCAGTGCTACCCTGGCCCCTGCCAGCCCCCAGTTTCCAGGCAGACCCCAGTCCCTGCCCCTACCCTCATCCTACCTCCCCAAGTGAAGCCAAGCCAAAACAAACCCTCAAACTTTCCTGCCCTTGCCTGCTTTTTGCTCTAGCCTTTTCTGCGGGAGGGAGGGAAACTGGGGAGACCAGAGGGGGTACTTCAGGGGAGGAAGACTGACAGAGGAAAGCTCAGCCCCCACCCGTACATAACCAGACTGGGGTTCTGTTCTGTCCAGCTCCGGGGCGGCGCAGCGGAAGGCAAACTTACAGCCGGTATCAGACCTTGGAACTAGAAAAGGAGTTTCTCTTTAATCCTTATTTGACACGAAAGCGCCGGATTGAAGTCTCTCACGCCCTGGGACTGACTGAGAGACAAGTGAAGATCTGGTTCCAGAACCGAAGGATGAAGTGGAAAAAGGAGAATAACAAGGATAAACTGCCGGGAGCCCGAGATGAGGAGAAGGTGGAGGAAGAAGGAAACGAGGAAGAGGAGAAAGAAGAGGAGGAAAAGGAAGAAAACAAGGACTGAGCAAAAAAGAGAGACACCCCCCCCCCCCTCGCCCTTAGCAACTCCCTTGAAGTTTCGTTTTATGGTAGCGGATAAATTGAGAAGTTTACGACTGTCATTTGCTTTTATAGAGAATAGAATGACACTCACAACTCTAACTACCTGTCAGATACTTGCAGCTCTGGTTTTATTACCTTTGGACTTCCCTCGATCTTTATTTGTCTGGGGGCTGGAGGGGGGAGATGGAGACACTACGAAAAGTTCCGAGTCTCTGTCTCAGTCTTTGCCCCAACACACACACTTGTCCCTCCCCCGACCCTTCCAAGTCCTGCCTGGATTTTAAGGTCTGAGAGAGACCTGGCCTCTTTGCCCCTTCTCCCAGCCCCTTCTTGCCACACTCCCACCTCCCTACTTCTCTGATAGTTATTTTAGAGGGGAGCCCCCCTCAAAATGTGGAAGAAGACTCGTGGCTTTGTTTTCATGCTAGGATTAGTGTATTAGATTTACTTTTTTATTTTCAAAGGAAAGAAAAAGTGAAGGAAGGAAGGAAAGGAAAGGGAAGATGTTTAAAGACATTTTTCAAATGATAGCAAGGAATATCCTCTCTCCTTCCCTGGGGCTCCCTGCTTAGACAGACCCCCTTGACTTTCTCTAGGAACCTGGTGGAAACCTGAAGGAGATGGGGGTCTCCCCCTCCCCCCTCCCTTTCCACAGGGTAGATAGAAGCCTGTAGTCACCGCTAAGATCCTACCTAGCCATCCCATGGTCACTCGGGCCCATGCCTTCCCCCACTTCGCTGTCTGATTTCTGTTGTTGGGCCCACATTCCTCTGAGCTGCATCAGTGTTAGCGCTCAGAAACCACCATAATCATGAAAATAATAATGATGATAGTAATAATAATACTGATAATAAATCTTTAACATACTACCTAAAGGGAACCTGCAATAATCTTAAAAACACAAAAAAAGAGAGAAATTTTTAAAAATCCTGATACAGGAGAAAAAAAGAGAAAAAATTAAAATGAAAAAAAAAGAAGAAAGAAACTTCCAACATATTTTATCACTACCTATAGAGAGAAATCCTGCTTTGAGAGTATTTGTAATGCGGTTTTGTTGTCGTTTGTTGCTGCTTATTTCACTAAGAAAAACCCAACAACTGAGACTGCCTAGCCCGCCGGTCCTGTGCGCTTTTATTGTGCTTCTAACCCCAGTAGAGTAGAACTAAATTGCACTGAATGTATAGTTAACTCTGTCTTGAATTCTCTGTTTATGCAATGTGCTCGAAAGAAAAAAAATGTTAAAAATATATCTATAATAATAATTTTGGTCATTTGTCTTTATGTCCAGCTATGAATGTAGATTTTGTGTCTCGGCAGCCCTGTTTCTGGTCCAAGTACTTTGTATTGTATACGTGAGTCATAATTAAAAAAAAGAGAAAAAATATTTGAGGCTGGAATGGCTGACTTGCTTTTTCCCCAATTCTCCTCCTGCCCATTCTCTAACACCTGTCCCCTCCTCATCCTTTTGCAACACTCTGGTGAAGGTCTCCTCCACTGATCTGACTTTGGTTAGAGGGAACTCATGTGGAGAGGAGCAGAGGAGTTGAGAGAGCAGGCTGGGCTGGGAGGGCAGGTGGAAGTGGGGAGGTGGAGAGGATGGGAAGAAGACCGGTATGCTCTTGGGAGAACCTTGGCTCCAAACAAATGGGTTTCTGAATGCCAGGATCCCAGTGGGAAGATAGCATCTTCCCTCCACTGATCCACTGTCTTCATCCTGGCCCTGGGCTGGGCCCAGACCCCAAATCTTCTCCCAGGCCCTTTTCGCAACTAGGCCTTTTTCTTCCAGGGTCTGGGGCTGAGGATGAGGTTGAGGCAATGGGGTTCCTTCTGATCTCCACACACCCCCAGGGCCAACCCTTGGTACACAGCACCCAGCACTACAACATGAACAGGGTGGAAACAAGGTGAGGCTCCAGGCAGCCTGGAGGGCTTGGCTGGAAGATTTCTTCCAGTCGGGGATGAGGGAGCTTAAGCTTGGGGGAGGGCAAAGAAGGGGAAGGTGAGTGAGCTGGTACACCAAACAGCCTGGGCCCACATTCTGGAATTCAAATTTGGCCAGCCCAGAGCCATCACTGTCACCCAGCCCGCTTGCACCCACTCCAGCCTCTGTTCTGGCTGTTTCAAGCCCACTCCCAGTTTCACCTTGGCAGTTCCTGCCCTGCCCTCATAATTTGGGTCATTGGCCTGGGGCAGGGTGGACCTGCTGAGTGGACAGTTCCCCACCCCAGCCACAGCAGGGTAAGGACAATCTTCACTGAATTCCTCATTCTCCAAAATAAACGGTCAAAGGCTAAGGGATTCTGGGGGCAAGGGGTCTCTCATTCCTCCCTGGAGGGTCCTAGTCAGAGAAATCTGTTTATGCCTGTAAGATTCTGGCAAATAATCCCAAATTCCAAAGATACAAGTCGTCTGATTCAGTCGAGAGGGGGGAAAGAGGAGGGGATGTGATCTGGTCTTAAAAACCAGATCCCCAAAGAGTGAAATATTTTTGAGACCAGATCTCTCTCTCTCTCCCCTGGCCAATGATTTCCCCAGACTTAGGCCCAGACAGACCCTTGTTTTGTGTAATTTCACCCGCGTCTGGGTCCCTGGCTCCCACGCAAAGTGGTCCTGAATACAGGATTGGATCAGGCGTCGTTAACGGGGGACTCCTGCAGCCCGAGAGAGGCTGCGGATTGGAAGCGCAGGCGGCGGGCAGCCGGGAACAGATTTGAGCAGCTCTGGGGGAAGTCTTTCGGAACCTGGGGTCCCTGCTGCCAGCCGCGGGGCCAGCCAGGTAACCCCTTTGCTGCGGTAAACACCGGCTACCCGCTGGGGAGACCCGAAAAGAGAGCATTTCGCTCCGACCGCAGGCCTTCCCATGGGCGTCCAGACTCAGCGGCCGAGGGCCGTTTCATTTTTAAATGTGGAATTATGATTGCTACTAATAAAAATCGCTGGCTCAGTAGCCGAATGGGTTGACCGTGCACTAACTGGCTTCGAAGGACCTCGCCGAATTTTCCCCATGCCAAATGTCCCATTCATCCCTGGCCCTGCTCAGCCATGCCCGTGGCCCCAAGCCCGGCGTCGGAGGGCGGGGTGCGTCTGGCGCCCGGCAACGCTTGAGATGCTAAGCCTCGGGTGGGCCAGACCAAGAGAGCTCCAGCCACCCCCTCTTGCAGCATCCGCCCCCCCACCCCGGTGCCCACCGCCTCTCTTTTCTCGTTTGGAGAGAAAAGGAGGCAAAACCCATTTTATGGGGGAACTTAATTGCGAGCGGGATGCGCTCTCTTTAGAAACGCGTCCTCCCAAATGCTCCCGCCGTCCCATTACCGGAATGGGGACCATTCGACTGCAGCAGATAGGACTTTCTCCTATTCTTTACTTTTTTATTAGCCAATCAAAGTGGCTTCCGAAAGCTATTTGTGATTTGTGAAAAATAGTATCTTTCAAAATGCTGAGTTAAAGCATCTCGCTCATTTCGCCCTGAATTTATTATTCTAATCTCAACCGTAGAGACGGGATAATGCAGCTATTAAGTTGGGGGGCAAATTCGTTTCTCTGAAATTTTTTTTTTTTAATTCTCGGCATTTTCTCTCCCTCCCCACTTTACTGCAGAGGCAACGGAGTTGGGGGCCTGCGGGGGATCTCGGGGGGTGAGGGAGGTAGTGAGTGCCCTAAAGGGCTCCTTGGGGGACCCTGGGGTGGGAGAATGGACTGGCCTCCTCAGCCTCATCTTTCCTAAATGAGATGCCCTGTAGCTGCGAGCCGGCTGGAGAGTTACCCCGCCCCACTTAGAGCGAACCCAGGACAGGTTGTGCCACAGACTAGAAGTAAAATTTCCGGTGAACTGCCCGCAGCGCTGTCCCATTCTCCCCTCGACCCATTGTGAAAAGCTGGGCCAGAGCTTCCTTGTCGTAATTTTTAACTACCTGTTATAAAATTTATGGGTGGGTTTGTAAAAGAAACGAGGTCCCTACATCCGGCTGAGGGAACTGCTTCTCTTACCGTGAAGGAAGTTTGGGGAGGGCATGAGGGACCCCCTGTTGGTTGGGGTGGGGCACCCAGCCATGGAAGTCCCCATGCCAGCTTGATTCAGGACCAAGGGAAGAGCCTTTGGGCCTTCAAATCTCCAGCTGGTGGGGAGAGTGGCTGGGTTATGACTGGCTGGCAAATAATCTCTATGGGCGAATTTATTCTGGGCTCCCCACACTGGGCTCATTGTCAAAATTAGGGGTCTGGAGAAAGGTGGGGGTGGGTAGCGCCTCAGAGTTTAGCATGGAAGGTGCAACTTAGAGAAGAATAGGTTCTTTCTTCAGGGCTTCCAAGGTGTGTCCCAGCTGCCCGGACATTGGAATTTTTCTGAAAAAGGCAGGCGGGTGTGGGCCACCTGACAAGACAGAAAAGCTTCCCACCACCTTGCACCCAAAGAAAAAGAAGTGGGAACCAAGATCTTGGGTCTTAATTTGATTTTTAATTCTAAAATGATTAGAAGTAAGCTGCCATCTGAACCTAGGAATTGAGGAGACCTGACACTAGGGATGGTCTGGGGGGATGTCATTTTCTCTGAGAAAGGAACCTGGGGATGAGGCGAGCTTTGGGGGTTCTGGAGGTTGGCCCCCATTCTCACCCCTCCTGCGGTCTCTGCAGGACTGCCCAGGGCAGGTCTAAACCCTCTCTGCTCTTCAGACCACGGCCAGGTCAGGCTTGGCGATGACGCTTCCAGCTTCCAGCGGCCTGCCCCTCCCATTTCCATCTGGGCTGGAGTTGGGGACTGCCAGGACGGGACACCCCTTGGGAAGAATGCCGTTCTCTTCCTAGAAAAAAATGGTAGCGGTAGGGAGCGCATCCCTTCTCAGTCCCCTCACGCTGCTGGCCGTCACTGCCCCAATTGTCATAAACCTTTGCAAAGCTTTGGTTTCCCCAGGTTAAACCTTAATACACCATTTATTAAGGAAAATATGTAAAAATTCTGCATGGCAAAGGGAGGCAGCCGACTCCGTGCCCGAATCTTTCCTTCTCTCCTCTCGTGTCCCCCTTTTGCCCTTTCGGAGCTGACCAGGAGCAGCCCGCCCGTGGGGAGTGGGCGGTGGGTGGGGGTGGGGTGGGGGGTCGGGGGATGCTCCCTCTCCAAGAGAATTGGGTAAACATGGCGACCGCGGCGCCCATTTGCACACGCTACACAAATGCATCGCATTCCCGGTTGTTTGCAGAAAATTTACAGCTGAGTAATAAAAGTTTACGATCGACTCACAAGTTGGATTGGCCACAAGAAGTCATGTGGATTCCATCCATGAACGTGAACTTTTTATTGTGGTTTGTCCGTTCGGAGCGCTCCGCAGAACAGTCCTCCCTGTAAGAGCCTAACCATTGCCAGGGAAACCTGCGCTGGGCGCTCCCTTCATTACGAGTATTTTTTTTTATTAATCTGATTAATAATTATTTTCTCCCCTCATTTAATTTTTTCCTCCCAGATGGAATTGCCGGAAGCTGGGAGCACCTAGGGAGGGGGGATGGGGGAGCGGCAGGAGTAGAGGGCACCCCTCTCTCCCTTCTCGACCCTCTAGCCCCCCAAGGGGCAGGAGGAATGCGGGAGCAGGAGTTGAGACAGGGAGCTGCATATGCCTCCGCCCCTCCCCTCTCCCAGGCTCTCCCTCCTGCCCCCTTCTCGCAACTCTCCTTAATTTTATTTGGCTTTTTGAATATTGGGACTATTTTTTTTATTTTTAAATTTCTATAAAGTACATAAATGTATGTGGAGCTGAGACAGGCTCGGCAGCGGCACAGAATGAGGGAAGACAAGAAAGACAGTGGGAGAGAGAGAGGCAGAGAGAGAGGGAGAGGGAGAGTGACAGCAGCGCCCGGTAAGTGTTTCCTTATTGGTTCAAATATGTAACTAATGGTCCGTAGCTGGGTGGCGGTTTCAAGATAAGGACAGCAGCGGCTTGTCTTGGTTAGAGAGGAGAGGGGGCTGGCGAGAGGGTGGGCGCGTGGGCAATTATGGGGAGGAAAATGGGGGGAGGATAGCAGAAACTAGGTTAAACTAGAATATAGTAGTGGGGGAAGTGTGTTGTTCCTATGTCACTGTGTGCTGAAGTTGGGGGTCGGGGGGCCAGAGGACTGCGCCAGTGGGGCTCAAGGCCAGTAGTGCGCCGACCATGTATGTCCTTACCTGTTATAATGGATCTGCGGCCTCTTGGCTAATGGGACTGGGACAGAGGTGGCCCGGGAGCTCAGACTTCAGGGCAGGAGAGAGAACTTGTAGGTTGTAACCATTGCCCCCAGAGCAAAGTCAGCCCCCCAACCCCCAAACAAACTTTCCAGCGCCCCCTCCCTGCTCCGCAGCCTCCTCCCTACCGGAGAGCGCGACCGCTAGAGCTCACACATGCGCAGTGCTGGCCCAGGGCCGAGCCGCGGAGCAGGAAGAGCGCGCAGCTAGGCGGGCGGCGGGGCCTGTTAATTGGCAATTAGGGGGGAGGCTGGTGGCTGGTGCGCGTCAGCGGAGGGGAGAGCGTCCGCCCACCCCCTGCTCCCACCCCTACTCGAGCGGATGGAAAGATGGGAGGTGCCCTGCGCTGCGGGTGGATGAGTGGGGGTGGGGGACTCGGTACTCAAAAGCCATCTTGTGCTTGGAAAAAGGGGGCCAATCTGCCTTCTCTCTCTTCCTGCGCGTCGCCTTCCACCCCCAACCGCGGCCACCCCACCCAGGGTACCCACTGGGCTGCTTCTCCCGCCTCGCCTGGCTGCTCTGGTCTGGGATCTGCCCTGTCTGGAGCGGAGGTGGGAATTGGGGAGGCCCCAGGCTGGGTGGGGATAGGCCCAGGCCTCACTGGCGGGGCCTCCTGGGTGAGCGGAGGCAGTGAGGACTTAAGGCGCGGCCGGTTTAAGGGATAGGGACGTCAGAATTGGGCGGCCCAGAGGGTCCTGGGCGCTCGGGATCTTCCTAATAATTGGTGCTAATGGCGTGTTGTATAGTCTTAACCCAACACATATGGTTTCATAACACAGTGGCTTAATTTCTTCCAAATGTACGTGGCCCTGAATGTGTTGCAGCTTGATATATGACCCCGCCCTGCTCCCTGGCCTGGGTCCGAGGCGGCCCCTATATATATGTGAGCTTCTGTTTATAAAAGGCGATGCACACAGAATTGCTTACACACCCAGGCAGACACACCCCAGAAGAGGGGAGGGGCGCACATTCCTGGAGAGGTCCGAGAGTCTGGGGGCCAGACTCACCTTCAATCCAGGCCAAGAGCACCCCCCGCATCCTCTCCCAACGGCGCGACTTGGCTTCTCCAAACCCGAGTGGGGGAGGGGATCGCTCCCTGATTTCCTGTTTAAACCCCCACCGGTCGCCTAGGGGGTGCGGGGGGAATAGCCTACTTTTATCAAATTCTTAAAAATATAGTTCGATTGCATTCAAATCAAACCCCTTGGGCTGGAGTTGAGGGTGAATCTTCCCTCCCCTCCCCCCATAATCCCCTTCCCTTCCTCTCCTGCCCCCCCAAAATTCCCCTTTCGCAGCCGACATAAAGGCCTCTGAGGTATTCTCCCTGGGGAAGAAATGGCATTTTCTCTCCCCCTCCCCCCCCCAATAGGACTTGTGTGTGTCGGCAGAGGCGTCTGCCGAGGGGCTAATTTCGCGTTCCTTGTTTACGATCGAGAAAAGCGCTTGGCTCTCCCCAAATGGGCCCAGCCTGCCGCCTGCTCCGGCTGCGGCGCGCTCTCCCGCCGCTCTGGCCGGGCCCAGGGGCTGACGCCCCGGGGAGCCAGGCCGCAGCGGCCGAGACCCCGAGTCCCTGCGCCCTGCAAAGGGCAAGGGGAGTACAGTGGGCCAGTGGAGGAGCCCCGGAGGCCTGAAAATGGGAGCCTTTCTCCTGGCGTACTATGGGAATCGCGGATCGGTGAGGCCTCTGTTTCTCTCTTTCGCCTGTATTTTGTCTGCCCCCGCCCCTGCAGATGGCCCCACTGACTTGGGGAGGGGGGCGGCATAAGTCTCCTTTGTTCGTGCAAGGAAGACAACAGTTTCCGGAAAAGGCCACTGAGGCCAGTGGGGATTCACCTGGAATACTAGAGGGGCCCCCTCCCTTTGGAGGGGTGGGCCTGGGCAAGGCTGGGGTGTTTCTCTGGGACTACCAGGATCTAACCTATTGTGGTTGGTGAGATTTCAGTACTAGGGTTCCTGGTTGTCTGGTTGAAAAGCATCATCCTGAAATGTCCTTATATAATATTTTAATGAATTGATTTTCTGTCCCTTCCTGGCTAGAGTCTCGCAGGCCCCCACTCGTTTCACCCCTAGAATCTTCCTCATGAGACAGAGGGATGCAGAGAAAGCATTGCAGTGGTGACTGGCCCTGATTTTCCATTTTCTAGTCTGGCCAGGGGAAAAACCCAGCCCCAAATACCAGCCCCTTCCCTCCTTACTTTCGATTTTCCTTCCCTTCTCTCTCTCCCTTGCTGCTGCTCAAACAGAAGCAAAAAAGGGGCCACCAGTGGTAACCCTCAGCCTCCTTGTAGACCAAATTCCCTGTAGACGAGGTCCTTAGAGCAGGAGAGCACTGCTGTGATTATCTAATATTAGCCAGGGCGGCTGAGAATAGAAATCAGGCTCAAGGACTCTGCACACCCAGGACTAAAGATGGGCAGAAGCCCTGAATCTGTGGGTCAGGATCTGAGGACACTCCCTGGATCCCAGGGTGCCCAGCACTCCCTTCTGAGCCCACTCTTTGGGCACCACAGGCCTGCCCCTTATGGGGCTTTGTCAGTCTTGCCATGGGCTGTATTTCATGAGCCAGCTCTTAGCTAAGGAGAAATGGGCAAAGCAAACCCTTTCTCTCCCTGGTCTGACAGTTGTGATCCCCACGAAGAATACGGCCTTGTTTGGAGAAGGCAGTCTTGTTGGGTTGGCT
This sequence comes from Camelus bactrianus, assembly GCF_048773025.1. Taxonomy (NCBI): domain Eukaryota; kingdom Metazoa; phylum Chordata; class Mammalia; order Artiodactyla; family Camelidae; genus Camelus; species Camelus bactrianus. The sequence goes on along the minus strand of NC_133550.1, from coordinate 13,508,448 downwards.
GTTGTGTTCCAAAACCAGGCTTGATAGCTTTATACATTTATTATATACAGGCTCAAATGTACCGGCGCAGACTTACGCGTGAATATATATACAGACTCATATTTCCTCGGTGGTTAATTGTATATTGCCATGCCTATATTCGCTCAAACACCATTTTATGTGCGTGAGAAATTTTGTTAGCCCTCACTAGATGGGTGTGTGCTCAAGGAGGCACTGGGTGCCCGCTGTGCATGCTCTGCTGAAAATGTGTGTGTGCTGGAATCGGAGTATGCGGGATTCAGTCACCAAGGGATGCCACAAAAGCTTTCTCAGACCTGATTGCCTTTGCTGTCCAAGTAGCTGTCCAAGTAGCCAGGCTGGGGAAAGACTGACTCCCTTCTGCTTTCTCTCCACACCTCCTTGAAAACTTCCCCAATTCAGGACTGTTTAACCAGGGGAATGCAGTTGTGTTGACAGTGCGTACTGTGGGGCTCTTTCGTGGAGGAGGTAGGCCTGTGAGCAGTTCTGAGCAGTTGCTGGGCCCTGGGGCTTGAAGCCTTGCTGAGGTGGTGCAGGAGACTGGAGTGGTTAATAAGGTGGCCTCTGGGCAGTGGTCTGGGGTGGCTGCCGGTCAGGGTGTCTGGACAGGCCGGTGGAGAAGGAGAGCTAGAACCGGTAGGAGTGCGGTGACCATATATCTCCCGCCCCTGTTTGCCCGGCTCTCACCGGGCCCCAGCTTTGCCTGTGTCATCTGTGGGGCAGATTAGGGGTTCTCTAAGTTCCCCCAAATGCCCAGATCTGGTTACTGGTGGGACTTCATTTTAATCCTCTCCTTTACATAAGCCGGGAAGACGGCTGATGGGGAAGTGCCAGAGAAGAAGCTGGTTCTGGCCGCCTGTGGGCCTCGAGCACTGAGTGTGGGCTGGGGCTGGGAATTCCTAGCCTTTTTCGCTCTGGGACCACGGAAAGACAGAGCAGGGTGGGTATCAATGTCTGTGAAAACCCCAGTGAAAGAAAGTAAGGACAGGAGAGGAGCTGGCGGGGTTTTCCTCCACTCCCTAGGCAATCAGGTTCCTTGCAAGAATCTCCTGTCTAGACTTGCTGCGGGTGCCGAGGTGAGCAGCTTTCTCCCACCTTCTCTCTGCCGCGCACTGAAGGTGGCCTCGGGCTTTTGGGCTTCGGCCACCCCCCGGGTGCTGGGGTGACATTACCCACAAAGTGTGCCCCTCACCCGGCCCACGGCCTCTGCCACGTCGCTGCAGTTGCCCCTGTTTATTGTGTCTGTGAGTTGTTTACTTGTTTTGTCTGCTGCCACCCTGCGTCAGAAACCCGCCAAACCAGCAAACTCACCCAGAAGAACAAAGTGCAGCACTATCCTGAACTCCCTCCCCTTTCCGGCACCCTGCTCCCGCCATTACCTCCTCCCTTACTCTCTCTTTCCGAGGGGAGGAAGCAGAAATCGTCCTAAAATAGGGCAGCTGTTTATAGGGTGGGGGAATTATGGGGACACCATAAACCTCCCGGTGGTGGAGAGACAGAGCAGCCTTCCCCTTGCCTCTGGCTTTTCTTCCCTCCCCCTGGCAACTGCTTGGTTAAGGGGGCCACATTCATTGAAAAAGTTGAGTCCCCCTCACCCCACTCCTTTCTGCAGGAGGCTTTCCCTGAGACACAGGTTGTTGGGTTTTAAATCAGGATAATGTGGGTGGATTCATAAAGCTAGATAAAGAATGGCACTCTCCTCTCACTCTCCCTTCTCCTCAGCCCCCCAAAATAGCAGTGAATTTAAGCAAATCCTACAAAATTAAATTGCCCCTTCACTAAAGATCCTATAAATCTCCAATCCCGCCAGGTGTAGAGTCAGAGAGGCCGCTGATCGCCTCTAATTTTGCTCCTGGCTATCAAATCTAAAAGAGTATCATCAAAGTAAGTAATATTCTCCTTTCTGAAATTAATTCCCCCTCCCAATCTCTCTCCCTCTTTTCGCCAGCGCAGATTAAATGATTCTTTCAGATCTGCAAACAATAAAGGATAAAATTATTTACAGGGAAATGAGGATGATGTTTCATTGTTGGCTTATTGTTCCAGAACATAATAACATTTTATTTTCAAGTGGAAGAACTTAGACCAGAGGAAGAAAAAGGGGAATGGGGGGAAATAGTGAGGGGAGGCAAGGCACCCACACACCAAACTCGTGCTGTATATAACTTTTATGACATTTGTAATTTCCTCATGACAACTCACTGTGACGTCATAAATGCTGTGTTCTTGGGTTTTACAGTTCTCATAAACCTCCAAAGTGGGTCCAAGCAGTGCTAGGTGTGGAGGGATGTAAGAGAAGACAGGAACTTGGGGAATCCTTTAACCTCATTCTGGGGACCAAAAATATTCTGAATATTCTGGATTTTCATTTTCTCTTGGGCCAAGCAGGGCTACTTGCTTTGCCTCCCTAAAATGTCACTCAGGGTCTGAGTTCCCTCCCCATTCCCAATGGGGACTAGATACTGTGTCCTAAGGCTCTCTGTCTGCCCTCTCCAGAGCTGATATTCAGCTGCTTGGGATAGAGGTGAGAGGCTGGGGGTCCAGGCCCCAAAAGCCAGAAATGATTTCTTCCAGAGGGAGCCGCAAGGGGTTCAGGGCTGAGTGTGATGGGACAGAGATGCTTAAGATCTGTTTTACTTTTTAACCCTCAGCCAGAGAAGTGAGTTGAGAAGCCAAATGCTGGTGTGGTACGGGAGTCTGTGTCAGCTGATGGTAGCAGCATTAAGTGGAGTGGTGGTAAAGAAAGGTCAGGCAGAAATCTGGAAAGAGAGGGAGAGGAGAAAATATGACATGAGTTAGCAGAGCCCCTCCATGTACCTTTCTTCTCTGTTTAATTGCAAATAAAGCAAAAGCAGCTTGGGCAGCCTCACTACCTCTCAGCTCAAAAGAGGAGTCACCAGCCCAGGCCTCTGAGGTGTTTAGGGCAGTTCTCAGGAGCTTGACATGCCCCATCTGGCCTTTTCCTCCTCCCCGCCTCCCTGCTGACCCCCAACTCCATTCAGCTGGCCAGACTGGGCCCCGTCCCCAGAATATCAGCACCCCCAAATGGGATCCATTTCCAGGTTGGGTGTGTCAAATTTCACTTTTCTCCAAGTATCTCCATGCCTGAACTTTGAAAGGAGAAAGAGCCTTCTTTTTCGGAATGCAATGCGTCTATAGGGGGTGTGGGCTCAGACAACTTCCTCACCGTATCTGTGAGCAGCTGGGGGTTCCTTGGGTGAGCTATGCTTTGGTGTCCCCAGGCAGATCCAGTTCCCTGTGGTCAGGTTCTCTGGTGGACTAGGAGACTCTCTTTGCAATCCTTTTACTCTGGATTCTGTGGAGATCAAAGGAGCTCATACACAAAACAGTAGACATTTGGAGTAGGATTTATTTTTTAAATTTTTAAATAAAAAAAGTCCAATCATAAGCCAGTCGAGCCAACTGAGCAGTCACTCCAGAACAGCAAAGCCTTAACCAAACAGTGCAATTGTGAGGTGAGATGAACAATTATTGAAACTCAGCTTTCACTGCAAGAGGGATTTCAGCCCTCGCCCAGTGGCACAAAAGGGGCCGGTGGGTCAAGGGCTCCTCTCTGGCTCTGGAAATCGAGGATTGAGGGGGTAGGTTGGGCAGCTGCAGTGGCTTCCAGGCAGCCAGGCGCTCAGGCCGAACGCTGAGTCCTGCGGCTCCAGTGTCCGTGTTCCTGAGCAGCCTCCGGAGGCGCCGAGCTGTAGTTGGTGGCGCCGGCAGCCAGGAATGGAGTGTATCTGTGTTTGAGGCTTGGTGAATCAGACATCCGCGCAGAGTTGGGGGATCTGGGGAGAGAGAGAAGACTGGCAGAACACAAACTAAGCAGGACCTCTGGAGAAGACTGTCCCCAAATAAAAATTCCAGATCTCACCCCCACTGTCACTTTAGATACCCTTCGCCAAGAAAATAATATATTTCCCAGAGCAGAGTTGAAAGCAAATGCAGGCAAGGTGAGGCCTGCCCATGAACCCCTCCCAGGCCAGGGTCCAGTCCCAGCCACCCTCTCCCGGGTTCAGAGCTACACAGGCCCCCAAACCTGGCCTGGAGCGGAGCAAGGCTGGAGTAGGAGCCCTTCACTCGCCCTGGGAAACCTTCAAGTGGCCAGCCTCCAATGCAACCCTTAACTTTGGGGACTCCAGGCCAGTGACTGCCCCCTTCTCAGGCCCAGGGCGACTGCAGTATGTTCCTCTCCTATAATTAGTGCTCATGAAAAGCATGTGTTTTGGATGGGGAGGAGTGGAACGGTGACCGGCAACTTTCTCCCTTTATTCCTTTTCTGTGTTTTTTGAATTCTGTTTTCGAATCCACTAATTCCAGCTCCGAAAGCGAAAATCCGTTCTTGCCGCCAAACCCCTTCGGAATGCTTGATTCCCGAGGAGGCCGAAGGGGCAGAGCAACTCACAGACCTGTGGGCCTGATGGGGGTGGGGGGGTTTCTCTGAACCCTCTGATTTCTCTAGGCTTGTTTTATAGAAACAAAGAACAAGTTCTCCCCCCTCCTTCCCAGGACTTGTGCATATTTACAGAGCTCAACTGCAGTTTTAATAAAACATCTGTTCTTGCTTCTGCTGATGAGTTTCCATAATTGTTTTCAGACAAATTTAACAGGAAAATATAAATATATTTAGAAAAATCCAAGTCCCAGCTCTTCTCCCATAGACACTCGTTCTTTTGCAAAAAAAAAAAAAAAAGAAAAGAAAAAAAAAGAAAAAAAAAGAAAAGAAATAAAAAGAAAGAAAGAAATTAACATGAAATGAAAAAAGGAAAATAAAATCCAATGGAGGGAAGATCCGGCTCATCTGACCTGCTCTCCCCCCTTGGAGCGAATCCTTCTAGCAAATTTCTGCTGCATAATTAAAGATCTAACTGAAAGAAGGTGGCTTCTTTCCTCAGGAACGGAAGGTGATGGAGGGAGACTGTGCTGGAAATTAATTTTGCCAAAAGTCTTTAAGCAGTGGGGGAATTTATTTGTATTTCTGCTTCCCCTTCTCTCCCCCTTCCAGCATTTCTGCCTTTTTCCCCCAGCAGCTGGTTCCTGTTCATTATAAATCGGCGAGACCTTTCAGTCTCTGCCCTCTGTTTAGGGACGTAATAAAACACTTAACTTTCCGGGGCTGAGACTTACATTCTGCTCCTCAGGTCGCCCACCCCCGCGCCCACCGCCTTTAGGCCCCAAAGGAGACTCTTTCCAACTTTGGGGCCCCTTTCACCTCCAGACCTGGTTTAGGAGGGGCTCAAGGAAACCCAGGCATCCTGGTTGGGAAGCTGCAACACATGCTTCCCCAGAAGCCCTTTCTTGCTTCCAAGATCCTTCCTTCCCTTACCCACCCATAAAAGAGATTTAAAAATACATGGAAAATCAACACTCATTGAAAGCGAAACCTCATTAAGACATCCTATCTTCCATCATTCAATTTGTTGAACATTGCAACAATTTAATATCTTGAAGGAAATATCACTGACATGATTTATCCCTCCAGCAATCTCTCTCTGAAATGGGGGGGGGGTGATGAGGAGGGAGGGTATTTACTCTCTCTTCTGGCCTGTCCTGTGTGTTGCACAGCTACCCCTAGGGCAGAATTGAGGCTGGAAACTCTGAGAGCAGCTACTTGTGTCCAGGGGTGCACTGGCTAGTCCCTTAGCTCATCCCCCTGGGTCTCCACTCCCTCCCCAGTTCTCTCTCCCTCTTGCCCTCCAGGGGGCCTGGAGCCCCAGCCAGCTGTTGGAAACCTCTGTCCAGGCATGTCATGAATTCGAAGACAGCTGGATTCTAGAGCGAAAAGCAGCTCAAGCTGGTGCTGGTGTCTGTGTACCTGCCATGTCACCCCAAAATGAGACAACTCATCTCAGAATTTCTTTCTTAATTTCAAGAATCCTTCTCTAGACTTTCACTGTCTCCTTGGGGAGAGGAAAGTATGGTCCAAGAGGGGGAACCTTTATAATTACAGGGCGTTTTTCCTCTGCCTTTCTAAATACCAACAATTTCCCTCCTCTCTGAAGGATTAGGGCTGCATTTTGAAAAGCTAACACCAACTGTTTCACAGGAAGACTCTTCAATCCCATAACGAGGTTCATGCATTAACTAACATGTCTCCATCAGCTCCTACACACTGTCTGCTTTTGGGTTCGAAACTTTATTTTTCCCCCCTAGCGACACTCCAGGGAAGCCTTAACGTTACAGAAGATGAATAAACGAGTTTTTTCCCAGCGTAGTCCCGTTTATGGCTTTATTGCTACCCATTGATTACTCCGCTTTGTTACACAGAAGGAAAAGATCATAAAATCTGGCGACATCCGGGTTCTTGTTATAGCCAGTCCCCCCCCCCCCCAAAATGGTGAGGGGAAAATATGAGCTTCCACTGCTCCCTTTGCTTGTCCGACCACCCCACTCTTTGTCAACTCAAAGTATTTTCAGCCTATGTTACGATATCAAATTAAGTTTGGATTAATCAGGGGAAAAAAGCCCATCTGCACACCTTCCGCTGTTTCTGTTCGCCCATTGCGGCTCCCTCAGAAGCCTCGGACTCAGCTGCCTTTCCCTAACCTTCTCTTCCTTTTTCTCAGCCCCAAGGTGGGAAGAAAATAAGAGTAGGGGCTGCTGAGAGGCCCGGACCCCATCAGGTGTGGCTGGCCCTTGGGTGAGAGCTCCCCAGGAAAACTAGGCTAGAATCTCCAAGCCCCAGAGCTCAGGTCCAGGAACACCTCCCTTGGCAGGGCAGAGTCTGAGGGGGCAGGGGCTTCTGACCTGGGTGGGGGCTTGAGCCTGCAACATGCTCACTGTCCATCAGAGCCCCATCAGCCTTCTTTTTCTGGCTGGATCCTAGTGAATTACCCCAACCGGCCCTGGCTGGCTCCAAATCATAAATTCTCACCAACATAAACAGGAGTTGATGTGTCTAGAAAGACACTCAGAGTTTTCTTCTTTCCTTCTTCCTTCCTTTTCCTCTCTCTCCCACCTTTTACTTCTTTCTCTTCCTTGCCTATTGTATTTTTTTCCAATAAATTTTCCCTTTTAGGCAAAAATGCTGCAGGAGTTTCCCCAAAAAGAGGGTCCTGAGGAGGAGGTGGAGGGGGGCTAGGAGGAAGAAGCAGCAGCTCCTTTGCACACCTCACCTTCGCCACTGCACCCTGAAGTCTCGCCCTTCCCTTGTAAGACTTAGTAGCTCCCCACTTGCCCCCTACACCCCAGACTCTCAGACACACTCTCCTTCCTCTGAGCATCCTGTTTTATGCAACTTCTTTCTACTTTTGATTTTTAAAAAATTATTTGGAAAAAGATATACTGGTTTAGTGATGGGGACTCACACCATGAAGTGTCAAACCAGGATTTCCTGTAGGATTTCTGGGGATCCCCCTGAGCTGAGAGGGAGCTCCTCCTCCCATGGGGGAATCAGGATGTAATTTTAGAAGGGAGCATATATAAAAGATGAAATCAGATTGAACATACAGGGATTTCTCCAGCCCTGGCTCTGGTCACAGCACAGCAAAGTTAACTGGGGCTGAGAGATTTGCTGGGAGTGCAGCTCTCTTTTTCTGGGCCCCAAGGCCCTGCTCACGAACATTCACCCTTCCTTCACCTTCAAATCAGTTACCTTTCATATATATTTTAAAGAAATCCAAGTCTTACTTTCAAAGCACACACTTAGTCTCAACTAGGGAATCAACAGAAGCAGAAGCGATTTTTTTCCCCCTTCTTGACATCTGGCTTGCGATTGGCTGGAAGGGGGTCAGCTGACTTTGTCATTTTGTCTGTCCTGGATTGGAGCCGTCCCTATAACCATCTAGTTCCGAGTACAAACTGGAGACAGAAATAAATATTAAAGAAATCATAGCCCGACCAGGTAAAGGCAAAGGGATGAATTCCTACTTCACTAACCCTTCCTTATCCTGCCACCTCGCCGGGGGCCAGGACGTCCTCCCCAACGTCGCCCTCAATTCCACCGCCTATGATCCAGTGAGGCATTTCTCGACCTATGGAGCGGCCGTTGCCCAGAACCGGATCTACTCGACTCCCTTTTATTCGCCACAGGAGAATGTCGTGTTCAGTTCCAGCCGGGGGCCGTATGACTATGGATCTAATTCCTTTTACCAGGAGAAAGACATGCTCTCAAACTGCAGACAAAACACCTTAGGACATAACACACAGACCTCAATCGCTCAGGATTTTAGTTCTGAGCAGGGCAGGACTGCGCCCCAGGACCAGAAAGCCAGTATCCAGATTTACCCCTGGATGCAGAGAATGAATTCGCACAGTGGTGAGTTTTACAGCTCCGAGATATAAATTAAATAAACTGAACTGGCTTTATGACCGGCTTCCCTAGAAGAACGGGCGGAGAGAGTTTTTTATGGCCCCATAAAAACAATCACGCTCGTCTCCTCGCCGACGCCGAGACAGGGCCCCCTCTTCTGCCCCCTCTGCTCGCCTCCCGCTTGCTCGCAGGGGCCTGGCCCCCTCGGCCCCTGACAGATTGGAGGGCTCCAAGGCGAGCTGAGGGGGCAGGAACAGGGCAGGGGATGAGGGGAGGGGGTGGGGAGCCCCCCAAAGTCAGTCAGGCTGAGGAGAAGGAGGGGGAGAGGAGGGGACAGAGAAGTGGGGAGAAGTTTCCAAGGAGCTAGGGTGCTTGGGGAGATGGGGGAGCCAGTCGTTAAGAAATGGGGCCCTCATCCCCAGTGTTTGGGGCTTTTCAAAAATCAGCTATTATACTTACAGCTTTCTGCCTGGTTCTGCCACCCCCCTACACACCTCTCTTTGGGACACACCTACCAACCTATGGGGGGGGGGGACTGAATGAAGTTGGGATCCTGGCTGTACCCCCAGTGGGGGTGGGGACAGGACAGAGGGGAGAAGTCTGGAGCCTGAGGCGGCCTGTGAGTTGCTGGCCAAGTTAGGAGGGTCAGGGCTGTGCTAGGCTAAATCGTCTGCGGAGGATGCCTTGCTGATTGTTTTTAGTGTGTTTTGTGCCCGGATCTCTAGGGGTCGGCTATGGAGCGGACCGGAGGCGCGGTCGCCAGATCTACTCGCGGTACCAGACCCTGGAACTGGAGAAGGAATTTCACTTCAACCGCTACCTAACGCGGCGCCGGCGCATCGAGATCGCCAACGCGCTGTGCCTGACCGAGCGACAGATCAAAATCTGGTTCCAGAACCGCCGGATGAAGTGGAAAAAAGAGTCTAATCTCACGTCCACGCTCTCAGGGGGCGGTGGAGGGGCAGCGGCTGACAGCCTGGGCGGAAAAGAGGAAAAGCGGGAAGAGACAGAAGAGGAGAAGCAGAAAGAGTGACCAGGACTGTCCCTGCCACCCCTCTCCTGCTCCCTCGCTCCCCCCAGCTCCCTCCTAATCACACACTCTGTATTTATCACTGGCACAATTGATGTGTTTGGACTCCCCGAGACAAAATTAGGGCGTCAAATATGGACCTGAAAAGTCAACTTTGGACCCCCCTCCCTCACCGCACAAACTCTTTCACCAGGCGCCTCCTCCTCCTCGCTCCCGCTAGCTCGTTCTCGGCTTGTCTGCAGGCCCCTTCCCCCGCCCAGGCCTTGGGGCTCTCCCCAGAACCTCGCTTCAGACTCCACAGATCTTCCTCCAAACGAGGACTTGGCCTCCCACCCCTTCGGCGCCCCCCACCCCCGCCCCCGCGCAGAGAGCCGGCTCCCGGGGCCCGGGGGCCTCCGCTCCGGGGCCTCAGGGCCCGGCCTGGCCGCCGGGGAGGGCGGGAGGCCCAAGGAGGGCGCGTCGTGGCCCCACAGCAACCCCCAGGGCCTCCCCGCAGCCCCCGCCCGGCCCCTCTGCCCCAGCAAATGCCCAGCCCAGGCGAATTGTATTTAAAGAATCCTGGGGGTCATTATGGCATATTACAAACTGTGACCGTTTCTGTGTGAATATTTTTAGCTGTATTTGTGGTCTCTGTATTTATATTTATGTTTAGCACCGTCCGTGTTCCAATCCCACCTTAAAAAGAAAAAAAAAAAAAGAGGGAAAATTACAAAAAGAGAGGAAAAAAAGTGAATGACGTTTGTTTAGCCAGTAGGAGAAAAAAATAAATTAAAAAAATCCCCTCGTGTTACCCTCCTGTATAAATCCGACCTCTGGATCCGTTCTCGAATATTTAATAAAACTGATATTATTTTTAAATGTTTATATCGGGGTTTCTGTTACTTCGCTCGCCCGCCGGCCTCGGGGTGAAAGTTGGAGCAGGCTCCGAGCGCTCCCGCGTCTGCCCGCCGCCTGTGAGCCCCCAGCCCCCTGCACGCGCCTGGCCTGGCCTGGGCTCGGAGCCCTGCCTCCCGGTTCTCCCAGTGATCACGCTGGGGGGGGCTGGGAGGCCTCTCTGGGCTCCCCACGCAGAGCAACGCACTCACCCCGCAAAAAAGGCCGCATGGGGTTTCGTTGCGGGTAGAGGGGGAGCCCGGGTTGGTCGGATTGGCCTCCAGCGCCACACAGGCCTTTCTTCCTGTCTTTGGTAGTCTGGGGTCCTCGGCGGCTTCTGAACCCCGAGCCCCCAAAGGCCAGAAAGGACGCATCATCCAGGCTTCGGGTCACCCCCGCCCACTCCCCGGAGTGATGAGGGAGGCACTGGAGCGAGCGGGGCAGCCCCCGGCCCGCGCCAGGCCGACTCTTGCGAAACGTGGCGGAGGCGGAGAGCGAGGGGAAAGAGGAGACCGCGGGATCTGAGCCCTTCCGCAGGGATTGAGCGATTCAAGGACATCTCGGAAAAGAAAGCCTGGAAAGTGAGCTCTCGCCTGCTCTGGGACTCCTGACGTGGCCAGAACCAAATTCCTTCTTCCTTACAGCCCCAGCCCCAGTCTGGTTCCTTACTCTTTCTTCTTCCCCAAACTCGGCAGCTGAGGATCACAGCCAGACCCTAACCCTTCCCCAGCTCAGGCCTTCTTCCCTAACTCAGCCAGAGAAACCTGAGTGGACCTAAGGGGTGAGGTAGTGAGGGGGTCTCCCGGAGGGAAAAAATCCTCCAGTTTTCCAGACCTTCCAGATCCCCGCCAGCGCCCCCTCCAGCGCCTCCGCCAGCGGGGGGGCAGGAGGGGGGCTTCCCCTGGCAGGGGCGGAGATTTCCTGGGGAGAGGCAGGCAGGAAAGAATAAGACTTGGGGCTAGGGGAGGGGGTTCGGAAAGGGGCCGAAAGGCTGCGGAGCCCCTGGCCCCAGGCTGTGACGGTTGCCCAGGCGCTTGCCCTGCCCACCCCCATCTCCCCACCGCCAGCCAGGTCCTTTCGGCACCTCCAGATAGCTCAGAAATTGCTCTCCTGTGAACTTTCTGGACCCAAGTCCCTGAAAAACCTGGTCCAGAGGCCTTTTCCCCAAAGGGCACAAAACAGGCCTTTTTCTCTGCCCTGATCATGTAATATTTGTGGAGGCTTGAATTTTGCTTGCCCTCAATTAACATCTAGTTTCTAACCAAAATACCTGGCATAGGTACCACACCAGGGTCATACACAGGGATGCAAAGCAGTCCTCCAGCCCATTGTGTGTGGTTCTTTATTCATCCACCCACCCATATCCACACCCACACACAATTGAAAATGGTCTTGTTGCCAGTCTGGGATCCCTGGCATGATGAGGAGGTCTACTCATTTCTCCCTGGCTCCTCACCTCCAGGCTCATCCCAGAGTCCCAATTGCTCTTAGCCCCATGATCCCCCTGTCTAGTTCTGCCCACCCAGGACCCCTCCTCCTGGGCATCTCATCTGTCTGTCTCTAGATGCTGGGCTCACTTTCCCAGGATGACAGGCACCTCCTCAGCAGTAGCAGGGCCGTGGGGCCTCCAAGGAAAGGGTTCTCTACCCTTGCTTTAGAGAACCTGAGATAAGCTCCCCCCCTCTTACCTTAACCCTCTTCTCTCAACCATTTTTGAACATTGAAAGGCCCTGGGGCTTTTGGGCTATCTATTACCCCTAAACCCTCTGTGCATCCTAATGAAGCCTCATCTCTCCTTAAAATTAAATACAAATTAAAAGGCATTGGAGGAGTTTGTTGCAGCAACACCCAGCTTCTCCTCTACAGGGTAGAAAATCCAGCAGCCTGAAGGCCAGCTGGTGAGCCAAGCTGCAATTCCTCAAAGTAGGCACCAGGTGTCGCTGTGGGCTCGTTATCCCAGCTACCCCCCAATTCCAAGAACCATTTTTTTTTTTCTCCCCCTTCTCTCTTTCTCTCTCACTCCCTCTCCCCCTTGGTTGGGCTTTGCCAACATATCAAGATGCGTTTCGCCGGCTTCCATCACTAACCTCCCGGAGGTCATCAAGCCAAATTTATGAGTGGCCGCTCGAGTCACGTGACTCTATTTAAGGCTCCCTTATTTGGGAAGAGCGCATAGGATAAAGAAAGAGATATCTCCACCTATAAATTGTGCACTTTGGAGAACAAAAAACCCCTCAACTTCAAAGAGTCACAAATCACCCTTAATCAAAAAGGGTGCAGAAATTTTTTTTGGGCCCTCCCCGCCATGAGCTCCTACGTAGCCAATTCATTCTATAAGCAGAGCCCCAATATCCCTGCCTATAACATGCAAACTTGTGGGAACTATGGATCGGCCTCAGAGGTGCAGGCATCCAGGTACTGCTACGGCGGATTGGACTTAAGCATCACTTTCCCACCGCCTGCGCCTTCCAACTCTCTCCACGGGGTAGACATGGCTGCCAACCCCCGGGCTCACCCCGACCGCCCCGCCTGCAGCGCCGCGGCCGCTCCGGGACACGCTCTGGGCAGAGATGAAGCGGCTCCTCTGAACCCCGGGATGTACAGTCAGAAGGCGGCTCGCCCAGCGCTGGAGGAGCGAGCTAAGAGCAGTGGGGAGATCAAAGAGGAGCAGGCGCAGACAGGGCAGCCCGCCGGACTGAGCCAGCCACCGGCCCCGCCACAGATTTACCCGTGGATGACCAAACTGCACATGAGCCACGGTAAACTTTAGGACTTCATTTTGCGCGCTCGGGTCCGCCTGGGTTTTATAGGCCATGCGGGGCAAATAAAGAAAAAAAACCTGCGGCCATAAATTTTACGATCCAGGCATCAATGGCTCGTAAAACTGTCCACTAAAAGGCTTAGAGGCTGTGTGCGCCCAAATTTACGACGACATAATTGGATCATAGGAACAAAACGTGTATAAAAGGCAATATTCAATTTTTGGGGGAGAGGGAGGGAGTTAAAAAAATAGAGGGATCTGAAGGGTGAGGAGCAGCGCGGGGCTCCAGAGCGGGGATCCCCCCGCGGTCCCTCCTCCCTCCCCTGCGGAGCCGGCTCGGCCGCCGCTTGCCGCTCCGGAGGATTCCAGCGACTCGGGAGGGGCGGGAGGGGGGTCCCCGGTGCTCGGATCTCGAGGGTGCTTATTGTTCGGTCCGAGCCTGGGTCTCCCTCTCCCCCCCAACCCCCTCAGCCCCTCCGGCTGCTGAGTGAAGGCTTCGGCGGAAAGTTTCCTGCCTGGGTGGAGGCGCCTCTCCCGGGGCCAGGCAGGGCTGGGCCGGGCCCGCCTGCGGCCCGCCGGGCCTGTCCTGCCCCGCTCGCCTCTTCTCCCTCTGGCCGCGGTGGGGGCCTGGGGCTGGAGTGGGGACGCTGGGGCGCTGCACGCTATTCACCCCTTCCTGGCTTGGGGGGGTTTATATTCCAGAGACGGACGGCAAGCGTTCCCGAACCAGTTACACGCGCTACCAGACTCTGGAACTGGAAAAAGAATTCCACTTTAACCGCTACCTCACTCGCCGCAGGCGCATAGAGATCGCCAACAACTTGTGTCTCAACGAGAGACAGATCAAGATCTGGTTCCAGAACCGCAGGATGAAGTGGAAGAAAGATTCCAAAATGAAAAGCAAAGAGGCTCTCTAGAGGCAGTGGGGAGGCCCGCCGAGAGCACCCCGAGCCCGCTTCGGTCGCCCGTCCTTTTCGGTTCTCCTCTCTAGATATTTTGGGGCAAGGGCGGGGGCTGGAGCATGGGCTCCCGGGCCTCACAGAGAAAAGCTCTTTCCCTTGGCATTCCACATCCCCACCGACCCCAGGTTCCCGCGGGACTCCCCTCAGTTCTGCTCAGCACCGAGATCCCAGGACAGGCTCCACAGGGGCTCCCTCAGAGGGCTGTGGCCGAGGGGCTGGTGCTGAGGGATCCTCGGCCTGGGTTGCCTCTCAGGATTCCTACCCCAGCCTGGCGCACCCGAGTCCAGGTGGGCCTTGTGGGCACGACAGGATCCGCGCCCAGACCCTCCGGCCTCGCCCTCTCCTTTGTTTTGGGCTTGGGCACGGCAGGCAGCTGTGGGCTTGGTGAGAGAATGGTTGTGCCCAGCAGAGTCCGGCACCAGACTCGGGGTACTTCCTTGTAGGGATTAAACTCGATGTTCATTTTTAAAACAATTTGCATATGAAAGGGGGGAGATGACTAAACATCTGCCTAGGGCCCCCTCAGTTGCCCTATGCTCTCTAAACCTGCTCCCCCACCCCAAAGCCCGGGAACCTCTCCAGCCTGCGCTCTCTGCATGCCCTTGCAGGCCCTCAGCCTCAGACCGATAGCTAGCTCAGCTAGTGGGGTTCCCTGCTACTGGACCCCAGCAAGCGGTCCTAGAGGCTCCTGGCTGCCCAGTAGTCCCCGCCACGACTTTCTGTGTCCTTCTGCCCATCGCTGTTGTCCAACTATTTATTGACTCCAGGTCTTTCCTGAAACTATATTTTGTCATATCAAATAAAGACAAAGAAAGAACAGGACTAAAGATGCAGCGACTCCTCTCTGTTTGGGGGTGTGTATTGGGCAAAAGTGTCTAAATGGGCTGTGGGGTGTTGGGGGAGGTCCACAGCCTTTAAGCCTCTCCTTTAAAGTAATTTTTAGGAGCCTCTAGGAGTATTGAGAGGAGGGAGGTGAAACTGAGCTCCTTACTGACCCCTGACTTCAAGAAAGACCTCTTGGGGAAGTGGAGGGCACCCAGGCCAGGCGGCTTTTCCCATGCTGTGGCTTTCCAAGGCATTCAGGCCTCTGCACCCACTCCCACATTGGCTGGGTGGAACTGAGGCCTCTAGAATGGCAATGGCCCCCCACTGCATGCCAGAGCTAATCTGCAGGGACTGGTGGCTCCGTGATGCTCAGACTCAGGCCCTTCTGGGCCTGTGAAGGTCTCTCCCAGGGCCAGGTGGTCCCTGAGGGGACTCCCTGGACATAGAAGGAGGGCTGAGCCCTCTGCCTTGGGGCCCCTTTGGTCCCCAAAAGATGCTCAGAAAGAGTTGGTACTGCTGGGTAGAAGGGCGCTGGGGGAGTCGGAGGAGGTGCGTGAGCTTTCTAAGGTATGAGGAGAGAGGAGCAGTGGCAAAACCTGTAGGGTGTACCTGCTGGGCAGGAAATGTTCGGACTGTCTTCCCCACCTCCTAGGGCCTAGGGCTATGCAGGACAATTAGCTGCTAAAGAAGCTGCATAGACCAGTGCCTGAGTCTTGTCTCGCGTCTGTTTGCCATCATTTATCTCAGTCTCTGGGATTTTGTGTAGAGGGGGAGGGTGGGTTAAAGTGAAGGGGAAAAGGCAGATAATTCAGGTGATGCCTGAGGCTGGTCTAGGCCCACGCTCTGCTCTGCTCCGCTCCAGTCTCCTGGGATGGGATGGGGGAGGAAGTACTTTATAGGAGAAACAAATGTGGGAAGGGTCCATAAAACTTTACTGCATTTCCTCTCCTGCCTCCCACGACGGGGTGATTTCCTGGAGCCAAGCCTAGACCCCCCACACTGGGGGCAGGGGGGGGCACAGTTCAGGAGCTGGGCTAGAAGGCTGTTCCAGCAGCCAAGAGGGAAAGGGAGCTGAGAGACTCTGGGGAGGGGCAAGGGGAATATTTATGATTATTAATGCTGAAGCTCCTTGAATTTATTATAAGAACTGACTTCTCTGCATCCTACTGCCTAAGCTGCCAGTCTCATTTTATTTTTTTGAAAGACCCAAGAGCCTTGCCTCACCCCAGGCTAGCACATGGGAGGTTTCGACACATATGTACTGAACTGCACCCATGGCTACACCCTTCCCCTTCTCACTGCTCTTGGGCCAGGTTAGGGCATCCCCGGAATGTCTGTCCTCCACCAGCGCACAGCAGTCAGCCCAGCCGGCCCAGCACCAACTCATCTCCTCTCTCAATCCCCCTCTCTAGCAAATAAAATGTGTAATTTTCTTCAGGGAGTTATTTTAATTTTTTCTCCATGCTGAGGAAAACTATTGGGCGAGCAGTGGAGCATGGAGAAGCACTAGCGTCTCCAATGGGTAACAGTTAACTAAGAAAGAGGCCGTGGCGCCCACCATCACCCTCCCAGCCTCCCTGGCTGCAGAGGTTCTCTGCTTCCTTGCCTGGGGTTATGCACTGCCTGGGGTTGGAGGAGAAAACCAGGGAATTGGCCAGGGGTGGGGCAGTGTTGCTCCGACCACCAACCCCACCATGCACTGACTGCCTCCTCCCCACAGGGTCTGAGCCTCTTCTTCCCTGGAGGAGCTGGAGGACTGACTCGAGTCGCGGCCAGGCTTGGGTAGGCGCAGCTGTGCCTGCCAGTTTTCCGCCCTCTGTCATAGTCTGCAGGCCTGCTCTCAGGCCCCAGCGGCATCTGCGACCACAACCTAGACAGAGGCCACGGACAGACTCCCCTGCACTGGGAGTGGGTATAGCCCAGACCCTAGCTTTCTCCTTGAGCAGAGGCTTCTGCTTTGGAGTCTGGGGGTGGTTACCCCACCAGCCAGCCTCCTGGAACCATCTCCAAGTACCAGGGTTTGGCATTGCTCTGGGGGACTTAGTGGAGGGGCTTCTGGGTCCCAAACAGAGACCGTGGAGCCTGCTTCTCCACTTTGCCCTGGAACCCACCCCCTTTGGCAGCGAGAAAGAAGGGGAAGAAGCATGACTTACCTTCCCGGGGGAGTGGGAAGAGGGGGACACGTCCCACTCTGAGCAATTAGAGGAGAGAGGAGGAAAAAAATAGGAGAAAAAAATATCAACACGACCTCGAAGGCGACAGGTCCTTATGGAAATAAGTAAGTAAGTAAATAAATAAATAAGGATCCACCCTCTCCCCCCTCCCCACCCTGCAGGGGGGGTGGGGGTGGGGCAAAGGAGCAGCACAAGGCCTTTTTAGTGTAACTGAGCATTAGAGAAATACGCACAGCTTCTATGTGAATTTAGGAGTTTGAAACTTTTGGAGGTTATTTATGTGAATGGCCTGAAGGCAAGCCCATGAGTGGCTCTTGGGGGACCACGTGATGTCATTAAACCAAGTTTTATGGTGTAGGGAGAGCTGACAAACCCACAATATATTTACATCATATATAATCTTAACTGTCCAGCCACGCAGCTGCTGGTGAGGTTTAATGCTAGGACAGAGGGCCTGGCAGTTAGAGGGGATTACGGCGCTGGGGATGGTGGTGAGAGAGGTTACATCTTCGCAAATGAATCCCAGGCGAACGCTGTAAGTTAATTTTCTCTCTCTCTCTCTCTGACTCTTTCTCCCATTTACCTAACCCTCCGTCCCCAGATAGGAGGCAGTCCCCACTCCTTAAGGGGAGGGGAAGCCTCCCCAGGCCAGGGTGGGAGAAGAAGAGGAGAAGCCGCTTGGAGGTAGGAGGATGGGGAGCTTGTCTCCCCAGACCAGCCCTCTCCACCGTCAGCCCTTTAGTCTCTCCAACTGCAAGTCAACTGGGGTAAAGAGAGGCCTGGGTTCTTCAGAGCTTTGCCAGGTCTCCCTGACCCCCCATCTTCCTCCTCAGTTGGGAAGAAAGACAGCAGCAGACACAGGGTTGTTCGGTGTTTGTAGGAATGTGGAAAATCTAGGCGCAAGCGCAAAGGGCCTCTGGGGCCCTTGGTCTGGGAAGGGGCCAGTTCAGCTCTTGGCCAGTGGCCCAGAGTCCAGGCAGGGCAGGCAGCTGTGGAGGGAAGCAGGGAAGGACGGCTTTGGGATTTCTGGGCCCACAGGCTGCGATCTGAAATGGCAGAAGCATCGTAAAGGTGGCATGTGGAGCCTAGGGAGTCCCAAAACACTCTCTCCTCACCACCCGGCCTAGGTGGGCAGCTGTCCCAGCCTCCACAGATTGGGGTCTTAGTTTGTTTGGGGCCAGTGAGGGTTCATGCCTCCCCCTCCCTCTAGCTGTTGGGGTTTTTCCTGTCACCCTTAGTGTTGGCCTGTGGTAAAGCTAGGCCCAGGAGGCCTAGAGGCTCCTGCTGTGAATGGGGAATAAAGGGGAATGGGAATGGAGGCAACGTTTTTACTAGGCTGGCCAAGAAAGTCCCCCAGCCCAGAGGAGAGAGTGGCCTCTGGGGGATGGAGCCCTCGGACCTAATATGGGCACGGCGCCCTGGGGCCATTCTCAGGCTGGGGCTCCCTTCAGGTTTCTAGGAAGAAACTGCAGGGACATCAGGCACAGAGGCACGTGTCCTCCACACCTGCCAGCGTGTACCCTCCCTATGTGTCACTGGGAGCTAGGAAAGGGACAACCTAGGAACTCAGGTTCCCCGAAGGGGCCAGGGATTCAGAAGAGGGTGACTCATCTAGGCCACCGGAACGGGGAGGATAGCGCCAGATCCGCGCGGCCGCCGCCGAGGGCCAGGGGCTGCTCTGGGGGCGAGGGGCTCTGGGCGCCCGCTGGGTGGACAGGTGCCGTTGGGGGACTGGGAGAGGATGCCGTTAGCGTGCCACTCCACCCAAGGGACTGAGGAAGAAGCAGAAATCAAGCAGAGGCGGAGAGCCCAGGGTAAAGTGGGGAGGGGGTGGGCAGAGACCCAAAGACACCTGACTTTGGAGCCAGAGCCCAATCCCAGGCTCTAGGGGGCTGTCGCCTGCGTGAGAAGCACGGGTGCCCAGGCGCTCAGGTGGAGAACTCCCGGAAACCCTTCCCTCAGGGGCCTCAGTCTCTCCACCTGCCTCCCTTGCCCGCCTCCCTCCACCCCTTTATTTCCTGTCTTAGAGCTAGGATCCCAGCGGTTCTCCTCAGCAGCCCACTGGAGAAGTTAACTCAGGTTCTCCTTCCTCATTATCCACCCTTCTTGACTCTCCCGCTCCCCACTAGTCTGATTTTGAGTGTTTCTGGAAACTTTCCATCCAAGCAGCAGGGAGATGGGAGTTTTCCTTGGTCTATAACTTGACTCTTCCCTTCCCTCCGGCCTCCCCGGGGCTTCTGGGAGCGAGTCTAATGGTTTTCAGCCAAAAATTTAACCAGGGCCAAAGCCCCACACCCAGGCAAGACTCGCCGCCTTCCCGAACCCTGACCAAATCTCAGTCCCAGTCCCTTCCGCTCAGTGTAGTGGGGTGTGTGAGTTTGCCTCTGTTCTACAGATTTACACAGCGTCTCTTGTGTGTGTGTGTATGTGTGTGTGTGTGTGTGTGTGTGTGTGTTGGGAGGGGTTCTATGACTTCCTCATCCCCCTTTTTGTTTCTTAGGCTCAAATTCCCGTTTAAATAACCCACCTTCTTCCCACCCCAGCAATAATCGATCGTTCTTCCTCTCAAATAACTTGTCTCAGCCAGTTTTTTTTTTTTTGCTGTTTTGTAGGACAAATATAAATGGAAGTAGTGTAAATACAAACGGGCCTTGAGATTCTTGGTTTTCCCACCCCTCCCCCACGCCCGAATTTGAGGTTTCTCTTGTGGGGGGGCTCTTAGTCCATCAGATGCCAAGGTTCCCCAACTAACCCGGAAAGCTTCTAATTTTGTTCCTAGGTCTTTAACCCTAGAAGAGGTCAAACAACCAATCAGAAATGCGCTAAGCAGGGTCACATGGCCTCCACCAACCAATCAGCCAAAGAGTACTTGGGTCTCTCTCTCTCTCTCCCTCCCTCTCTCTCTCTCTCCCTTCCCGTGGACTCCTTTTTCTTCGTCCCACCTCCCCCTTTAGTTCCTGGGTCCTCCCTGCCTCTGGTGCGGAGGGAAGAAGTGATGCTGAGAATATTTTAGCTCCCTCCTTCTGCCCCTGACCCAGCTCTGAGGAGGCTTTGGCTTGTGTCCTCTAGTTCTAACAAAGCTGTACCTCAAGGTCAATCTCAGTTGTAAAGGGATCTGAGGTTGTGGGGTCATCCTCTAAATTATTCCCACTTTCTCCCATGTGATCCTACCCAATTCCCTGGACTTTATAGAAATGCATTAGGCCATGTGGTGGATGTGGATATGAACTCCAGGCCTGAATTCCAATTCTGATTGTGATTATTCCTTATACACTTACCTTGCACAATTTTCACTCTCTTCTGATCCTCTTGGGGGCAGTGGGGTGATTAGAAGAGACCTATTTTGATTTATCTTTCTGGAAATACTTTCTGGAAGCCATTAGCTTTATCAAACTGCTTCTGGCATGGTTGGGGAAGGGAGCAAAAGTGGAGAGTTTTTGAAGGCTGTGTTTGGTAACTTTAGTTTGTTGAGTAACTTTGAGCCAGTTGAAAGAAGGATTCTGGAAAAGGGAATGAGCACAGAAAGCCCTTCCCCCTCCCCACCTGCCATATTAAACAGTTGACAGATTTAAGTCCTCTTCCTTTCCATTCTTTTAACAAGATATGATGATGATAATGATGATGAGGATGAGGATGAGGATGATGATGGTGTGATCCTTTGTCCTGGCCAGTGGCTATCAAAGGACACAGCCAATGAAGATGTGAATTTCTGTGTTTATGTGGGTCAAGTCAGAGTAAGCAATGGGTGATAAACTATTTCTGAGCAAGAGCATCTGATGGCACAGGGAATGTGCATATACGGCAGAAGTGCCTGTGTCTCCTGAATGCTGGGCTGGGCCCTGAGCCAACTCACTTGTGGGTCCAGACCCAGGCGTTTCTCCCCCAACCACACCCCACCCCCATCTCAAAGGCTTAGTTTCAGGGTTAATTTTCCCATTGATTTCCCCTCCCCTCCCCTTCTCCTCCTGATCTCCTGCCCTCCTTGTGCTGAGTGAGGAGCAGGAGTTCTCATGGGCTGTGTCATCCAGACCTCTAAGCCTTCCTCTGGGAGTATCAAGGGTGCAGGAGTGGGAGGGATAGCCCAGTTTGAGCTGGGCTTTGACAAACCCCCTTGCTAGTTTGTCTTCTAGGTGGGGATGATTTGGGGACAGTGCCACAGGCCAGATGGGAAGGATTAAAATGAGAAGTCAGAGGGAGGGCAGCTTGTCTCAGAAACCATTGAGCCCCTGCTTCCCAAGACACCTTCAACTCCACTGCTCCATTGGCCTCTTTCATGAGTTAGAATTAGAGCAGACAAGCTTAGTTTTTCCTGGTAGTTGGTGTGATAATCTTGCCTGAAACCAATCCTCATCTCCAGTGTGGATATCTCATACTGGAGTTCTAGATCCCATGAAAGTAAGGAAAGAAAGACAATTTGGGGGTAGGGGATATTGGCTCTGTCTAAGCAAGCACTGGGAAGAGAGATTTTTATCACCTCAGCTCCTCTTAATATCCAGGTAAACTTTATCTGTCTCTTTGGCTCTCCCTCTCTGTGTAACTGCTTTGCACTGAGTTTCTGAGCTGAAGCATCATTGTCCTGGACTTCAATTCTGGGTTTTCTTTTCCCAGAGAGACAAGTGCTGCTCTGAGCCTCCTCCTCAGTGGAACTGCAGACTCTGGAGTCCTTAGAGATGGAGAAGGGAGAAAGGGAGTCAGGACTACCAGCTAGGGCTTTCTGGCTTTTTGAGATTCAGTTTAAGGAAGAGACTAGTCTGCTAGAGGGCCAAGAAAATCATATCCCTTTTATTGGGTCCTTGTAACCCAGTATGGTGTGTCTGTTCTGATACTTCCCTTCACTGCTTTGATGGGGCCCCAGGAGCCCAAGGAGTCTGAACTGAGGAACTGGGGTGATAGAGATCTCTTTGTTCTTCAGTCCTACAGAACCCTGGGATCCATTTCCTTCTCCCATTCCTAGGAAGATTCACTGTGGGGGTGGGGAGGAGATGAAAACTGGGACTTAAGGAAGTTGGGCTAGGTAATCCAGGACCTTGTTCAGCCTCTGATGATGAGGCCTTAGAAGCTACAATGAGAGGTCAAATAGAAGGCTCTGGGTATACCGGGGAGCCAGTGCAGGAAGGAAGGTACTTCTCCACACTTGACACAAGTGCAGAGAAATTTCTGCCATGATCTGCAGCCCTATATGGGAGGGGTGGAATGTGTGGGCTCAGTTCCCTGGGATCCCTTCAACACTGCATGCGCTGTAGCTCTCAGAGAGGTAGAGTAGGTTGGGCTCTCACTTTGAAAGATTCCTACTTCTCCCAGTCCCCAGCCTGGAACACTACACCTGAACACAGAAAAGTATATGGATGTGCCCAAGTGTGGTATGAAAGAGGTCAGAAGCCCAGGCTGGACACAGTAAACCAGCCTTAAACCATCTTCCGGTCCTTGCCCTGGTCCATTCTTCCCATCAGCCCAGCCTGGAGACCATTTGTCCTCCTCTCCCCACTCCTGCCCTCAAGCCCTGGGCAACTGTTGAATTTCCTCCTTTCTGCCTCCATGGAAAACCAACCCCCTGGAGCAGCCCCCACAGATGGTGGCAGCCAGGCTCTTGGTGACCTTTAGTGGCCTGTTGGCCTGTTAGGTTGTAGGGGGCTGGAAGGCAACGTGGGGCTATGAGGCCAGACCCTTATCTGATCAAATTCCCCTTTCCCAGCTCTTCAGGCTCCAATTCCAAATATCTCGGGGTTGCTTCATTGCTCAGACAGTGAAGAAATATCTTGTCTAGTAAATACTTCTTTAAAAAGTCAACTTTCCGGTTGGAAAACCCAGCGTGTGTATGTGTGTGTGTGATGAGGGAGTAAGGGTCAGGTCCCTCATTTTAGATTATGTCTCTCCCCCTCCTCTGGGTGGAGGATGGGGCGTGGGCTGAGGTTTTATTGAGGGTGCTTTTCCTGTTGGGAGTAGAGACCGGGTCATAAAAGCCTAGAGGAGGCTGTTTTGATCTGGTGACTTCTCAGGAAGTAGCATCTGAGCTTTTGCTTTGTAAATCACTCTCTCCCAAGCTGGCCAGCTAGATTGGATTGCACTTCCCCAAGCCCACCTGGGGCCCTCCTTACCTCCCCTTCCCCAGTAAACCAAAGAAGCAAAATCAAAGAAGGTCCAGGCCCCCCCCCCCCCAGATCCTCTGCCTCCAATAAGAAAAAAGCTCATTGGTGATTTCCCCCCCTCAAAATCCCTGATTTGAAAATCTTTTGCCCATGCAGATGTTGGTCCCCGAACCCCTCAATTAAAAAGGAACTAATATCAAAGGCAGTCAGCTTCTGAGCCTGGTGGTAAATGCCACGAGTCCTGGGGCCTCTACACTCTTCTGGGGCCCAAACCCCTTCTTGACAAGCTGGGACTTCTTTGGGTATATAAGAGAGAGCTCATGAAGAGAGGGGATGGGCTTGAGGTGTACAGATGACCCCAGCTAGCACCGTGTGACTGGGGGAAATGCTCTGCAGTTTGTGACTGGATTTTATGTAATTAAGATGGGTGCAGGGGTGTGTGTGAAAGCCCACAGCCTTCTGACATCTCTAAGCCCCAAACAAAATCATATTTTACCTAAATGGCTCCATTTTGTAATGTTAATGAGCCTTCCCCTGCTAAAGACACCCCAACTTCCCATGGGTCCCTCCCCTGGAGCCTTGGGCTAGAGAACTGAAGAGGAAAGAAGTAAAGAGCCCTCTACCTTCTTCTCAGTTCAGGCTGCATCAGGTCAGGCCCAAGCGTCAGGGCTCCTGTCTATCGCCAGAGAAGTGCCCCATATGCTGGAAATGAGGCCATTGATTATATGAGTTCTTGGGCCTTCTGACCACGCACTTACACAAGCTCCACTTTACTCTCATTTATTTCCCAGAGAAGTCTGGGCTGGGGCATCCCAGACCCACAAGCATCAGAGAATTTCCCTCATTCCTAAGACTTGATACAAATACACGTGTCTTCATAGAAACCTGAGCAATCCTGCAGGTGTATATGTGAAAATGTATTTAGAGATCACTCTGTGTGTAACAGGATGTATGTTTTACATCCCTCTGTACTCCACATTTAAATGCAGATTTATAGATCTTTAGATTTATAGATCCACAGCAAACATAACAATCCTCTGTCAAATTCCTGTGTGTACATTACCAGTCTCTCTGTAGTGTTGGATGTATAGGCTGGGATGTATTGGTACAGCTCTCTCTAAATATCTGGACGAATATTTGATGGGTTTTTCCCTTTGGTTGGAAAGAATTGTGCATGTGTTATTCAATCTCTATTTTGAAAATTTTATCTAGATTTATGCAAAAGTCCCAACTCATAAAATAGCTACATATTGAAGCTACATATTTGGATGTCTTTATAGTCTTTGCAGTTTTGCTACAAAATTAAATACTTGAAAATATGTTTACAGATGGTTCTATAATGCATTTATCTATGTGTTGGGGCCTAGATCTCCCTCTAGAAGGATTTAAACTTACTGCATCTCTCTGTCTATCTTTGTGATCAATAAAGACATCAGGTGAGTAGGGATAGGGAACAAATACCTTTTGGCTATTTTGCTTATTAAAGAGAGTGTTTCTGTTCTCAATTGTCCAAGTCGAGCCCAAGTGAGTTACCTGCCCTCTGAAAGCCCACTCTAGGGACCACAGCCTCTCTCCAGGCTGTCCCTGTGACCTGAAATTCCAGCCCAGGGCTCCCCAACCTGCAGGACCTCCCAAGACAGCCTCTAAGAAGGGACAGACAAGGAGAGTCCTCTAGCTCGGTTCTCTTGGCTCCCAGGGTGGAGAGGCTGACAGAGGCATCAGTCTCCCCCACCTAAACTGGGCCTTTGAAATTTGGAAAAAAAGGGCCTTCGAGTCCCCCACTATTTTTGTAAGGCGCCCAAATGGTGCCAGGGTGGCTGCCCGACCCATAGATGCCCCCTCCCCAATTGTTTTTGGTGCCCGGGGCCCAATTAAGCGGCCGCCTCACTCCCAGCAGCCGAGCTCTTATCGGCCGGGATTGATGCCTCCGCGGCTCCTGTATATCATTTCCAAGATTTTTTCTGTCCAACTCCTCGGCTCCTTTGGCTTCCGCGGCTTTGACTAATGATTGCTACAGATGCCAACGTCTCCAGAATCCTAATAGCCAAACAGGCGGACTCTTATTTACCCGGCAACATTGCTGGGAGGGGAAGCGGGGCTGGGGGAGCACGGGTTGGGGTGTTGCAGGTCCGGGGGGACAGGGAGAAGGTGGTGACCAACTCAAGTTTCAGTGAACTTCTTCCCCCGGGAGAAAGACATTCCCATAACTCCCTCCTTTCCCTGAGGGAAAAATAGAATCATAAAATACTGCTAATAGGAACTCATAGCTTGCCTCGTAGGAAAGGATCAAAGAATGAACAGGATGTGGGAGAATAATCAGAGAGGTGTTTATTAGTTGTAAACAGATGAGAGATTAAGGGGAAAACCAGCGGTTTAGGGAGGAAAAAGAGTTTGTTTTTTCTTCCAAAGGAGAGAAAGGGAAAGTCAGTCACAGTGGAAGAAGGGGCTTCTTTTCTTTATTTCCTGTCTTTGCCTTCCTCTTGCCATTGCAAATCTAGTCTTCTCATCGATGGAAATTCCTCCCCTCCTTCCTCCCTTCCTTCGCCTCACCTTCGGTTCCTCCGGCGTGGGGATGAAAGGCGTGTGACTGGACCCTGGTGCGCGCGGCCACCTCCAGGAAGCTGCTCGGGTGCCCGCTGGAGCTGCCGGGGTGACCGGGCCTCTGTCTGGGGCTGGGGAGCAGAATCAGACCCAAAGGCCAACTGCAGGCTGGGGGCCGCCAGCCCTGCAGCCCCACCCGCGCCGAGTAGCAGAAAGTTGCGGCCGAATTTGCTTCTCCCGGAGCTTCTGGGCCGCCGGCGGGGCCGGGTCTTTGGGGGAAGCGGCTGGAGCTCCCAGCCGAGTCCGGAGCCGGGCGTCGTGCTTCCTCGAGTCTCAATGCAGACCTTCCCGTACATACACACCTCATTCGGGTGAAGAGAAAACACAAAAACGCGGAGCAGCCCGGCTCCGAGCCCAGGCATGGAGTGCTAACTCCAACACGGAACATTTTTCTATCAGAGAATAATGGAGCACAAAATAATTCTGCAAGGCGAATGGGCAGGAGCACAGTGTGAGAGCCCCACGTGCTGGGGCGGCCGCGGAGAGGGCCGCGCCGCGGAGCCCGGGAGGACCATTTCGTTGGAGTGTAGGGCGAGGCCGCAGCCCGACCCGGACCCAGCCGTCCGAGGGCCAGTCTCTAAATTATAGCCCTTCAGGAGGACTTGGAAATGCAAAAAAAAGGGAACCGAAAGATTTAAACAGTCGGAGGCAGAGGCGTCCCGATGCGGCCAAAGCGAAAATCAATCACGTAATTAAAATGGGGGAGAGGGCGAGGCCCGAGGCTCGGGGTCCCGGGTTCCGAGGAGGCGGCCAAGGTGCGGGCCAGGGCGGGCGAGTGCCCCCGGATGGGTCTCGCGCGCCGTGGCCGAAGCGCCGTGGGGCTGCGGGGAAGTTTCTAACAGATCGCTATTGATTCCCGCTTGGCTGGGAAGAGCAGGCTGTGTGTCCTCTCCCAGGCCGAATCCTGAAGCGACCCGATGGGCTCCTCTCGGGCTTTCCCATTTTTATGGGGTTGTGGCGTGTGGTTAAAGGCTGCTCTCCAGATCCCAGTGGTGCCCCGATTTGTCCAGGCAAGTTTGTCTGAGTGCAGGTGATAACAAGACGTTGCCTCCGGGTTTGAGGGGATGGAGGGAGGTGGCACCCTAGTTTTAGGCACGAACATGTTGTCCTCGGCCTTGATTCTTCCAACCCAGAAATCAAGACTTGCCTTTGAAATGACTCCCATCTATGGGCTGAGGCTTGGGCGGGAGGTGGGTTGCCTTATTAAGGGGAAACTTGGGCCTGAGCTAACTGGATCCCTGTGAACAGGGAAGGAGAAGGAACAGTTCCTAGAAGAAGAAAATAAGGTACCCAGGGAGCTCTGATTGTGAAGGACGGATATTCTTATTATGGAGGTTAATAATGATAATGATCAGGTGTGGCTGGGTAGCCGGAAGAGGACAACCTCTCCACCACCCTTTCCCATAGAGTTTTCTCTGGAGAAGTCAACGGCTGGCTCCCCAGCTTGGCTGTGGTTGAGGAGACTAAAATAAAGACCTTCCCTCCCTTTTCCTGCCCTTTCCTCTCCCATTGCTTAAGAACTCCAGAAAAAGAAAGAAACTTATAAAATCGCTATCACCTCCCATCATTTTTCCTCTGATCTCTCCAGTTCATTAAAATGCATCTTCTTGGGCATTTTGCTTTTGCCGGGTACCCTTCTTATGAGGTTCAGCAAGCAGTTACCCGACCAAGTCTCTATGAATTCTGTTTCTGACCCTGGAGGACCCCCCTTGCCTGCTTCATGGAATTCTTCCTCTATCCTTCACCTTTCCCAGTCTCTGCCTTCCTTGGTCCCGGGTGCCCCATTCCCTGGGTCTCCACCAGCTCAAAGGCCCAGAACAGATTAGAGCATCTTGAGATGCCCTCATCAGCCCCCAAAAGGCGTCCCAGCTTCCTATTGGCTTCTTAATTCTGGGAGCACCAGGTCAGGGAGCTCTCAGTAAGCTACCCTAAAGCCAGCCTAATTCCTGGATCTTTCAAAACCACACTTAGACTCCTTTACAAGTAGAAGTCCTTTCCCCCCTAACAGGAAAGTTCAGGTTAGAAATCTTCAGCAGCGCAGGCTTCCTGCAGCCCTAAGTCAGAATTTTCAACAACAACAACGGCAACAATAAGAAGAGTTAAAGCTGCATCAAAGGGAGAATGGGACACCCCAGCCCAAGTTTTTAAGGGGATACAATCCAGCAGCCATGGACCAGAGTGGGGGTTCAGTGAGGCCAGGATGAGTAAGGAAGGGGGTGGGGAACCCAACCTCTAACTAACAATTTCTCCAGCATAAAAATGAAACATCAAATTCGTTAGCCCAGGGCCTTCATTTTTCCTCTTCCACATTATAACTAGTTATTGAACTCGCTGGAAGATCTAAAGGCCATTTGCGAAGAGACAAATTTCAATGGAGTTTCCCCATCAATAACCCCATGGCAGTGACCTATTGGAACAAGTCAAACACCCGAGGTGAAATGCAGGTCACTCTGTCTAACCAATATTAAAATGCGGCCACTTTTTAAAAAGCCACTTTAAACGAGATTTGAGGAAAATTGAATTCCAAGGAAGGCAAAGCAAGGAGGGGGAAATCCATGAGAGAACCTTGCCTATGGTCTCCGAACAAACAAGAGAAATTCATCTTTAATATTTTAAAGGGGGGTAAATTAACATTCCATGATTGCTTTTTTTTTTTTTTGAGACTATAAGCGATTCCAGGAGGAAAAAAAAAGGTTGAGTATTTTCTGGTGACACGTCTGGGTTATTAAAATCATTTTAGACCAATTCATTACTTTTACTGACAAGAGATTTAAGAAAAAATCAATTAAGCATTTGCATATTCTTTTGCATACATTAGCCCTGCCTGCTGGCATTAGAAAGGGACAAAAACACATATATATACATACACACACACAAACACACAGGCGGGGAAATGGAATAAGAGTCCTGCTTTAGTTTGGGGTTTTCAAGTTGCTTGGAGGAAAAAGTAAAAATGAAATGAATTACTGGATTGTATACCCTCTAAAAGTCAATTTCTTTGAGGAAAAGGAAAGAGACACATTGCAATTTTTAATCTCTAAAACAACAAAAACCGGACACACAAACACAAATCCTGCACTTCTGAGAGCTGGGGATGGAATGACCCTCATTTTCCTCCTCTTTGCCTTCCAAATCCTGAGTTGGTTCTCCCACTTATTTTTCTCCCTAGGAAAATCCAGGGAGTCTGAGAGGTGAGATTTTAATGCAGCACAGAATCTGTGGAGCCGCTGAGGTCTCTCAGCCGGCAGCTTGTTACTGGGGAGGGGAGGAATATGGGTTATCCAACGGTCAGTATGGTAATCCGGGCACAATAAGGCCTCGCACACAATGGACACATATTTTTCTTCAGCGGTGTCAGAAGGGAAG
Source organism: Camelus bactrianus (assembly GCF_048773025.1). Classification (NCBI taxonomy): domain Eukaryota; kingdom Metazoa; phylum Chordata; class Mammalia; order Artiodactyla; family Camelidae; genus Camelus; species Camelus bactrianus. The sequence goes on along the minus strand of NC_133550.1, from coordinate 13,479,492 downwards.
CGCTTTGTACTGAAACGTGTTTCCAAAAGAGAAACTAGATCAAGATTTAGAAAGGAGATTGGAGCGGTTGTGTGTGTGGAGGGGGAGGGTGGCATTTGGAGAGCAATTGTTTGGAAGCTGGCAAAAGGTGATCAGAAAAAATAAAAAATAAAATTGGGGCAGAGAGAGGTGGAGGGCAGAGCCGGGGCTGGAGATCCTTGGGCTGGTGAGGCAGGAGGCAGGAGGGCAGAGCACAAAAGGAGATACAAGGATTCATTGCAGGCAAGAGCCGCTTTAGAACCACCCCCCAGCCCTATTAAGCCAATGCTAAGTACAGGAGCCCTCCGAAGGGATCTTATTTCTGTGCTTGCAACAATATTCAGGTGAAAATGTTTGCATGTATGTGTGTGGTGGAGCCTGTCTTGCTGTTTTCCCCATGTGATAGGCGACTTCCTTGCTATGAAGATATGGGAGACTAAAGAGAGTATTTTTTGGTTAATGATGTAGAGTGTGGACATCTTTGGGGGAACCTCGCAGATTTCACTTTCTGAATGTGCATGTTGCATTAGCTGTGCAAACCTGGAATGAAAAACTTCACATATTTATGGCTGCATAAGGAGGCATTTAATACATTAATAAATATTAATAGGATGAATGCATATATATTTGTTAGCAATAATAACCAAAAACAGATTTGACATTTGGTTGGAGCATCTGAACTCTCTGGATCTACTTACACATACTGGCCTGAAGTGGGTTTCCTCCTCCCATTCCCTGTTCCCTGGACCCACCTGCAGGAGCTCAGCATCCTGGGGCGCGCGGGAGTAGGATGGGCAATGCATTAGGAAGGACTCCCTAACAAGCCCAAGAGGGTGTAGAGATCGAAGAAAAGCAGGTTGAGACAGGGGCAGGGCTGGTAGAAGGTAAATGTGAGGACTGGGAGGAGGGGAGCCAGGTAGAGACCGAGAATATTCCGGGCCAGGATAGGGTGGGGCAGTCTGACCCAGGTGTGGGCCTAGCTGGGAGGATGGGGGTTGGGCAGGAAGGCTCTCTCCTCCAGCAACCTTACCCCCACCCTACTTGAGCCCTCTAGAGCTTTGACTCACCCTATGGGGCAATCTGGGGCTGGGTTTAGACTTTTTATGTAGGTCAGCAGTCAGCATTGGTTTCCCTTTGCCACTTCTAGCAACTTATGATGAACCCCTCCAACAATAATTACAAAAAATAAAATCCTCATACACCACTCTCAACCAAGCAGCAGCCTTCCCCTTCTCACAGTCTCAAGCTCCTCTTCCAACCAAACCAGCCAGTCCTTGCATGCAGTGGGTCCCGGGCAGGAGTGGGCAGGAGCTCTCAACCAACTCTAGAGATTTGAGAATCTCCTCTAAGAGACGGTCAAACTCTAGGGAATTCTGGTTCTCTCACCCACTTGGTGGCAGGGGGTGGACACTGTCCTCTTGGGGAGAAGATATCCAGGGACCCCAAGCACTGGCTCCTGGTGAGCCAGGGGTGAGGGTAGGGGGCTGGAGCATTGCTGGAGGGAAGGTGGCCAGGGGCCCAGGCAGGGGGAATCAGTCCCTTTTGGCATCGGCTGTGGCCCAGCTCCCATTTCACCCCTCAGGGTGAACCCTAAATTTGGAAGTGGGGACCTCTCTAGCATCCCAAAGGTGGTGAGAGACAGGTTGAGAATCTCCCTTCAGTCTCTCTCTCACAAGGGTTTTATTTTTTTTTCCATTTTCCCTCCTCATTCCCTTAATTGCAGATGTTCTAATTAAACCCTCAAATAGTTGTTATGCCGTTTTAAAAGGTACTTATTCAAGTGTCAACCAGGCTGGGCTGGGAGGAGGCAGCGTAGGGCGGCGAATTAAAGGTAGATTGACTAATCACAGCGGCGATCATAATAATAAAATCAGAGGGAAAAAAAATCACATTACGACTTTTCGTGGAAAGGAGGGAGCAGGCAGCCAGCGGCCGCCAGCCCTGCGCTGCCGCCGACACAAAGAGTGCGGGCGATTCCGCGAGACTGATTTATGACGTTTTACAGCCCTATAAAAGCTGTAGCGACGAGGCAAGCGCTCCTACCACCGCTGGCAGATTTAGTCTAATAAATAAAACATAAACAGTTAACTTTATGTGTCACTTTTATTGTTATCAAGTAAAATATAGCCGAGCCCCGGCAAGCTATGATTTTAAACTATAATTGTTATCAAGTACAACAAGGGGACCCGGCTCCCTCCCTGGGCTCTCCCTTCTGCCACCCCCCCTCCCCCAACTCTGAGTTATGGGATCACTTAATTGGAATTGGTGGCATGACGTGGCCACCCCTAGCTGGGGGAGGGGGGGTCCTGAAAACATCTCTTCCTTGCCCCCTCCCTCCTCCATGGCCCTGCCACCCCACCATCAGGGTATCCCTGTGGGTGGCTTGGCAGAGAGAGGGGAGGGGGCAGGAAGGGACTGAAGACCCCCAAGGCCTTCCCAGCCTCCCCAGAATCATGAGCTCACCCTTCAGCTTTTGGAAGGCAGCCTAGAGCTGGCCCTTGGGGATACGTGTTTACATGTAAACACGTGTGTTACATGGATACAATCCCTGGCCGGAAGCAGGATCTACCCACGCAGGCCTCCCTCTTAGCTAGGTCTGCTGTGTGTGGAGATGGAAAAAGTAGTGCTCCCAGGGCCATGGCTGGGTACCAGGGCACTGACCCCCGGCAGATTGCTCTCCTCCCTGCCCCAGCTCCTTAGGAACCAGCCTTAGTGGTAGTTGTCAGAAAGCAGCAGGCCAGGCGGAATGGAGAGAGGAAACAGCAGCCAGCAGAAGAGATCCTCTGCTCCGGTCTGGGCAGGGAGGGTCAGTGGGTACTCGGGGAGGGCAAGGTTTCTGAACTCTGCTTTTGCCAACCACTTCCTGTCTCTCTTCAGCGGGGGCTCAACCCCCAGACCTCCAGAAATGACGTCAGAATCATTTGCATCCCGCTGCCTCTACCTGCCCGGTCCAGCTGGGACCCTGCCTCGCCGACCCCATGGCCAGAGGGTTGGGTGAGTGTGTATGGGGAAGGGGGCTGGACTCTGGTATCCTTGGATGGGGGGCACCCCAGGCTCACCAGCCTCCTGGGCTCAGCCTGGGCTCCTCCCCATCCAACCTCCACTCCAGTCCTCATTTAACTTCCTCTTCCTGCGAAAGAGGGGCGCTGCCCGATGACCTACACGGACTGAGACAGGATCGCCATGAATGGAGACCTCTGGAAAAGCTCAGGAGCAGAGGCCCAAGGTGCCCACCGGAGGCCCAAAGGGAGACCTTGGGAGGGGGCTGAATCACAGCCTCCCGACAGACCCCCAGTGCCCAGGCTTTGGAAGGGAGCTGGGGGCTTCCCATCTTCTTTTGCAGGGGAGGGTTGTCAGTCGGTGGGGTGTGCTTTGGGGGCACCCCAGCCCCTGCCAGCTAACCCCACCTCACCACCACACCACCCCCCAGCACCACCACCACCACCACACACAAAAAAAATTGGATACATTTTGAATAAAGCGATTCGGTTCCTTATCCGGGGACTGGGTTGCTCCGTGTGATTGGCCGGCGGAGTCACATGGTGAAAGTAACTTTACAGGGTCGCTAGCTAGTAGGAGGGCTTTATGGAGCAGAAAAACGACAAAGCGAGAAAAATTATTTTCCACTCCAGAAATTAATGATCATGAGCTCGTATTTGATGGACTCTAACTACATCGATCCGAAATTTCCTCCATGCGAAGAATATTCGCAAAATAGCTACATCCCTGAACACAGTCCGGAATATTACGGCCGGACCAGGGAATCGGGATTCCAGCATCACCACCAGGAGCTGTACCCACCACCGCCTCCGCGCCCTAGCTACCCTGAACGCCAGTATAGCTGCACCAGTCTCCAGGGGCCGGGCAATTCGCGAGGCCACGGGCCGGCCCAGGCGGGCCACCACCACCCCGAGAAATCACAGCCGCTCTGCGAGCCGGCGCCTCTCTCAGGCGCCTCTGCCTCCCCGTCCCCAGCCCCGCCAGCCTGCAGCCAGCCAGCCCCTGACCATCCCTCCAGCGCCGCCAGCAAGCAACCCATAGTCTACCCATGGATGAAAAAAATCCACGTTAGCACGGGTAGGCAACTTTGCTTTTTGCTCTCCCCCTCCCTCCCCTCTTCCCCAGCGCTCCCCACCCTCCTTGGCCCCCTCCGGCCCCGTCCTCCTTTCTCTCCTTCCCCCTCTCTCTCCAGGAGCGACTCTGGGTTAGCACAATTGAACTGGATTTACGAGCGAGAATGGGTAATTACATCCCCCATAAATTTTATGGCTTAGCTACTCTGGGCAGTCCGAGCCATGTGCTACGATCTGTTATGTATGTGTGAAAACTATGCTCGCTTTCTAAGGGCGCATAAATAATTCAGTGTCGTTACAATGAGGATTCCCCTCTTATTACACTACAAAGTCTCCAGCTTCCTTCAACTTCTTTATAACCCGTTTAGCTTGATGACTTTATTTCCACCACCCCCTCCTCCTGTTCCACGGAGCTGAAGATGGGGTGAGGGTGGGGGGCGGGGAGCCTGCTGCCTTTGAACCCCACTATTTGCTTTTCCCCTCCCCTCCCCCCCAGTGAACCCCAATTATAACGGAGGGGAACCCAAGCGCTCGAGGACAGCCTACACCCGGCAGCAAGTCCTGGAATTAGAGAAAGAGTTTCATTACAATCGCTACCTGACCCGAAGGAGAAGGATCGAGATCGCCCACTCGCTGTGCCTCTCTGAGAGGCAGATCAAAATCTGGTTCCAAAACCGTCGCATGAAATGGAAGAAGGACCACCGACTCCCCAACACCAAAGTCAGGTCAGCGCCCCCGGCCGGCGCTGCGCCCAGCACCCTCTCGGCAGCCACCCCGGGCACTTCTGAAGACCACTCCCAGAGCGCCACGCCGCCGGAGCAGCAACGGGCAGAGGATATTACCAGGTTATAAAACATAACTCACACCCTGCCCCCACCCCAGGCCCCCGTCCTCCCCTCACACACAAATTGACTCTTATTTATAGAATTTAATATATATATATATATTTTGGTTCTTTTCTCTCTTCCTCCCACCTTATCCCTTGTCAATTCCAAACAGACAAAACAGATAAACAAACAAGCCCCCTGCCCTTCTCTCTTTTCCACTGTTAAGGACCCTTTTAAGCATGTGATATTGTCTTAGCATGGTACCTGCTGGGGTTTTTTTTTTAAAGGCCATTTTGGGGGGGTTATTTATTTTTTAAGGAAAAAAAGCTGCAAAAATTATATATTGCAAGGTGTGATGGTCTGGTTTGGGTGCATTTCAGGGGAAATGAGGAAAAGAAAAAAGGAAAGAGATTTTAAGCCAATTCTCATCTTTCTTCTCCTCCTGCTCCTTCCCCCCTCTTTCCTTAGGCCTTTTGCATTGAAAATGCTCCAGGGGAGGTTAGTGAGGGGGAAGTCATTTTAAGGAGAACAAAGCTATGAAGTTCTTTTGTATTATTGTTGGGGGGAGCTGGGAGGAGAGTGGGGAAGACAGCAGACAAAGCTAAATGCATCTGGAGAGCCTCTCAGAGCTGTTCAGTTTGAGGAGCCAAAAGAAAATAAAGATGAACTTTCAGCTCAGAAAGGGAGTCTATAGGTAGAATACCCTCTCCCCTCATCGTGGTTATTGTGTTTTTGGACTGAATTTACTTGATTATTGTAAAACTTGCAATAAAGAATTTTAGTGTCGATGTGAAATGCCCCGTGATCAATAATAAACCAGTGGATGTGAATTAGTTTTACGTCAGTGTCTGATGGTTTCTTTCCCCCCCCTCCTCTTTCTGGCCTGGTAACATCCCACCTTCTCTATATAGCTGCCTAAGTTTACTCTAAACAAACACACCAATCTTAACTCCAGTTTCCCAGTGTCCTCAGAAGGACCAGCAAATGGTAGAGGGGATGTGGAAGATTAGGGCTGATCTCTCCCTGAGTTTGCAGAGGCCAGGCTCTCTTGGGGGTACTTAGAGTGGAGCTGGGGGGGGGTTCACTTTTCTATAGTTAAGCACAGTGCCTTCTTTTGTCTATTTCCCTCCCCTCCCTTCTCCCTTCCCTCCGCTGAGTAGGCCTGACTAGTTTGCAGACTAGAAGGCAAGTGTACAGAGTTGGAGGGAAGAAGAGTTTTCATCTTTTGGAGCTCTTTAGGGGATGAGGGACTAAGGAAGATGCCCTCTCAATATGCCTGTTCTTCTTAAAAGAAGAAACATTTTGAGCTGGTGATTCTGAAGCAGCAAAGTGACCTGTCAGGATGGTTTCTCTGTTTGTTTAGACTTGGAAAGAAGGGTGAAGTGGAGGCCAGAGGCCTGGGAGGCCCCCTTGCATGGGTAGGCCTCAAAGCCTGATGCCTGGAGATAATGAAGCACTTTTCTTTTTCCCCCCTAACTTTTATTGTGGACCTGCCAGGTGTTGAGAAAATACACAGAGAGAGGCAGGGACCACCCCTCTTCCTAAACCTCCCAGGTCCCCGCAGGGCTTGGGGACAGACGGAAGAAGAGTTGCCTGGCTGTTAAAAAAAAAAATGTTTTTTAATTATTTCCTTGGTGGAGGAGGCGGGGTTAAACAAACAAACAAAAAAACTGAGCTAGACTGCCTGAATAATTAATTTAAGCCAAAGTCTCCAAAGAATTCAGGCCCTAAGCAAGGCTTGCTCAGATTTTTGCTTGTTTGTTGGGAGAAGGTGAGGGGATAGTTGGTGAGCTTCTCAGGCAGTTTGTCCAAGTTTCAGGATGGAGGGCTAATCAGAGATAGAAGAAGGAGGGAGAAGAGACCTGGGGTATGTAGGGGAGCCAGGGATACAGCTGTCCTCTCTCCCCAGATTCCGGAGTGAAATGTAATAGAGAAACAAAGTTATGAAAATCTGGTATGCTTTGGATTTATTTCCTCTTGAACCACTTGCTGGCTGGTACTTTGTGTGTGTGTACGTGGGTGTGCTGGGGGGAATCACTTGGTCCTATAGGTCTACTTTCTCCTCCCTCGATGGTGCCCTGGGGACAGCAAAACATGCTGTCTACAGTGTGAGGAAGGAGGGCCAACAATTATCTGGAGTGATTTTATGTAATCAAGTGAATTAGGGGCCAAATAGGACTGTAACTCCCATCATCTTGAGGGAATTGACTTTGGGGCAGGAAAACGGGGTCTAGCTGTGCTTGGGAAAAGCGAAGGAAGGTCTGAGGGGAGGACCTGTGTATCTTTCCAATCCCGTAAGGAAGCTGAGATGGAGAGAGAAGGGGAACTGGAAATTAAGAGCCATAGCCCTTTCCTAACTTTGCTCGTTTGGTTTTAGGGAATTTATTTCCTCTCCTCCCTAAAGTAAAAGAGACGAAAGCCAGGAGGGGGAAAATCACTATTTTTTTTATGTCTTAAGCTTCTCCCTGAACTTGCTGAAGGGACACACTCTTGCTCAGGAAGAGCAACATTAAACGATTGGGGTAGTCCTTTTATTTTTCCTTCTTTAAGGGCTTCTGTTTTCCCTTCCTCTCCACACACACACACATAGTCACTCTGTGTGTATGTCTCTCTCTGTCCTTCTCGGTCTGGAAAGGGGAAGCATCAGACATCCATAGTTTGTGACAAATAAAATAAAACTCAACTCCCTTACATTTGAGTTTTTGAAAACTCTGGCCTCTGGCCTTTCCTCCCATGGGTTCTATTCTCTCCTCTTTCCCCAGACCTCTCCCTTGCCTTGGACCTGACCACCCAGAATGGGATCTGGCTGCCGGGGAGGTGTGGGATGTCGGATGTGGGGGGCCAACCTGGGCCGGGGCCCCTAGCTCCAGCTGTCTTGGTCCCCGCCGCTACTGCTCCACGGGCTACTGCTGCAGCCTCACTGGGAAGCTGAGGGTCGGGGCTTTTATTGAAGTTGGGTTGAGCAGTGGGGAAAGGCTGGGGGGGGCAGGGAGGACACAGCCCAGGTTCACGGGGAGGACACAGCATTTTCTCTCCCATCGCCTTTATATTCGGCAGCGCCTCTGACCTCTCCCCCACCCCCATCTCCGACCCTCCCAAGCCAGCCCTGGCTCAGCCCCTGGTCTCCAGATAGGATGCCACTGCTTTTGTAGGGCTGGGGATTTCTTGCCCCCAGTAATGGGAGAGGCAAGGCGCATGAATGCCTGCTAGCGTATTGTGTCTCTCTCTCCAATGGCTAAGTAAAAAAGAAGACGGGGTGAAAACAGGCGACACCAATCTTCCAAGGTCCTTCTCTCCAAGCACCAGGAGATCCCCACAGGTCAAACATCCCCTTGACATGTAAGTAGTTAGCACTGATCTGCTCTGGGGGCGAGAGCCCAGCAGTTTCAACTCTATCTCTGTTTGCCATTCAATTTTTATCTCAACTCCCGGTCTTTGGGAGGGAAGGCGGGAAGTCCAATCAGGAACGGAGGGTTTCTGCTTGGGACAAATGGGAGTTTCTGTGCCAAGTTGTGTACCTGGGGAATGAAGAAACTTGGCTCAAAAAGGAGAGAGAGTGAGCCGAGAAAGTGAGCCTGGGGGTGGGGGGAGGACTGGCAAACTTTGTTTCTCTGAGGGCCTCTCACTGCCGCTTGTGTGAAGTTTCCTACAAAGTTTTCTTCTACAATCTGTGCATCAGCTTTTTTCCAGCATGGACTGGGCGGATTGCAATCCAGAGACATCTTCCTGCTGTTAGATGTGTGTATATGCATGCATTTGGGGCAGTGATAAGGAAGAGAAAACAATTAGAGGGTTCTCTGGAGCTTGGGGCCAGGATGCTCTTCTACTAGGCACGGTTTGTCTGCTTCTCTAAGATTAGGAAGACTGACTCTGAAGGGGGTCCTTGGGATGCAGGCTGCTATGGTGGGGAGGAGCAGTGAGCTGGGGCAATCTCATCATCTTTTTCTCTGCTTTTTGCCCAGTGCTGGGGGAGTGTGGTTTACAAATTCACTTCTCATGGTTTTACACAGCTTCTATCCGGCACCCCAAATTTGGAGAGCTAATTCTTATGAAAATGTTCCCCTTTCAAGAAATCCTCCTCAGGCTAGGAGAAAGCGATGGAGGAACTCCCCAACTCCAGCAGCCATCAGAACAGAGGGAATATTTATTACCTCTCTGGGTATCATTACCTAAGAGTACAATTTTATGAACTTCCTAATCTGTTAGCTTGATTTATCTGGGTGGGTAGGGGACCAAAATAAACATGTGGGGGATTTAGAAGGGAAAAAAGGTCTTTGCCTGTGACCAATCTTTCTGATAGAACTGACCATCCTCCTCGGCCTGCTTTTTCTGCATCCCATATCGCTAGCCCCATTTTAATTTTTCTCCTGCAGCATGTGGCTGCATTGAGTATCTGAGTTTTAGCTGCCAAGATCTTGAGAATTAAAAATGGTAGGGTGCAGTGTTTGAACTGGAGACCTGAAGGGCTCCCTCAGCCACCTTAAAATATGTGAGACTCCAGGAGCTTGGACCCCTTTCGGATTATTTGGGGAGCAGAGAGAGACCAATGTCTGCTCATGGCCCCTCAGGTCCAGGAGCCTCTTACCAGATCTAGCTCTCCCTCCACACCTTAGGATTTTCCTGCTCTTCTCTCTGGTGTCAGCTCTGTAGATTTTTGAGCACAGGGTCCATCCAAAAGCCAAGCCCACACCCATGCAAGCAGGGATAAAGTCCTCTACTATCTTCCAGCCTGCCGATCCCTGCAGGCCCAGCTGGCTGATACATTAGGAGGCAGGGGAGACAAGGATGGGTAGGAAGGTCAGAGTATGTTTGAGTGTGAAAAGGGTTACAAAATTAATAGAAAGGGACTATTTTAAATTTCCAGTCCCCATCAGCAATTGCCAGATTCCCTAAGATGTAGGGTCCTCTAGGATGCTGCTCTGCCAGTCGTGTTGGGTTATGGGTCCAGCCCAGAGCAGCCTCACCTCTACTCACTCCTCCTTTCTGACCTGCTTCCCAGCATCAGAGATTGGGAGAGGGAAGTATATTTGAACTTCCGGGCGGAGAAACCCTAAATCAGAGCGGGTCAGAGGCACTGCCAAATAGCCCAACTGTAGGCTCCCGCTCCCCAGATCTGGCTTCTCAGGAAGCCGGGCGGAAGAGAACGGGGCAAAAAGCGGCTGCCTTCATTCGGGGGTCCCGGCTCCCCTCCTCGGAGCGGCCAGGGTCTGGAGGATCACGAAATGGGGCCAGCCTGTGCAAAGGAGAGATGCGAGAGGCCGGCGGCGGCCCAGCTCCTCCTCCGGGTTCCACGCCGCGTCCGCTCCAGGCGCGATGTCGCCTTCAGCTGGGTCACGACCCCGGGCTCTCAGGGCGGACAATAGGACGCGGGGCGGGGGCCGCGGGCTGCGTGGCCGGCCGAGCGGGTTCACTGCGCGGTGAACTCCGCTCCACCTCTGGGGTCTCGGCCTTTAGAGCCCAAGCTTCCTTTGCTCTCCCCAATTCCACCGTCCATTTTTTCGTGGAAAATGGAGTGGACTCTCAGTCTCTCCTCAACCGACCAATGTCTCTCCAAATAAGGAGATCCTTTGGAAATGAAAGGATCGTTTTCTCAGAGTTACAAGAGCAGGGAATGGGACCCTGTCAAGATTTTTGTGGGAACGCGGAGAGGAGAGATCTAATTAGTAGCAGAAGCATTCTCAAACCGAAGCTGGCGACTCCAAAGAATCCCAGGCCATCAAACCAACTGTCTCCCTCCATAAGAGGAATTCCAGGCAGAGAATGGGTCCTCTACCCACCTCCACCCCAAATCATGGGAAGAATTGCCTCCTTCTTCCCCTGGCCTTTGTCTCTGGCTGCCAGGTTAGGATTAGGGCTCTTATAAAAGGGGAGGCACCTTCTCAGATCTGAATGACGGTGTAGGGCTGTGTTATCCATGGGGTGTGGGGGTGGGCTGAGTCACTTGGGAGATGTCCCCTGACCAGTTTGTTCTTGTTCGGAGAGCTCTTCCCCACTCAACTGATCGCCTGGCTCCTACTTGTGAGCGTCCCTCTGGGCGATAACACGATGTTTGTAACTTTGTACATGTGGCATCTTTCCTCTCAGCTGGAACAGACTTTGAAAATTAAGGTTACAGAGCAAGGGTTGAGTTCTAGCTGGAGGGAAAAAAAAAAAAAAAACAAAACCAGGCAGACAGTTTGGGTAGAGCAGAAAACAGGGGAGGTATGGAATAATCCCCAGGTGCAGTTGCTCCCACTTTTAGCTGCCTCTTTTCAACCCCCACCTCACCCCTGTCCTGCCTGACCAGGCTCAGAGGTGAGATGGGGAGATGTGGACCTCCCAACTGTAAACCTCTCTTTTTGGACTCAGTCTCTCTGATGATTTCAAACCATTTGGGCACGTAGCTGCCTCCAGTTCTGTCTGTCTGTCTTTGCTCAGCAGTTTCAAAGTCTCTGCCTGGAATTTCTGCTGCTTTCTGCACTCTATGTCCCCTCTCTTGCTCCTCTGCCCCTCTCATCCTGCAATAATCGCCTGGGACAATCTCCAGCCCCAGTGCTCCTCCTCGCACTCCCCTCCAACTGAGAAAGGAAGAAGAGGAACCAAAAGGTAGGGGGTGGCAATCTGAAGGGACAGCTGAGGTTCAAAGGTTCCTGGCTGAGCTTCCAGTCCAGGTCACCTTAGGGGCTGATCTGACCGCTCCAGAGCGGCCCCTGGGCCAGCAGCAAATAGAACAAGGTTTTATAGCCTGGGGCAGATGTTGGCTCACCCGGATTCCCCCTTTATCTCTCCTCCACCAAAGAGGCTCCAATCCCCACTCTACCTTTGTTCTCTTTCCTCTTTCCCCTCCTCCCCCTCCTCTTCCTCCGTTTGATCCTGCCTTTCCCCCTCAAATTATTTCTTTAGATCTGGAAGCATCTGTTCCTGCCTGCCCCTCCCCCCACCCTCCTTCTCTCCTTCCCCCTCCCACCCCCTCTAGCAGTCAAAGAAGCCCCCAAACGGAGGGCCTCTGGCCTCTAGCCTGTTCTGCTACCTCAGAGCCCAGAGCCCAGGGCCCTTTGAGGCCAAACTTTGAGACCCCTCCTTATCCTCCAGTCCCTTTCTTTTCATTCTCCCAGCTGGAGAGGGTCCTGGAATTGCACAACTTGAGGCTTGGCCCCCAGGACCCTGTCTCTTCTCTCACTGAGACAGTTATCCATTAAATTCAGGTAAAAGCAAGGAACCTGAGGCTGAAGGGTTTGGTGCTGAATTATTTCAGTAATTGTCCCAGTTCTCGGCTGGGCTTTTTGGGACTTCAGATTTTGAACATATCTTCATAGTCTGACCACAGGGGGAGGTGGCCTTTTCTAACCTCTCTACCTGGTCAGTCTTTATCACTCTCTCCTGCTCAGTCTTTATCACTCTCTCCTGCCCCTTCCCTTGGTTGCAAAGTCATTTTCTAAGCAATCAGAATGCCCCTCCATCTGTCCCAGAATTCTGTAACAAACTGAGGAGAACAAGGCAGTGTCCACACTGTGCACATTGGAGGACTTCTTTCAACTATCTTCCAAAAAATAAAAAAGACACCAAAAAAAAAAAAAAAAGACTCCTTCACATCCTCTTTCCCTCCACTCATAACCAGGAATATATGGTCTCCAAAGCCTGAAGGAGAGAGGGCAGACAGTAAACCCAATTAGGGCAGACAGTAGCCTGTCTTTTCCTCTCTTAGTCCAGATAATTCAGGTTCAAGATTTTTCAACTCTGCTTGGTAGACCTGTCCCTAACAAGAACCCACCTTATATCCCAGAGCAGCAGAATAATCCCAAGGTCATTGCCATAAGTGCCCACAGTTGAAAACTGGTAGATGAGAGTAAATCCTCCTCCCTCCCTTCTCTCCAGCTCCATCTTGAGATTCAGCACTGCCTGGGCTCCTGCCCTGTATTCTCTCCTTGAATATCGATGGTTGGCCAAGAGCCCCAGATTCACGCTCCCTGTGGCTCAGCCACTCAGTTTCCATGGTGATGAGAGGCAACTGAACTACCCCCAACCTCAACTGGTTGGATAGACTGACACCAGCCAGGATGTTCCCTGAGGAAACCTGATCTAAGAAAGATACAGGAGATGGGAGCCTGTATTTTGTTATAGCATCTTTGCTAATTAGTCAGGATGGAAGAGGGAAGACCAGGGAGAGAGTCCCTCCCTCCTGTCTGTAATATCATACAGTCCTTTCTCTCCACATATGTGATTACCTAGAGGCACACCTCAAAACATACACGACACTGATGTGCAAAGACCTCAACACATTCATTCCTTCTGTTCATATATGCATGGGAAATGACTTTACTGAAGATGTGCATGTTTGTACGTGTGTGTGTGTGCATGTGTGTAGAGGCTATGAGTGACAGAGAATAACATCCCAAGTAGAGAACTTAAGAAGTAGGCTGTTTTACTTATCACTGATGCCACTGGTGACAGAGGCTTTTGCTGTCCCCTCTTCCCCATACACTGCTTTAAAACACCTGCCCCTTTGCTGAAGGTCATGTGACCTAAGGATTCATCCTTAATCCTGCAACCTGGCTCCATAGGCCTGGGGTGGCTATATAAGAAGGAGGCAGGAATCAGAGGTGTCTAGAAGATTAGATTCCTCACTTAACATTCTCACTTACATGTCAAAGTTAAATCAAAACCACCAACACTTATCTAAGCCTCCAATCTACACTATTTTGCCCATAGGCAGGACCTAGGAAACCACCACCACCACAATAGCAGCAGCAGCTACAGAGTACCTCCTAGGGTTCTTAATTGCCTTGGGATTAAGTGGGTTAATGTATAAAAAGCACTTAGATGAGTGCTTGACATAGAGTAAGTTTCAGTAAGTGCTATCTGTTGTTATTATTAACAATAATAGGCGTTTTCTTAAGTATTTACTATGTAACATGCACTGTGCTGATGTGTTATCTCACGTGAGACTTACAATGGCACTGCAAGGAAGTTGTTATATCCCCATTTTACCCAAGGGGAAGCTGAGTGAGACCCAAGAGGCTAACGATATGCCCCCTGGCAGAACCAGGACTCCAATCAGACTCACCTGACCCCGGAGTGGACACTCGGAACCAATTCTTTGCCCATGATGGACTTGAGGACTGGCTGTTAGGATGGGACTGAGTTTGGCAGGGAGCCCTGATGAGGATGTGGCGACAGTACAGGGCAGGAGGAACCTCGAGTAACCTGGGTTTTCCTCCTTGGCGTGGTCTTGCCTTGACAGGTTCTTGTCCTCGTCAACAACAGGCTTTGACGCAGTGGTCCACACACATGTTGGTCTTAGGACCCTTTTACACTCTTACATATTATTAGACTCTCAAAGAGCTCTCTTTATATGGGTTATACCTTTCAACATTTGCCTTGTTGGAAATTGAAACTAGAACTATAAAAAAAAAGTCCTTTAAAACAATAATAAACCTATTACATGTTACCGTAACTTTTTAGGAAAAATTACTATATTTTCCAAAACAATTGAGTGAGAAGAATGTTATTGTTTTACACTGAAGCAAATCTTTTTTAATGTCTAGCTTAATAGAAGATGATTGGATTCTCATATCTGTTTCTGCATTCAATTTGTCGTGATATATTGTTTGGTTGAAGTATATGAATTACATGGCCTCATGAAGATATATAGTTGGAAGAGAAAGGACTTCACAGAGCTCCTGAAAGGATATCTGGGACCCCCAGGGATCCTTGGGCCACACTTTAAGAACCACTAATCTAACCAACTGAGATAACCAGAAATCACTCCATAACAATTCTCCTGGACACCTTTTTAGCTCTTTAGTGGTACTTCTAACTCCAAAACTCATCATCATTTCACTAGTCCATGCTGTATTTGAATTCTGTTATCTTGTGCAAGTTACTTAATTTTTCTATCCCAAAGATTAAATTATGTAGATAGATAGATGATAGATAGATATACATATATGCAAATATTTATATGCCATGTATGTTACAGGTGCACATTCATTATTTTTAGTATGAATATATAGAGTAAAATATAGATTTATAGATAAAATAGTTTTTATATGTTTAGCCTTGTGTGACCTGAGAAGCTTAGCTATTCATATCAATCTAGGTTTTCAAAAGGGGAAGCTGAGCCAAAGAGGGATGATGTGACTTGCTGAAGATGACACGCTCAGCAAGTGGTGGACAGGAGACCAGAACTCCTGTCCTGTGACTTTTGGGCCTGTGCTGCCCTGCTCAGGATCCCTCTCTCTAAACACATGGCTGCATAACATGCATGTAAAGGTGCCTGGGTGCCATACACAGTTTATGGATGTATTTGATGGTTTTATTTATCTGAACATATCCATGTATGGGAAAAAAAAATATCATGTATCCCTGTGTGCAAAGTTGCAGTTTTATTGAGGGTACAAGTCACCAGCCTGCCAATGTTTTTCCTTCCTCATCAAACCCTCTGTATGATTGTGGCCCTGAGCTTGATCTGTCTAATTTCAGGGGCTTCTCTTCCTTCCAAGTCTCCTGTTGGTACATTCTCATCAGAGGTATGTAGATAACCCAGCTCTTCACATGAGCACACAGAACATGAACACCTGGAGCTAACAATTTGATCTCCTTCTTTTTTTTTTCCTGTACATCATGTGCAACACACCTTTGCAAAATAAGTGATCTACAAGTGTGCAACCAAGGGAAGCATAGCTGTGTGAACTGAGGTGTGTATGTGTCTCTGCAGATGCAAATGTGGAGCCCTTGGGTGTCCATGTACTTGTCTAGGTAAGCACCATGCCAATGTATGAGCAACTGGAGCCTCAGTAATTTCATTAATCTGATAGGTATTTATTCACAAATTCCGTATTTTATGGCTGTATGAGGCTCATGTTTATGCACGGTCCAATGAGAAGAACCCTGGGTGGGAATCAGGCTGCCGGAATTCGAGTCAGAGCTTTCTGCTCCCAGTTGCCTTAAACAAATCACTTACTCAGTGAGAGCCCTCCACTTCCTCATCCACATAATGGGGGGAAGTAATTTTCAGTTGCATCTCCAGATGGGAAGTGTCGTGGGGAAATAGCAGGAGATGCCTGTGTGAATGTGATTCTTTTCTACAATGGAAAAATCCAGATAAAATCATAGCAAGAATAATATAATAAGACACTCATATACCCATCACCTCACTTTAACCCTGATCAACCCAGAGCCAATCTAGTTTCATCTAGATTAAACCAACACTACCTCCTTTATTTTGAAGCAAATTCCAGACAACACATCATTTCTTCTATGAACAAATAGATGAATTTCTCTAAAAGGTAAAGATATTTTTTACAACATAACTACAGTAAGATGATCATACCTACCTTAAAAATTTCAGCAATTTTTTTCCCTCTTAAAGAGTGAAAAATGTCTAAAAAATGCAGAGAAGCTGACTGCCATGTGCCTTGTGTTCAGGGTTGATAAATGTCAATAAGGGAAAATGAGAAGGATGAGGAGGAAAGGATGGAGATTCCTTTTTTATATCCCTCCTAAAATCCCAGTTCACCTCCAGAAACTCATTAGGTCCACTAAAAATGGGCTGAGAGGGTACCTTGGAGATCTAGATGTGGTGGAGGCAGCCAGAAGGGATCCTTGGAAAACACTGCAGACTTCATCTTGGAAGAAAATAGTTGTTGAGCCAGAGGGAATCGGAGCAGAGGGCCTGCCCAACCATCCTCCAGTATTAGATTTCACCTTTGGCTTGCCAGGCATTTGAGAGATGTCTGAAGTCTCATTGGAGTTACTGATCTCCAAAGACATGAAGATACATGTAATAGCACCCTCATACAGAAACCCGAAAGGAGATGTGCACAGAGGCACAGGCAAACCCACCCGTTCATACACAGGTCATGTACAAACACATGCAAACACTCAGGGACAGAGGCAAATGGACAAGCAGATACAAACTCATGCATGTGGGACAACACAGAGACACAAACCCAAACACTCAGGCATGTGTGAATATGCAGGGATACAAACCTGCAAGTCCTGGAACAAAAACACAAAAAGCCAAACACAAAAGTCCAGAGGCATGCAAATACACGTTGGGCCATTTTTACTCATGACCAGTTAACATGACCAAGCCCCAGTTTAGCTGGTTCCTTCCCTCTCATTCTATCCAATGGGCTAAATATTGGCCAAAGCTACAGTATGAGTCACATTCATGCAAATATGCACCTGAGAGAAGTCATCCCAAGGTCTTCTCACTGCTCCTGCCAGCACAAGTTTTCTATCCCCCAGTCTTCTCTCTTCCCAAAAAACAAGACTAAGAGTAGTGTGGCATGGTATGTATGGGTGCATGTGCCCTTGTGAACACACGTTCCTCTGTCCTAACAAGTCAGCTCAGTGAGAAGGGGAAGGATGCTGGCCATGTTCAGACTGCAAGTCATCTCGGGCTGACAAGGGAACATTGCTTTGCCTACATTGTGCTATAGCTGGAGGTTAGACTGATTTTTCACTGACTTGATTGACCCAAGTGAGTGTTTTGGAACCTTATAGGCATGATCTGAGAGTGTTTTCTCTGGGCCTGAGGTCAGCCATCAGTTGTCTGGGTTTGATTTTTTTTTTTTTTTTGAGTGAATTTACCAATCAATTCAAAGAATAATGGCGATGGAACTGAGTGGATCAGGTGGTTGACTAGGCCTCTCATGGCCACAGAGTGATTCTGAGTCAAAAAGGATGGACAGGATCTGACAGTTTAAATATAAGATCCATCAATTAAGCAGAGACAAACCAGTGGGGCTATTTGGCACTATATTCACCAAAACCAGCCAACTGACTAAAATGTTCTCATTTCCAGCAATTTTGCAAGATGCAGCAGCAGCAGCACCTGAGAGTCAGGGAACCCAAATGTGTGTGCACTGAAAGCTAGATCTACACTGGCACTGAGAAGCAGAAAGGGCTGTGTACATGGCTGTACATTTGGAAGAATAAAGTAGTGATGCAAGGCTGTGTGTGTAGCTGTATGAGGCCATGTATCTGGCATTGTGTGTATACTTTATTTTTCAATATATATTTTATTTATTATTTTATTTTTAGGGGAGGTAATTAGGTTTATTTATTTTTAGAGGTGGTTCTGGGGATTGAACCCAGGTCCTCATGCCTGCTAAGCATGTGCTCTGCCACTTGAGCTATACACCCACCCTGGAATTGGGTCTGCTTAAAACTAACCTCACTGGCAAGAAAGTAAAGTTTGTGTAGCATATCTGGGGCTTTCCTTTCTTACAGAATCACAGAGTGTTAGATATTGAAGGGACCTTAGAGCTCATGTGGAAATTGAGGCTTGGGGAGTTTTAAGTGACTTGCCCAAGGTCACACTGTGCGCGAATAGCCGAGCACATTTAGGCACCATATTAGGTAGCTAGGGCTGCCATAACAAAGTACTGCAGACCAGGTGGCTGAAACAGCAGAGTTTTATTTTTTTACAGTTCTGGAGGCTAGAAGTCCAAGACCAAGGTGTTGGCAGTGTTGATTTCTGTAGAGGCCGCCCTCTGTGTCTTGTAGATGGTGTTTCTCATGTGGTCTTGGCTTCACACGATCCTTCTGTGTCTGTCTGTGTCCTAATCTCTTCTTCTTAGGACACAGGTCATGTTGGATCAGGGCCCACCACTCTGTCCTTGTTTCACCTTAATTATCTCTATAAAGGCCCTCTATCTGAATACAGTCACATTCTCCAGTAATGGGGGGTTAAGACTTCAACATATGAATTTGAGGGGACATGATTCAGCCTGTGGCAGACACCAAGGATCTGGGCCCCCAGTCCAGTGATATTGTACCCACATCAGTGATCTGGTGGATTTTGTTCCTAAATTGGTTCAGTTTCGTTTTGTTTCTTAAAGATGGGGGAATTGTTGTTTGGGGCCAACATGAGATTAAAGAATGTTTTCTGGAGTCAAGGCTCAGTGGGAACCTGAGTGAGCACTGACTAAGGAATCTAGGATTAGACAGACCACCCAACACTGGGAAAAGGAAGCTTCTAAACAGAATCTTTGGACCAGAAGGAACCTTGTGAGGTTAACTTGACCATGTCAGGGGGGTGAGAACTTACCTGATGTATCCGGAGGACATAGGTGTCTGACAACTTTCACGGCTGACAAATTCTTTTGTACGTATAATCAGCATTCCTCATGCTAAGCTCTACCCTCTTCCCTTGCCTCCAATCCTCAGAATTGGATAATAAGAGAGGTTTTCCTTTTTTTCCTTTGAAGCTTGAGCAAGGCTTGACAACTTATTAAGGAAAATTTTCTATTCAGGACAGCCTCTTTCTCTCCTCATCTGAGGCTGGAGGGAGGATGTTAGAGGGGGGGAAAATGCTTACCCCTTTGCAAAAATGCGCTGAGACCTGCAGCCTCTTTCCAGGTCTGGGCCAGCTGTAGGGAGTGTCTTGAGATGAGCTTACTCATAATATGGAACAGAAACAGGGTCTTCCCCTGTTTATTTGAGAGGCTCTCTGATTTCACAGAAATCACAAATGGGCTCCAGTGGGATTGTGGTGCATGGTGTGGGTATGATAAGGCATGTGCCAAAAAGTGGCCACAGCCAGGCAAGGGGATCCATATTATCATGATGGTTGGTGCCTATTTTCTCTGCCCTGGAAAGCAAGCTTGGTCCTGGGTTTTGGAGGAAGCAATTCCAAAAGTATCTAGCTGAAATGCAGAGAGAGCCAGGTGCAGAGTAGTGTTGGGAAGAATACTGGTTTGGAGATCAGAATGCCTGGGTTCTAGCCTCTGTCTGAGCCTCAGTTTCCCTTCATTTACAATGAAGTGGTTCAATCAGGTTATCTCTAAGATCTTTCCAGCTCTGAGACTCTAAGCAAAAACTAGAGGATGCTGGGGGGCAGGGAAGGAATACTCCTTGTAGCAAATCAAATGATGGACTATGTGTCTCTGTGAACCAAACCAGGCACAGAAAACTCTCCATCTTCATTCCAGAGTTGGTGGGGGTTGGGGGAGTGAGGATGTTAGCTGTGGTGTCTCCTCATTTGACAACTCAACCTTTCCCGCAGGGCCCCTGCAGACACACCATGGGGAGCTGTCTCCCTTAAGGACCTTACCCCTGAGGGGATGGAGGCAAAGACAAGATGGGGCAGGACAATGGGGAGGGTGTCTGCAGGATACCAGCAGCCAGGTAAAAACAGAGACATCAGCCCACTATCTGCTTAGTTTCAAACATCAGAATAAAGGGATTCAATTTTAAAGCTTTCATCTGAAGATAATGGATAATGAGATGCAGGATCAGCCTTATGCAGTGATGCAGCTTAAAGCCCCTGGGAAGGCTCTGTTTTTCCCCTCCCCAATTATCCCGCCACTGAAATGCCTTAAGTTCCACCACTAGAGCACATGGTGTTAAGCGCAGTCTTCTGCACATCGCATCCTTTAAATACAAAAGCACCGCTGGGATACTTTATCAAACAAGGCTAGAACCAGAAAAGTAGTGATTAGAGGGGATGCTCAGGGAGATGAGGGGCTCTGAAGATTAATCTCTAGATACTTCTCAGTTTCATGTTGGCTGAGCCTTGTGAGAAAGCTAGACTCTGCCCGGGGAAGTGGGAACTCAAGGACTCCCCTAGAAACCAGGTGCCTGAGCTATGGGTATATTTCCAGTCTTCGAAAAGGGCTGAACTCTAAGTGGTGAGGCTAGTCATTAGGCTGAAAAATCACAGGGGCTGCCAGTAAAGCTGAATTCAGGGAGATGAAAATTCTGAGTGTTACATGAGCTTGGTTTGGCCAGTGGAGAAGCCAGTGTAGAAGTGTCTCACGGAGTCGCCTCTGTATGTCCAGAGGATGCAAAACTATTTCGGAAAAAAATTTTTTTCATTTCCATGGTTATCTGCTGTTTATTTAACCCAGAAGGCATGATTTGGAACCGTTCAAACCTAGCAGATGGGGAAACACACAGCCAGGGTTCAAACCTGGCTAAGCGACCTTGGGCAGGTGACTTAACCTTTCTGAGATTACGTTTCCTCATCAAATTCAGTATAAAGCACCTGGCATATAGTAATCCTCTATAAATGGAAGCTATTATGGTTATGAGTATTGAGGGGGCTTCAGGATACTATCCATGAATTGGAACTGAGTCATGGCGTGAATGATCATCATATCCTGAACAAATCAGAAGCCCAACCCTGATAATTCACACATAATCCTCACACAGGAATAGAATCCAGTTCTTTTACAACTTAATTTGACCCCTCAAGAACCGGTCATAGAAGAAATAGAAAGAATTCTGGCCCCCTCCTAGCAGCATGGAAACCTGAGGTCTCGGGCAAAGATGGCTTTCCCCACAGACAGGATGGGTGGTTGCCTTCATGATATGGTTTAAGAAAAATACCACTCTCACACAAATCTATACTGGGCCACCTGCCATGGGTCTGAAATTCCATCATTGTAGCTATGTCTTTCCATCTGGGCAATGGCTCCTGGAGACCGCTACCAAAAAGCACATAGTTTCCTGGGAGAATGTACAAGTGAACACATTGGTGAAGGTTTCCTAACCTGACAGTCTGGCTCTTACCCAGTGGAGACTGGGCTGGGAGTCAGGACCAAGTAAGTTTTGATAGGACTGGGGATATGGAAAGGCCAGAGGCAGACAGTGGAAAGTGTGAGCAGCAGACAGACACAAGGACTAGAGAAAGAGGAAAAGACACCACATGGGCTAGAGGACCCGCCGAGAATGTCAGCTCTGCCACCTATGGTTTAGAGAGGTAAAAAGTAGATTCAATTCTAACTTCTCTGGTTCACCTTGATATTAACTCTACCCAGCCCTTGCACCCTCCAGCCCAGACTGGCTTCTTTCCCGGAGCAGTTGTATACTTGGGCAGACAGGTGGAGGGCTGGTCTCAGTGTCTGGGCAGTCTGAGCAGCAATACCCAGGATCTCAGTGACAGGCCAAGCAGCTCTGTCTCTGACCAAGACTATCATGACATCAGCTTCACTTTTCCACCCTGGCTTGGGGCCGAGTGATGAGTAACTAGGTTTGTGCTCTGCAGATCCCTGGGACTCCAGGAGGCCTTTTTAGATGGTCCAAGAGTCCACCCAGAATCTGTCATCCAAAAACATATGTCTGGTTTGTGTTTTAATTATAACCTCTGAGAAGGTAGGAATTTATATTTAAATATATATATATATATACACACACACACACACACACATACACATATATGTCTTCCTTCCTTCCTTCCCTCTTTCTTTTCTTTCCAGTTTCAAAAGAGGCTAGTAGATAAGTGAGGCCTTGCATCTCTGAGGTCTGGCCTAAATAATCTGAACGCCACTGATGTGGATGTTACATTTGCAGGACAGGCCACACTCTTACACTTGATTCAGATGTTTTGGCATCAGAGCAGCACAAACAAGTCCTCTCTCTAACCTGGTCTGCCTCTAAACTCTGTGCAAGGCAGTTTCTGCCCCCCAAAGAGCAATGGGAGAAGTAAGAATTTGGTTCCTCCCACATTATCCTAAATATTGCTGTGATGTCAGGGAAGCAATATTAATATCTGCCACTCTCTGGGCCTCAGCTATTTCCTAACAGGGATGGAAAACACTGGGAATGGGAGAGGAGAGTTGGGACTGGGAAGATGTTGGTAAGCAGGTGTAAAAAACCAGGAGGGGTTCTGTGAATGCTCCATCTCTGAGAGGGTGACTTTGTGGATGGGAGGAGGAGAGGAGCTGAAGGGTAGTAATTAGCTTATTATTGTTTCCCCTGGGTGTTGTGAGAATCCCTTAGGAGACACTTGTAAGAAAGCAGAGGGAAGACAGTAAATACACATCTAATGATATGCTAAATAAATTATTATTGTTATTATTATGACTCTTATTATAGCAATTGCAACTTGCTCCTTGCATCCAAGTTTCCACCAGAGATGGGAATTGGTCCCCTTATAGTCAGGCCTCTGCTGCTGCCAAGATGCCCCCAGACTCCCCCCACCCTCAGGAATTAGTGGAGTAATTGGGCAGTGGAGACCAGGCTTCAGTTAACAGCCACTCTCCCGGTTTCTGCAGGAGAGCAGATAAGAGCTCAGCATAAGCCTGCAGGGCCTCTGTCCGACGTCTGTGCTAGGGAACGAAAGAAGGAAAAGGGCTTTGCCAAGAATGGCAGGGCTAGCCGGGACCCAGACTCCCAGAGGGGTCACTGCCCAGGAGGAAATAAAGAGAAGTCATGGCGTTAAAAAAAAAAAAAAAAAAAAAAAAGAATGGCAGAGCTTACACTTGGGGAGGAACTTCCTGCCTCCCAAACAAGGAGACCAGGGAGAGCCAAAATAAAGGCAGACAACTGGGGATGGGTCACAGAAAGGTAGGGTAAATAAATATACAAACTAGGGCTCCATAGCCCTAGTTTCTGGGCTTCCTGGCTCCATTTAATCCCTGCCACTGTCAGCAACACTGTGTCCGTGCGTTCGCTGGAAAGAGAGCGGATTATTTTTACCAGCATCTCAAAGGAGTGTGGGACCCAGAAATAGCTAAGGGCCATTCTAGCCCAGGTAAAGGGACCCAAACTCTCTAGGCGAAACAAAGTATGGCCAGTGTCTCTTCATTTCCTGCCTTTTTGCCAAAGACAATTGTTATTTGAAACCCACATGTTCTGAGGTTTACAGTAAACTGCCCCCACCTCCTGGCCAGAGCCCAGACACCTGCTCCGAGTTTTGCTTAAGCAAACGTATGTAAATGCCAGCCCCTCTGCTCTCTCCCTGCATTTCCGCAAGGAAAGCATCCACCATCCCTGTGGGTGTTAGGTGTGTGTGTGGTGGGGGTGGGTTGGGGGAGCTGGGTGTCCAAACCCTGGGTGAACTAGAAATGAGATTCCAGGTTAAACTTAGCCCCCTCTCTGGACCTCAGTCCCTCACCCAGACATTGGGCAGATTGCCTCTAAGTGTCCTTAGGGAAAAAAGGAACCAAATTTGGGAGTGTCCTCCCTGCTCCAAACCTGAGGGGAAGGGGGACCCTTCCCTGCAGACCTGGATCCTCACTAGATGGGGAAACTCTGAACTTACCTATCTCACCCCACTCACTGCCAGTGACCGCCTGTCCCCAGATTCCCAGAAGGAACTATTCTATAGAGACCAAAGCAGGGGGAATGATGACAATTAAGAAATAACTATATGAAATGACCTGATTAGGGGGTGTTACTCTATTAGAAAATTTGTGAGCTTTTTAAAGTTAAAAAACTTTTTAAACATTAATTCGAATCAGTTCGGTAGCATCCTTGGAGCAGGGCTGAGGCATAGAGGCCTTTCCTCCGCCAGGCAAGCTGCCTCCACTGATTTATGTTTGTCTTATTTGTGTATTTCTTAATGGATCAAGTGGTGGTTCCTCTTTGGGCCCCTCAGGCCCACAGGCAGCTCCATCCCAGCCCAAGTCCCAGCTCTAGCTTAGTTTTCATATACTTGGGGGTCTGGGGAGCCAGGAGACTGAGGATGAGGAACCTGCTTTGCCCTCACCCCCATTTCTTGGTTCTGGGTACCTCATTCCACCCCCCAGCCCCCCAACTCAGGCTGGGGCTACTCTCTTGCCCTGGTACTAACCATGACCCCACCAGCGCCCACTGCGGGCAGCTGCCATGTGACCCCCAGCTGGCTTCAGCCGTGGTACCCGGATGCCTGCTAGGCTGTGGTGGCTGAGGAGGGTGACTCCCTCCGCCAAAAGCTTTTGGATTGATTGCCTTTAGGTTTGTTTATTGCAACAAGTATGTACTGGGAGACCCCTTCTGTGTCAGGCAGCAGAGAAAGTCCCTGCCTTGGAGCTCCCATCCAGTGGGCAGCGGTGTGTGGAGGCTGGCGCTTGGCTTTTAACCCCAGCCAAGGGAGTCTCCATGCTCTTCCCAGAATCCTGGAGATCCTGGAAGCGCAGCTGGCCTCTGAGACTGAGAACAGAGGAACTCCTTCACACAAACCATTCAGCAAAGATGCCTGTGACTCCCTAGTTTAAAAAAAATGAAATGGAGTTGGGGGCATCTTTTTTCCCCTGGGACGGTTGGTGGCAGGAGAACTGTGGCTCCCAGGCTTGGTGGCGCCTGGAAGGGGGCCGGCAGGAGAACCAAGGAGATAAGTAGAAGTGAGGGATAGAGATTCAGGTCCATGTTCCCTGCTCATTAAAGTCAAATTCTCCCCATAAAGGCCCCAGACAGGGCTGTTAGGGAGCTGGAGGGGCTCCTAGGTATCCAGAGAAGGGGAAACCCCAATCTGGGGAGCCACAGAGGAGTGGCCCAGTGGAGCAGAATTAGGCCCCCGAAGCCCAGGCCTCTGAGAAAGGAGAGGTGAGAAGGTCCTCCCCAAAATCCCATCAGAACAGGCCCACTACTGGAAAATTCACCTCAATCCACCAGGCTACCCAGGAGCACAGGAGGCCCAGGTGAAAGCAAGCTGTATTTGGTCACATTACCTCGATTTCCTGGCTGTACCACCAGAGAGATGTGGCAACAAAAGGGCACCCCACTTCCTGCTCTGTCCCTCCCAAATTTCTTCACCTCTGAAGCCCACTCTTTCAGACCCCAAAATTAGGCTTCAAGGGAAACGCACCAGGGGTGAGAGTGGGGCTAGGCAGTAGCTGAGCTGTAGGGCACTAAAAGTCAAACAGAAGGCCCTTTAAGGCCTGCCCGCTCTCTCCCTCAGTGGAGAGCATTCTGTGGGTTGTACAGTAGTTCACTGCCTCCCCTTCCGTAAGACCCAGGCCCTCTCTGCATGAGCCCCTCACAAAACCGGTTTCCACTTTCCTCGGTGGGTGCCGGGCTGTCGTCCTTCCTCCCTGAATGTGCGGAGCCTCAATCTCCTTCCTTTTGCCTCCTCTCCTTGAGGCTTCCTATGCTCTGTTTACCCTTTTGCAACTCCATCCCTCCGTAAGTAAAGAACTCTGCTAGATGATTTCCTAGATGGCCAGATACAGCCTCTCGGTTGGCTCTCTGGAAACATTTCCACGAACAAGTCTCTCCCAGCCCCTGCATATAAATATGCCTGTACAGAGATAGACTGGCCTAAGCCCCAATACACACACATCATGAGATAATTACACCCTTATATACATACGAAAATCTCTATAGAGTTATATTCACAAGTGTCTATAACTCTAGAGAGATAGCAGCATGTACATATAGGACTATAATTACTTATGTCTATTTTTATAACTATGTAGTTATAAATAGATATGCCTATATATAGTGATAATAATATAGAAATATCTCCGTAGCCATATATGGCTCTAAGTGAATGTTCTAACTACTCTATATCACAATCAATAAGTGTGTATCTTCTGATACATAATTCCAACGATATACATTTATCTATATAGCTGCTCAGAGAGATAAATCTGTCAGGATATCAAATGTCCATAAAGCTGGATGGCTATAAGAGAGCCGTATATTTTCCCATATATAAATCTGGTTCCTGTAACTATTGTATATGCACAAATATAATGGAAATAATCATATTTTCCTCAAGCGTAAATCTGTAAATACAACCACAGCACATTTAGGTATGGTTAGAGATGGAGCAATATTTTCTAGACATCAGTCTGTCAATAGAGCCACCAGTGCCTCCAGAGAGAGTTACAGTGGGAGTTATAAATAAACTCTCCAGATGTGAAGGGATCTGTAGAACTAAGTGTAAACACGGCTCTAAACCGGCCTTCCTTCTTTGTGAGATGTTCCGTGTGAGAGCACAGTCACACAGGACAGGGCGCAGAGGTGTCTGGGCACTGATAGTTTCCCCCTAAAGAGGTCTGGAGGTCGCTGGATTTGGGGAAACCAGGCGGGAGTTGGTGGAGGGCAGCCCAGAAGCCCCTTCCGTGTCAATCTCCTGGTGGCTGGGAGCTCGGGCAAGTGGAGAGGCCTAGGGGAGAAAAATGAAGCAGAGTCTGGCTTGAGTCACTTTCCCTCGTCTTAGGCCCCAAATCCGTGCACCAGGGAAGCCCCGACCAACCGGAGGATCCGAGGCGAGAGAACAGGAGACGCGCGGAGGCTGGGGAGAAGGGGCTACAGGCCCGCCCGCGGAGGCCGAGACCCGGCCGGGTCGTCAGCCCGCGCCGGCCCGCCGGGTGCCCCATCGCCCGGGGCAGCTGCCTCGCCCGGGGTCGCCGCCTGGACCGCAAACCTGGGCCCTCTCCGCGCGCCCCGCACTCTGGCGCTTCGACCTTTGTTCTTGCCTTTTATTGTTATTTTGCCCGATTGGTTATCGCTCCTCCACCCCGTGTGGTTTTCAAATACGAGGACGCCCGCCCAGAGGTCTCTTTCAAATCTTTGCGTGTACACTGGCCTTAAGTGACTCAGTGGAGAGTGCATGTCTCCGTCTCTTTTCAGACTAGATGGGTCACCGGCTGTTGAAAAAGAATCCAAATCTCTGAAAAGGTTTGTGACTTAAAAATTTTAAAAAGTTCTCACGCTCATTTGTTATGGTCTTTCTTTCTTTTCCTTTTTAAAGAAAGTTGGCTAATTTGTGTTTTTATATTTCGAGTTTTTTTGCATACAATTGTTTTTAAAGGGAGGGGATTTCGTTAGACCCGAAACTGAAACTGTGGGACGGCTTCCTCCCAGGCGAGAGCGTCCGTCGTATCCCTACACCTCTGACTCCATCCATCCTTCCTCAAATACATAAATAAATAAGATTATCAGAAATTTGTACCTGGATTGAATGAGGCGGACGTGGAAGGATCCAGGACCGTGCTCTTCTCTTCCTTTATGGAAATCCGCTCCGCTCCAAGCCCGGGAAGGAAAATTCAACGCGCCTCAACCCCTCCCTTCTCTCTCTCTCTTTTTTTCCTTTGAAAAGACCCCAGGAAGGCAACTTTCCTGGGGCTACCGGAGCCCCGGGCCTCGCTCTCCCCTCTCTCGGGCGGCCATAGGTGTTTTTCTGCTTCGATCTCTGCCCAGCGGCTGGTCCTCCCGGGCACCCCTGCCGCTCACCCAGCCTGGACACCGGCTGTGGTCATCGCTGCATCCATCTCTGCCCCTGGGCTTGATCCTACACGCTTGGCCCTCTCTTTAAAACAGGGGCTCTAAAGAGTTCCCAAAGCCACTAACCAACCCCCTATGTGGGGTTCTTCCCCTCATCGCACAAAGCAAAAGCCGAGAAAGAGAAGCGGGACAGAGCGGCCTCCTGGCTCTCCCTCTCCTCCTCTGGCCGGAGGACCTCATCTGGGGTGAGGGGTTCCCACACCCAGCCCCCCAAGGGCATAGGAAGAAGTTAACTTCCTTCCTTCCTTTCTTTTCTTCCCCCAGTTGCTATAATCACCACTCCTTCCACTGTCCCCTCCTCAAAATATCTCCTTCTGCATTTTATTGTTACCCTGCTAGGAAGGGATGGCTAACTACTGTTTTTATTGTTATTTTTTATTGTTCTTATGAGTGTTGATTTGTTCACCAGGTTCAGGGGACAGCAGCCTGGCCCAGAGGGAGGCCTGCTTGTCACACGTGCATGTGCACACAGACACACACCCCTCCTAGCACAGTGCACACATTCACAGGTATATACCCACAAATACCTACTCTATTCAGGCTCCTGAACAGCAATTCAGAGGAGGCTGGCATCCTACCCCAGCACACAAACAACACGTTGCCCACGCACACCAGCATTCAGACCCAACCACCATCCCCAGACAGATGCCAAAACCCACACAACGCACTTGAAAGGAAAGGAAAATATGTAAGAACCCACTTGCAGAGATCCCTTCTCTCCCACAACCTGGAGGGGCAAGTCAGGCCTCTGTCTCTTCCCCCTAGTCTCTCTCTCTTTCTCTCTCTCTTTTTTTTCTCCTTGTTTACAGCTTCAGAGAGCTCAAGGCCCATAAATCTTGAGGGGCCTACAGAGGCAGAGCACATTTGTATGCATCGTTAGGACTCGCTAATACCTAAGCCCATTAACGAGCGTGTTTGCGCGTGGTTTCCGGTGTGTATTAACTTATAGTTAAATTCTGGAGGAAAGGGCATTGTGAATTAACATATACCAAATCCATCACGGGCTTTTGTCATATCAGATTAGTCAGCCATGGGTTTGGGGGGGCCTAAGTTGCCTGAGTCCGGGTGTACCCACCCTCTAAGAACTTTCTGGTGCAACCTGAGGGCCTAAGGGAAGACAGGACATTCCAACCCCAGCCCCAGAGATTTAGATCCCCTAGGCCAGTAGCTGCACGTCTTCGGGACGGTGGATGGGCAAGGGACCCAGGTCTGGGAGGCCGGAGCAGGCGGCGGAGGGAGGCAGGCGAAGGGACGTCCCGCCGGCAGTCCGTGGTTGTGCTGGGACCACTCAGTTGGCGGCTGCTGGGTTGTCATGTCTCCGCTTTCCAGGAGAAACCAGAGGAGAGGCAAGTGGAGTCGCTGAACTTTGATTAAACCGAAGAGAAAACAGTAGGGGGAGATTTAAAAACAAAAAAACAAAAAACGATTGCAGGAGGAGGAGGGCGAGAGACCGAGCAAAGGAAGCTAGTCTGGCTCGGAGAGATCTCTGCAAGGGGCTGGAAGCTGGGCCTTGTATGAAGGTCTTCCATTTGCCCACCCCAGCTTCTCCGCCCTAGCCAAGGAGGGTAATTCCAACCCTCTTTTAAAAAGAAAGAAAGGACAAAAGGAAAAGGAAGAAAAGGTAAAGAAAAAGAAAATCCTATCTAATTACACGGCATGTTTCGGCCAGGTGTTCCTGGTTCCAGTGACTCAGATCCTATTGGAACCCCAAGGATCTGTATAATTGGGCCTGTATAGACAGAGATGAAGGATGCCAGTTCTAGAGGGAGGAAGGGGAGGGGAGGGTCCATCTCTAGGGGTCCTGCAGAAAATGCCCAAAACCAAACAAGCGAAATTATTGTGTCCGTGTGGATCTGGTTGCCTATTTAAATAAAGCAATCGGGGTGGGAGTGGAAGGGGGGGTATACACGGACGGGCCGGGATGGAGCTGGCTGGCAGGAGAGAAACCGCTCCCCCCACCTTCCTTTGCGAGAGCGGCTAAGGGGCCTCCGCGGCGGGGCTCGGGCGGCCGCGCGACGGGCCAGGCCGGGGCGGGCCGGGGCCGGCGGGGGGAGGGGCGGCGGGGGTGGGGGCGGGCCCTCCCCGGGCGCTGTGAACTTTAGCTGGGCCGCCGCCTGTCAGCCCCAGAAAGCGTTAAAGGTGCAGCAGCCCGCGCCAGCCTCCGCAGCCGCCTTTGTACGCGTGATTTATGACTTCAATCTTGGTTCACCGAGAGTTCACACGGCTTTCGCTGCTGTTGAAGGTTAAAAGATGGTCTTCGCTTGACAAGTGGGACTATTGAAAATTCCTTCTTCTTCGTTTTTTTTTTTTTTTTAAAGAAGCGAAGAGCGGAGGCTTAGGAGAGAGAGAAAAAATTGGGGGGTGGGTGCAGGGGACAGGGGTTGCAGGTGGGGAAAACGGTAAATCAGAAAAGTTCGCCCCCCGCTACATTTAGGATTTTTTTGGAGCTAGGATTTGGGAGTATATGCGGGGGCAGGGGCGTAATAGGAGGAGCGAGGGAAGGGATTTTGGGTATCTTTGGAGGCCAAAGGAGTGGCAGTTTTAAAAACACAACTCGTGCTTCCACAGTGAATTATCTGGATAACTTGGATCACACCTTACTGATCCTCCTCTTGAGACCAAAAGTGGGGCCAGGGAAGGAGAGAGCTTGGGGTGAAGGGCGGATGTGTGGCCCCCATGGTAGTAGGTGCCCATGAGGTGTGCTTGGCTGACCATTCACGTTGCCGGTAGCAGCTTTTCAAGGGCAACTTTGTACCCATCGATTTGGAAAAGGGTGCTTTTTGGTCCCAATTCTTTCAACTCCCTTCATCCTGCAGATTTAGCCTGATGTGCATATTTGATGCAAATGATAAGGCTGATGGAAAAAGTAGAACTGGGGTTGGAAATCCTTTCTAATACCACATCTCCTTGGTCCCCATCTGCTGGCTCCTTCTTCCTTCTAGCACTTTGAAGAGAGTGGTTCCATGGTAGAGATGGAGGTCAAGGATCTCCTAAAGGCCAGAATATAAGGCCGTTGAGCAGTTGCAAGAAAAAGAATCTGTCCTTCTTGTCAGATTCCCTGAGCGAGAGGAGATTCTCTGGAGCTGGGAGGATGAGCAGCTCTTTGAGGTTCCTTTAAGATATTTATAAATCCCCTGAAGTGGGAATTTGGGATTGTGGGTGTTGGGGAGGGGAGCAGCTGAGAGCTGGTTCTGATGTTGAGTATGCCTCCCTAGCCCTGTTTAGGCCCACCCCCACCATCGTTGATACCTCCCGCGTAGATGTCTTCTCAGGTCCCTCAAACTCTGATCCTGGAACAAGGGCATCCATACCAGAAGGGATGTTCCCTGTTTCCCTTCCCGCATGGAGTTGGAGAGGCCTTCCACCACAATCTGAGGGCTCCTGGGCAATCCCCATGAGAAGGGATGGAGGAGGGGGAAGAGCAAGCTGGCCACACCTTCCTGGGACACCCAGCACCAGCCCCTCCTGCACCCCATATACAAACAGTAGAACAGGCAGCAGGGAACAGGGAGAGCCCAGAAATCCAGAGTCCAGGTTCTAAGGTCACTTTGGCAGGGATGGCCCTTTGGCCTGGGGAAGAACTGAGAGGCAGTGCGGCACTGAGTTTAGAGGCTTGGGGAGGAGGTGGGGATAGCTGTTGGGAGGAATCAGCCAAGGAAGCTAATGAATGTGTTCCAGGTTTGGGTTGAGAAACAGAGGAATGAACTTAAGGGCCTCTAGGAGTAATGGCTGTACCGAAGTCCCTTTCCCACCCCTTCTGACTATGTTCCTCTCTGGAAAATAATTTTAGTGGGCTTGTGCTAATCTGCAAGTCTGGAATAATTATGAATTATTAATTCATAATTAAGACTGTTGATTGTGACCATTGCCCTCCAGTGAGCTCATTGATTTCCTTCTCCTCTGTGAAGCACATGGCAGCCTCTGTTGGCCCCTGTCCTCAGCACAAGCAAACCGAGGCCAGCCCATTGAACTCATCCCCTATGTGGAGTGGTTGCCTCATTACCAGTCAAGCCGCATTGTACCTCACAGAGTATTTGCACTCAATAAACTACCTCCCATTAACTTCAGATTTCAAAGTCTTCTCTACATAGGATTGGCTCCTAGAAAGATGGAGCGGGGACCGGAATTGAGACCCCAACCAGGGAAGCAGCTGGGCCAAGCTTTGTGTGGAGACAGGGATTAAGGCCTGGTGGCAGGACTCCCAGGTGCAACGCTCAAGTGATCTGGGATCAGGGATGGACACCCTGCCTCCCCTGCCCTGAGGTGATGCTGGCCTCCCTGAGCCTTCTGGGGACCCCTGAAGATGCACCTTTTTCCTTTTCCTGACCTCCCTTTCCCCCAGCCCGCTCCCCTGTAGGAGACAAAGGCTTCAAAATACACTGCACCCTGGGATCCCTGGGATAGCTGGGGACAGGGAAGTGGGATCTGCCAGTTGTCTCACATCTGTAATGGCCTAGGGAGGGAGAAAACTAGATCCCATGAGATAATAGGCCTCTGAATCCCTGCCTGCAGCCCTCCTCCATCTGCACTGAGACACCTGTCTTCATCCCCTCTGCCCTCTTTTCCTGCCCTCTCAAAATGCTGGTGGGGAGGACCAGGCAGCTCCCACAGCTGCACGTAGAGAGAGACAGAAGGAGGAAATGGGGAGAGGGTTCAGATCTCCTACATCCCAGGACTCTTACCTCTATTCCTCAAACTCAGCTTGACACCACGATGCCAGGGCCTTCCCTCCTCCCTCCCACAACTCTCTCTCGTGGAAGAGGAGCCCTTTCTCCCTCCCTGAAGTGAGGGCTGCTCTAAGAACACCACCACCTTCCATAGGACATTTGGGGACCCAACCCCTATGCATCTCTCAGTGCATGTCTGGTCCAGGGGAAGCCAGTGGCCCTGCCAGCTCATCTCCGCTTAGTGCCCTGATGGAGTCATCTCAGCCACCATCCCAAAGCTCACTTGCTCTTCCTCTGGGCCACCCTGGCATCCCTGAGTTTCCCCTAAGCCAGGAGGCAGGTAGGTAACCCATCCAGAGAGTCCTCTGGAGCTGGTGAGTATATTTTAATTTACTGTTTGATGGCAAATAAAGAGACCTTGGGAAAAAAAGGGAAGGAGCAACCATGCCTGGCGTCCTCCCTACTTGCCCCTCCTCTGGACATTGGCTTTCTCCATGAAACAGTGCACTGTTGTTCTTGGACAACCATTCTCCACCATCGCCTTCGAAGGGTTTGAGTTTCACCCTCCGTTCACCCCCATTAATCACCCCAGCAGCTAAACATCACCCAGCCCCCTCTGGCCCTTTCTCTTCTTCTTGCCCTTAGTATTCATGGCGGGCATTCCTCACTGCTGCGTGCCTCACAAAGACCCCTCCTCCGACACAGGGTCCCTCCCCCTCTCCAGCCACCCAGTCCCGGTGGGCACTACTCACCGGCTCCTGACATTCAGACTGCCAGCTCCCACTCTAGGACCCCATTCACTTGCCACACCCCCTCCTTCAGGTACCTCATCCCATCCCCACATACTCTGTCCAGTCTCTCCCACCCACCTCCACTCCCTCCTCCATGCCCCATCCACGTGTAGTGCCTTTCTCCACTTCTCCTTGCTTCTCTTTCCCTTCCCCTCCCCCAAGATATTCCCTAGGCCCACAGATACTGGCTTTGAAGCACTTCCCTTCCAGCCTTGAGAATCTGAGAGGCAGCTTTTAGCACAGTGGCTAGAAGCATGGGTTTTGGATTCAGATCCCAGATCTGTCAGTTGCTGGTTGTACAACCTTAGGCCAATTACTTAACTTCTCTGAGACATCCATAAAATGGACATGCCCACCGACCTTATGGATTTGTTGTGCAGATCAGATTAAATTTTATTTACATAGATCCAAGCATTCAGCAGGAGCTTGATAAATGGTAGTTATTAATATTAGAAGCTTCTTGTTGTTCATGTATGACTGAAGCATTATGCTGTACACTAGAAATTGGCACAACGTTGTAAACTAACTATACTTCAATAAAAAAATACATATACTGAAAAAAGAGAAAAATAAAGAAGTTTCTTGTAAGGAGAGAAAATGATGCACTTCAGATTCCAATAAAAGTGAGGGAATTGCCTCCTTCAACATCTGAAAGGGAGGGATACCAGTCATAGAGTCTTGCAGATCAGCAGGGCCCTGGACCAGCAGTCACTCTCTTCTATTAGCCCTTGAGGGTCTTATCTTTTGCCACACATTGAACCCCCGCGCCTCGTGGAGTTTTAAGAAATACCGATGCCTAGGTCCAACCTCCTGAAATTCTAATTTGGTTGGTTTGGAGTAGTGCCCAGGCATCTGGATTTTTAAGAACTCCTCAGCTGGTGCTAATTTGTAGCCAGGAGTTGAGGTATGGGCCCTAGGAAATGATCCAAGAGGTGGGAGGAGGGCTGTCACATTGCCCTTTTCCTGTCTGTGAACCAGGCGCAGAGAAGGAAGGACCCTCAGCACAGAGCTTCTTCTCAACACAGGGCCCTGCAGCAGCCACTCCACTTCAGCCACTTCAATCAGTGGGGGGGGGGGGGGCTGTCATATAGGACTGGCTTCTCTTGAGATCTCAGAATTCCCGACGCCCATCCTTTGCTTTTCCTGCAACTATTGGGATTTTGAAAGGGGCCACCCCAAGAGGAGACAGGGGAATGGACAAATTGACCTCTTTGAGGACCTTCCCTCATCAGAAAAGGATATAATCCCCAGACCACCCATGACAGAGGCAGAGGCGGTTAGTGGGAAAATCTGTAGTTACATAGTAAATGGAGTTTCTACCTGGTTGCTACAATAATAGGCCAAGCAATTAGGATACAAGTTTCCAGGATCTTTTCCTCTATTTCCAAAAAGATAAATCACCCCCAGGAACAGAATCTGCATATTGTAATTAACTGATAAATATTTCATGCCTGGTTCAAACTTTCTCCTCTTCTATTTAATGGCCACAAACTTGAGCACAGAGGAAACCAGGGAGCAGGGAGAGGGAGGGGAGGGAGGCCCCCATTGGCTTTGGGGGAGGGTGAAACTGTCTCAGCTGCTTCATCATCTACTTTCCTCCTGTGCCTTTAAGGAAACATTGCTCACCTGAGAAAAGCAGGTCCCAGGTGGTAGGGGGTATGACTTGGGCTTCTTGGCCTCAGCCCTGACCTCCCCCAGGAGAGGCAGATCTCTGGTGACCTTGGGGCACTGGGAGCCGCATGCTTTGGAGTCCAAGTACCTAGTGTTTAACTATAAGCTCTGTTCTGCCATTTATTAACTGGTAGGCTTTAGGCAATTTACTTAATTTATCTGAAACTCAGTTTCTTCATCTGCAAAACAAACATAGTAATCTTTTCCTTGTAGGGTTACCTGTGCCCAGTAGGCTCTCCAATACATGATAACTACTTTTATCAGCGATTACAGTTTATCATGAGTAGTCACCCCATGGCATTGCATTGGTACCCCTTCCCTCACCCACCCCCACTCCAGTGTTTAGGGCGCTGAAACAGTTGAATGCTTACAACGAAGGTGGTGAATACCTTACCTCATCTAATCAATACAACAACCCGATGAAGGACATATATGATGATCCCTATTTATTATCTGTGTTATGCAAATAACTGGTGCCTGTAGCAGTGTCTAACCGAGGGTCACACAGGGAAGTGCTTAAGAGCACAGGCACTGCAGTCTGACTATAGTTTCAAAGTTGGGCTCTGTCCCTTAATAATAGCTGGAGGATGCAGAGTAAGTTACTTAACCTCTCTAAGTCTCAGTTTCTTTATCTGTAAATTGGGAGTATTAGTGGCACCTGGAAGGTAACTGTGAGACTTAAGTATGAAATGCGCCGGCAGTGCCTAGCTCAGTCCTGGCACACATAGGTGCCCAGCAAATATCAGGCATCGTCATCACAGTCCCCGTTGCACCATCAGTGGCACTCAGCAACTCGACCGTGGTGTCTCCTGCTCTTGGGGGTGCTGGGAGGTTAAGTGTGTGCTAGGGTTCTCCACAAGCCACAGAGCTGCTCTCTCATTAACTCCCCCTCTCTCCCCATGCACACTTCAGTACTCAGGACTTGGGAAAAAGGACACTAAACAGATTATGACTCCATTTCTGGAATTAAATCAAAACTCAAGACTAACTCAATTTGGCTTCCGATGAGAGGGAAAGGTTAAAAGGGAGTGAGGAGGCGTCTGGGTGTACTCAGAATTGTAATGGGTTCTGGGTCCTTGCTCCCAGCCCTCCGAGGGGCCCTCGCCCTAGGGGGACTCCCTGGGGTGGAGGAGCGAAGGAGCCTTAGAATTCTGGGTCACCTGGAAGTGATGAGGTCCACGATCTTTTCCCCAAGGGGAATCCTCTCCTCACTGGCCTCAGTCAGCCCAGCCCTGGATCCTTCAGGATCCCAAGACTGGATGGGACTGGGGCTTAGATGGGTAGGTGGGCCTCAGTGGAATGCAGAAAGAGTCCTGCTTGCAGCGTCACCTCCCTGGAGGAATACCTGCGCTGACATGCTTCTCCTCAAAGACATCTAAGCAATACTGATATTGTCATCTTCTAGTCAGATATACTGGTTAGATGGGCCAAAACACTATGACTTGTACTTTTGTAAACGTACATTCTGCACATGAATATCCACCCAGCTCTCATTGACTCAGATTATTCTGAGCACTGTGAACTAAAAAGTAAAAATCTATTTCTACTTAAGGGAGAGTGGTAATTTTCCTCAGTATTTTCTCCTTTGCTGCTAACACTCTCTATGCAAGTTTGGAAAGACTGTATTTCCTCTTATACAAAAGGGGAAACTGAGGCTCAAGGAGACACAGTGTAGGGTCCAAGGATAAATCCCCAAAAGAAACCAGTGCCTCGGGGGAGATCAGGCAGGGAAAACCCCCACCTCGCCCTTCACCTGGAGGCCCCAGGCCTTTCCAAAGCCCGGTGGGGTGGGGATAGCGCCTGGGCGGCCGGCGCTGCGGAGGGAGGTACTCCGGGGCTCGCTAAGCAGCGGGGCCTCGGGCGAGAGCGTCGCCAGCGCGTCCTCATTCTGCGATTACTGTCAGGGGACCATCCATCAGCGCCGCCCGGGACGCCCGGCCAGACTGCCCGCCGCCCGCCCGGGTCTCTCCAGATCGCATTAGCGTGGGGCGAGGGCGCGCTGCGGCACCGGCTGCGGGGAGAGAGGCGGGCCGGCCACGCTGGGGGTGGGGAGCCTGGGCACCGCGGTGGGGCCACCGCAGGGGCAGGGCACAGGCTGCTTTAGGGCTCCTCTCCTTGCAGTCTCCTGGCTGTGGCGTCGAAGGTCGAGGAATGGGGCGCTGGAACCAGGGAGCAGTGGGGGATGGGGAACCCAAAATAGAGAGGGCTTTGGGGGTAGTGGGGGACGAGTAGGGGGATAGATCACCAGAAGCAGAAAGAGAAACACCTGTAAAGGGAAAAACAGGAGTAAGTTGGCGGAGGGGAGAGGCTGAGAAAGGGAAGGCAGAGAATGTGGGTTAAGGGGGAGAGAGGGATTTAAAGGGGGAGAGAGGGATTTAAAATGGGAGAAGAGAACAGATATAGAGAGAAGATGGGTGAACAGGGGACCAGGAGTGAAAAAACCTTAGAGATAATCTGGTGCAGCCCCTTCATTCTACAGATGGAGAAACTGAGGCCCAGAGAGGGGAATCTCTTATCCAAAGAGCCGCTGCAGTTTCTGGCTGGGCTCTCGGCCCCCAGTCTCATTTATTCATTCAATCCATGTGTTTTGAGTATTTGCTCTGCTCTGGGCACTGGGGCTGCTGAAATGATGCAGGATCAGTTCCGTCCTTCTAGAAACTGCAGTCTTTTCTCAGGGGGTAGAAGGGGTTAGCATCCGGAAGAGCTCTTCCACCCCCAGCCAGGTGGGGTACTCTGAATTCAGCTCCCATTGCCCTCTGCTGTTCTGTCTCTCTCCCGGTGGAGTGTGGTGGACCACGGA
Source organism: Camelus bactrianus (assembly GCF_048773025.1). NCBI lineage: Eukaryota > Metazoa > Chordata > Mammalia > Artiodactyla > Camelidae > Camelus > Camelus bactrianus. The sequence goes on along the minus strand of NC_133550.1, from coordinate 13,441,719 downwards.
AGAAACCCCCTCCTCCTCTTTCCACCAGTCTCCCCAGAAGCTGAGCTTGAAAGCCAACTCTCCCACAACCCTCCCTACTCAGTTTGTCCTCAGGGGTGCGCAAACCCCACAGGTTGCAGTCAGATTACAGCAAGGCGTGGTAAGTGGGATTCAGGTTGGACGGGAAGAAGTACTTCTGCACAGTCTGGAACCATTTTTTGCCGAGGCTCTAAAGCAGCTGTCCTTCCTTGAGGGTGGAGTTGGCACCATCTGCCAGGGAAAGACTTGTCTTCTGCAGTCAGATTCTCTAGTCTGCCTTATATGAGGCTTCATCCTGGGCATATTGGGGGTTCCAGAGAGCCTGGTCCCTGTCCATGGGGTCTGTGCTCTGGACATGGATGAACTGACATCTCCCTGGCCTCCTCCCCAATCCCTGCTAGCTCTGCAACATCAGAATCCCTGAATCCTTGGCAACCTCCAGATCATCTCATCCTTCCGCCTGCCTCTGGGAGAACTGTGTGTGAGTGGTTGCATCTAACACTCCCCAGCATCCCTCCTTCAGCCTGTTTCCTCATGATCAGGAAGTGCATCCTTGTGTCTAAACTTGATCCCTCCACCCCCATGATCCATCATCATCACTTTGATGGGATTTTGTTACTACCAGGGCTGCAGCAGTGCATTCTTTCTCAAACACCCCTCCTTCCCACTGATACCCAGTCGTCAGTGGCCAGGTAGGGAATGGGGATAGCCTCCCTTCAAGAGCTCTTGGAACTTTTCTTTTCTCTATTTTAAACCAGCTCCTATATGCTCTGAGGGGGTGGTTGTCACTTTAAAGAAAGGACCATCAGCCCCAGTCACATTCAGAAGAAGGCAAATGTGAGGGAGTTTCTAGTCCCAGCCTCTGCCTCTGTGCCAGCCCCTAAAGAGGCAAGGGGGTCAAGAAAGGAGAGAACTGAACAGAGCTGGGACATGAGCAGATTTCCTGTCCCCTCTTCCATCCCCGGTTCCCAGGGATGGGGCCCCACAGAACAGGAGAGGTAGATACTCTTGAAGCTCTGTACTAAAGATCAACAGATGAATTTCAGCATTATTCCTTCTTGAAGGCAAAGTGATGCCCTCAGGACTTAGCCAAGTGGAAAAGGCTGGGAAAGAGGCTATTTCTGCAGCTGCTGACACTTTATCCAGAGGAAGATGTTGGTCTCACCCCAGGAGCAGTGCTGGAATCTGAGAGGTTGGGACAGTGAAGCAATTCTTCCCAGGGCATGCTGGCTGAGGGGGGGTGGAACTCCCAGGCCAGAAAAGCATCCAAGGAAGGAGGCCTTGGTAATAACTCTCTTGTGTCTCTGCATTAACTCCACATACATTGTCTCATGTGATCCTCCGTGCCAGGTTCAGCGACTGGCACAGAATACATGCTTGTACAGACGGATGAATGAAAAGCCGTGGGAGGAAGGTCACGATCCTCAATTATAGATGAAGGAACAGAGGCACACAAAGGTTAAATGACTTGCTCAAGGTCACATGTCTCATTGGGACAGGGCCAAATTTCAGGAGAGAGACACTTCGGTGGTCAAGGGTGCTGGAGAGGACGGAGGCAGGAAGGGAGGGAATAAACCATCAGCCTAGGGGACAGAAGAGAGCTCCGTAAGAGATGACTCCCTGAAAAAGATGACATTTTAGACCCTGCAGCTTTAAAAATATATCATTGAAGGTTGATATGTAGCATATACACAGCCCTGCAAAGGATCTGGAGAAGTCAAGGGGGAGATGGAGCCACTGAAGACCAAGAGAGAAAGTTGGCACTGAGAGTCTGGACACGTCTCCCCCAGATCTTTTCTCATCCCTAAATGCTGTGTGACATCAGACCAGCCAAGCCCCTCTCTGAGCCTCTAGAGAATGGAGATACCAGAAGAGGAGGAGGGCACACATGGGCAAGAAGGGTCATGGTCTTCAGGGTAGCAATTGTAAGGCATCAAATTCCCATTTCCCTGGAACTATTCTTTGTTTTTATTATTATTGTTGTTGCTGCTGTCTGATTTTATTTATCTTATTTTTTCACAAAGGAAATAAATGTACATGATTGAAAACTCAAAAGGCACCAAAAGTTACACAGTGACAAGTAAGTCTCTCTCCCATCCTCAGAACTACCAGGCTACCTGGTCCTCTCTCCATTATAACTACGGTAACCACTGCCTTATAGAAGCCTCCAAAGATATTTTCTATTTCTCTTGCCTTGTATCCTGAAGTCACCACAAAGCTGAGTTGAGCACTGAGGTTCTGGGGAGAGAGGTAAACGGACACACCTGGACTGGTGGGGCCTTGGAGAACCAAATACTCTCAGTTTCCCCTCCCACCCAGGTGAGTGGTTGCACGCCTTAGGAGCTCAGAAGCCTTGCAGGTGAGAGGGGAGGGGGCAGGGGCCTAGGCAGAGGCAGGAATCCTCTCCAGGGCTCTCGTGTTCATCTGCCATCCCAGGACCCTCAGTGTCCGCCTGGCTGAGGCATCACCAGTTGGGTCCTGCTCAGGTTCTCCAGAGAACAAGGCTTCACAGTTTCGCTCTACTACCTGTTGCACTGTTGGGAAGTCTCTCTTTATGTCTAATTGCAATTCCTTCTACTTTAAGTGCAGCTCTTGGTTGTTGCATCTGTCCTCAGTGGAGATGGAACATCTTCTTTGAGATGATGACTTGGTTCCCTCCCCCCACTAACATATACAATAACATACATCCTTCCTGTGACCTTGAAGTCCTCTGAATACCCATCCACTCCTCATTTCCAACCACCTCATTCTTTTTTTTTTTTTTGAATTTTTTTTTGAATTTATGTTTTTTTAACTGAAGTATAGTCAGTGACCAAAGTGGACTTTGGGACAATCATATCAAAGAGATATGCCAGGCAAGAATGAGGTGGTTGTATTTCTACAAGATACTGAATTTCAGCTTCCGGGCCCTTCTCACCATGTCAACCATGGCCACCCTCATCCAAGCCACACACACCTCTCACTTGGATTAGTGCCAGAACCTTTCAGCAGGTCTCCCTGTATCTTCCCTAGCCCCTCCCTGCAATCTACTCTCAACACAAAAGACAGAAGGCCCACCTAAGGCTTGAGAGGGGTATAGCTCAGTGGTAGAGTGCACACTTAGCATGCACAAGGTCATGGGTTCAATTCCCAGTATCTCCATTAAAATTTTTTAAAATAATAATAATAATAAATAAAACTAATTACCTCCCTCCCCCCAAACAAACACTGAGATGATGAAATCCCAACATAAAGCCAAGTCTTCCACCAGACTCAGGGGGTAAATCCAGGCTAGTCCCTTTGCCAACAGAATCTCCCCATTTTCAGTGATGGCCTCGCCCTACCCTTGTGCACAATTTTCTCTTCCTTGGCTTCCATCCTCTGCTCTCTTCATGCTCTCCTTTTCTAGGTTGTATATTTTCTCTTTCCTTGAAGACTGAGAGCTCTCTGGGGGCGGGGCTCAGTTCCTGTCCCTGGGATCTGTCCCAGCATCCAGGCCCCAGGCCGTGCAAAGGTCAGCAGGCCTCAGTGCTGCCCAGGAACAGGCTGACACGCAGGCAGCCTGACAGCCCTCCCCGGTCCCAGGCTCCCTGAGCTAAGGGGAGGAGGTTGCTGTCTCTAAAGAGGATGTGATGGACAGTTATTGAAGGCACTCAGCTGGGGGCTCCACTCTTGTCTTCATCGGAGCTGCCCTCAAGGAAATCATAACCAGCTCTTAAAAACACGTTAAGACCAAAGCTGGTGTGTGTGTTTGAGCAGCGCTTCAGACAGCTGCTTAACACGGGGGCCTCCGGGCCTTTGATTCCTCCACCCTTTGCCTGGCCCTACCCACCCCCCACCACTCCTGATCTGGCTGGTGTTTATTGGCCAAGACGTTGTTTAAATCACTCTCTTTTCCTATAAACATTTCACTTGAAATGCCATTTGCGGCTCCAGAAATTCATCTATCACCAGCTCAGGGGTGTCCTTGCAGAGCCTCGGGGTGATGGCTCCCCATCTCTCTCCTGTCCCCCGTCATCCCTCCCCCCGGACCCACATTCTCAGGTTTCACGCCATAAGAACAACTTCCGCTCAGTGTAACAGGGCACTTAGTGCCAGGATTATTTATAACAGTTGAGAAGGCAACAGGCTACGGGGAACAGCCCAGCCCACGGACACTGTCTCTTGCAAAGCTCAATAAATGAACCTGCATCACCGTTTACCACCTGGTGTCTCGGACTCCTCTGTGTTTCCTGCTGTCTTCAGGGGGACGTGGGGGGATGGGGGGACAAGGAACTGGACCAGGTCAAGGCTGTCCTCAGAGTTTAAGGTACTTATAAGCCAGGCCCTAAATAAAGTGACCCCCTCACTCTACCTGGACTTCCTGCCTCTCATTTCTGGCAGGGTACTTCCCTGCCTCGGGCAAGTACTCCTTTTGGAAATGAGCTGTCCACAGAGGCTTGTTCTCCAGCAGGGAGCCCACTGCCTCCCCAGGAGAGTTGGCATCATTCAACCACAGTGGCAGAGCTGGGAGTCAGGTTGGGAAAAGCATCTAATCGGGACAGGAATGGGGGTGTGGGAGGTTCTGGGGTATTTGTCCAAGCAAAGGAGGTTTGCATTGGCTCCACTCAGGCTGGAGTTGGGGTAGAGGGATGGATGAATTCACTTCCTGAGGACTGAAAGCTTTTGGACCGTCTTTCTCCTCCCCAGCCATAACAATTCATGAGTTGTCCTAATTTGAAGGCTCTGCTTGTATTTGGGATGGAGGATCCGAACCCACTGAATGGCTCCTCTCTCAATCTCATCTATGTGGTTAGCGTTACTTGAAAGAAAAGCACCATTATACCTCCTAGTCCTTCCCAAAGACCTGATCCAACCCCTCTCCAGACACTGGGGCACTGCCACCTCCTTCCCTCCACATCTATGCCCGCTCACTGAACTGGGGAGGCTCCTAGGTGAGTTCCAGGGAGAGTCAGGTGAGAAACTTCTAGAAAGTAGGAAGGGATCAGGGTCAGACCTAAGGTGGGGCAGGCAGGGGAGCAACCCTGGTTTGGGGGGGTCAAGTGATACCCCTTTACCAGCCAAATGAAGAAAAAAAGTTCTCAGGGGAACACATGACTCCATAAAATAAAGGGACATAATTGGGAGCGATATCTAATTTATCTATTGAATGCCTCCTACGTACTCTTTTATCACTTAGATGGACAGAATATAATTGGTGTGCTGAACGCCATCAATCTCAGGGCCTGGGCTTCCTGTGCTGGCTACACCTATTACTGTCAGATTATGACACTGTAATACCAAGATCAATGACATTTTAAACGTGCTCCAGTTATGGGCAATTGCTGACAATAAAAACAGTGACAAATTGATGAAACTTGGGCAGCGATGATCTGGTGTCAAAAATAAACCATAAATAATCTGCTTTCCAAACTGGGAGAGGTGCCTGGGACACCAGCTTAGGGGGAAAAGGCCCAGAGAGAGCAGAACCCATCCCACCTGCTTCGGCAAACTCCCTCCAGGCCGGGCCGCAAGGCACCGACGGGGAGATGGAGAGGCAGTCCTGGATCAAGGCCTGGAGCCCCTTCAGAGAGAGTTCCCGTCACTGAGACTGGGAAGTGCCTGTGTGTGGCTGCCAAGGCGGGGCTGCATAAGTTCACAAAGATGCTGGTGCGTGGTGGTGGGGGGCCCTGCCCACACTGAGGGATTTGGGCTAACTGGCCGAGTCACAGAGTCAGACTTTATCAACGATAAAGCGAGGAAAGACTTTGAGAGTCTCTCCTGGCAGAGGGTCGGGCTTAGTCCTCCAAATTGGCTGGCAGAGGGGCCTGGGTCCTCCCTACTGCACCTCCACCTGCCCCAGCATTCTTTCTCCAGGCTGCCACCCCCATCCCTTTCCAGGAGGGCTTTGATGTCCAGGGAAGGACTTACAACAGATGTGTTCCGGGTGCCCAGCACCATCGCAGTGGGAATGAGTTAGAGGCATCTTCCTCTTGGGATCATGGAGAAGAGATAGAAAAAGAACACGGAAAAAAACAAAACAAAAACAACCAAAACCCCCCCCAAAACATGATGTATGGTTCCTTCTCCACTTTTAACTTATGTTAGCGGTTTCTCAATGAAAGGTAGCTCCAGGGCTGTGTCCAGCAGAACTATTTTGAGGTGCATTAAGGCAGACCCTTCTCCAGTTCCTCACTGTGTAGTTTTGCTCTCACATATTTTCCTCATTTTAATAATCACGATGTCTTAATGTTGGCACTACCACTAATACTAGTACAAGCTTTACCACTATGGGGGAGCATTTACTGAGCAACTACTGCATGCCAAACTCTGTCCCAAGTGCTTTACACATATTATTTTTAATCCCCATATCAGTCCTTGGAGACGAATGTTTTTCTCCGTACTTTAGAAGGGAGGCTACAGAGGCTCAGGGCTTTGGTGACTTCCCTGAGGTGACACAGCCGGTAAGCAGGAGAACAAGAGAGGAATCTAAGATGTTGACTCTAAAGCTCATCTTTTTTCCACCGTCCCTTTTGCAGATAGTTTTCATCCCATTTTACAGATGAGGATCCAGAGGCTAAGGGGCTCCCTGAAGGATCTAGCTGGTCAGGGACAGAGCTGGAACTAAACTTAGCTTTTCTGACTCTTTCTGTACTGCATCTGTGCTCTTCCTAGACATACCACAGCAGTCCCCTTCCTCAGGAGGCTGTTACTCACTTGGCCAAGTACTCCAGCCCTGCCCCCTGAAGGTAGCGGGTGGCTGCAGTCTGCTTGACTTCAAGCAAGCAGTGTTGGAATCCTCACTCTGCCACTTGCCAGCTGTGTGACCTTAGGCAATTTGCTTCACCTCTCTGACTTTCAGGTACTTGTGAGAATTTAAATGGTATAATGCATATTAGAGAAATGCAAATCAAAACTACAATGAGGTATCACCTCACACCAGTCAGAATGGCTATCATTAAAGAGTCCACAAACAAATGCTAGACAGGCTGTGGAGAAAAGGGAACCCTCTGACACTGCTGGTAGGAATGTAGTTTGGTACAGCCATTATGGAAAATAGCATGGAGATTCCTTAAAAACCTAAAAGTAGACTTACTTTATAATCCAAGAATCCCATTCCTGGGCATATATCTGGAGGGAACTCTAATTCAAAAAGACACCTGCACCCCAATGTTCATAGCAGCACCGTTTAAAATAGCCAAGACATGGAAACAACCTAAATGTCCATCAGCAGATGATTGGATAAAGAAGTTGTGGTATATTTCTACAATGAAATACTACTCAGCCATAAAGAATAAAATAATGCCATTTGCAGCAACATGGATGGGTCTGGAGATCGTCATTCTAAGTGAAGTAAGCCAGAAAGAGACAGAAAAATACCATAGGATATCACTCATATGTGGAATCTAAAAAAAAAAAAAAAAAAAAAAAAGAAGAAGGAAAAAAAAAGACACAGATGAACTTATTTTCAAAATAGAAATAGACTCACAGACATAGAAAACAAACTTATAGTTAGCAGGGGGGAAAAGAGGTGGGAAGGGGTAAATTGGGACTTTGAGATTTGCAGATACTAGATACTATACGTAAAATAGATAAACAACAAGTTTATACTGTATGGCACAGGGAACTATATTCAATATTTTGTAGTAACCTATAATGAGAAAGAATATGAAAATGAATATATGTATGTGTATGTATGACTATTATGCTGTACATCAGAAACTGACACAAGATTGTAAACCGACTATACTTCAATTTTTTTAAAAATGGTATAATGCATAGAAAGCATTTGGCATCAGAGCCTGGCTCATGTTAAGTGCTCACTAAATGCAGCCATTAGAGCTATAACCTGGGACAGTGGCAGAGAAGTTTGACAAATGAAAAAGTCAAACAGAGAAGAGACTTACTGGGAGAGGGTATAGCTCAGTGGCAGAGCGCGTGCTTAGCATGTACGAGACCCTGGGTTCAATCCCCCGTACCTCCATTAAAAACAACAACAACAACAAAACACACTTCCCTCCGCCACCATGACTATTGACATTAACTTGAGTATTCTTTTCAACTAAATGATCCTAAAGAGAGGACGTTTGAATTTCTTCTGCAAGACTCTCCTGATCATAGATGAAAGAGCTTGCTGTCACTGGAGGGCTTCGAATGAGAAGGGACCTACTGGGGGTGGAGGGGCACACACGGAAGTCCTTGTCACCTGGGGTGCAGGTGGCCAAGGGCCACACTGCAGTGGCCGCCTGGTGGAAGTATCACAGGACACACAAGAAGCCTCTCTGAGGACTATAGAGGTTCTTTGAGGGCAAACATCGTTTTTATATCTTCTTTGACGGCAAACATCATTTTTATTTCAAGACATAAAAAACATACAATGTAATAAAATGCAAAATTTGTATAACTTAAAAACTAAAACTTAAGGCTTCAGAAGAATTTGGTCCTTAGTGAGGGCCCTTCAAGCTGAGCCCCCAGACCACTGGGGTCTAATTCACTCTTCTCTCACTAACTTCAAAGGGCAGAAAAGTTTGAGGATCCTTATGTTGGAGGCAGAGCCTGGATAAGAACCAGGATTTCCGACTTTGTTACTCTTTTTTTTTTTTTTTTTTTAAGACTTTCCATTTCTTTTTTTGAGGGGGGCTGGGTAATCAGGTTTATTTACTTAGTGGAGGTGAATAGGTACAGAACCCAGGACCTCGTGCATGCTAAGCATGCACTTAACCACTGAGCTATACCCTCCCCAGTCACCCCTTAAAAGAGCAAAACAAACACCATCACGACTGTTTCCGCCTTCCTGCTGTTTAACCTTCAAGTTTAGCATTAAGGACATGAAGTACTCAATTTAAATCTATGACAACTTATTTCCGAGTCCTTCCTGTTTAATGATTACTAGCCAAATCACTAACTATCAACCTGTTGAACAGTCACACTTTAAAGAAGGCGGCAAAGCAGAACACTTAAAATTGGTTGGATTCTTAAGGAAGAACCCGGAGGCTACCTGTCACTGAAAGGCTTTTAAGTTTTATGACTGAGGAAGGAATTTGCCCATCCAGGTCTTGTGGACCCATTCCTCTCCTGACCGCACCCCACAGTCCTCTGCAGGTGCCCTTTGTTGGCCCAGCCTTGGGGCTGCCCAGGGCTCAAGGCTTCCGTGTTCTCAAAGGGCCTTGGCATGGCCCCTGAGTCATTAGAACACCCACAAAACACACCTCCCTAATGCTCTGTTACCAACCCAGCAGCAGTCACCACCGTGGCTGTCTTCTGGTCTTTCTAAAGTTTTACTTTCTTCTTAATGGTACAAGTAATATACGCTGATTGCAGAGAAATCTGAGTCTAGATAGCTGAAAAGGAGAAAGAAAAAAGTCCCCAGAGTTTCCCCACTAAGGAAGCTCCTTGGTTAGCTGGGCAAGGCACATGACTTTGAGTCTCCTCCTTTTAAGGTGGAAGTCTACATGATGTGACTCTGTTCAGTGTGGGATTCAGGGAGGTGGTGTTCTGCAGGGTATATTGCTCTTATAAAAATCGGAAACCTGCCCAGGTTCAAGGTGGAAGGGGACTGGTCACAGCCCAGTTGGAGGATCATTAGGTTGGTCCTTGGGTGACTCTCGGCTTTGGATCCAGGGAACAGGGTACCTTTTCAATGGATCCTACCACTCTTCAAAAGGCAAACTCATGGAGAAGTGGGCTGCCAGGATCCTGGTCAGCCCTTCCAAGATTTTTTCTTACACCTACTCCACTACTTCATGACAGTAAAAATTCCCTGAATAAAGAACAAGTCTAAATTGCAAGTACCTTTGGGAAAGGGAGTCTAGTGACTTAGATTCATGACAGCTCAATTTCTCACAGAAGGAAATGCCTTACTCTGCCAGATTAGACAAAACTAATGTGCCCCCCCTGGTACTCCCAAGAGAGGAGCAGTGGGGATGGTAAAAGCATTCCTGCCCTCAAACCCAGGAATGATGTGGGGAAATGCCACTTAGCCATACCCAGGACTCAAAGAACTCCTAGGCCAGGTGAGGGGCTGGAAAGAGGAACAGAGACAGATAAGGATGGAGCCATGGGCTGCCAGACTCAGTTCAGGAAATCAGTGCTGAGGACAGGGAAAGTGTGGGACAGGGAAGGCTTCCAGGGGAGGGGGGTGTGTCTGAGGAGGAGAAAAAAGAGATGAGCAGCGAACTGTTTAAAGGTGAATTGGCAGCAGAGGATGGGTGATAGCTGGGCCTGGGACAGGGGGCTGGGGGCTGAGGAAAGGGAGGGGTGGCGGCAGCTTTGGGGGAGCTCTCTGCCAAGGGCAACCTTTCTAGGTGACGGCCAGAAATCTGGGTCTTAAGAGCAGGAAAGCAGGTTATATTTTACTTCCTTTGCTGAATAGAGAGATTGGATTTGGTCAAGAATAAGTCCCTAGGAAGCAATTGTGAGCACCCCGCCTGTCCATCTTGTTGATGAATCTGGAGTGGGAGCAAAGTAAGGAGTGTGGGCGTCTGACAGGTCTTTATGATTCTAGAATCACTTATTACACCTTCTTCCTCCTCCTCTGCCTTGGCTAATGGGCTGTGGGTACCCACCGCGCAGAGGGCAGCAAGACATTCATCGTGGGTAATGCAGAAGCTCGGCTCTGCCCTCCTGGCCTTCTGAGGAAACTGCTTTTTAAATTTGGTTTGTGTTTTCAGCCCCAGCAGGAATGAACCTTTCCCTCCTCCAATCTCTGAGTCCTTCCAAATCCTTTATAGCCTTAGAGCTGAAGAACTGGGAGTCTGGTCTGCTCCCTAACAACCTTGTGTGCCACAGCCTCATTGCCTTGGCCCAAAAAGATGGCTCCTGGATGCATCTTTCCCTGCAATCCAGCTTCTCCTCTGGGACTCTCATCTTGGAGGCTGACACCATCACCGGGTCGGTCACACTGGGCTGGGAATCTGGGAGTCATCTTGGATTCCTCCACCCCTATCAACCTCTCTGAGTCAACAGAAATTTATTATTATTCGATGATGCAGGCCCTGTTCATGGTGCTGAAGAACAAGACAACTCCCTGCCCTCTCCAGCTTGCAGATCAGTGACCTAATGTGTGGGTTCTACCTTCTGGACATCTGTTACCCTCTTTCCCACTGTTACCATCCTCGGTCCTCCCCATCACCTGGAATCCTCTGCTTAGTCACCAGAGTGATCTTACAAACCCAGATCTACTCTTGTCCGTGCTCTGCCAAAAACGTCAAATGAAGACTTCATTTTTAAAAATTTGGAGTGAAAAATCAAGTTGTAAATTATATCATAAAAACTGAACAACTTTATAAAAAATCACTAAAGCAATATAATATGTTTTTCATGGATCTATGTATACAAAAACAAATTCATGATGGTGGGGCATCTGGTAGGGAGGAGAATGGTACTGGGAGGGGGAAAAGGGCACTTCAATTTTACCTGTTTATTTTATTTTTAGAAACTCCAGAGCAAAGTTGATGAAATGTTTTTAAAAATTTTTTTAAATTGAAGTACGATCAATTACAATGTGTCAATTTCTGGTGTACAGCACAATGTCCCAGTTATGCATATACATACATATATTCATTTTGATTTTTTTCCTTAAAGGTTATTACAAGATATTGAACTTAGTCCCCTGTGCTATACAGAAGAAATTTTTTTTAATCTGTTTTTATATACAGTGGCTAACATTTGTAAATCTCAAACTCTCTTAATAGTAGCTTGATAAAACCTTAATTCTGGAGAGTGGGTACAAGAGTGACATTATTCCATTTTTAGTATTATAGAAAAAGTTGTCAAAATTTAAACCATAAAATCAGGGGTCCCTCAGTGTCCCCACCCCTTCAGCCTGACATGAGCTTGGGCCTTCATGAGCTTGTGCCAACCTCCTCTCTACACGGAATACGGGCGGTTTCCCAAAAATGCCACAGCTGCTCTGGCCCCTGGGCCTTTACCCAGGCTGCTCTCTTCTCTCGAATGCCCTTTCCTGCTTTGCTAATTCACTTCTGCCCCGTGGCTGCTATAGGGAGCTGGTTAGGACAAGGGAAGTAGGAACGTTATTGGAGGACAATAATTTCTTGTCCTGGTTTGTATTCACCTGTGGCTAGAGAGACAGATCACCTGTTTCTTTTTATTTAAAATCTGGTTTGTTTCAAAACTGTTATCAGTGAGGGGGAGATGGAAAGAGTAAGACCCTCCACAGAGCCTTCCCACCCTCCAGTCTTCCCAAATAGCCCAGCCTGGAGGCAGAGGATTCCCAGCAGAATAAGGAAAGCTGATAACCTCATTCCCTGATCTGGCTCTGTAAGGATTATTGTTGAGCGTTCCCTGCTGCTATTGGAAGAGCTTCTTTAGTGCAGGCCAGTGCCATCCTGTGCCTAGAGGGAAGAAACTCGGTCTGAGCCTGATTTGACCACAGCTCCTGGTGGGACGCTGAACAGGCACAAAGAATGGCCCAGAACATCCTCCAGTGCCGTTCTGCCCCTGATGTCTATGTATCCTTTGGGATAGATTTAGTATATCCTCTCCCACATCATCCTTGCTTCCCCCCTTCACAGACCAGGGTAAGTGTCCCTCCTATGCCTCCTCTGGTCCCCTCCCACAGCAAATGTCGTTTCCCCTTCATAGCACACATCACCCTGAATTCCAGCTGCCTGTTATGTACCTGCCTCCTGCATCAAGTCTTGCTCTCCAAGAGGGCAAGGATCACGCCCGTCTCGTTTGCAATTGCATCTCTAGCACCTGCAGCTCTGCCTGGCTCATAGTAGGTGTTCAAGACTTTTTTTTACTCTTTTTTTGTTTTGTTTTGTTTTGTTTTTTTTAATGGAGGTCCCAGGGACTGAACCCAGGACCTCATGCATGCTAAGCGCACACCCTACCACTGAACTACATCTTCCAGCCAAGACTTTTTTGGAATGCATGAATTCTCTCCCTCATTGGACTGTGAGCATGTTGCTGACAAGGACTATGTCCTGGCCATCTCTGGATCCTCAGTGCCTTGTGTAGTGCTTGGCACATAGTAGGTGATCAATAAGTATTTCCTGATTTGGGTGACTGGACAGACCTTGGTTTTTCCCCTTATAAGGTGGGGAGAGAACCGCTCTCCTCCCCTAACTGTGTCAGGGCTGGTGGTTGAAGCTCTGGGGCCCTTCCTGCCTTCAATGACCATAGATACAAACTTTTAAATGGTACAACCGGAAGTGGTAGCTAAGTGCCTTGATCCAGGCATCTCTCCCACAGACTCAAATATGGGTGGACTCCTTTGGAGAAGGGGTGCTTCAGGGGCCCTCTCCACTCACTTCATTCTCCAGCATCATTGAAGAGCTTACTGTCTACCCTGAATCTTTCCTGAAAACCACACAAGTCTTGTTTCATCTTACTCTATTCTTAGGGAAGATGTGTTGTAGCCAAATGTATCAGTTCCTCAACTAGACATAAAACATATAATCTGTTCTACTTTAGGTAAGTTTCCTCACCTGTAGCTTTCTTTTCACATTTGTATTGCCATTCTACTTCCAGATCCAGTCTCCTCCAAGAAATCTTCCCTGATTAAGCCAGACATGCTTTAATTATCACCCCCTTTCCCTATATCCCAATAGCACTTGAAGTTTGTATTAGTTCCCGATACTGTTTGTGTGAGTTCTGTCTCCCTAACCAAACTGCATAATCACACACTATTTTCATCAGGTTTGATAGATGATCATCACAAATTGACAAGAAGAAAACAATACATACCAAAAAGAAAGCAGAAGAGGATTTTTCTTCTTCTTCTTCTTTTTTTTTTTTTGGTTTTTTTTTTTGTTTTAACCTATAATTTGTTACCTGGTGCTTGTAAGCTCCTTAGTACAATGAGAAAAGCACTTGATTTCTGCAAAATATTTCAGGACATATAAAGTACACATAAATACTCAGGAATAAAGATCATGACTTTTATTTGTATTATTTTTCTTTATTTTATTTTATTTTATTGAGTTATAGTCAGTTTATAATGTTGTGTCAATTTCCAGTGTAGAGCACAATTTTTCAGTTATTGTATTTTTCTAATTCCTTCACTCCTTATCGTTTGCCTAAAGTCCTTGGTTTAAACCCTGAGTATTAACTGGATGATTCAGGTTTGGATTGTTGTCCACCAAGATCCCTGGATCCTCTTAAGTCAAAGAGTTATGCCCTGCAATGGAGAGATAGGTAGGGGAAGGACCTTTAAATGTAACTCGTGAGAGGAGGTGGTTCTCCTGAGCCTCAGGCTCCAGGCTGTGTGTATATGGTGGGAGGGAGGTGAGTAGGGACAAAACATACATACTGAGCTGGTAGTTTCCGGCAGGGCTGGGGGAGCGGGGAGAGGGGAAGAGAGCAGTCTGGGCCAAGGCCAGAGGTGGTCCCCGGGGAGTCCTCAGGGCAGGCAGCCGGACGTCTCTCCATCCTCCCCGCCTGACGGATGGGTCTGCTGCTCAGGCACAAGCTGTCAGGCCAGGCCGCTGCCAAGGCAGAACAGTGGCGCTTCTGTGCGCTGTACTCCGCGCCTGGAGAATGCGGGCCTCCCGGGAAGCCGAGGGAGTGATGGAGAAAGCAGACGTCCCAAAGCAGGAGCCGTGAGGGGCGGGAACCCAGAGCCGCTGGATCACAGGAAGCACGTCTGCCTCCTCGAAACAAGGGCCACTGGATGCCAGCGGGGAAGGGGGTGGGGGGGTGGTAGACAACCGTGGGGGAGGCCGGGGGAGGAGAGGGGGGTGGAGACTGCAGGGAGGACGCTGAAGGAGGGTTGGGGTGAAGAACTCAGTCCTTTGGCCAAAAGCCCCCTCCCCTTTAATAAAAAGAGCCATTTGCCTTCAGTTGCACGACGTTTGTTTCCTGCTCGGACGCTCAGAAACCTTCCCACCTCTTCCCCGACCCCTCTGCCTTCTCCACCTCTGCGGGCATCTTCCGCAGCCTGGCCAGGCCCTCCACGCGGACGAGATCCCTGCGGCTCACGCTCACGCAGATCCACGAGGCTCTGCGATCCGCCCCCGGCCGGGCTCCGACCCCGCCCGGCAACCGCCTCCCCCTCAGCGTTAATTAAAACTTGCGAGATGGAGAGGCTGGCGCGGGCGGCTCCGTTTTATTTGCAGCATCTTTCATGCTGCTGACGATCGTAAAGGGCTTTAATATTGAAATATGGGCCATTTTCCCAGCTCCAGCCCTCGCCGAGCGCTCCCCACACCCCCACACCCAGCCACCCCGCGCTTGATGAAAGAGCCCCTGCAAATCCATTAAGAAGAGATAATTGAAAACTCCGGGGTAATATTTAAGGCCTCGCGCCGACGCGGGGTGGAGGGCCCGGCTGCGCCCGCCGTGCCCGTGGGTGCCGGTGCGCGCCTGTCCCCTGCGCTCCAGGCGGCCAAGGCCCTGCGGCCTCCTCGAGGCCTCCTGACTGTATTCGCCTCACTCCCAGCTCTCAAAGGGCCTGCTCTGCGCTTCCCTGGCTCTGAGGAAGCCTTGCCTGGAGAGACAGCTAGTTCCATAGCGTGACAACTCACACTTGTGAAAGAGGGCTCAGGGGCACGCGCACTTTGGATGCAGCATCTTGCCCCACTGGTCCAGTCGGGATTTGATGCCTCGGCCTGAGGACTACTTGGTGCCTCTGTGCACCGCGTTAGCTTCTGTTTGTGATGTCAATCCTGTACTTGCTGTTCCTCCATGAAATCCACCCCAGTTCCATCCAAAGATGGTGCCCCATGGCGTGGAGTGGGTGGGAGTATAGTCACCAAGACTGCCCAGGAAGTGAGCTGGTGATAAGGACACACAGGCTTATTATACTGTTCCATTTTTGTCTATGTTCTCAATCTTCCACCAAAAAAATTTTAGAAAGCAGATTGAGTGTTTACTCCACCATCTCCTACAAAGTTGAGCTGGCTACCTCTTGTCCTGAACATTACTGTCCTTCCGCACCTTGTGTTCTCATTACTGTTGAAAGTCTGTCCCACTGCTAGGCTAGGACATCTTGAGGACAGGGATCAGGTCTAACTTCCCTTCTTAATCCTTGCTCCTGGCTCAGGGCCAAGCACATAATATGTGCTCAGTAAATGGCATTGATTTTTTTGTTTGTTTTGGGTTGTTTTTTTTTTTTCAATGGAGGTACTGGGCATTGAACCCAGGACCTCATGCAGGCTAAGCATGCACTCTACCACTGAGCTGTACCCACCCCCATAAATGGCATTGAATTAGCTGCTGTCTGCATCCCTAGAGGTCTCCAGGTTTTCCAAATCAGGATGCTAGCACCTGGGGGCAGGGGGCAAAGCATGAAAGAGGGGCAGGCTCTATGAGGGTGGGCTGGGGTTAACGTCTGTTTCCTATAGTGACTGGCTCCAGGATGTTCCCACAATGAGGTGAAGAGGTGGGGGAAGGGCTGAGGACCCTGTGGTGAACGACGATATAGGAATCCTTAGGTCTCTACCTGCATCCTTTGGGATGCAGCTGGGGGAGGGGGGGGTTCTCTGCTCCATTTGGTCAAACTCTGTATGAGTCTGGTTCTACTGTGAATTCTGTTAAGGTGTGATTGTGAGTGCCTGAGTGTGTGTGTGCGCGTGCGCGTGCGTGCATGTCTTGAGTGGGAAGAGGGGAGAAAAGAGGAGGGGAGGAGGTTATTTTGTTCAAAAAGCTTGACTGGTTTAGGCATTTCCGTCAATCCCCTCTGGCCCCCTACCTCTGCATGGTCTTTCCAGAACTTTGACCCCTCTTGGCCCGGACCTCCCCACCACAGCGCCCAGCACCCTGCCAGGGGTTGTACTCACAGGAAGGCACCACTGAGGGAGAGGCCATTCCTGCTCAGCTCCCTCCCCCATGTTGGTCCCTGAAGCCGTGTGGCAGGGATACTATCTGCACAGCCAGGATGAAGTGTGTCCTTTCCAACTCTCCATTTCCAACTCCTTGTTAGAACCATGAAACTTCAGAGCTGGATGGTATGAATGGACATTGGGTCTAATCCTCTCTTAATATCTCTGGGGCAGCTGAGGCCCAGAAAGCATATTTATGTGAGACCACTGGGGACAAAGCCAATGATGGATGGACCTGCAGCAAGTTAGAGGCAGAGTTCAAATCCCAATCTCTTGACCTACTTAAATGCACACAATTAGAATTTGTAGTGCCTTTGCAAACAGTATCTCATTGAATTCCCACAAACCTATGGAATTGTATTATAATTCTTACCTACACATGAGGAAAAGGAGGCTCAGGGAAATTAGTGATTTGTCTAAAGTCACACACTGGCAAACAACAGATCCAGGATTTGAACCCCAGCTTGACTAGCTCCAATTCCAGTGCTCACTTCCCCAGTGTCCACCCCCCCACTGCCCCCCCCCCTCCAGGTCAAGCTGGACTCTCTTCATTCCTGGGACACCTGCAGCCAGAGGTCATTTCTTTCTGCAGCCCACTTCCCCTGCCCAGGGCAGTGCTCTTTGCCCCAAATGAAAGGGGTAGCAGTGTCTCCATTATAATCTTGGGCACTGAACTCCATGAACTGAATCCACACAGAGCCTGGTCTCCTGCACACAGCCCTGCTCCTGTCTGTGGCCACTGAGGCCTCTGCCATAAATCCCCAGGTCTCAGCGCATAACCATTAGCAAGCAATTGGGCTCATCAGGACGCCTTTATGAGACTCAGGTCAGATAAATGGACTGCCGGAGGTCAGGAACAAGGGATCTCCTCGCCCAGACTGGCTTCAGAGGTGTCCCCCCACCCCCAGAGGCCGGCAGATTCCATGTGACTTGCAGCTGCAGGTAGCAGAGGGGGTGTTGCCATAGTGGGGTAAAGATGTATCCCCAGGTAATCCACATTCGTGGGAAGAGAATGACCTGGAGGTGAAAAGCCTCAGATGGCTCACAGTCATTAAGGCTGGAGTTTCCACACACACACACACACACACACACAGACACATCCACAAACATGTACACTCTGACACTCCATCTCTGATTCAAATCCTGACTCTTCAGCAACCGCCCCCAGCCCTGTCCACCTCCATGCTGGCCTCACACTGTCCCGCCTTAGAGGTGATCTCTAGATCAGTGCTTTTCAAACACCCCTGTGCCTACAAATGACTGGGGATCTTGTTCAAGTGCGGATTCCCATTCAGTCAATCTGGCCTGGAACTGGACATTGTTTTTCTAATCAGCTCCCAAGTGAGACAGCTTCTCCCAGGATTTTAAACAATGGTCCTCCCATATTGAAGGGGCGAGAATGGAGGAGGTGGGAGTGTACAGTTTGGAAAAGCTCCTCTCTCACCACCTCTCCCAACCCTGGAGGTTCCGCTATGCACACCCGGAGCACTGAGCTGCTTCTGGAATGCTGTTCTCCCATCTTCACATGGCTCCTTCTCGCCCTTCAAATCTCAGCCCAATTCTCTGCTTCCTCAGAGAATGAATGAATGAAGAACTTCCACGATGAGAAGTCGTGTGGAAAAGAGTCTCTTTTGAGGGGGGCTGAGATCATAGACAATTAAAGAAAGCTTTTGGAGGAAGGAAAACAGGAGGAAAAGAACATTGTACGAAAGACTTGGGAGATATGACACAAGGAAAAGGGGGAGGCAAGTGCATCTGGGTAACAGGTTGGCCCTGTTGGTCCCAGCTGCCATGACAGGGGTGGGGGAGGGCCCTGGAGGAAGAGGTCCTGGGGGTGGGGACAGGTGCTGCAGGGTCTTAAAAACTATGGTGGGCAACAGGAAGGCTATGGTCCTCCCCAGACCTCATGGGCAGGGACCTTCATTTATTTCTTCTTTCCTGTGCTTGACAGATTCTTCCTGAGCCTCTGTCACACGGCAGATACTGTGCTGGGTGCTGCCCACACAGGGATGAACACAATGCCTCTGATTCCTGCCTTCATGGGGTTTACAGTCTATCAGGAGAGACTGACATTAAACAAACTAAATTGTTAGTGTTGGGCTAAGTCTACAGAGAAGTACACGATGAGGGGTGAGATGGTTGGGGGAGAGGCTTCCTTAGGGAATGACAGTCAGTCACCCAGAGTCCTGAGGAGTGGGGCACGTCCTCCCCAGCCCCCTGATGGCCTCAGCATTTGTCCTGGACTTCCCACATTCCTCTGCACGGCCCCTTTAAGAGGCACGTCTCTTTCCTGAGCAAAGGAGGTTCTGGGCACACTGCCGAGGCTGCCAAGGTTGTGGGTTATAAATCAACGCTGGCACTCCCTTGGCAGTGGGCTCTCCTCTGAGCTGCCCAGATGGCGGGCAGGCCTGGGGCTCCAGGGGCAGCCAGGCACGCGGGAGGGGGGAAGTGGGCAAGGTGGGGACACAGCTGGGCCACGGGCCCCAGTGGCAGCTGCCCACCTCTGTCTAAGGGCCTTGGGCCAGAGAAAATGCCAAGGTCCTTCTATGCCAATCACGGGGACTTTCTGACTCCTGAGTTCCAGGCTGGCACAGGCCTTTGAGGTCATTGTCCTCACGCCTGCCAGTGACCCAGGCGTCACAGACATCCTCCAAGACCAAGGGCTGTGGGTTTTCCCTTTTGGATGACTTCTTGGGGTCACAGTCGGCTCCAGCATCCAACCTGAAAGTTCTACCTCTGGTTTGACTCTCTTCCCTTTTGCTGTAGCCAAGATGTGCTCTTTTACACTCCGAAGGCAGTAGCTTCCCATTTGGTGGGGGCTTTGGGGCTGTGATGACGGGCCCCCACTGCCTTCACTTGAAACCTTCTGGAAAAGCAGGATAAGAAGCTTTCTCAAGGTCAGCTGGAGAAGGTGGAACTCCACCCTCCTGGGGGTTGCCATCCCTCAGCCACCTTCACAGGTGCTGTGACAGAGGGAACATATGTCACTTCCACCCCAGAGGGCAGTGACAACGTCTCAGCAGCCACAGCCCCACAGAGCTGGGCTCAGCAGGCCTTGACAGAACTGGAAAGGCAGCCTCTCTCCTGGGCCTGAGCCTGGGCCTGGGCTTGGGTCTGGCTTGTGTGCCGAGGGGTGGAAACAAAGCCTGGAGGCCCCTCCCACTGAGGAACAGACAGGCTTGCCTGCGCTCTCCCTCCCCTACCCCCAATATTCAACAAGGTTTCTAGAACAGTGGAAAATTCCTGGGTTATAGAACAAGAGAGATTTCTGGGATGTTCTTGTCCTCAAATTCTCCTGTGAAAAATCAGGGCTCACCCGGACTTAGAGAGCCTCTTATATACTCATTGTGCAGATGAGGAAACTAGACCCAGAGAAATAAACACAGGCCTTTTAGCATTCAGGTTATTCCTACTGCCCCACATTTGCCTCCTGAATAGAGTCCCCCTGCGCCACCACTAAGCAGGATACATAAGGCTCCAACTGTAATAGAGGAGACGGAGGTGAGCTAACAAGCAGAACTTTCTCAGAATAGTCATCTACAGAAAAGGATGAGAAACAAAAATAAAGGAATGGAGTTCTCCAAAACAGTGGGGTGGGAGAAGGGAGGGATGGAATCAGGAGTCGGGTTGGAATTTTGCAAAAAAAGGAAATCAAGAAAATGGAGGAGAAGGGGGCTGGCACGGAGCCCAGAGCAGGGCAGACAGGGGGTGGGGCTTCCAGGGTTCCTCACCGAGGACTTCCAGCGTCCACCTGTTCCTGGCCTCTGGGTATCAACAGAAGTTTAAATTCAGGCCTTACCTCGGCTGATTCTCTTGGCTGGTTCTTTGCTCTCCCGGGATGGCTTATCTGGCTGCCAGCGTCATTTGCCTCCTCTAATTTGTGTTTAAATTAAAGTTCCCACAAAACAGGGGCTTAATGTGCTATTACTGAGAGCTCCTGGCCCCCCTGTTGCTTCAAAAGTCGAGGAGAGCTGGAGGGAAGAAGCCACTGTGCACGCATCGAGGCTGATCCCACTGGAGGAGGGAGCTGGCGACAATGATCCTACTGGGTGTCTCTCCAGTCCTTGTTGCTCTCTCTAAATGGTGCCTTCTGGGGGCAGGGCAGAGCAAGTCATGCTCACAGAGGGCTTGGGGATCGACATAGGGCCCTGTCATAGGGCTCCCTGTAGGTGGTCACCTGTTTTCAGGACCTTGGCAACAAGGCAGGGAAGATGGGCAATAAGAAGAGGGTGGGGGTAGAAAATAAGAACAAAGCTTGAGGGTCCATTTTTTTAATAACACTTACACAGAGTGGTCAATATGCCTGCATGTCCTAAGGACCTCATAACCGTAAGCTCATCTGTCTCCAGGTAGTTTTGTCATTATCATCAGCTCCTTTTTTTTATAGGTGGGGAAATGGAGGCACAGAGAGGTCAAGTAACTTACTCAAGATCACACAGCTAATAAGAGGTAGAGCCAAGATTCAAATCCTTACAGTCTGGCTCCAGATTCTGCCTAGGCTGTCCCTTAAGCTGAGATTTGTCTGTCACCCTGCCAATCCCTTGATCACAAAGTGAGCCTTCTCTTTGATTGTCAGGGCAACTGAGGCAGAGTGAAGCTCCTTTCTGCTCCCTCTTTCCCTCTCTGAGCCACAAGATTCCATCTATAAAATGAGGATAAGGCACTTGGAGGGACTAAGGGGCTAGGAAGGCTTCAGGTGACAGCTTGTCAGAGTGGCCATCATGGGGTCCGTCCTCAGTCATTATTCCTTCCCTTTGCCTAAGCACAAGCCTTCCGGCTGCAACTTTCTGCATCACCTCTCGATTCTGCTTTCCAGGGTGCTTCAGGCAGTGATTCCTCATTCCTCAGTGAAAATCCCTAGGGAGTTATCCCCTATTTCTTAGTCCAAAACCTCTCTCTTCCTCCAGGGAGCCTCTGGAGAAGAAGTGTAATAACTGCCCGTCACCCCTCCCCCATGTAGACCTAGGTGGGCCAGTCAAGGTCCCAACAGAAAACACATGATATTCAAAAGGGCTTCACTGAAGAGAGTTTAATGACATGACGATTTTCCAGTTATAGATAGTATTCAGGGAATCAATAAGGGTAGAAACGGTGCCAGTAAAACTGGGGTTGGGGAGAGTGGCCACCCAGCCAAGCTGGGGCCACTGCGGAAACACAACCCCTGCTAGGACTTTAGGCAGACAAGGGAGGAGGTGGGCAAGAGACGAGGAACCGAATACCTTGGCTCCTCTCTCCCTTCCCTGCCAGGACCCCTGCTGGCCAAGTCCGACCACAAAGGAGAATTCAGGAGCCCAGGTGATGCAGTCTGCGTAGGGCAGCCTCCAGGGCCAGGGATGCCCAGAGAACAGAGGCAGCAAACCAAATCACCCGGCCCACTCCACCCGGGATTCCCTTAGAACTGACAGCCTTATCTCAGCAGCTTTATTGCCGCGTTTGTCGCTGCCTGCAGCCAAACAGTGACCCAGCTCATAAGGAAGATGGGATCCAGGCAGAAAGAAGCTGGAGGAAAGGGGGCTGCACTGAGCACGAGGAGGGTAGTGACATCAAATGGAGATATAAGATGACTCTCCCACCTCAGCACTTGGTACAAATCACTGTCACCTTGCTCCTGCCTCCCCTCTCTAGACCGTAGTCCCTGTAGGGCGGGGATCTGGCCTTGTCCATCCAGGACACCCAGCATGGTGCCTCTTAGGTACATAATCAGAACTTGTTGAATAAATAAAGGGCTAGCAGGTAAATGGATGAACAAACCTATACACTGTTCACGTGCACACGCTGGGCCCACATCTGGGAGCACTGATGAGTGAATCACACAGCTCCTACAGGAGTTTTATTTCCATCATGCGCCACCTCAGATTTTCCATGCAGCCGTTCAGTCACTGGCCGCCCTAGCCCTCTGAACTGGCCAGCGGCTGCGCTTGGATAGCACCCGTTCAAACGTGCAGTGACTTCATTGGGCTCCTCTTGATGAGGGAATCAGGGAAACAGCAAGTTCCTTCATTGCTCACAGCAGCCCTCCTGTGCGCTTTCTCCGGAGAAGTCTCGATCCATGGCAAACCGTCTGTGGTATTCCCGGCTGGAGCCCTTGGCAAGAGATGGGAGGCGAGAATGACAGTGCCAAGGAGGCAGCTGAAGGATCGTCACCCTGGGAGCCACAGCTCTGCCTTGCTTTTTCCAATGGGCCATAAAGACTGAGAGAGGCAGGGGGAAGGGGAGCGGGGGTGGCCAGGAAAACACACTCGAGTTCCCAAGTGGAGTCCCAGTGCCAAGCCCACCTCGTGCAGTGATGACGCACAGACTCTAGGGCGGGGGGCTGGCTTCACAATCCTTGCTCCGCCACTTGTGGGCTGTGTGACCTCGGCCAAGACCTTGGGCCTCAGTTTCCTCATCTTAAAAAACATATGTGATGACTACTAATACCTACCTCATATGGTGGTGGAAAACAGATGAGTTCATCACCATGAAATATTTAACAGGGTCCATGGTCTGCAGTCAGCCATACATAAATTTCATCACATAAAATTGAGCAGGACACTCGGGTTCTAGCCTCACAAACTTTTTTCTCCTGTAATAATAAGCCCAGCCTTGGATACCTTTTATGTTTGCTGTAAAAAGTGAACAAATGCATATGAAAATTATAACGTGTTAAAGTTTTGTTATTTGTCATCAAGTTCGAGTACGTGTCTTGATTTAGCAGGGGTGGGGGGATGCTAAAGGGCTGTCAATCATCAGCTGCTGCTGATCTGCCTTGCTGCGGTCCCCTTCTTGTCAATGTCATCAGCCTTTGGCTTGTTCAAGCCTCTGGTTGACAACATCCAGGCCTCTCGTGGTCCCTCCCGCACAGCAAGGACTGGAAGGAAAAGGCTTTTGAAAGCAAAACTGATCCTTCCCTTCCTGCCCACGAGGCAGGTGTAGACAGCGGACACAGGCTTCGTGAGAAGAGCTGGCGCCGCCACCTCAGCCCTCATTGCCTTTGGGCAGGAGGGGAGGGGATGAGCCAGAGCAGGACAGGGGAGGGCAGCCAGGTCCTCTGCGTCCCGGCCTCAGAAGGAGATGAATTTGTCCTTGTTGCGGAGACCAGGGGATGAAAACAAATCCACACCCCAGAGTCCGTACAAATGTGCATGATTGATTTCAAATAGTTACTTAATCTCTGAGTCAGTTTTTCTCATCCTCAAAATGGGGATGATATTACCTAATTCAAAGAGTGAAAATGAGTGAGATATATAAATCCCTTGGTATATGGCTAGTCCAATACATGGTAGCTACTACTAGCTTATTTTTTTATTGTAGTTGATTTACAATGTTGTATTAGTTTCTGGTGTACAGCATAGTGATTCAGTTATACAAATATATATGTATATATCCTTTTTATTTTTTTTATTATAGGTTATTACAAGCTATTGAATACAGTCTCTGTGCTACACAGTAGGACCTTGTTGTTTATCTATTTTGTATATTATAGTTGTATCTGCTAATCCTAAACTAATTTATAATTTATCCCTCCCCAGCCCCCTTTCCCCTTTGGTAACAGTAAGTTTGTTCTGTATGTCTGTCTCTTTCTGTTTTGTAAATAAGTTCATTTGTGTTTTTTTTTAGATTCCACATGTAAGTCATATCATATGACACGTATCTTTGTCTGTCTGACTTACTTCACTTAGTGTGATAAACTCTAGGTCCATCCATGTTGCTGCAAATGGCATTATTTCATTTTTTCTTATGGCTGAGTAGTATTCCATTACTATATATATACTGCAGCTGCTTTATCCAATTATCAATGGACATTTAGGTTGTTTCCGCGTCTTGGCTACAGTAAATAGTGCTGCTGTGAACATCGGGGTACATACATCTCTTTGAATTAGAGTTTTCTCTGGCTATATGCCCAGGAGTGGGATTGCTGGATCATATGGCAAGTCTACTTTAAGTTTTTTAAGGAACCTTCATGCTGTTTTCCATACTGGCTGCACCAAATTACATTGCTACCAACAGTGTAGGAGCGTTCCCTTCCCTCTACACCCTCTCCAGCATTGTTTGTGGCCGCCCTAACTAGTGTAAGGTGATACCTCATTGTAGTTTTGATTTCACTAGCTGATATTTTGCGTTCTCTGCACACCATTCCCTCTGAGGGAGGGAGAAGCAGCGTTGCTTTCCAGACTAGAAAATGTGGTGGCAGCAGAAAGTGATGTACAAGTCTGCTTTTTTATGTATTCTTTCTGGAGCATGTAGTAAGGACCTCATTTGTTCATTCATTCATTCATTCACCAAATGTTTACAGAACTCGCCATTACTTTGCTCATTTGTATTTTTCTTACTCTCACCACTAGAACTGCGAGGCTCACAAGGGCAGGGCCAGCGTCTGTTGGGTAACCTGGGTGCCTCGTGCATACTTGCTAGGTGAGTGAAAGGATGGAACTCGAAGCCTGTCTGCAACACTGGGATGGGCTAGGCAAGGAGGTGGGGCATCAGGCCTGGCTTCTAGGCTCCATCACACCCCTGAGAACAAAACTTTCCCTTGACCTTGGAGCCTCCACCGACCTTCCTTCAGCTGTGAGATACTGGCGGATCACTGGAGACCAGACTTGGGGAACCTCTTCTGCACTGAGAAGGCATCCATTCATCTCTGTGTCTCTGAAAGCCCCGGAGAAGGGTTTGAGTCCCCCACTCTGAGGAGCACAGCAAGTGACCCAAATGCCAATGGGTGAGAATGGAGGGGGTAGCCCCCTCAGTAACTCACTGAGGGAGGAACATTCCAGCTGAGCATGTGTAATTAACACAAAAGGAGGCATGTTCCCAAGACCCTGCTTTCCCAGATGTTGGCTATTCCTACACTTAAGACATACCCATTCTTGCCCACAGACCTCGTTTGACATGATCCAGGCTGTCTAGAGACATAAGAGTTACGGGAGAATCATAATATCCAAAAGGAAAAAACAACCCAAATATCCATCAGCTGAAGAATGGATAAACAAAAGTGGTGTATCCACACAATGTAATATTATTCAGCCCTAAAAAGACACGAAGCACTGATACACGCTACAACATGGATGAACCTTGAAAACAATACACTAAGTGGAAGAAGCCCATCACAAAAGGTCACACAGTATGTGATTCCCTTCATATGAAAGTTCAGAATAGAGAGATCTGGAGGGACAGAAAGCAGACCAGTGTTTGCTTAGGGCTGGGGTATGAAGCGGCCTGGGGTAGTAACTAAAGGGTATGAGGTTTCTTTTAGAGGTGATGAAAATGTTCTAAAATTGACCATGGTGATCGTCACACATATCTGTAAATATACTAGAACCACTGAATTATACACTTTAATGGCGAATTGTATGATGTGTGAATTATATCTCAAGAAACTTGTTTTTAAAAGAGAGAGGGAGAAAAAGAGAAGTTGAGATGGAACAGGAGGGCCGTGATCAGGAACAAAGCCCAGGCACTGTCCGTCCTGGCCGTCCCCCAAGCCAAAGCCTGCATGTCACACAGGCAGTGTTATGGTAGCCCCCAAGCCATGACTTGAGAAGATAAATTGGCCACAGAGGCATGGAGCTGGGTCCCTTCTCCCCTGACAGCTCCCTCTCTGTGTTTTTTCTGGCACAAGAAACATTCTGTCTTCTTGTATAAATAGGGGAAATTTATGACAGTTTTCCCCTTCTCCTCCCTGGTGGGCTACTAGGAAGGGGCTGGGGGTTGGGCGGAGGGAGATATAAATGTGGAAAGACTAGAGGGAGTCAGGGATCTGGGCTCTGGCCCCAGCTCTGCTCTGACCATCTGGGTGAGGAGGCGGCGGGAGCAAAGGTGCAGCCCGCTCATTCCCAGGCCCAGGGAGGCGGGTCTCCCAGGCAGGCGGGTCTCCCAGGCAGACATCCAACAGGAGGGACTCAGGGGAAATCAAGGAAACACGGTTTGGCTATCCCAAAGCTTTATCAGAGGAGACACTGGCCCCCTGCCTGGTTTGGGTTATTTCTGCCCTTGCGATTTGTTGAGGCAGCAACCTCAACCTTTGATGTTTTGGTGGTTAGAGGACTCATCTTGGATTCAGAAAATGACAGAAAAACTAAGTGTCCAACCTTAAGCAAGTCACTTCCAGTCTCTGGGCCTCATCTGTAATTTAAAAAAAGGAGGGGAGGGGATTGAACTTTCAAGCATTTTCACACTGGTTTTAACCTTTTTTTTTTTTCTTCAAATAAAACCTGATGTAGCAACACATCTAACATGGGTGTCCTGCTGAGCTTCTTGGGTTGAAGCGAGGGTGACGTGGGGAGACACCCAAGCCCCCTGTGGTGACGTGAAGGGGCTTGGCCAAGCATAGGATGATCTCCAAGGTCCCCTCCATCTCTCAGGTGGGAAGGTGTATTGAGATGGATGATGGCAAAACTTCTATAATAAAGAGGACCCCAAACACAGTCACATATAGAAAACAAGTTTATTTCTGACAGAACACTCTGGAAGGGAGCAGTCCCAGATGGCGGGGGCTCTGCTCCACCTGGTCAATCAGGAACTTGTTCCTTTCCTACTACTGCTTTGCCCCCTCTTAGGGGTTTCTCCTCAACCACACAGTCAAAGCTTAGTCTCAGGCAAATCTGGTCCAGTTCACGAAAAGGAGAACTTACCCAACGTCTTAAAGCTCTGATGGCAGCTGGGAAATGGAGTGTCCATCTGGGAGGCTCTCTACCCTCAGGGAACAAAGAGAGAAGGGATTTAGTGGACAACTGGCGGTCTTAATCTAATCCAGGACTCAAAAACTCAGCTGAGCCACCTTCTCCTTCTTTCCCTCCCAGAGGAGGGGAAATAGAACCCACAGTCCAGAAAATAGTGTGACCCCCCCATGAGGTCCAGCCATATACCCCAAGATCAGCAGTCCCAGAAAAGTGACTTGGAGGCTCTTCCAGAGGGATTACCCTTCCATCTACCTTCTTCACAAGGATGTGAGAAAAGCTTCCATCCCCACTGCTCCTCTGCCACTCCCTCTCTTGGTCCCATCTCATTCTCCAACCCCTGTCCCCAGTCACTAGGCGTGACTACAAATACGAGGGTGCAGGATGACCTGAACTAGGAATGGAAGGTGAGATGGGGCCGGGGAGCTGGGCTTTGCAGGTAGCCTAGGTGTGGTTTTGGTGGCAGGCAGACCCAGCTACCAGAAGTGTGACCTGAAGTGGGGATTGAGCTCTCCGAGCCTCAACGGAATCTTCTGGATATAGGAAAGACAGGACCACTTGTCAGGGTTGCTATGGGCATGAATCAGGATAATGGATGTACCCGGCATACAGTAGGCCCTCAAGAAATGGCAACTGATTTTACTGGGTGACAGCAAAGTAAATCTGATCCATACCCTCTGGCCTCACCTAGCCTTTGCATGGCCCTTCTTTCATCGCCTTCTTTGCAAATGCACCACTCCTGCCCTCTTCTCTACTTCCTATCCTCATTACCTTCTTATCTGAACCCTGATCTGTACTTTCCTCCTCCAGGAAGTCTTCGCTGACTGAAACATTCTCACTCACCACCCCCACCTCCATCTTCCAGCTGCCCCATGGTCCTGGCCTCAGCCTTGTCCCAACTCTACATGGGTCCTGCCTCACCCTTCAGAAAGTCCCACCTCCCCATTCAGAAAGTGTGCAGCAATGGAAGGGAGTTAAGATTTGTCATCAGGTAGATCAGAGTTCAGATTCCAACTGTGACACTTTCTAGCTTTATGACTTTGGCAAGTTACTTCATCATTTTGGACTTCTCCACTTTCTACAACCTCTCGAGTGAGGTCAGGTCTGGGGGCCGGTACATAGTTAGAGGGTATTTAGTAAATGTTAATCTCCTCTGTTCTACCCAGTCTCCCCCAGCCCACACTCCAGAGACTGACTCTTTATCAAAGGGAGATATTAGACCAAGAAAGTAATTCCCCCAGCACGGCCCTCCCAGGGAAAAAGAACTGACTTTCCTTTGAAGTCTGTGGTCACTGAGAGGGAACCATCAACCCAAGAGCCAGAGCAGAGGCCAAGGAAGAACTCAGGTGTCCCAGCTCCCAGGGCCCCCATGCCTCATTCTCCCCCTGCCCTCACAGCATGCGCCCCAGTTGTTAGACCAGACTCAGGGATGGGGGTGAGAGGGCTGATCTCATCACAAGCTCAGAGAATCCACTGAGCTCTTAACCTCTAAGAGGTTCAGTGCCCCAGCTCCAAACTTCCCAGATCAGAAAAGCAACAACATCAATAACAACTGATGCTTATCCAGCACTCCCTACAAGACCAACACTGTTCTAGGCACTTCGCACATACTAACTCACTTAGTCCTCACAACAGCCTACGAGCTGGGTACAATTAAGTCCACTTTACAGATGAGGAAACCGCAGTGTGTGAGGTTAAGCACCTTGCCTGAGGTCAGGCAGCTGGCATAAGGCAGGGCTGAGATACAAAATCAAGCAGTCTGGCTCCAGAATCCATGCTTTTAACCACTATTCTATCCTAAGAGCTAACATGTACTGGTAGTTTCCAGGTGCCAAGCACTGTGGAGAACACAGTACATGGATTTCATCTAACTGAGAACAGCCCCCTGAGCTGCCTTGCCTCACATCTCCACCCTCCCCCACCAGCTCCTCCTTCTCTAGGTGGGTTTTTGAACTATTAGCCCTTTCCTTCACAAATCTTCTTTACCCCCACAGCGCACAACCTTGTGCCCCAACTACTCCCATTCATTTCTCTCTCTTCCCCTCCCCCTGACCCCTAGTCCTTCCTCTCCCCACAACGCCCCCACCAAACCTTTTCAGTCCCTCCCCAACATCCCCAGCTGATTCCAATGAATTTCACCTAAAAAGACCTTCAGACGGTCCCCAGTCAGGCCCCTACTGTGCCTTGATCTCACACCTGCCTCGGGGAGGCCTGGCAGTGGCTATGCTGGAGTCAGAAATAAAATCCTCCTCCTCCTTCCCCACCCCTACTTCCCATCACTCATCTGGGAATCCAGGGCGAAGAAGGGAGCTAAAGTGCAGAGCATTCATTTAATATTAACAAATTGAAATGAATTCTTTTAATGCCAATTAACGTGGAGCGGCCCCTTATTAATAGTAATTTAGATTCATACTTGGGAGAAGCAGGGACAGGGGCTGAGCCGAATGTGCCCAGAATGTCAATGTGACGCCTGCGCTGGAGACTGAGCGGGAGGGGCAGTGGCAGTGTTACTTCTGCCGAGTTGGGCTGTTTGCCTCAGAGGAACAGACAAAGTCACCAGGGGCAGATCTTTAGGAAACAGATCTCTCTGTAGTTTGATTTTTGTACCTGCAATGCATCTGAATAGACTGAAACCGTATCACATCATTTTGATGGTTTACTTCACAGTAACGCTAGGGAAGAATGTCCTCAGAGCTGAGATTTACCCCTAAACTCTGCTAAACCAGACGCCACTGACCCAAAGCGATCTCATCCCCAGGCCAGTTCTCTTTCCTTCTTTGTGTCATTTCAAAGCCAGAGCTGGAGATCAAAATGGGGTCCCCCAGTCCCTGCCACTTCCACCTTAATCAGAAGTAAAAGGAAAAGGAACAAAACATTGTCTCTCTCTTTTGGGAATCTTCTCCCAGGAGGTAAGAGAACCTACAGGCTGACCTCAAGCTAACAGCTTACATTTAAGGGGGGGGGGGGGAATCTGCTTGTACTTTTCTTAGAATTTAGGGACAAGGTGAGAACTGAAAACTCAATTTTATGTACCAAAGAGTTGCCCAGAATAGAGCCAAGGAGAAAGAGCTTAGTCCTAATTTAAAAGGCAAACAGAAATTCTGTTTTCCCTGGTTTTGCTGGCTTAGGCACTAGAGGTGCCCAGAACCAGAACCCCAAGTGTAAGCTCTGACCCAAGTAGGACATTTTCTTCTTCCCAGGCATCCCTCCTTGGCTGGATGGGTGAGTCAGATTTGAAGCTAGGAATTGTGGCAGTTGAGGGGTAAGACTTCTGAGATGGAGGAGGCAGGAGGGCAAAGGGGACTGGGGAAGGGGAAGGGGAAGGAAATGTACAATATGGTGAAGTTTATAAAATATAAACTTTAAAGATGGTTTAACATACAAAAGATTGAATTTTAAGAAAAGGTCAGATTTTAAAAGGAGATAAAATACATCAAAATGGAAAGATTAAACTACAATTGAGGACAATGCATAAAACACTTCAAGTAAATTGTTCTTCAAAAGAGGAAGACTTGGAATGAATCAAAAGAGACATCATTCACACCCCCATAGAGTTTCCCAAACAATAAATTCATTTACAAAACAAAAAGTGAAATCCATACAAAACTAACCCTTGATCCACACAAGGAGAAAAAAAGAAACATCCTGGCAATGCAGTAACAGCTGAAAAACTAGTGAGGGAGGAGAAAAACAAACGAATAAACTTGAAACATGTTAACTGATTATTTGTAAATATTGAAACTGGAAGATGGGATGGAGAAAGGCACAAACTTGGCATCATCAGAAAAGTGAAACTTTCAAAAACATAAGGTGTAACTCATCTCCAAAGGAAACTCTCCTTAAGGAGAAGGTTCCTCTCCAAAATAACGGAATATAAAATTGATCTAGTAAGTACCACTCACCCTCCAAAAAAGGTATATTAATCTAAACTTAATGTTTCCCAAATTTGAAATTATACAAAAGGTTTGGGTTTTTTTTTTCCAACTAAGAAAAATAAAATCAGGTTTAAATCGTCTAATGGGACAGGAAGGGGGACGTTGTTTGCAGGTGCCAGAAAGGATGGGGGAGGGGTGTTTGTCCACTTACCCTGCTCTGGAGCGGCGGCCAGGACAGAAAAGGGTGCGGGACCCCGCAAAATCCTGCATGTTGGGGGAAAGAATTAAGGGATCCCGTTGCCATGCACGGATGAGGAGGGTGGAAAGACTAGGGGTACCCATTTCCCCACCTCCGCCGCCTCCCTCCCTCCTGCACCCAGGCCTTAGAGAGCTACTGAAAGTTACAAATTGCTTCCATTATTAGCTCATCCCGGGCGGCCTGGTCATTGGCCAAACCCGGACCACGTGGTCTCTCGTACCAATCGATCGAATTTCTAGTTGCAATTCTCTGTAAGTCCCTTGGCTCTGGGCAAGGAAGGGGGGGAGCGGTGGCAAGGGGACAGGGGAGGGGCTAAGGAGGGGGATCTCTTCGCCCCCTCACCCTCCCTCTCTGCCTTGTCTAGGCCCTGAGTGTCACCCCAGAAGGGGCTGAGGGAATGTTGTGGGTTGGGACACACGGGGGAAGGCGCATACTGGAGGAAGCGAGAGACGTCGCCAGGGACCCAGGGCTCTCTCCTTCCAGTTCCCTGAGCCCCGCGGCCCCTCTGGCCACTCCCTCTATAGCGCCCAACCTGCCCCGGGCAGCCTGACCCGGTAACCCGATCGCTCCTCTCTCCGGATCACTGCTGCGGCCCCCACTTTGGGGCACATGCACCCGAGTCCTGCTTCCCAGGGCGAGCTCTGAATCAGGCGCCTGCGCTCTCGAGGGCGCCCTCCCCACCCCGACGGTGGAGTTTGCGCCCCTCCTGAGACAGTTTGAGAGAAGGACAAACTTTTGAGTGGAGAAAAATGAAGAGGAGCCCACCCGGAGCAGGTGAGCTGGGTCTGGGAGGGGTGCGCTTTAGCCTGAAAACGATCTGTCTTTCCCTATCTCTGTCTCTCTCCTTGTTACTCCATCCCGGCTCCCCTGCCGGCAGATACTAATCTGCCCGACCTCAGAGGAATTTGGGCTAGGGTTGAGCTGTCAGATGAGTGGCACGAGAGCAGCTTTCCTCCTGTAAGTTTGGGGACTAAGGTGGCAGCTGGCAGAGGAAGAAGAGTTGCTTCGGAAACTGGAGACAACAAGAGAAACTGGGGGTCTAGAGACCCATAGAGTCTGAGGGAAATCAAACGCAACTTGCAGGAACTTCAGAAAAGTTTCTGAAGAGAGATGGAGAAGAGAGCAGAGTAGGAGTTTTGAGGTTTAAAGTGGGAGGGAGGCCCCCCTGCTCCTTATCCTGAAGAACGGATGCATTTTTTTGTTTCCCAATCAGGACTGATTACACATGTTGAAAACCCCGGCCAGGTCCTGAACCTGCTCACCCAACAAGCTCTCAGAAACGCTTAGAGATCCCCGAAGGGCTTTCACGGGGGAAGCGGGAGAAGCACTAGCCGAAAATACTAGTTGTCAACTCTGCGGGGAAAGGAGCGGGGTATCACCACAGAGCCTCAGCCCGGGACCTTCTAGAGCCCCTGCTGCCCCGGGATCTTCTGCTGATTTTAAGTTAGGAGTGACATAAGAGAAGAAACAACTCCCAAATTTCTTCCTCTTCTTTTCCTTTTAATTCCAATTTGACTCAGAGACCCATTTCCCTAAATTGGAATCAAGGGAGGTCTCCTCCCCACCCCCCAGCACAACCACCTCCCTACTTTCTCCAGCTCACGCAGGAAGGCAGGGAAAAGAGCCTCCTACCCCCCCTACCCCATGCCCCCACCCCGTCCCGTGGCTGAGATAACCCACCCCAACCTCAAAGAGAAGTCCTGGGAGGAAGAAACGGAGGAGGCTCTTCAAAAGGGAGTCAAGGACAAAGGGTGGGTTCAGAGGGCTTGACTGAACTTGGGGGCCCCAGGTGGAGAGCTGGGGGAGCGGGCACGCCAGGGAACGGGGGCTGGCCTGCATGGTCTGGGAAAGAGGGCGAGCATGCAGGCCGCGGCAGGTGCACTGGCAGAGCCAGGGGAAATCTGGAGTCCTGTGGGGTTCCCGAAAGGGGAGGCCTGGCATGGGTGGAGGGTCTCTGTAGTGCCTGAGGTTTGCGGATCTGACTTGGGGAGCGGGACAGAAGGCAGCCGTTGCACTTGGACCACTTCTCAGAAGGACCGGGAGGGGCAGTGGATCCCAGGAGGGAAAATTCCCACAGTGATCGCCTGGTGTTTCTGGCCCGCATCTCAGAAGCACCCAAATCACGCAGGCCTTTGTTTTCCCTGCAAATAATCCAGGGGCTGGCCTGGCACCTGCTCGTGAGGGAGATCTGCAACTGGGCCCACCTAGCTGAGAGGTCCAGGAGGGCCCCAGGCGGCACTGCCTAGCGGTCTCTGGGAGCGTGGGCCTTGGGAGGGACATGTCCAGAGGCAGGCGTGAAGGCAACTGACACTCAAATCTACACCCTTTTCTTTCCTCGCATCCTGTGGCCCTGTGCACCTCTCCAGCGCAGAGGAGTTGGATGGAAGAGGTCGTCCTGCCCCAATCCCCAAATTAACACGGGAGCCCGCTGGGGCTTCTTTTGTGGGCCCCCCCCACCCCCAGCTCTGGGTGCACGAAGAGCGGGCCCCTGGCTCTGGACTTCGCCTCTCCCTCTTTGATGAATCCAGTCTTTTTTGCCCCCAACTCCCCAACACGCACCCCCCCACACACACACATACACTTTGTGGAGCTGTCTCTCTTTTACTCTTTTCTTCTCTTCCTCTTTCCCTTTTACTAGGATTGATGGAGTGACAACAGTTTGGCAAGCGTCCCCTAAGCCTGTAGTGGGCAGCTGTGGACCCAGCCCTGACTTCTCAACTAGGGAGGAACAGCCTCATTCCTGGGCCCTTGAAATTGACCCCCACGTGGAGGGAATTTGAGAGAGAATGGCGTGAAGGTGGCTAGGCTGACAAAGGACAGAAGCCCTGATCTGGGGAGGGGGCAGTTTTACGCCATATGCCTGTTGCAGAGAGAGAATTTAGAAACAAAGGGAGATGGAAAGGAGGTCGCGGAAACAGCACAAAGGACTGAAAAATCAAGAGCAACAAAGAGAAAAGACTGGTGAGGGAAGAAAATACTTGAGAATGCCCCAGTGCTGGGGGCAGAGGAAGGGACCCAGGAGGGAGGCAGGGGAGACAGATGAAATAGAGGAATATTGATAAAGGACAGAATGAAGCAGCAAGATTAGTTTGTTGTATGAGAGAAAAAAGCAGAAAGGAAGGAAAGAGAGAGAAAGAAAAGAAAAGAAAAGAAAAAGAAAGAGAAAGAAGAAAAGAAAGAAGGAAAATAGGAAAAGAAAAAGTAAATGAAGGGGAGAAAGAGAGAGATGGGTGGGAAAGGAGGAAAGCTAGGAATAAAGAAGGAAGGAAAAGTAAAGGAAGGGAAGACTAGAGAGAAAAAAAGTGGAGGGAGGACAGGAAGAAAGCAAACGAAGGAAGGAAAAATGAGAGATAAATATAGAGAGAGGGAAAAAAAGAAAGAAAACAAGGAGGGAACCGGGTTAACAGAAAAGGGGTCCACACTCCTGAGGAGCAGCGGGAGGGAAGGAGCCAGGAGGAGGGTTAGTGGAGGCCTCAGCAGGGGCTCCCAAGTACCCAAGCCGTGCGGACCCTGGCCTCCCACCACAGCCCCACTGCCCCCGCCCCGCCCCAGTGCCCACCCCAGGCGGCTGCAGCCGGCACCACAGGGGAGGTGGAGGCAGAGGCCAGCCTCTTGAGACTCGCTTCTCCCTGACGTTGCCCAAGCAGCCGAAGAAGTAGCCGATAGAGTAGCAGGAGTTCCTCCGGCACTCACACGTGCCCGAAGTGGGCCTTAAGGCTCCGCAGGTCAAGATCTGGTTCCAGAAGCAGTGTTAGAAGCAGAAGGAAAAGTTTAGAGAGGGGTGGATCTCTCATCCCACCCTGGCTCAGTCTCCTGAGCTGCCTCCCCTCTGACCCTGCTGGCCGAGGCTGTCTGTGGACCGGGCCGCTTTGTACTGCCATGCTCTGGCTCTGCGATCTTGGCCCTCGGTTGGGTCTCTCTGTCAAATGAGCCCTTTGCACTGGAGGGTTCTTGTGTCACTTTGGTTAGCCTGCCTGTATATGTGCAGGTGAGAGAGGGGTGAAGATAAGGCCTGGTCCATTCTGGGAAGGGCATCTTCATTTTCTTCTTTGGTGAGAAGGAAAATCTTCCTCCTTTGCCATCTTTATCACCATCCCTGGCTCAGAAAACTACCTTCCAGAACAGGGGATTTCTCCAGGCCAGAAGCGGTTGAATTAATCTGTAAAGGGTTTGGTGTGAGGTTTACAGATGCTAGAGGAGCCAGAGGAAACATCTTACTCTGGGAAGAGACTGAGGACATGCCTTCCTAGAGCAAGCGGACGTTAGGTCTGCAGTGTATTTCACACACACACACAGTTTAGTTGGCAAAATGGCTTTAGAGTCAGCCTGTGGAGATTAAGTGGAGGTGGCTGTATGTCTGCAGCCTCCTGGGCCGATGCTCCCACACCCTGTCCGTGTGCTCCAGCGGCAACCGCTCAGTTAAACCCAGTTAGATGACTCCTTTGTTTCCCCAAAGTGGGTTGGAGCAGGTCACGGAGGTCAGCATGTCTTCCAAGGGCAGCGTAAGTCTTGAGGGTGGGCTGGAGGACCCTGAAACCAGCGGCTGGAAAACCGCGTCCCCAGTAATCTTTGCAGTACATCTCAGGGAGGCCCCCGCCTGGTACTTCCAGCGTGGATTTTAGCTTTTCTCCCGTTTCTCAAGCTGCCTCTTTCCTTCCTTTATCTTTCTTTCTCCACCCCCACCCTCCACCTCTTGCTCCCTTCCTTCCTTCTCCTTGTTCTTTCCTTGTCTGTCTCTCGCTCTCTTTCCCTTTTCATCTAGTCCAGGCTGCGGCTCCGGTACTGCCTTCGCACCCAAAGGCTTTGCTCTGAGATCTTCAGATAAGTGAAAACGTGCCTTGTCCTCAGGAGCTCATTACCTGGATACAAATATGGGGATTGGAAGGTGAGAGGCAAAATGGGGAGTAAGCTTTGCTGATCGAGTACCGGGTGAATCAACTCATTTTCTATATCAATCACGGTTAATGCCGTCACATCCCTGTGGCTTACCCCAGAAACCCTTCCCCATCTCGCCCTACTGCAGGCCACAGTCAGTCTGCCTCTGCTCACAGGGATGGCATTACTGGTGCCCCCAAGGTCGTTGCTCTCCTGGAGTGACTGAGGGCCTACAATGAGAGCTCACCTCGGTGCAGGTGGGATGAGGTCAATGATGCCAGGTCAGAGCCTCAAACTGTTAAATAAGCAAAGCCTATTTCCCTATTCCCAATGGGGTCCTTTAGGGGTCCTTTTTCCCTTGGATGGAGAAGCTGGTGGATTCTGGCTCTTGACCATCTCTCTAAGGAGTGCCCCTGATTAGCTGGGCCCACCTCCACCCCCCATCTGCTCAGCATAGAAGGGAGGCCACTCACTCCAGGCCTTGGAGGGGATGCAGACTGTCTGCCCAGAGCAGCTTCCTGACCCCATCCTGGCCCCTGCTGGGAAGGAGGGAACCCAATTCACAGGACCCGGAATCTTGAAACTCCACACAGACGAGCCGACCGCTGGGGCTGTATCCTGGAGCCTGATGCCGGAAGCAGCTTCTGCCTTTGGCTTCTCCTTGCTGCCTCAGCCTCTGCTCTGTTCAGCTG